>NC_059431.1:121875180-122475180 GCF_021028975.2 Sphaerodactylus townsendi
CCCCCCCCCCCCACCCCCCCCCCCCCCCACCCCCCCCCCCCCCCACCCCCCCCCCCCCCCACCCCCCCCCCCCCCCACCCCCCCCCCCCCCCACCCCCCCCCCCCCCCACCCCCCCCCCCCCCCACCCCCCCCCCCCCCCACCCCCCCCCCCCCCCACCCCCCCCCCCCCCCACCCCCCCCCCCCCCCACCCCCCCCCCCCCCCACCCCCCCCCCCCCCCACCCCCCCCCCCCCCCACCCCCCCCCCCCCCCACCCCCCCCCCCCCCCACCCCCCCCCCCCCCCACCCCCCCCCCCCCCCACCCCCCCCCCCCCCCACCCCCCCCCCCCCCCACCCCCCCCCCCCCCCACCCCCCCCCCCCCCCACCCCCCCCCCCCCCCACCCCCCCCCCCCCCCACCCCCCCCCCCCCCCACCCCCCCCCCCCCCCACCCCCCCCCCCCCCCACCCCCCCCCCCCCCCACCCCCCCCCCCCCCCACCCCCCCCCCCCCCCACCCCCCCCCCCCCCCACCCCCCCCCCCCCCCACCCCCCCCCCCCCCCACCCCCCCCCCCCCCCACCCCCCCCCCCCCCCACCCCCCCCCCCCCCCACCCCCCCCCCCCCCCACCCCCCCCCCCCCCCACCCCCCCCCCCCCCCACCCCCCCCCCCCCCCACCCCCCCCCCCCCCCACCCCCCCCCCCCCCCACCCCCCCCCCCCCCCACCCCCCCCCCCCCCCACCCCCCCCCCCCCCCACCCCCCCCCCCCCCCACCCCCCCCCCCCCCCACCCCCCCCCCCCCCCACCCCCCCCCCCCCCCACCCCCCCCCCCCCCCACCCCCCCCCCCCCCCACCCCCCCCCCCCCCCACCCCCCCCCCCCCCCACCCCCCCCCCCCCCCACCCCCCCCCCCCCCCACCCCCCCCCCCCCCCACCCCCCCCCCCCCCCACCCCCCCCCCCCCCCACCCCCCCCCCCCCCCACCCCCCCCCCCCCCCACCCCCCCCCCCCCCCACCCCCCCCCCCCCCCACCCCCCCCCCCCCCCACCCCCCCCCCCCCCCACCCCCCCCCCCCCCCACCCCCCCCCCCCCCCACCCCCCCCCCCCCCCACCCCCCCCCCCCCCCACCCCCCCCCCCCCCCACCCCCCCCCCCCCCCACCCCCCCCCCCCCCCACCCCCCCCCCCCCCCACCCCCCCCCCCCCCCACCCCCCCCCCCCCCCACCCCCCCCCCCCCCCACCCCCCCCCCCCCCCACCCCCCCCCCCCCCCACCCCCCCCCCCCCCCACCCCCCCCCCCCCCCACCCCCCCCCCCCCCCACCCCCCCCCCCCCCCACCCCCCCCCCCCCCCACCCCCCCCCCCCCCCACCCCCCCCCCCCCCCACCCCCCCCCCCCCCCACCCCCCCCCCCCCCCACCCCCCCCCCCCCCCACCCCCCCCCCCCCCCACCCCCCCCCCCCCCCACCCCCCCCCCCCCCCACCCCCCCCCCCCCCCACCCCCCCCCCCCCCCACCCCCCCCCCCCCCCACCCCCCCCCCCCCCCACCCCCCCCCCCCCCCACCCCCCCCCCCCCCCACCCCCCCCCCCCCCCACCCCCCCCCCCCCCCACCCCCCCCCCCCCCCACCCCCCCCCCCCCCCACCCCCCCCCCCCCCCACCCCCCCCCCCCCCCACCCCCCCCCCCCCCCACCCCCCCCCCCCCCCACCCCCCCCCCCCCCCACCCCCCCCCCCCCCCACCCCCCCCCCCCCCCACCCCCCCCCCCCCCCACCCCCCCCCCCCCCCACCCCCCCCCCCCCCCACCCCCCCCCCCCCCCACCCCCCCCCCCCCCCACCCCCCCCCCCCCCCACCCCCCCCCCCCCCCACCCCCCCCCCCCCCCACCCCCCCCCCCCCCCACCCCCCCCCCCCCCCACCCCCCCCCCCCCCCACCCCCCCCCCCCCCCACCCCCCCCCCCCCCCACCCCCCCCCCCCCCCACCCCCCCCCCCCCCCACCCCCCCCCCCCCCCACCCCCCCCCCCCCCCACCCCCCCCCCCCCCCACCCCCCCCCCCCCCCACCCCCCCCCCCCCCCACCCCCCCCCCCCCCCACCCCCCCCCCCCCCCACCCCCCCCCCCCCCCACCCCCCCCCCCCCCCACCCCCCCCCCCCCCCACCCCCCCCCCCCCCCACCCCCCCCCCCCCCCACCCCCCCCCCCCCCCACCCCCCCCCCCCCCCACCCCCCCCCCCCCCCACCCCCCCCCCCCCCCACCCCCCCCCCCCCCCACCCCCCCCCCCCCCCACCCCCCCCCCCCCCCACCCCCCCCCCCCCCCACCCCCCCCCCCCCCCACCCCCCCCCCCCCCCACCCCCCCCCCCCCCCACCCCCCCCCCCCCCCACCCCCCCCCCCCCCCACCCCCCCCCCCCCCCACCCCCCCCCCCCCCCACCCCCCCCCCCCCCCACCCCCCCCCCCCCCCACCCCCCCCCCCCCCCACCCCCCCCCCCCCCCACCCCCCCCCCCCCCCACCCCCCCCCCCCCCCACCCCCCCCCCCCCCCACCCCCCCCCCCCCCCACCCCCCCCCCCCCCCACCCCCCCCCCCCCCCACCCCCCCCCCCCCCCACCCCCCCCCCCCCCCACCCCCCCCCCCCCCCACCCCCCCCCCCCCCCACCCCCCCCCCCCCCCACCCCCCCCCCCCCCCACCCCCCCCCCCCCCCACCCCCCCCCCCCCCCACCCCCCCCCCCCCCCACCCCCCCCCCCCCCCACCCCCCCCCCCCCCCACCCCCCCCCCCCCCCACCCCCCCCCCCCCCCACCCCCCCCCCCCCCCACCCCCCCCCCCCCCCACCCCCCCCCCCCCCCACCCCCCCCCCCCCCCACCCCCCCCCCCCCCCACCCCCCCCCCCCCCCACCCCCCCCCCCCCCCACCCCCCCCCCCCCCCACCCCCCCCCCCCCCCACCCCCCCCCCCCCCCACCCCCCCCCCCCCCCACCCCCCCCCCCCCCCACCCCCCCCCCCCCCCACCCCCCCCCCCCCCCACCCCCCCCCCCCCCCACCCCCCCCCCCCCCCACCCCCCCCCCCCCCCACCCCCCCCCCCCCCCACCCCCCCCCCCCCCCACCCCCCCCCCCCCCCACCCCCCCCCCCCCCCACCCCCCCCCCCCCCCACCCCCCCCCCCCCCCACCCCCCCCCCCCCCCACCCCCCCCCCCCCCCACCCCCCCCCCCCCCCACCCCCCCCCCCCCCCACCCCCCCCCCCCCCCACCCCCCCCCCCCCCCACCCCCCCCCCCCCCCACCCCCCCCCCCCCCCACCCCCCCCCCCCCCCACCCCCCCCCCCCCCCACCCCCCCCCCCCCCCACCCCCCCCCCCCCCCACCCCCCCCCCCCCCCACCCCCCCCCCCCCCCACCCCCCCCCCCCCCCACCCCCCCCCCCCCCCACCCCCCCCCCCCCCCACCCCCCCCCCCCCCCACCCCCCCCCCCCCCCACCCCCCCCCCCCCCCACCCCCCCCCCCCCCCACCCCCCCCCCCCCCCACCCCCCCCCCCCCCCACCCCCCCCCCCCCCCACCCCCCCCCCCCCCCACCCCCCCCCCCCCCCACCCCCCCCCCCCCCCACCCCCCCCCCCCCCCACCCCCCCCCCCCCCCACCCCCCCCCCCCCCCACCCCCCCCCCCCCCCACCCCCCCCCCCCCCCACCCCCCCCCCCCCCCACCCCCCCCCCCCCCCACCCCCCCCCCCCCCCACCCCCCCCCCCCCCCACCCCCCCCCCCCCCCACCCCCCCCCCCCCCCACCCCCCCCCCCCCCCACCCCCCCCCCCCCCCACCCCCCCCCCCCCCCACCCCCCCCCCCCCCCACCCCCCCCCCCCCCCACCCCCCCCCCCCCCCACCCCCCCCCCCCCCCACCCCCCCCCCCCCCCACCCCCCCCCCCCCCCACCCCCCCCCCCCCCCACCCCCCCCCCCCCCCACCCCCCCCCCCCCCCACCCCCCCCCCCCCCCACCCCCCCCCCCCCCCACCCCCCCCCCCCCCCACCCCCCCCCCCCCCCACCCCCCCCCCCCCCCACCCCCCCCCCCCCCCACCCCCCCCCCCCCCCACCCCCCCCCCCCCCCACCCCCCCCCCCCCCCACCCCCCCCCCCCCCCACCCCCCCCCCCCCCCACCCCCCCCCCCCCCCACCCCCCCCCCCCCCCACCCCCCCCCCCCCCCACCCCCCCCCCCCCCCACCCCCCCCCCCCCCCACCCCCCCCCCCCCCCACCCCCCCCCCCCCCCACCCCCCCCCCCCCCCACCCCCCCCCCCCCCCACCCCCCCCCCCCCCCACCCCCCCCCCCCCCCACCCCCCCCCCCCCCCACCCCCCCCCCCCCCCACCCCCCCCCCCCCCCACCCCCCCCCCCCCCCACCCCCCCCCCCCCCCACCCCCCCCCCCCCCCACCCCCCCCCCCCCCCACCCCCCCCCCCCCCCACCCCCCCCCCCCCCCACCCCCCCCCCCCCCCACCCCCCCCCCCCCCCACCCCCCCCCCCCCCCACCCCCCCCCCCCCCCACCCCCCCCCCCCCCCACCCCCCCCCCCCCCCACCCCCCCCCCCCCCCACCCCCCCCCCCCCCCACCCCCCCCCCCCCCCACCCCCCCCCCCCCCCACCCCCCCCCCCCCCCACCCCCCCCCCCCCCCACCCCCCCCCCCCCCCACCCCCCCCCCCCCCCACCCCCCCCCCCCCCCACCCCCCCCCCCCCCCACCCCCCCCCCCCCCCACCCCCCCCCCCCCCCACCCCCCCCCCCCCCCACCCCCCCCCCCCCCCACCCCCCCCCCCCCCCACCCCCCCCCCCCCCCACCCCCCCCCCCCCCCACCCCCCCCCCCCCCCACCCCCCCCCCCCCCCACCCCCCCCCCCCCCCACCCCCCCCCCCCCCCACCCCCCCCCCCCCCCACCCCCCCCCCCCCCCACCCCCCCCCCCCCCCACCCCCCCCCCCCCCCACCCCCCCCCCCCCCCACCCCCCCCCCCCCCCACCCCCCCCCCCCCCCACCCCCCCCCCCCCCCACCCCCCCCCCCCCCCACCCCCCCCCCCCCCCACCCCCCCCCCCCCCCACCCCCCCCCCCCCCCACCCCCCCCCCCCCCCACCCCCCCCCCCCCCCACCCCCCCCCCCCCCCACCCCCCCCCCCCCCCACCCCCCCCCCCCCCCACCCCCCCCCCCCCCCACCCCCCCCCCCCCCCACCCCCCCCCCCCCCCACCCCCCCCCCCCCCCACCCCCCCCCCCCCCCACCCCCCCCCCCCCCCACCCCCCCCCCCCCCCACCCCCCCCCCCCCCCACCCCCCCCCCCCCCCACCCCCCCCCCCCCCCACCCCCCCCCCCCCCCACCCCCCCCCCCCCCCACCCCCCCCCCCCCCCACCCCCCCCCCCCCCCACCCCCCCCCCCCCCCACCCCCCCCCCCCCCCACCCCCCCCCCCCCCCACCCCCCCCCCCCCCCACCCCCCCCCCCCCCCACCCCCCCCCCCCCCCACCCCCCCCCCCCCCCACCCCCCCCCCCCCCCACCCCCCCCCCCCCCCACCCCCCCCCCCCCCCACCCCCCCCCCCCCCCACCCCCCCCCCCCCCCACCCCCCCCCCCCCCCACCCCCCCCCCCCCCCACCCCCCCCCCCCCCCACCCCCCCCCCCCCCCACCCCCCCCCCCCCCCACCCCCCCCCCCCCCCACCCCCCCCCCCCCCCACCCCCCCCCCCCCCCACCCCCCCCCCCCCCCACCCCCCCCCCCCCCCACCCCCCCCCCCCCCCACCCCCCCCCCCCCCCACCCCCCCCCCCCCCCACCCCCCCCCCCCCCCACCCCCCCCCCCCCCCACCCCCCCCCCCCCCCACCCCCCCCCCCCCCCACCCCCCCCCCCCCCCACCCCCCCCCCCCCCCACCCCCCCCCCCCCCCACCCCCCCCCCCCCCCACCCCCCCCCCCCCCCACCCCCCCCCCCCCCCACCCCCCCCCCCCCCCACCCCCCCCCCCCCCCACCCCCCCCCCCCCCCACCCCCCCCCCCCCCCACCCCCCCCCCCCCCCACCCCCCCCCCCCCCCACCCCCCCCCCCCCCCACCCCCCCCCCCCCCCACCCCCCCCCCCCCCCACCCCCCCCCCCCCCCACCCCCCCCCCCCCCCACCCCCCCCCC
Organism: Sphaerodactylus townsendi; assembly: GCF_021028975.2. NCBI lineage: Eukaryota > Metazoa > Chordata > Lepidosauria > Squamata > Sphaerodactylidae > Sphaerodactylus > Sphaerodactylus townsendi. The sequence goes on from NC_059431.1 coordinate 121,881,284, forward strand.
CCCCCACCCCCCCCCCCCCCCACCCCCCCCCCCCCCCACCCCCCCCCCCCCCCACCCCCCCCCCCCCCCACCCCCCCCCCCCCCCACCCCCCCCCCCCCCCACCCCCCCCCCCCCCCACCCCCCCCCCCCCCCACCCCCCCCCCCCCCCACCCCCCCCCCCCCCCACCCCCCCCCCCCCCCACCCCCCCCCCCCCCCACCCCCCCCCCCCCCCACCCCCCCCCCCCCCCACCCCCCCCCCCCCCCACCCCCCCCCCCCCCCACCCCCCCCCCCCCCCACCCCCCCCCCCCCCCACCCCCCCCCCCCCCCACCCCCCCCCCCCCCCACCCCCCCCCCCCCCCACCCCCCCCCCCCCCCACCCCCCCCCCCCCCCACCCCCCCCCCCCCCCACCCCCCCCCCCCCCCACCCCCCCCCCCCCCCACCCCCCCCCCCCCCCACCCCCCCCCCCCCCCACCCCCCCCCCCCCCCACCCCCCCCCCCCCCCACCCCCCCCCCCCCCCACCCCCCCCCCCCCCCACCCCCCCCCCCCCCCACCCCCCCCCCCCCCCACCCCCCCCCCCCCCCACCCCCCCCCCCCCCCACCCCCCCCCCCCCCCACCCCCCCCCCCCCCCACCCCCCCCCCCCCCCACCCCCCCCCCCCCCCACCCCCCCCCCCCCCCACCCCCCCCCCCCCCCACCCCCCCCCCCCCCCACCCCCCCCCCCCCCCACCCCCCCCCCCCCCCACCCCCCCCCCCCCCCACCCCCCCCCCCCCCCACCCCCCCCCCCCCCCACCCCCCCCCCCCCCCACCCCCCCCCCCCCCCACCCCCCCCCCCCCCCACCCCCCCCCCCCCCCACCCCCCCCCCCCCCCACCCCCCCCCCCCCCCACCCCCCCCCCCCCCCACCCCCCCCCCCCCCCACCCCCCCCCCCCCCCACCCCCCCCCCCCCCCACCCCCCCCCCCCCCCACCCCCCCCCCCCCCCACCCCCCCCCCCCCCCACCCCCCCCCCCCCCCACCCCCCCCCCCCCCCACCCCCCCCCCCCCCCACCCCCCCCCCCCCCCACCCCCCCCCCCCCCCACCCCCCCCCCCCCCCACCCCCCCCCCCCCCCACCCCCCCCCCCCCCCACCCCCCCCCCCCCCCACCCCCCCCCCCCCCCACCCCCCCCCCCCCCCACCCCCCCCCCCCCCCACCCCCCCCCCCCCCCACCCCCCCCCCCCCCCACCCCCCCCCCCCCCCACCCCCCCCCCCCCCCACCCCCCCCCCCCCCCACCCCCCCCCCCCCCCACCCCCCCCCCCCCCCACCCCCCCCCCCCCCCACCCCCCCCCCCCCCCACCCCCCCCCCCCCCCACCCCCCCCCCCCCCCACCCCCCCCCCCCCCCACCCCCCCCCCCCCCCACCCCCCCCCCCCCCCACCCCCCCCCCCCCCCACCCCCCCCCCCCCCCACCCCCCCCCCCCCCCACCCCCCCCCCCCCCCACCCCCCCCCCCCCCCACCCCCCCCCCCCCCCACCCCCCCCCCCCCCCACCCCCCCCCCCCCCCACCCCCCCCCCCCCCCACCCCCCCCCCCCCCCACCCCCCCCCCCCCCCACCCCCCCCCCCCCCCACCCCCCCCCCCCCCCACCCCCCCCCCCCCCCACCCCCCCCCCCCCCCACCCCCCCCCCCCCCCACCCCCCCCCCCCCCCACCCCCCCCCCCCCCCACCCCCCCCCCCCCCCACCCCCCCCCCCCCCCACCCCCCCCCCCCCCCACCCCCCCCCCCCCCCACCCCCCCCCCCCCCCACCCCCCCCCCCCCCCACCCCCCCCCCCCCCCACCCCCCCCCCCCCCCACCCCCCCCCCCCCCCACCCCCCCCCCCCCCCACCCCCCCCCCCCCCCACCCCCCCCCCCCCCCACCCCCCCCCCCCCCCACCCCCCCCCCCCCCCACCCCCCCCCCCCCCCACCCCCCCCCCCCCCCACCCCCCCCCCCCCCCACCCCCCCCCCCCCCCACCCCCCCCCCCCCCCACCCCCCCCCCCCCCCACCCCCCCCCCCCCCCACCCCCCCCCCCCCCCACCCCCCCCCCCCCCCACCCCCCCCCCCCCCCACCCCCCCCCCCCCCCACCCCCCCCCCCCCCCACCCCCCCCCCCCCCCACCCCCCCCCCCCCCCACCCCCCCCCCCCCCCACCCCCCCCCCCCCCCACCCCCCCCCCCCCCCACCCCCCCCCCCCCCCACCCCCCCCCCCCCCCACCCCCCCCCCCCCCCACCCCCCCCCCCCCCCACCCCCCCCCCCCCCCACCCCCCCCCCCCCCCACCCCCCCCCCCCCCCACCCCCCCCCCCCCCCACCCCCCCCCCCCCCCACCCCCCCCCCCCCCCACCCCCCCCCCCCCCCACCCCCCCCCCCCCCCACCCCCCCCCCCCCCCACCCCCCCCCCCCCCCACCCCCCCCCCCCCCCACCCCCCCCCCCCCCCACCCCCCCCCCCCCCCACCCCCCCCCCCCCCCACCCCCCCCCCCCCCCACCCCCCCCCCCCCCCACCCCCCCCCCCCCCCACCCCCCCCCCCCCCCACCCCCCCCCCCCCCCACCCCCCCCCCCCCCCACCCCCCCCCCCCCCCACCCCCCCCCCCCCCCACCCCCCCCCCCCCCCACCCCCCCCCCCCCCCACCCCCCCCCCCCCCCACCCCCCCCCCCCCCCACCCCCCCCCCCCCCCACCCCCCCCCCCCCCCACCCCCCCCCCCCCCCACCCCCCCCCCCCCCCACCCCCCCCCCCCCCCACCCCCCCCCCCCCCCACCCCCCCCCCCCCCCACCCCCCCCCCCCCCCACCCCCCCCCCCCCCCACCCCCCCCCCCCCCCACCCCCCCCCCCCCCCACCCCCCCCCCCCCCCACCCCCCCCCCCCCCCACCCCCCCCCCCCCCCACCCCCCCCCCCCCCCACCCCCCCCCCCCCCCACCCCCCCCCCCCCCCACCCCCCCCCCCCCCCACCCCCCCCCCCCCCCACCCCCCCCCCCCCCCACCCCCCCCCCCCCCCACCCCCCCCCCCCCCCACCCCCCCCCCCCCCCACCCCCCCCCCCCCCCACCCCCCCCCCCCCCCACCCCCCCCCCCCCCCACCCCCCCCCCCCCCCACCCCCCCCCCCCCCCACCCCCCCCCCCCCCCACCCCCCCCCCCCCCCACCCCCCCCCCCCCCCACCCCCCCCCCCCCCCACCCCCCCCCCCCCCCACCCCCCCCCCCCCCCACCCCCCCCCCCCCCCACCCCCCCCCCCCCCCACCCCCCCCCCCCCCCACCCCCCCCCCCCCCCACCCCCCCCCCCCCCCACCCCCCCCCCCCCCCACCCCCCCCCCCCCCCACCCCCCCCCCCCCCCACCCCCCCCCCCCCCCACCCCCCCCCCCCCCCACCCCCCCCCCCCCCCACCCCCCCCCCCCCCCACCCCCCCCCCCCCCCACCCCCCCCCCCCCCCACCCCCCCCCCCCCCCACCCCCCCCCCCCCCCACCCCCCCCCCCCCCCACCCCCCCCCCCCCCCACCCCCCCCCCCCCCCACCCCCCCCCCCCCCCACCCCCCCCCCCCCCCACCCCCCCCCCCCCCCACCCCCCCCCCCCCCCACCCCCCCCCCCCCCCACCCCCCCCCCCCCCCACCCCCCCCCCCCCCCACCCCCCCCCCCCCCCACCCCCCCCCCCCCCCACCCCCCCCCCCCCCCACCCCCCCCCCCCCCCACCCCCCCCCCCCCCCACCCCCCCCCCCCCCCACCCCCCCCCCCCCCCACCCCCCCCCCCCCCCACCCCCCCCCCCCCCCACCCCCCCCCCCCCCCACCCCCCCCCCCCCCCACCCCCCCCCCCCCCCACCCCCCCCCCCCCCCACCCCCCCCCCCCCCCACCCCCCCCCCCCCCCACCCCCCCCCCCCCCCACCCCCCCCCCCCCCCACCCCCCCCCCCCCCCACCCCCCCCCCCCCCCACCCCCCCCCCCCCCCACCCCCCCCCCCCCCCACCCCCCCCCCCCCCCACCCCCCCCCCCCCCCACCCCCCCCCCCCCCCACCCCCCCCCCCCCCCACCCCCCCCCCCCCCCACCCCCCCCCCCCCCCACCCCCCCCCCCCCCCACCCCCCCCCCCCCCCACCCCCCCCCCCCCCCACCCCCCCCCCCCCCCACCCCCCCCCCCCCCCACCCCCCCCCCCCCCCACCCCCCCCCCCCCCCACCCCCCCCCCCCCCCACCCCCCCCCCCCCCCACCCCCCCCCCCCCCCACCCCCCCCCCCCCCCACCCCCCCCCCCCCCCACCCCCCCCCCCCCCCACCCCCCCCCCCCCCCACCCCCCCCCCCCCCCACCCCCCCCCCCCCCCACCCCCCCCCCCCCCCACCCCCCCCCCCCCCCACCCCCCCCCCCCCCCACCCCCCCCCCCCCCCACCCCCCCCCCCCCCCACCCCCCCCCCCCCCCACCCCCCCCCCCCCCCACCCCCCCCCCCCCCCACCCCCCCCCCCCCCCACCCCCCCCCCCCCCCACCCCCCCCCCCCCCCACCCCCCCCCCCCCCCACCCCCCCCCCCCCCCACCCCCCCCCCCCCCCACCCCCCCCCCCCCCCACCCCCCCCCCCCCCCACCCCCCCCCCCCCCCACCCCCCCCCCCCCCCACCCCCCCCCCCCCCCACCCCCCCCCCCCCCCACCCCCCCCCCCCCCCACCCCCCCCCCCCCCCACCCCCCCCCCCCCCCACCCCCCCCCCCCCCCACCCCCCCCCCCCCCCACCCCCCCCCCCCCCCACCCCCCCCCCCCCCCACCCCCCCCCCCCCCCACCCCCCCCCCCCCCCACCCCCCCCCCCCCCCACCCCCCCCCCCCCCCACCCCCCCCCCCCCCCACCCCCCCCCCCCCCCACCCCCCCCCCCCCCCACCCCCCCCCCCCCCCACCCCCCCCCCCCCCCACCCCCCCCCCCCCCCACCCCCCCCCCCCCCCACCCCCCCCCCCCCCCACCCCCCCCCCCCCCCACCCCCCCCCCCCCCCACCCCCCCCCCCCCCCACCCCCCCCCCCCCCCACCCCCCCCCCCCCCCACCCCCCCCCCCCCCCACCCCCCCCCCCCCCCACCCCCCCCCCCCCCCACCCCCCCCCCCCCCCACCCCCCCCCCCCCCCACCCCCCCCCCCCCCCACCCCCCCCCCCCCCCACCCCCCCCCCCCCCCACCCCCCCCCCCCCCCACCCCCCCCCCCCCCCACCCCCCCCCCCCCCCACCCCCCCCCCCCCCCACCCCCCCCCCCCCCCACCCCCCCCCCCCCCCACCCCCCCCCCCCCCCACCCCCCCCCCCCCCCACCCCCCCCCCCCCCCACCCCCCCCCCCCCCCACCCCCCCCCCCCCCCACCCCCCCCCCCCCCCACCCCCCCCCCCCCCCACCCCCCCCCCCCCCCACCCCCCCCCCCCCCCACCCCCCCCCCCCCCCACCCCCCCCCCCCCCCACCCCCCCCCCCCCCCACCCCCCCCCCCCCCCACCCCCCCCCCCCCCCACCCCCCCCCCCCCCCACCCCCCCCCCCCCCCACCCCCCCCCCCCCCCACCCCCCCCCCCCCCCACCCCCCCCCCCCCCCACCCCCCCCCCCCCCCACCCCCCCCCCCCCCCACCCCCCCCCCCCCCCACCCCCCCCCCCCCCCACCCCCCCCCCCCCCCACCCCCCCCCCCCCCCACCCCCCCCCCCCCCCACCCCCCCCCCCCCCCACCCCCCCCCCCCCCCACCCCCCCCCCCCCCCACCCCCCCCCCCCCCCACCCCCCCCCCCCCCCACCCCCCCCCCCCCCCACCCCCCCCCCCCCCCACCCCCCCCCCCCCCCACCCCCCCCCCCCCCCACCCCCCCCCCCCCCCACCCCCCCCCCCCCCCACCCCCCCCCCCCCCCACCCCCCCCCCCCCCCACCCCCCCCCCCCCCCACCCCCCCCCCCCCCCACCCCCCCCCCCCCCCACCCCCCCCCCCCCCCACCCCCCCCCCCCCCCACCCCCCCCCCCCCCCACCCCCCCCCCCCCCCACCCCCCCCCCCCCCCACCCCCCCCCCCCCCCACCCCCCCCCCCCCCCACCCCCCCCCCCCCCCACCCCCCCCCCCCCCCACCCCCCCCCCCCCCCACCCCCCCCCCCCCCCACCCCCCCCCCCCCCCACCCCCCCCCCCCCCCACCCCCCCCCCCCCCCACCCCCCCCCCCCCCCACCCCCCCCCCCCCCCACCCCCCCCCCCCCCCACCCCCCCCCCCCCCCACCCCCCCCCCCCCCCACCCCCCCCCCCCCCCACCCCCCCCCCCCCCCACCCCCCCCCCCCCCCACCCCCCCCCCCCCCCACCCCCCCCCCCCCCCACCCCCCCCCCCCCCCACCCCCCCCCCCCCCCACCCCCCCCCCCCCCCACCCCCCCCCCCCCCCACCCCCCCCCCCCCCCACCCCCCCCCCCCCCCACCCCCCCCCCCCCCCACCCCCCCCCCCCCCCACCCCCCCCCCCCCCCACCCCCCCCCCCCCCCACCCCCCCCCCCCCCCACCCCCCCCCCCCCCCACCCCCCCCCCCCCCCACCCCCCCCCCCCCCCACCCCCCCCCCCCCCCACCCCCCCCCCCCCCCACCCCCCCCCCCCCCCACCCCCCCCCCCCCCCACCCCCCCCCCCCCCCACCCCCCCCCCCCCCCACCCCCCCCCCCCCCCACCCCCCCCCCCCCCCACCCCCCCCCCCCCCCACCCCCCCCCCCCCCCACCCCCCCCCCCCCCCACCCCCCCCCCCCCCCACCCCCCCCCCCCCCCACCCCCCCCCCCCCCCACCCCCCCCCCCCCCCACCCCCCCCCCCCCCCACCCCCCCCCCCCCCCACCCCCCCCCCCCCCCACCCCCCCCCCCCCCCACCCCCCCCCCCCCCCACCCCCCCCCCCCCCCACCCCCCCCCCCCCCCACCCCCCCCCCCCCCCACCCCCCCCCCCCCCCACCCCCCCCCCCCCCCACCCCCCCCCCCCCCCACCCCCCCCCCCCCCCACCCCCCCCCCCCCCCACCCCCCCCCCCCCCCACCCCCCCCCCCCCCCACCCCCCCCCCCCCCCACCCCCCCCCCCCCCCACCCCCCCCCCCCCCCACCCCCCCCCCCCCCCACCCCCCCCCCCCCCCACCCCCCCCCCCCCCCACCCCCCCCCCCCCCCACCCCCCCCCCCCCCCACCCCCCCCCCCCCCCACCCCCCCCCCCCCCCACCCCCCCCCCCCCCCACCCCCCCCCCCCCCCACCCCCCCCCCCCCCCACCCCCCCCCCCCCCCACCCCCCCCCCCCCCCACCCCCCCCCCCCCCCACCCCCCCCCCCCCCCACCCCCCCCCCCCCCCACCCCCCCCCCCCCCCACCCCCCCCCCCCCCCACCCCCCCCCCCCCCCACCCCCCCCCCCCCCCACCCCCCCCCCCCCCCACCCCCCCCCCCCCCCACCCCCCCCCCCCCCCACCCCCCCCCCCCCCCACCCCCCCCCCCCCCCACCCCCCCCCCCCCCCACCCCCCCCCCCCCCCACCCCCCCCCCCCCCCACCCCCCCCCCCCCCCACCCCCCCCCCCCCCCACCCCCCCCCCCCCCCACCCCCCCCCCCCCCCACCCCCCCCCCCCCCCACCCCCCCCCCCCCCCACCCCCCCCCCCCCCCACCCCCCCCCCCCCCCACCCCCCCCCCCCCCCACCCCCCCCCCCCCCCACCCCCCCCCCCCCCCACCCCCCCCCCCCCCCACCCCCCCCCCCCCCCACCCCCCCCCCCCCCCACCCCCCCCCCCCCCCACCCCCCCCCCCCCCCACCCCCCCCCCCCCCCACCCCCCCCCCCCCCCACCCCCCCCCCCCCCCACCCCCCCCCCCCCCCACCCCCCCCCCCCCCCACCCCCCCCCCCCCCCACCCCCCCCCCCCCCCACCCCCCCCCCCCCCCACCCCCCCCCCCCCCCACCCCCCCCCCCCCCCACCCCCCCCCCCCCCCACCCCCCCCCCCCCCCACCCCCCCCCCCCCCCACCCCCCCCCCCCCCCACCCCCCCCCCCCCCCACCCCCCCCCCCCCCCACCCCCCCCCCCCCCCACCCCCCCCCCCCCCCACCCCCCCCCCCCCCCACCCCCCCCCCCCCCCACCCCCCCCCCCCCCCACCCCCCCCCCCCCCCACCCCCCCCCCCCCCCACCCCCCCCCCCCCCCACCCCCCCCCCCCCCCACCCCCCCCCCCCCCCACCCCCCCCCCCCCCCACCCCCCCCCCCCCCCACCCCCCCCCCCCCCCACCCCCCCCCCCCCCCACCCCCCCCCCCCCCCACCCCCCCCCCCCCCCACCCCCCCCCCCCCCCACCCCCCCCCCCCCCCACCCCCCCCCCCCCCCACCCCCCCCCCCCCCCACCCCCCCCCCCCCCCACCCCCCCCCCCCCCCACCCCCCCCCCCCCCCACCCCCCCCCCCCCCCACCCCCCCCCCCCCCCACCCCCCCCCCCCCCCACCCCCCCCCCCCCCCACCCCCCCCCCCCCCCACCCCCCCCCCCCCCCACCCCCCCCCCCCCCCACCCCCCCCCCCCCCCACCCCCCCCCCCCCCCACCCCCCCCCCCCCCCACCCCCCCCCCCCCCCACCCCCCCCCCCCCCCACCCCCCCCCCCCCCCACCCCCCCCCCCCCCCACCCCCCCCCCCCCCCACCCCCCCCCCCCCCCACCCCCCCCCCCCCCCACCCCCCCCCCCCCCCACCCCCCCCCCCCCCCACCCCCCCCCCCCCCCACCCCCCCCCCCCCCCACCCCCCCCCCCCCCCACCCCCCCCCCCCCCCACCCCCCCCCCCCCCCACCCCCCCCCCCCCCCACCCCCCCCCCCCCCCACCCCCCCCCCCCCCCACCCCCCCCCCCCCCCACCCCCCCCCCCCCCCACCCCCCCCCCCCCCCACCCCCCCCCCCCCCCACCCCCCCCCCCCCCCACCCCCCCCCCCCCCCACCCCCCCCCCCCCCCACCCCCCCCCCCCCCCACCCCCCCCCCCCCCCACCCCCCCCCCCCCCCACCCCCCCCCCCCCCCACCCCCCCCCCCCCCCACCCCCCCCCCCCCCCACCCCCCCCCCCCCCCACCCCCCCCCCCCCCCACCCCCCCCCCCCCCCACCCCCCCCCCCCCCCACCCCCCCCCCCCCCCACCCCCCCCCCCCCCCACCCCCCCCCCCCCCCACCCCCCCCCCCCCCCACCCCCCCCCCCCCCCACCCCCCCCCCCCCCCACCCCCCCCCCCCCCCACCCCCCCCCCCCCCCACCCCCCCCCCCCCCCACCCCCCCCCCCCCCCACCCCCCCCCCCCCCCACCCCCCCCCCCCCCCACCCCCCCCCCCCCCCACCCCCCCCCCCCCCCACCCCCCCCCCCCCCCACCCCCCCCCCCCCCCACCCCCCCCCCCCCCCACCCCCCCCCCCCCCCACCCCCCCCCCCCCCCACCCCCCCCCCCCCCCACCCCCCCCCCCCCCCACCCCCCCCCCCCCCCACCCCCCCCCCCCCCCACCCCCCCCCCCCCCCACCCCCCCCCCCCCCCACCCCCCCCCCCCCCCACCCCCCCCCCCCCCCACCCCCCCCCCCCCCCACCCCCCCCCCCCCCCACCCCCCCCCCCCCCCACCCCCCCCCCCCCCCACCCCCCCCCCCCCCCACCCCCCCCCCCCCCCACCCCCCCCCCCCCCCACCCCCCCCCCCCCCCACCCCCCCCCCCCCCCACCCCCCCCCCCCCCCACCCCCCCCCCCCCCCACCCCCCCCCCCCCCCACCCCCCCCCCCCCCCACCCCCCCCCCCCCCCACCCCCCCCCCCCCCCACCCCCCCCCCCCCCCACCCCCCCCCCCCCCCACCCCCCCCCCCCCCCACCCCCCCCCCCCCCCACCCCCCCCCCCCCCCACCCCCCCCCCCCCCCACCCCCCCCCCCCCCCACCCCCCCCCCCCCCCACCCCCCCCCCCCCCCACCCCCCCCCCCCCCCACCCCCCCCCCCCCCCACCCCCCCCCCCCCCCACCCCCCCCCCCCCCCACCCCCCCCCCCCCCCACCCCCCCCCCCCCCCACCCCCCCCCCCCCCCACCCCCCCCCCCCCCCACCCCCCCCCCCCCCCACCCCCCCCCCCCCCCACCCCCCCCCCCCCCCACCCCCCCCCCCCCCCACCCCCCCCCCCCCCCACCCCCCCCCCCCCCCACCCCCCCCCCCCCCCACCCCCCCCCCCCCCCACCCCCCCCCCCCCCCACCCCCCCCCCCCCCCACCCCCCCCCCCCCCCACCCCCCCCCCCCCCCACCCCCCCCCCCCCCCACCCCCCCCCCCCCCCACCCCCCCCCCCCCCCACCCCCCCCCCCCCCCACCCCCCCCCCCCCCCACCCCCCCCCCCCCCCACCCCCCCCCCCCCCCACCCCCCCCCCCCCCCACCCCCCCCCCCCCCCACCCCCCCCCCCCCCCACCCCCCCCCCCCCCCACCCCCCCCCCCCCCCACCCCCCCCCCCCCCCACCCCCCCCCCCCCCCACCCCCCCCCCCCCCCACCCCCCCCCCCCCCCACCCCCCCCCCCCCCCACCCCCCCCCCCCCCCACCCCCCCCCCCCCCCACCCCCCCCCCCCCCCACCCCCCCCCCCCCCCACCCCCCCCCCCCCCCACCCCCCCCCCCCCCCACCCCCCCCCCCCCCCACCCCCCCCCCCCCCCACCCCCCCCCCCCCCCACCCCCCCCCCCCCCCACCCCCCCCCCCCCCCACCCCCCCCCCCCCCCACCCCCCCCCCCCCCCACCCCCCCCCCCCCCCACCCCCCCCCCCCCCCACCCCCCCCCCCCCCCACCCCCCCCCCCCCCCACCCCCCCCCCCCCCCACCCCCCCCCCCCCCCACCCCCCCCCCCCCCCACCCCCCCCCCCCCCCACCCCCCCCCCCCCCCACCCCCCCCCCCCCCCACCCCCCCCCCCCCCCACCCCCCCCCCCCCCCACCCCCCCCCCCCCCCACCCCCCCCCCCCCCCACCCCCCCCCCCCCCCACCCCCCCCCCCCCCCACCCCCCCCCCCCCCCACCCCCCCCCCCCCCCACCCCCCCCCCCCCCCACCCCCCCCCCCCCCCACCCCCCCCCCCCCCCACCCCCCCCCCCCCCCACCCCCCCCCCCCCCCACCCCCCCCCCCCCCCACCCCCCCCCCCCCCCACCCCCCCCCCCCCCCACCCCCCCCCCCCCCCACCCCCCCCCCCCCCCACCCCCCCCCCCCCCCACCCCCCCCCCCCCCCACCCCCCCCCCCCCCCACCCCCCCCCCCCCCCACCCCCCCCCCCCCCCACCCCCCCCCCCCCCCACCCCCCCCCCCCCCCACCCCCCCCCCCCCCCACCCCCCCCCCCCCCCACCCCCCCCCCCCCCCACCCCCCCCCCCCCCCACCCCCCCCCCCCCCCACCCCCCCCCCCCCCCACCCCCCCCCCCCCCCACCCCCCCCCCCCCCCACCCCCCCCCCCCCCCACCCCCCCCCCCCCCCACCCCCCCCCCCCCCCACCCCCCCCCCCCCCCACCCCCCCCCCCCCCCACCCCCCCCCCCCCCCACCCCCCCCCCCCCCCACCCCCCCCCCCCCCCACCCCCCCCCCCCCCCACCCCCCCCCCCCCCCACCCCCCCCCCCCCCCACCCCCCCCCCCCCCCACCCCCCCCCCCCCCCACCCCCCCCCCCCCCCACCCCCCCCCCCCCCCACCCCCCCCCCCCCCCACCCCCCCCCCCCCCCACCCCCCCCCCCCCCCACCCCCCCCCCCCCCCACCCCCCCCCCCCCCCACCCCCCCCCCCCCCCACCCCCCCCCCCCCCCACCCCCCCCCCCCCCCACCCCCCCCCCCCCCCACCCCCCCCCCCCCCCACCCCCCCCCCCCCCCACCCCCCCCCCCCCCCACCCCCCCCCCCCCCCACCCCCCCCCCCCCCCACCCCCCCCCCCCCCCACCCCCCCCCCCCCCCACCCCCCCCCCCCCCCACCCCCCCCCCCCCCCACCCCCCCCCCCCCCCACCCCCCCCCCCCCCCACCCCCCCCCCCCCCCACCCCCCCCCCCCCCCACCCCCCCCCCCCCCCACCCCCCCCCCCCCCCACCCCCCCCCCCCCCCACCCCCCCCCCCCCCCACCCCCCCCCCCCCCCACCCCCCCCCCCCCCCACCCCCCCCCCCCCCCACCCCCCCCCCCCCCCACCCCCCCCCCCCCCCACCCCCCCCCCCCCCCACCCCCCCCCCCCCCCACCCCCCCCCCCCCCCACCCCCCCCCCCCCCCACCCCCCCCCCCCCCCACCCCCCCCCCCCCCCACCCCCCCCCCCCCCCACCCCCCCCCCCCCCCACCCCCCCCCCCCCCCACCCCCCCCCCCCCCCACCCCCCCCCCCCCCCACCCCCCCCCCCCCCCACCCCCCCCCCCCCCCACCCCCCCCCCCCCCCACCCCCCCCCCCCCCCACCCCCCCCCCCCCCCACCCCCCCCCCCCCCCACCCCCCCCCCCCCCCACCCCCCCCCCCCCCCACCCCCCCCCCCCCCCACCCCCCCCCCCCCCCACCCCCCCCCCCCCCCACCCCCCCCCCCCCCCACCCCCCCCCCCCCCCACCCCCCCCCCCCCCCACCCCCCCCCCCCCCCACCCCCCCCCCCCCCCACCCCCCCCCCCCCCCACCCCCCCCCCCCCCCACCCCCCCCCCCCCCCACCCCCCCCCCCCCCCACCCCCCCCCCCCCCCACCCCCCCCCCCCCCCACCCCCCCCCCCCCCCACCCCCCCCCCCCCCCACCCCCCCCCCCCCCCACCCCCCCCCCCCCCCACCCCCCCCCCCCCCCACCCCCCCCCCCCCCCACCCCCCCCCCCCCCCACCCCCCCCCCCCCCCACCCCCCCCCCCCCCCACCCCCCCCCCCCCCCACCCCCCCCCCCCCCCACCCCCCCCCCCCCCCACCCCCCCCCCCCCCCACCCCCCCCCCCCCCCACCCCCCCCCCCCCCCACCCCCCCCCCCCCCCACCCCCCCCCCCCCCCACCCCCCCCCCCCCCCACCCCCCCCCCCCCCCACCCCCCCCCCCCCCCACCCCCCCCCCCCCCCACCCCCCCCCCCCCCCACCCCCCCCCCCCCCCACCCCCCCCCCCCCCCACCCCCCCCCCCCCCCACCCCCCCCCCCCCCCACCCCCCCCCCCCCCCACCCCCCCCCCCCCCCACCCCCCCCCCCCCCCACCCCCCCCCCCCCCCACCCCCCCCCCCCCCCACCCCCCCCCCCCCCCACCCCCCCCCCCCCCCACCCCCCCCCCCCCCCACCCCCCCCCCCCCCCACCCCCCCCCCCCCCCACCCCCCCCCCCCCCCACCCCCCCCCCCCCCCACCCCCCCCCCCCCCCACCCCCCCCCCCCCCCACCCCCCCCCCCCCCCACCCCCCCCCCCCCCCACCCCCCCCCCCCCCCACCCCCCCCCCCCCCCACCCCCCCCCCCCCCCACCCCCCCCCCCCCCCACCCCCCCCCCCCCCCACCCCCCCCCCCCCCCACCCCCCCCCCCCCCCACCCCCCCCCCCCCCCACCCCCCCCCCCCCCCACCCCCCCCCCCCCCCACCCCCCCCCCCCCCCACCCCCCCCCCCCCCCACCCCCCCCCCCCCCCACCCCCCCCCCCCCCCACCCCCCCCCCCCCCCACCCCCCCCCCCCCCCACCCCCCCCCCCCCCCACCCCCCCCCCCCCCCACCCCCCCCCCCCCCCACCCCCCCCCCCCCCCACCCCCCCCCCCCCCCACCCCCCCCCCCCCCCACCCCCCCCCCCCCCCACCCCCCCCCCCCCCCACCCCCCCCCCCCCCCACCCCCCCCCCCCCCCACCCCCCCCCCCCCCCACCCCCCCCCCCCCCCACCCCCCCCCCCCCCCACCCCCCCCCCCCCCCACCCCCCCCCCCCCCCACCCCCCCCCCCCCCCACCCCCCCCCCCCCCCACCCCCCCCCCCCCCCACCCCCCCCCCCCCCCACCCCCCCCCCCCCCCACCCCCCCCCCCCCCCACCCCCCCCCCCCCCCACCCCCCCCCCCCCCCACCCCCCCCCCCCCCCACCCCCCCCCCCCCCCACCCCCCCCCCCCCCCACCCCCCCCCCCCCCCACCCCCCCCCCCCCCCACCCCCCCCCCCCCCCACCCCCCCCCCCCCCCACCCCCCCCCCCCCCCACCCCCCCCCCCCCCCACCCCCCCCCCCCCCCACCCCCCCCCCCCCCCACCCCCCCCCCCCCCCACCCCCCCCCCCCCCCACCCCCCCCCCCCCCCACCCCCCCCCCCCCCCACCCCCCCCCCCCCCCACCCCCCCCCCCCCCCACCCCCCCCCCCCCCCACCCCCCCCCCCCCCCACCCCCCCCCCCCCCCACCCCCCCCCCCCCCCACCCCCCCCCCCCCCCACCCCCCCCCCCCCCCACCCCCCCCCCCCCCCACCCCCCCCCCCCCCCACCCCCCCCCCCCCCCACCCCCCCCCCCCCCCACCCCCCCCCCCCCCCACCCCCCCCCCCCCCCACCCCCCCCCCCCCCCACCCCCCCCCCCCCCCACCCCCCCCCCCCCCCACCCCCCCCCCCCCCCACCCCCCCCCCCCCCCACCCCCCCCCCCCCCCACCCCCCCCCCCCCCCACCCCCCCCCCCCCCCACCCCCCCCCCCCCCCACCCCCCCCCCCCCCCACCCCCCCCCCCCCCCACCCCCCCCCCCCCCCACCCCCCCCCCCCCCCACCCCCCCCCCCCCCCACCCCCCCCCCCCCCCACCCCCCCCCCCCCCCACCCCCCCCCCCCCCCACCCCCCCCCCCCCCCACCCCCCCCCCCCCCCACCCCCCCCCCCCCCCACCCCCCCCCCCCCCCACCCCCCCCCCCCCCCACCCCCCCCCCCCCCCACCCCCCCCCCCCCCCACCCCCCCCCCCCCCCACCCCCCCCCCCCCCCACCCCCCCCCCCCCCCACCCCCCCCCCCCCCCACCCCCCCCCCCCCCCACCCCCCCCCCCCCCCACCCCCCCCCCCCCCCACCCCCCCCCCCCCCCACCCCCCCCCCCCCCCACCCCCCCCCCCCCCCACCCCCCCCCCCCCCCACCCCCCCCCCCCCCCACCCCCCCCCCCCCCCACCCCCCCCCCCCCCCACCCCCCCCCCCCCCCACCCCCCCCCCCCCCCACCCCCCCCCCCCCCCACCCCCCCCCCCCCCCACCCCCCCCCCCCCCCACCCCCCCCCCCCCCCACCCCCCCCCCCCCCCACCCCCCCCCCCCCCCACCCCCCCCCCCCCCCACCCCCCCCCCCCCCCACCCCCCCCCCCCCCCACCCCCCCCCCCCCCCACCCCCCCCCCCCCCCACCCCCCCCCCCCCCCACCCCCCCCCCCCCCCACCCCCCCCCCCCCCCACCCCCCCCCCCCCCCACCCCCCCCCCCCCCCACCCCCCCCCCCCCCCACCCCCCCCCCCCCCCACCCCCCCCCCCCCCCACCCCCCCCCCCCCCCACCCCCCCCCCCCCCCACCCCCCCCCCCCCCCACCCCCCCCCCCCCCCACCCCCCCCCCCCCCCACCCCCCCCCCCCCCCACCCCCCCCCCCCCCCACCCCCCCCCCCCCCCACCCCCCCCCCCCCCCACCCCCCCCCCCCCCCACCCCCCCCCCCCCCCACCCCCCCCCCCCCCCACCCCCCCCCCCCCCCACCCCCCCCCCCCCCCACCCCCCCCCCCCCCCACCCCCCCCCCCCCCCACCCCCCCCCCCCCCCACCCCCCCCCCCCCCCACCCCCCCCCCCCCCCACCCCCCCCCCCCCCCACCCCCCCCCCCCCCCACCCCCCCCCCCCCCCACCCCCCCCCCCCCCCACCCCCCCCCCCCCCCACCCCCCCCCCCCCCCACCCCCCCCCCCCCCCACCCCCCCCCCCCCCCACCCCCCCCCCCCCCCACCCCCCCCCCCCCCCACCCCCCCCCCCCCCCACCCCCCCCCCCCCCCACCCCCCCCCCCCCCCACCCCCCCCCCCCCCCACCCCCCCCCCCCCCCACCCCCCCCCCCCCCCACCCCCCCCCCCCCCCACCCCCCCCCCCCCCCACCCCCCCCCCCCCCCACCCCCCCCCCCCCCCACCCCCCCCCCCCCCCACCCCCCCCCCCCCCCACCCCCCCCCCCCCCCACCCCCCCCCCCCCCCACCCCCCCCCCCCCCCACCCCCCCCCCCCCCCACCCCCCCCCCCCCCCACCCCCCCCCCCCCCCACCCCCCCCCCCCCCCACCCCCCCCCCCCCCCACCCCCCCCCCCCCCCACCCCCCCCCCCCCCCACCCCCCCCCCCCCCCACCCCCCCCCCCCCCCACCCCCCCCCCCCCCCACCCCCCCCCCCCCCCACCCCCCCCCCCCCCCACCCCCCCCCCCCCCCCCCCCCCCCCCCCCCCACCTCCCCGCCCCCCCACCCCCCCGCCCTCAACCCCCCCCCCCCCCCACCCCCCCCCCCCCCCCCCCCCCCCCCCCCCCCCCCCCCCCCCCCACCACCACCCCCCCCCCCTACCCCCTCTCCCCCCCCCCCCCCCGCCCCCCCCCCCCCCTCTCCCCCCACCATCCCCCCCCACCCCAACCCCCCTCCCCCCCACGCCCCCCCCCCCTCACCCCTCCCCCCCCCCCCCCCCTCCCCCACCCCCCCCCCCCCCCCCCCGGCCCCCCCCCCACTTTGGCACTCCAGATGTTATGGACTACAATTCCCATCAGCCCCTACAATTTGCCATGCTGGCAGGGGCTGATGGGAATTGTAGTCCATAACATCTGGAGTGCCAAAGGTTCGCCACCACGGGCCTATGCAGATGAGCTCTGGGTGCTGGCGAGCAGGGTGCCCACCCAGGCAGAGGATATCAAGGCTCAATATTTCTGCCCTGGCCTGAACCTGGTGATATTGCAGTCGGCCCTCATGCAAGGCAGCCCCCAAACCTTAAAGGGATGGGTGAGGTTGGCTGCAGAAATCGAAAACCGCATCCAGATGGTGAAGCTGCGGCAGGGATGGTACCGATGAAATAGCATTTTGCCCCCTAGTGCATGTATTTATTTATTTATTGGACTTATATTGCAGCATAAAATATTTTAGAATACATGCTTCAGCCCTCCTGTCCCCCCCGCCCCACTGCTGAGTAAGCACTTTAGCTCCTTGTTCCAGGAAGAGCCGTCTTCACATCCTGAGGGCCAAACCTGGTCAAGGAGGCCTCTTCCCTGTGTTCAAATGACACTTCCCCGAGGGTTGCCAACTCCAGCTTGGAAGTTCCTGGAAGGTGTGGTTGGGGGGGGACTTCAGCTGAGATGTGATGCTGCAAGAGTCCACCTTCTCTAGCAGCCATTTTCTTGGGGGGGGGGGGAAGAGATCTCTGTCTTCTGGAGACCATTTGCAAATCTGGGTGCTCTCCAGAACAGCCCCCCCCCCCATCCACACACCCTACACTGGAGGCTGGCAGCCCTGCACTGCCTCTGTGTAATATACTCTCCAACTTCCTACCTGACAGCGTGTTATCCTTTTTTCTTTTCTTTTTGCATGTTCACATTCCCTGAAGCCTCCTTATGAAACAAAAGAAATTCCTGTACAACTTCAAGAACCTGCGCTGGGCCAAAGGTCGTCACGAAACGTACCTCTGCTACGTGGTAAAGCGGCGGAATAGCGCATCCTCCTGCTCCCTGGATTTTGGCTACCTGCGCAACAAGGTACAGAACATGAGTAAGACTGGACAGTTCCCTGCTGCCCATTCATCAGCCCCCAGCAGGTGTGGGAAGACTTGGCAGCCTTTCCCATAATTTTACCCACCTACATCAGCCTCTGTTCTTCCAGTGTAGGGGAGTGGTTAAGAAGAAGAGGAGGAGGAGGAGTTTGGATTGATATCCTCCCTTTCTCTCCTGTAGGAGACTCAAAGGGGCTGACAATCTCCTTGCCCTTCCCCCCTCACAACAAACACCCTGTGAGGTGGGTGGGGCTGAGAGAGCTCTGAAGAAGGTCACCCAGCTGGCGTGTGCGGGAGTGCACAGGCAAATCTGAATTCCCCAGACAAGCCTCCACAGCTCAAGCAGCAGAGCGGAATCAAACCTGGTTCCTCCAGATTAGAGTACACCTGCTCTTAACCACCACGCCACTGCTGCTCCACTAAGATCTGGTGAACCAGGTTTGCTTCCCCATTCCTCCACATGGGCTTAAGCTAGCCACAGATCTCTTGGGACTCAGCCACATCTATCTCACAAGGTGTCTGTTACAGGGAGGAAGGGAAGGAGTTTGTAAGGCACTTCAGGGCCCTTATTGTTGAGAAAGCAGGGTATAAACCCAAACTCTTCTTCCTCTACATGAAGCCTGCTGGGTGACCTTGGCCCAGTCACCATCTCTCTGGACTCTCTCAGCTCCACCTGCCTCACAAGGTGTCTGTTGTGGGGAGAGGAAGGGGAGGGCAGCTTGTCAGCCACCTTGAGACTCCTTTTAGTTGAGAAAAGTGTGGTATAAATCCAAACTCTCCTATTCTCTTCTTCTCTTAGTGACGGGTCTGCCATTTATTTATGAACACTTTTCAGCCCATTACAGTCATATTTGCCTGGGGAGATCAGAAGGGAGAGTTGAGAATAGGACTATTCCCCGCTAGGATTGCCAGTCTCCAGGTAGTGCCAAGGGATCTCCTGGCATAGGTGTAGGTACCACAGGGCGGGAAGGGGGGCACTGCCCCCTGGGCTCATGTCATTGTTTCACGTGGGGGGCAGCGGAAAGTAGCCCCCTACACCCCTGCCAGGCCCGGCAGAAGCTTTTCAGCCAACTGCTCTTTTTTAGCTGGCTGCTCTTTGCACCACGAGGGGCAGGACACTGCGGGAGGCGCCCCCACGTCCCCCCCCCCAGGCCCAGAAGAAGCTTCTCAGCTGGCTGAAAAGAGCAGCCAGCGGCTCATTGCAGCCGGCTGGACTAAGGAAAGGGGGCGGGGCAGCAGGGGGGCGCAGGGCAGGGGCAGGCGCCATTTCGCCCCTGCTTCCATCCCCCCCCCACCATGCCCCTGTCTCCGGGTATTACAATGAATCTTCGGACGACAGAGGTTGATTCCCCCTGGTCAACTTATTGCATGATACTCACATTAAAAGACCACGGTTTAAGCAAAGACTCCCCACTGCTCAAGTGCCAAGCACAGGTTCACCCCGGTTCTGGCACTCGCTCTCCCCCCCCTTCGCCCGTGGTTTTTGGAAACCTGCATGGAAGTGCAGCTTTAAAAAAAAAAGTGCCTAAAGCCAGTTCGGTGGGGAAGTTCAGGGGACAGAGTAGGTTTGTTTTTCCCACTATAGAGAGTGATGTGTAGCCTTCCAGCCAATCCAAGCGCAGCGGGCTGTGCACAAAGTGCGCACAGCCCTTTTTTGTTGTTCTGCGTCGGCCGTGGCTACGTAGCTTCTGTGCCAACTGTGTTAACTGTAAACTGTGTAAACTGCACAACGAAGCTGCACAGGTGAAGAGTTGGAATGGTGAAGGCGCACATCTACGTACCGTGTTTCCCCGAATATAAGAAAGTGTCTTATATTAATTTTTGCTCCCAAAGATGCGCTATGTCTTTTTTTCAGGGGATGTCTTATTTTTCTGTGTTCTGTTCGTCGGGCATGCTTCCAAACAAAAACTTTGCTATGTCTTACTTTCGGGGGATGCCTTCTATTTCGCACTTCAGCAAAACCTCTACTATGTCTTATTTTTCGGCTATGTCTTATATTAGGGGAAACAGGGTAGCAGCACGCGAAAAACAAGACAAGAGTGGAGTATCATTCCTACTCCAACACAACAGCCAATCAGAAGAAAGCTGCTCAAACACGTAGGTGGGGAAATTCTACCTGTGCATCTACATAGCAACGTAGCTGCATGAAAAAAAAAGTTTTAAAAAAGGTTCCTGCCCCAACGCAACACAAAAGGCCAACCAGGACGAGGAAGGACAGACCTGCTGAGCAGATTGCATGTTTGTGGGCAGTGTCACATTGCTTGAAACCACAATAGGCACTGAGGTCTTCACTAGACACCCGCTGCAATGGGGAGGGAGAAACCACAATGAAAAAGGTGCTGTTTCTTTTGGGACTGGGGTGTATCTGGCCTAATTTCTCAGTGGGAAATCCACCAGAGAGGAATTCCTCTGGAAAAATGGCTACTTTGGAAGGTAGACTGTATGGCTTTATACCTCATGGATGTTCCTCCTTCCCCAAACTCTACCTTCCCTAGGCTCCACACCCAGGTATTTCCAAACCTGGAGCTGGCAACCCTATTCCTTGGGCCAGTGCAGCCCAGTCTTCAGGGAGTTGGGATGCCAATGTGGAAAGTAGACCCCTCTGACATGACTGCCCCATTTTCTCCCCCCCAGGCATGCACCTGGGGGTGCAACGTGCAAACCCCCCCCCCCCAGTCCCCTGGTATCTCCGCCTCTGCTCATTTCTCCAGACTTTGGAAACCAAGCATGGTTGGTCCTCATGTTCTTGGATGGGAGGCTTCCAAATACATCCAGGATTGCTCTCCAGGCAACCACCTCTAGTTGTCTCTGCCCTGATGTGAATCACCCAGGCTTCCCCCCTCTTCTCAGCTCTCAGAAGCTAAGCAGGGTTAGGACTTGGGTGGGAGACCACCAAGGAAGTCCACAACCACTGTGCAGGGGAAGGCAAGGGCAAACCACCTCCATCCCTTTCCTGTCAACTCTCAGAAGCTAAGCAGGGCTGCCCCAGTTAGTGTTTTGCTGGGAGGCCGCCAAGAAGGTGCAGGGTTGCTATACAGAGGCAGGAAATGGCAAGGCAGCTCTGCTCTTTTCTTGCCTTGAAAACCCTGTGGCGTCACCAGAGGTCAGCTGTGCCTTGATGACATTTTCGACCACCGCCGTGACCGAGTGGGCCCCTCCATTTTCTGCTCTTCTGCATATTTTACCAGTTATCCAGACCTCTTCTCAACACTCCCATCTAAAGGTGAGAGCCAAGAGGCGCCACCCTCGGGCGGCCAAGGAGCTGCCGGTTGGAAAGGCCCCTTCCCTTGTCCCACTCCTTTCACAGAAGAACGAGCGTCCCGGGCTTCTTTCCAACTCTGGGTTTCCAGCTTGGACGGGGCCTCCAAGCGGGGCTTGGCGATTTCACAGAATTACAACTGATTGCCAAACGACACAGGTTAGTCCCACTGAAGAAAAGGTCAGTTTAGTTAGGACAAACTCTATGGCCTTATACCTTCATGAGGCCCCTCCCCTCCCCAACCCTCACACACACACACACTCGGCTCCACTTCCCCACATCTTCAGAATTTCCCAACCTGGAACTGGCAACTTTACATCTGACAGGTGTCGGGAACTGGAAGGCAGGAGAGCAACCCACCTGTCGCGCTTCATGGGCAGCCTGCATGTCACTGTCCAAGAAATGCTTTCATTCTGCCGAGTGCTGTGCTTGTTTGTCAACTCAGGTCTATAAGCAAGGGGGTTCCCAGAGCCTTTTCTCTTTCATCGTGCCATACTACTTGACCCACAGCTTCGCATCTGGGCTCTAACTGAGAACCAGCGTGGTGTAGTGGTTAAGAGTAGGTGGATTCTAATCTGGAGAGCCAGGGTTGATTCCCCACTCCCCCACCCGAGCAGCAGACTCTTGTTTGGAGAACCAGATTTGTTTCCCTACTCCTCTATATAAAGTCTCTCAGAACTTTCTCAACCTCACCAACCTGATTGTGGGGAGGGGAAAGGAAGGAGTTTGTCAGCCGCCTTACAGGAGCCGCCTTACAGGAGAGAGGGAAAGGTGGAGTGTCAATCCAAACTCTTCTTTTTTTTAATTGTCCACCTGTGTGATGTCCTACCTCCACTCTTCAGTCAGGTTGCCATGTGGAAGTGCTCTTCCTACGGTACATCTCCGCTTGGGAGCTGGATCCACAACGCTGTTATCGGATCACCTGGTTCACCTCGTGGAGCCCCTGTTACGACTGCGCCCGCCACGTGGCCGACTTCTTGCATGCCTATCCAAACCTCACTCTGCGCATCTTCGCTGCCCGCCTCTACTTC
This sequence comes from Sphaerodactylus townsendi, assembly GCF_021028975.2. NCBI lineage: Eukaryota > Metazoa > Chordata > Lepidosauria > Squamata > Sphaerodactylidae > Sphaerodactylus > Sphaerodactylus townsendi. The sequence goes on from NC_059431.1 coordinate 121,903,134, forward strand.
TGCGAGGACCGCAACGCAGAACCCGAAGGCCTGCGGCGACTCCACCGTGCGGGAGTGCAAATCGCCATCATGACCTTCAAAGGTGAGACAGAGTGGGCAGACTGAGAAGAAGGAATCAGTTATGGGGTATAGGTAGTATTTGGGGAACTGTTCTTCCTGCTGCCAGAATACTAGGACCCAGGGGATCCAATGAAGTAGATTCAGGATGAACAAAGGTAAATACTACTTTACACAACAAGTGATTAAAACAGGAGTGTCATACATGTGGCTCGGCAGCCGGATCCAGCCCCTTGAGGGGATTTATCAGGCCCGTGAGCCAGCTGAGGCAACCCCCTCCCTCTAGGCCAATCTGGCTGCTCACCAGGCCATATCAGAAGTGAGGGGAGGGATTGCTTCAGCTGGCTCTCAGGTCAGATCAACCCCTTCAAGATTACCACCTCACACCAGTCCCCCCCCCCACACACACACACACTCTCCGTGCTATTCTGGGACCAGTCAAGGCAGCCAACCCGCCCAAATCACATTTATGTCCTTGTAACAAATGAATTTGACCCTGGATTAAAATGTGGAATTTGTTGCCAGAGAATGTAGTGACAGCCGATGGCACTGATGGCTTTAAAAGGTTCTTGGAGCTCAGGTGTGCCAGTGGCTACTAGCCTTGCTGCCTAAAGACAGCCTCCAATATCAGAGGCAGTCAGGAGGCAACATCAGGGGAAGACCTCGACCCAGGTGCCCTGTGGTTGGGCCTCCAGAGGAAACGGTTGGCTGCGGTGGGACGGGATGCTGGATGAGAGGGGCCCTCACTGCTCTGACTCCGCAGGGCTCTCAGGTTTTTATATTTACACCACTCCCCCTTGTCGCTCCATAGAGATGCACGAAGTCTAATTCTACGAGGAGATCCTAGAATCTCAAATGGGATTCTCAATCTCATCTCCACACCATAATTTGTAGCATTGTTTTGTGGCTATTAAGCCAGTATAAAAGTGATACGTGTTTGCTGTGTGGCCAAACTGAGTCAGAATCCTCCCCGTCCTTCTCCTCAGATTATTTCTACTGCTGGAACACTTTTGTGGAGAACCGTCAGAAAACCTTCAAGGCTTGGGAAGGGCTTCATCAAAATTCTGTGCGTCTTGCCAGAAAGCTTCGTCGTATCCTTCTGGTGAGGAAATATCCCCCACTGCTTCCTAGATGGGATCGTTGTCTCCCTTGCACTTCTCCGTCCTCTTTCTCCTTCCATGTTGCTCTTCTGTGTCTCTTCTAACATCTTCTCCTCTCCCATTTCTCAGACTGACCTCAGACTGACCCCATTTTATAATTGTTCTCAGCCCCCCCTGACCCCTTCTGCACTTCCCCCTCTTCTCTTGGTTGATGATGGCCATTTACCCACTGAGAAATTAAAGCTGGATACAACCAGGTTTCAGAAGAATCGGCCCCTTTTCATCGCGGTTTCACCTGCCCCACTGCAGCGTGTGTGATGAGGACATAGATGTGCAGCACTCCCCGCGATCGCGTGATCGAATGCTTGATCTGCTCAGCGGCTCTTTCTTCCTCGTCCTGATTCGGCTGTTGTGCTGTGTTGGGGCGGGAATTTTTTTAAAACTTTTTTTTTTGCAGCTACGTCACCACGCACATGCATAGATAGAATGGTAGCTGTTTTTCATGCTAAGCTACGTTTATGTGCGGCTCCGGCACTATTTACCCACGCAGCTGCGCTGGCATGAAGGTCTAATTTTAGTTTACAGTTGGCACAGAAATCATGTTCCACGCAGCCACGTTTCAACGTAGCATCCGCCGGCACGAAACAAAAAAAAGGGTTGCACATCCTTCACACATGGTGCACTGCGCTTTGATTGGTTGGAAGGCTCCACATCACTCCCAACAGTGGGAAAACAAACCTGCATTCAACCCCTGAACCTGCCCACCGACCGGGCTTCAGTGCATGTTTTTTAAAAAGGTGCACTTCCATGCAGATTCTTTACAAAACGTGATGAGAGGGAGAGGGAGAGCCAGAAACGGGGCGAATCCATGTTCGGCAGTTAAGCAGTGGGGAGTTCTTGCTCAAACCTTGACATTTCGCATGAGTATCACGCGATTAATTGACCGTGGGGAATCGACCAAGGTCTTCTCTAGTCTGTTTCGGTTCCTGCTGTTCTCTACCTTTTCATCCTTTTCTCCTGTGACCTCTTTGTTTTCGTGCTCCTCAGTAATTTTTTCTCTACATAGCTTGACCACCCTTTTCCTTCTTTCACAGCCGCTTTACGAAGTTGATGACCTGCGAGAAGCTTTCCAAATCCTTGGACTTTAAAGGTTGGGAGTGGGCGGCGGCGGCAGCAGCAGCAGCAGCAGCAGCATTCTGGGAACAAGAACCCTGTGGGAAATGCCCTTCCATCTCTACTGCCCTGAACTGTATCCTGGAAAAATCAGCCTTTTTACAAAACACGAGCAGGACCCTTCATTGGCATACCGTTTGGGTTCTCCGCTCTGTCCTTGGCCAAGGGAAGCCAGCTGTAGGTCCCTCAGCTAGGAGAAAAATAATCCAATCTGAAATTCAGAACTTTAGGAGGGCAGACATTCTGTTGATTACAGATCCGTTGCAGCATTCCATTCAAGGTTCTAGATATCATATCAAATGGCCTTGGGCCCATATCTCTTGCAGGATAGCCTTTCCTGCTACATTTGGCTTGCAAGGACTCCGCTCATCTGAGCAAAGTCTTCTGATTGGCAACTACCCATTCACATGCATCATTCACGGGGTCTCCTACACTGTGAGAATGATCTGCCAGAGGCAATCACTCACCCCACCCCCCACTTTTCTCATTTTGCAAAATGTACAAAACCAAGTTGTTTTTGAGATAGTTCTTGTAGCAGGAGCAGAAGTCCAGCAGCATTATTTTCTAAGGCTTTCACAGCCGGAATAACCAGAGTGTTGGGGGTTTTCCGGATTGTATGGCCGTGTTCCAGTACCTACTGGAACACATCCAAACAACCCGGAAAACCCCCAACAGTCTAGCGTTATTTTGTTTTACTAGGAAATCTTTGCTTTTCTGTTCTGATGTTGTTAGAAATCCTTACTTAGAAATCCACTTACTGATTTACTGTTTTGGGTTTTTTTTGTATCACACTTGTAATCTGATGAGTCCTGGTGGGAAAGGGAGACTACAAATGAAGACGAGGACAATAATATTAATAAAACACAGATTTTATATGAGCCAGCATGTGTAGTGGTTAAGGTGTGAGACTAGGATCTGGGAAACGTGGGACCTTGCAGCATGACCTTGGACCAGTCACATGCTCTCAGCCGCCCTCGGCCCTGGCAAATATTTGGATGGGGGACCTCTGTCGAATAGCAGGGGCCTGATGCAGAGGCAGCCAATGGCAAACCACCTCCTCTTGGAAGCCTTGTCACCATAAGTCACCAAAAGTCAGCTGAGATTTGAGGGCAAAAAGGAACATTAAATCCCAAACCACTGGTGAAACCTTGTGCACGCTTTTCAGATCCATTGTCATTGGGTGGACTGAGCACCCCTAGTTTGGACAGCCTTGTATTGATCTGCAGTCATTTTGCAATAACTTCATTATGCCCTGGGGGTTCTTGCTACATCCACGTTGTATGTGAGTTGTGATAATTGCAGCAAATACACTCTAGTCCCGAAGAGTATCAATCTACATCAAAGGGATAGAGTCAGCATGATAGAGGAAAGGTGACAAATTCCTAAGTCCCTATCTAGCCACTAGCTCGCTAGTAAAAAAAAACCCTCTGTAGGATGAGGCAGGAAACAGTGTAAAGTCCCTTTCTTCTAGCACGGTGGACACTCCGCCTCCTCAGAAAGTGAAAAAGCTGTGGTTGGGTGCCAGGATTTTGTAGTGATTAGGTTTGGTAACCTCCAGTTGGTGGATGGGATGACAACGGATCTGCAGGCAACAGAGATTAATATAGCCGGAGAAGATGGCTGCGTTGGAAGATGGACTCCATGGCATCATATATCAATGAAGCCCCTCCCCTCCTCAACCCCAACCCCTTAGGCTTCACCCCCCCCCCCAAAAAAAAATCCAGGTATTTGTCACCCCAATGTAGTAATTAGGATGTTAACCTTTGGAGCAGGCAGAGAAAACAGAAAGGTGTTATTGGCTCAAGGGGTAGAGCACCAGTGGAAAAACCGCTAGAGAAAAGTGGTAAAAACTGTGCTGCCAGACGGGGTTCAGAGGAAAATTATGAACAGGGCTGCAAGTTCTGGATTGGGGAACTCTTGGAGATTTGGGAGGTGAAGACTGGGGAGGATGAGCTTTGGGGAGGAGAGAAATCTCAGCAGGGCACCATGTCACAGATCTCACCCGCCAACGCAGCCATTTTCTCCCATTGCAGAATGGATGTCTGTTGTCTGGAGATCAGCTGTGATCCCTGGAGATACCCAGGCTTCACTGGAGGTTGGTGTGTCTAAGACGGGACACCCATGACAACAGTGGGCCAAAGGAGGGACACCCCTTCTTAGAAGAACAGCGATAATAGCAAGATTATGAGGCTAGAACTGTGAGGCCTGTCAGCAGAAGATCAGGCCCCAGCAATGGTCCTGCTACCCAGGACCTGCTTCTCCAGAACTAACGCCATCAAAGTGGACTCGGAATCCTGTGCTATCTCAGCAGCAAACAGAAGAACGGCTGTCTGAAATAAGACACTGTAGGTCCCGGACCAATTCCCTTTGGCTAGTGAATGACCAGAGTCATTCAAAATGGTCGCCCTTCTCTATATATGTAGGGCTGTCCTTAAATAGAATCCAGAAACTATAATTGGTACAGAATGAAAAAATAATAATGGCTGGAGTGGATAATAGGAATCATATTGGTCTAGTCTTACTCCAAATTTGCTTCTGGGTCGAGTACATAGAATTGGTATTGATCTACAAAGCACTATGGAGTTTGGGCCCACCATATTTTAAGGACTACCTATACTGAGATGAACAGATCTGACCATTTCTACCATCTCTCAGAGCCTTGCTTCAGTCCATCAGGGTTGGGGGTCCCCGTGGATCAGGCTCCACTGCAGCACCTTGGGGTGGAGGGCGTCCTTGAAGGGTTGCACAAGGACCATGTCGGGCCAGCCCATAGGCTGGCTAGTCAGCGGAATTCCACAGCGAAGTCGCTGACCGAACGGTTCCCCTGTCAAAGTCGCTGAAGTGCAGCTCGGGCCTTCTGCTCCACCAGGGTGTCTTCGAACCTGGGGTGTAGGGCAAGGAGGAATTGTTTGAGGTCGTGGATCTCCAGCATGTCCTCTTCCACCAGACCGACCCACTCTCTCAAAAACACTTGGCAGGCACCCAGAAACCTGTCAGTGGGCACCGTGGCTCCCACGCTGGGTCTACAGCCTCATGCCGGATTGCAACTGCCAAATGAGAATTCCCACTGCCACTTTGGGATAGACATTGTGATGAGCATCTCAGTATTTTGATCCCACCCGTTCATCCGGATTATCCACAGCTAACTATATACTAACCGTTGAACCAGACTGACTTGCAAAAGCTGGGAATCTCACCAAAACTGCTGTGTATAGGGCAAAATTCATGAGCCGGGGAGGGGGGCAACTGGCCCTTTAATTGTTACACCGGGAAGTCTCCCAGCGCAAGGCCTTTGTGGTGGGCAGGAGAGACCCACCTAAGACCCAGCAGTTCCACTCAGCTCAGAGAAACCAACACGGCTGGGCAGGTTTGAAGGTGGATCCTGGGGAAACAGTGAGGCCAGTGGAGATGTCATGGCTCTCTACAACTTCCAGGTATGAGACCTGCACACCCTCAAGCAGGGACTCTCAGGCACGGTGCCCACCAGCACCTTTCCTGATGCCCACCGAAGTGGAGTCAGATGAAACTTGGGGTGCTCAAAAATTTAGGGACCCCGATCCACGGACTCTCCAGGACCGAGTCTCCCTTTCTGACATGCAAGCTCCGTCAGCTGCTAGAAGTTCTTTTCTTCTTTACATTTACTTCAAGGTTCAGCTGCTTCAGCCACGACAACACATCAAATGAGTCTTAGGCTACAAGTAGAAAGTCAGCTGACGGTGTAAGAAGCCAGAAAGGTTGGAACAGCCAGTATTGTTTGTGGCCGGGCGCATCATTAGCAACTAAAAATGTATGAGAAGTCTTTTTGGAAAACATAAACTTTTTGGAAAAGTTATATACATAGTAAACATCTATGGGAAACATAAACAATTACTTATTACAAAGAAATATACACATTGCAAGGTAGCTTTGTGGCCTTGCACTGCATTAAGCCTGTCAGAGAGAAACCAGCTAACTAGCTCTCTGTTTTGGGGGGCTTCAGGCGACAAAGAGAGAAGCACCTGTGCAGGTGGAGAATAACCCTCATTTATCTGAAGAAGAACATGAGATGTGCATTCGGGTTCCAGCTTTTTAGATTTGTGGCGGGTTTCCATCTCAGTCAGTTCTTTCGTAAATCTCTCATTCATGTTTCATTGTGAATAACTGGATCTAGGGCGTTGTTGTGGCCACCTTGCCTCTGAAGGAGCCAGGCGCAGGCGCAGGAGGTGCTACTGGAACAGGGTCACGCAGCCCAGGAAACCCACATCCTGCCCGGTGGCTCCGGCCGGCCTCGGAAGCCTTCAGCGGGACAACCACCAGCTCCGCCTGTCTCTTGACGTATTCACGTGTCCTGTGTGTACGTGCAGATGTTCTCCAGATGTTTCCACGCATTTTTAAAACTTGCGAGAGGCTGTTTGGGCCCCTCCCCCCCCTGCTGCTGCTGCTGCTGCTGCTGCGCTTTTCCCCGGCCGCCCTTTCCGGCCCTGGGGGGCATCGCTGCCTTCAGCGGCCTCCCTGCACGACCGGCGCCGGAGTCCCGCTCTTCGGGCTGAGGGGCCGCCCCGACACCCGCGGGAACTCCGCTCTTCTCTCCAACGCGGGAGCTCCGGCTCCGGCCCCTCCCGCGCAAATCCCGGGCGCCCTTTGGCCGGGGGGCGGGGCGGGGCGGGGCCGGGGCCGGGCCGGGGGGGCGGGGCGCCTGGCGCTTCTCGGAGATTCGCCACATGTTGTCCTCGAGCGTCTTCAAAGCCCCGCCCCCCGCCCGAAGGACCCCGCCTTCCCCCGCGCGCCTTGGGGCGGGGCGGGGCGGGGCGGGGCGGGGCGGGGCCAGGCGAGGGCCTCCCGGGGGCCTCCGCGCTCCGACTCTGCCCATGTGCAGAGACGCCCCTGCCTGCCTGCCTGCCTGCCAGCAGACGCCCGGCCGGAGGAGCAGGAGGGGCCGGGGCGGGGCGGGGCGAGATGGGGCGGGGCGGGCGCGGGGCGCTGGCGGTGGTGGCGCCGCTGCTGCTGCTGCTGCTGCTGTCGTGGGCCCTGCAGGCCGCCCGCCCTCCGCCGCCGCCGCCGCCTCAGGACGCCGAGCTGACCTTCCTGCTGCCGGCCGGGCGCCGCGAGTGCTTCTTCCAGGCCGCGCCGCCCAACGGCTCCCTCGAGCTCGAGTACCAGGTGAGGCCGCGCGGGCGGAGGGCCGGAGGGAGCCCGGGGCGCTGGCCGGCCTACGCGCGAAGCTGGTGGCGGGGAGTCGCCCGGGCTCCTCGGGGGGGGGGGAGGGGGAGGGCTGCCAACCTCCAGCTGCGGCCGGGAGGCCCTCCGTTATTTTCATGTCATTGACATCCCCCGCTGTTGACTTCTGTGGTTCTCCGCTTCTCCCTTTTATCCTTACAACACCCCTGTGAGGTAGGTCAGGCGGAGAGTCTGGGACTCCTGGAGGCCGGCACCTGGGGAGGGATGCCACTGTGCCCATCCTCTCAAGAGGCCGTTTTCTGCAGGGATCGCAGCTGGAGAGGACGGGCGTCACGGCATCCCTCCCCAGGTGCCAACCTCCAGGAATCCCCCCCCCCCCCGGCCGCCGGATTTGCATCCCTTTGCAGTGGAGCGCAAGGCTTGCCAGGTGGCCTCGGCAGGGGCGGGGCTTGGGGTCTCCCAGGCCCACAGCCTGGTGCCCCCCCCCCACTGGGAGCGTCTCGGGCAGGGGCCTCTCTAGCGGGTGAAGCCACGCAGCAGCCTCCTTGCAAAGGCATCCTGGCGGTGCCCCAGAAAGGGCTTCTGCTCTCCCGGGTGCCAGAGGTGGGCCGTGACTCACAGAAAGGAGCTCCTGTCAAGGCAAACACGGGGGCCAGACTTCAAGGGGCCTCCTGCAGACTCTGCTCTCGTCTCAGTGGCCCAGGCTGGCCCCCGCTTGCCAGACCCCAGAAGCTCAGCACGGTCAGCCATGCTCAATCCGCCATTGAGAAGCCACTAAAAAAGTCCAGGGTTGCCGTGCAGACAACTGACAACCTCTGAATGTCCCGTCTGGCCTGATCTTGTCTGATCTCGAAAGCTAAGTATGGTCGTCGTTGGTTAGTACTTGGATGGGAGGCCAGCAAGAAAGTCCAGGGTTGCTGTGCAGAGGCAAGCAGTGGCAGACCACCTGTCCACGTCTCTTGCCTTGAAAACCCCAGGAAGGGTCGCCATGAGTCTACTGCAACTTGATGGCATTTTCCACAGCCACATTAGACGCCAGCGTTATTTGGCTATGAGAGACCAATGCGGCTGGGCTTCTGCCCCCATTTCCTGCAAAGCCAACCCATCTGGAAGCAGCCTTCTCCCTCAACTGTCCTCTATTGCATCCTGTAGATTATCGGTGGAGCTGGGCTGGATGTCGATTTCTCTTTGGAGAGCCCGTCTGGAGTTCTGCTGGTGGATGAGCACCGGAAATCAGATGGACTGCACACGTGAGTGGAGCTCTTTTGTTAAGAACATACATAAGAACATAAGAACAAAACAGCTGGATCAGACCAGAGTCCATCTAGTCCAGCTCTCTGCCACTCGCAATGGCCCACCAGGTGCACTTGGGAGCTCACGTGCAGGTTGTGGAAGCAATGGCCTTCTGCTGCTGTTGCTCCCGATCACCTGGTCTGTTAAGGCATTTGCAATCTCAGATCAAAGAGGATCAAGATTGGTAGCCATAGATCGACTTCTCCTCCATCAATCTGTCCAAGCCCTTTTTAAAGCTATCCAGGTGAGTGGCCATCACCCCCTCCTGTGGCAGCATATTCCAAACACCAATCACACGTTGCGTGAAGAAGTGTTTCCTTTTATTAGTTCTAATTCTTCCCCCCAGCATTTTCAGTGAATGCCCCCTGGTTCTAGTATTGTGAGAAAGAGAGAAAAATTTCTCTCTGTCAACATTTTCTACCCCATGCATAATTTTATAGACTTCAATCATAGACGTCTCCTCTCCAAACTAAAGAGTCCCAAACGCTGCAGCCTCTCCTCATAAGGAAGGTGCTCCAGTCCCTCAATCATCCTCGTTGCCCTTCTCTGCAGTTTTTCTATCTCTTCTATATCCTTTTTGAGATGTGGCGACCAGAACTGAACACAGTTCTCCAAGTGCGGTCGCACCACTGCTTTATATAAGGGCATGACAATCTTTGCAGTTTTATTCTCAATTCCTTTCCTAATTATCCCCAGCATAGAGTTTGCCTTTTTCACAGCTGCCATGCATTGAGTTGACATTTCCATGGAACTATCAACTAAGACGCCTAAATCCCTTTCCTGGTCTGTGACTTACTGACCCCTGTAGCCTGTATGTGAAGTTTGGATTTTTTGCCCCTATGCGCATCACTTTACATTTTGCTACATTGAACTGCATTTGCCATTTCTTAGCCCACTCACCTAATTTATCAAGGTCTGCTTGGAGCTCTTCGCAATCCTTTGTGGTTCTCACCACCCTACATAATTTGGTATCATCTGCAAACTTGGCCACCACACTACCCACCCCTACTTCCAGGTCATTTATGAATAGGTTAAAGAGCACCGGTCCCAAAACGGATCCTTGGGGGACACCACTCCCTACATCTCTCCATTGTGAGAACTTCCCATTTACACCCACTCTTTGCTTCCTGTTTCTCAACCAGTTTTGAATCCATAGGAGGACTTCCCCTCTTATTCCTGCCCAAACTGGCAGGCAGGGTCGCGATGGAGTCATGTCAGAGTGCTGGCCCTGATTTATTTTATTAATGTATTTATGAAGTAAATTAGCGGGGGAAAGGATTAAACCCCAAAATTTAAAATGACAACTCACCACTAGTAAACTTAACCAAAAGCAGTCCTAAATAAAATCTGACTTGCGCTGCCTCCTGAAGACTGAAAGTGAGAGGGCCAGGTGTATTTTCCTGTGGAGCGAGTTCCATAATCATGGGGTGGCCACTGAAAAGACCCTATTGTGTAAACCAGCAAACAAGCTTCTTTGATTGGTTGGACAGTTGGGAGGGCCTTTCACTGTGGTGTCAGTTCCTGAGCCAGAACATTTGGGAAAAGATGGTCCTTTTCACATCCTATTCCCAAGCCATGTAGCGCTTTAAAGGGCACAATTAACCGGGCTCAGGAATGGATTGGTAGCCATTGAAATTGCATTAATTTTGGAGTCTTGTGGTCCTGATAGCTGGCCCCAATCCTTGCAACACTGGAGAGTGATATACCTGTCCCGACACTGCTTTCGGAGGAAATCACTAAACTAGATATAGGCCTTCTTTGGCTCACACTCTGAGGCATGTTTAATTAGTTCTGCTCCTATCTTGCTGTTAAATTGGCCAACAGCCTTCCATGGTAGGCAGCCAAGAGTGTGGGATGTGGTTCCAGACAGACCGCCTGGTGTAGTGATTAAGACCAGGGGGACACTAATCTGGTGAACTGTGTTTGAATCCCCCTCTACTCCAAATGAGCAGCAGACTCTTATCTGGTGAACTGGATTTGTTTTCCTGCTCCTCCAACATGAAGTCTGCTGGGTGACGTTGGGCCAGTCTCAGTTCTTCAGAACCCTCTGAACCCCGCCTCCCTCAGGTGGCTGTTGTGAAAAGGAAAAGGAGTTTGTAAATCTCCTGTGAGGAGAGAAAGGTGGGGGATTAATCCAAACTCTTCTGCTTCTCCCGGCTCATCACTGGGCAGCTGGAGACTGGGCCAGGGAAAGAGGGCGAGGTTCCCATCTGGATCACTGGTTTAAAGGCAACCCAAAAGCACTGGAAGACATCCTTCGTTCATGCAGCATGTGGCAAAACAGCTTGAGAAAAGCAGTCCTATGGAGGGAACCACTTTGAACAGCGATGCAGCTGAAATAGGGAAAGACGGTATAAACTGGGGGCCTTGCTGTGGTGCCTGGGAATCCAAGTGTTTGGAGAAAATGGGCAAGGCCGGCAAGGATTCACCACTGGCTATTTGATCAGCTGTGCAGATATTTAAAAGGCCTGCTTCAGCAGCAGCCACCCCCATAGCACAAGGGTCTTCACTGGGCACCCAACACTAAACTGCTGTAGCCACTTTGTGGCTGGCTGGTGGCAGCCGTCTTGTGGCTGTGCCCATCCCACTGTGTCAGAATTCCAAAGATGCCTCCAGTCTCAAAAAAGTTGTAGACCCCTGATTTTTAATTATATTATTGGGGACCTTACATAGAAAGACAAATCAGAAACAAAAGTGGGATCATACAGGGAGAGCTGGCGTGGGCGTGGCAGAAGGGGAAGACTCGTGTTTTTCTCATCTCAGCCTTGACTTTCCCTGCCTGCAGCATTGAGGCCACCGAGACGGGGGACTACAAGCTGTGCTTCGACAACTCCTTCAGCACCATCTCAGAGAAGCTCGTCTTCTTCGAATTGATCTTCGACAGCCCCCACGAGGATGAGGACTTGAATGGCTGGGCAGAAATGGCAGAACCAGAAGAGATGCTCGACATTAAGATAGAGGACATTAAGGTGGGCTATGGGGGCAGGAGGCGCTTTTCTAGCACTGGCTTGAGATGCAGAATCAGAGGGACGTCTCCAAACCCAAGACCAGGATAATAGGACTAGACCAGAGGTCTCCAGCCTTTTTGACTCTGGGGGCACAGAACTGTGACACAATGAGGGGGGCACAGCTGGCAGCAGCCACAAAGCTACAGCGCACTCACAGGGTGTGTGCACTGGGCGCACACCGGGGGGCGCGGAAAATCACCCCAGGCCCTTCCTCCTTTCCCCTCCCCCCTGCGGCGCACCCCCCCCCACGGCGCCCCTTCACCCCCCTTCCCACACTTGCCTTAGTTCCTTTCCTTTTCCAGAACTTTTTCAGGCTGCAAAAGCCCTGTTTGCAGTAAAAACGGCCTGTGGAACTACAGTTCCCAGGAGACCTTGGGGCTCACAAGGTCTCCTGGGAAGTATAGTTTCCATCAGGCCGTTTTTACTGAGAACAGGCCTTTTGCAGCCTGAAAAAGTTCTGAAAAAGGAAAGGAGCTAAGGTAAGTGTGGGAAGCGGGGAAGGGGGGTTGCTGGGGGGGGGGAGCTTTCCCTGCCTATCAGGTCCTTCCCAACCCACCCCCATCTGTCTTACTCCCCAGACTTTGCAAACCACTGATTGGCCACAAATTAAGCCTCCAGCCACAGGGCAAGTACTGAGTTTGGTCTGACTTTGCTAATGGTCTGAGAAATGGCTTCACCCCAAACATTTGCCACGTGGGCCTTGTTGGGAGTGTGAAATCATTTAAGCGAGGACAGGAGCATGGTGCTGCAGGGCCCACTGGGGATGCACTCGGGCAGTTCAGGTCTGAGCCACCATTTCCCGGCCTTTGTGGCAGGACCCAAATTTAAGCCGCTGGAAACGGGTGACCAGCTGATTCTCCCAAATGGCTTTCCGCAGCCCTCTTGTGCCTTCTGTGGGTCACGAGTGTGTGTGAGGATCCTTGGTAGGATTAGAGAGAGTAATAGAGAAAGAGAAAACAGTCAGAGGCTGGAGCGTAGCCTCTGTGAAAGGATGGGCGTGGCCAAAGAGGTCATGAGGCAGGAGCACCGTCGTGCTTGTCCGTGTCTTGGTGTTTGTCAGATTCTGAAGAACATTTGTTCAGCCACTGTAGAAAAGGGAATTCGGTGAAGTAGCTGAGTGCCAACGTCATAGTCTCTCAGGCTGGCCCTGTGCCAAGTAAACTCAGACTTGGAATTTGGACTGAAAAGGTTGGGGACTGCTGGACTGGTGGCTCTGCAAGATGGGCAGGGCTGGGGCAGCGTTTGTTGCATTGGCGGTCTGCCTTTTTTGCCAAAGCACAAATTAAAGGGCAACGTAGTGAAAATCACCTGATGTTTTCCACACAGCTGTTGTGGCCATCAAACTCGCCCACACCTTCCCAGCGCTGTTGGGTAGGGGCCCCCAGCTGTGAGGACCAACATGGCCGCTGCGTGGCTCATTGTGACGAATTGAGTACACCTGTGGAACGCCCAAGGGATCACGCCTCCAGCGGTGTTTTGAGTCAAACGAATTGGCCTTTAACAGGGCCGTGTTGCAGTCTTCACCACTGTGGAAACGTCGTAGTGAGCCAAAACATGGTTGGGCTTATTCATTCACACGTTCACCCTGACGTACGACTAAAACCTCGCAAATGCCTCAAAGCTTTCCGATCCTCTCTGATAAACTCTACAAAAATGTATTGAAGGCGTTTTGGTGTCTCAGCTACCAAGCATTTGCATGTGTGAATTGATGTGTGAACTAACCAGACCTCTTTCCTTGGCCACAAGCCAACGTTGACTTGTGCACGTAAGAGCTCTGATCGTGCTCCTTCCTGCCTTGTGCTGATCCAGGCAGCTGACAAATGGTGGCTCAGACCTTTTAAAAGATGGTTAAAAAACACCTAAGATCACAATTAGGACGGCTAATAAATGAAACCTAAAGTAGTTGAATGCAGTCCTAAAATAAAATGGTCTTCAGCTGCCTCATGAAGATCCAAATGAGCGGGGCAGGCTGGGAAGGCAGTTCCTTCCGGAATCATGGGGCTGCCACAAAAAGGGCCCTTTCCTGTCTGCTCACCAGACAAGCCAGTGTGAAGTAGTGGTTAAGAGTAGGTGAACTCTAACCTGGTGAACCAGGTTCGATTCTCCACTCCTCCACTTGAGCAGGGGAGGGGACTCTTATCTGGTGAACTGGATTTGTTGTCTCGCTCCTACATTTCTGCTGGGTGTCAGATTCCCCATTCAAACAATCACTTGATGAGTTCAAGGTTTTTACTGAAGACGTTTCAGGAACATAGAAAGAGAGTTCTGGCAAAAAACTGTGCCAAACTCTCGATAATATGAGTGTGTGGTCCCCACCCCCACATGAGAAGCAGACAGTTCACATCGTCCGGCCTGGAGTCTCGTCTCAGCCACAGAACTCCAAGGCCCCAGCTAGAAGTGATAAAACAGCACCTGCGAAAGCGAATCTCCACAACCCCCGCCCCCGCCCCATCATGACACTGGGTGACCTTGGGCTGATCACAGTTCTTTGAAACAGGGAGTGTGGGGAGAAGAAAAGAAAGGAGTTTGTAAGCTGCATTGAGGCTCCTTTCGGGAGAAAAAAGTGGGGTGTAAATCCAGACTCCTTCTCTTCTAAGGTGGTCAGGAGGTGCCTCTCTGTGATCTTAATTCCCAGGAAAGAAACGTCTGCGAGAGAAAGATCATGAGGCAGAAAGGGAGCATCTGGCCCCCAAACCTCACCTCGTGTTCTTGATACTGTTCTCATTATTTTAACCTTCCACATTTTTTATGGCCTGCGAGAACCAGTGGAATTTTGTGAGGGTGGGGGGGGAGAGAGAGCACTACCCTCAAGAATACTCCCACAGGAGTTGCCGCCAAATATTAAAATGGCTGCCACAGGAAACAGAACCAACACTGTCCTTAACTGTGCAGCTGTCATTTGGCTCAGGGTGCCAGTAATAACCTCTGCCTGACAGTGGCTCCCCTCACAAGTGTTGATGGGCCCAGTTGCTTCCATGGGCACTATACTGGGGACTGCAACCATATGGTATTATAGTACAATGTAGGTTTCTAATTCTGGCCAGATTGCCTCTGTGTCCGCCTCTCTTCTGGCTCACCTGCCAGTGTGATGCTCCCTGCCTAAAACAGATGGTCTCTGAGCAGTCTTCATTCTGTCATCCTAGGAGTCAATTGACACTGTGAAGAGCCGCCTGGAAAGAAGCATTCAGATGCAGGCGCTGCTGAGAGCCTTTGAGGCCCGTGATCGCAACCTGCAGGAGAGCAACCTCAGCAGGGTCAACTTCTGGTCTGTCATCAACCTCAGCATGCTGCTGCTGGTGTCGTTCCTCCAGGTGTACCTGTTGAAAAGCCTCTTTGAGGATAAGAGGCGGAGCTGGATGTAGCAAGCAGATGGGCTGGTCCTCCTACACAGGCCAGGAATCCTGACCACGTTCAACCCTCATGTTCTGGGCTGTTTGAAGGCTGCTTCTGTCCCCCCCCCAGTCTCTCTGCCCCGAAGGTCACAAAGGAGAGATTGGGGTGGAGGAGAAAATAAGACACTTCTGCGGTGCTGGCAAAAAGCTGAGAAACCAACTGGATAACCAGGCAGCTGCCAGGAAGCGCCAGCAGGCGTTGATTTCTGTGCCTTGGACATTTCAATGACGCTGCTGTTCCCAGGGGGTAGGTTTGGACTACAGCTGTGGACACTGATTATCCCTTAGACCTAATCTTGGACTCTCTGTATCCATGTGCCTTAGTGGGATTTTCCGATCTGGACCTGCCTGTTTTCTCCTGAAATGATTCTTGCCCCAAGAAAAGTCAACATCTTGCACTGAAGCAAGACAGCAGCTAGGGGAGGGGTCCTTCTCTTTGGCTTTCTTGATAGCCATGTTTCACCAGGGAGAGCTACCTGCGGGGTAGGCGCAACTGCCTCTGATTCATGACATCTGTTGTCAGAGGGGTTTTCAGCTCTCTGAGCTTGGGGAAAGCTGGCGTGTGAAGCTTGCATCCTTTCAAACCAGAGCTGCTTTCCAGCAGGAGACTGTGTCAAAACTCGGCTCCTTTGTCTTCGCAAGACCTGCCTCTTTCAGTGTTATGGAGCAAGAAAATTTGGATTCCTGTTTGTGTGCTCACAGACTGTAGATGTCCATTGGGGAAGCTGTCTGGTTAAATCTATTAAATAATTTTTTGTATGCTGATCAAAACCCGAAGCTCTGTTTTGGACCTAGCAGAACTTGAATACATCGTGTCATCTGAGCTCAGCCACAGCTAATGATTTTAGATGCAGTCCAGCCCTAATAATTTGTAAACAGCCATGTATTGGAACCCCCTTTCCACTGCCTCTTGGCAGATCCTTGTCCCCCTAGCTAGCCAAGACAAAGCCTTGACTTGGAAAGCCCTGGCTAGTCCGAGCTTGTCAGCCCTGGCTTGCACTTGGGTGGGTGGGAGACCACCAAGGAAGTCCAAAAATGGTACTCAGAAGCACGTAAACCACCCGTAAGTCTCTTGAAAGCCAGTGTGGTGATTAAGAGCAGGTGGACTTTAATCCAGACAACTGAGCAGTGGACTCTTGTCTCTTGAACTGAATTTTTTCCCCTGCTCCTACACGAGAAGCCTGTTGGGTGACCTTGGGCTAGTCACAGTTCTCTCAGAACTCTCAGCCCCGCCTCCCTTACAAGGTGGCTGTTGTGGGGAGTGGAAGGAGTTTGTCAGCCCCTTTGAGTCTCCTTACTGGATAGAAGGAGGGGGTATAAATCCAACCTTCTCCTCTTCTTGCCTTGACAATCCTGTTGGGTTGCCATAACTCAGCTGCAACTTGATGGCAGAAAAAGGACAACATGGTCTTGAGTAGGAGGAATGGGAAAGCAAAAGGTCAGCACTCTTTTGGCACTTGGGAAGAATCACGCAGGATGCCAGGGGGTGGATCCAAGTCCTGCTCTCTCAGCTCCTGCCTGCAGAGATCAGGTGGATGGGAACCAGAGATGGGGCTTTTCTAGCCACGGCACCTTGCCTGTGTAACGCCCTTGTGGCTCACAGCCCCTGCTTTGGGGCCACAGCACTTCACTTTACACCCAGGCCTGTAATCAGTGTTCCCTCTTTTAAAGCTATTTTAAAGTCTACTTTAGTGGCGCAGTGGCGTAGGAGGTTAAGAGCTCATGTATCTAATCTGGAGGAACCGGGTTTGATTCCTATCTCTGCCGCCTGAGCTGTGGAGGCTTATCTGGGGAATTCAGATTAGCCTGTACACTCCCACACACGCCAGCTGGGTGACCTTGGGCTAGTCACAGCTTCTCGGAGCTCTCTCAGCCCCACCTACCTCACAGGGTGTTTGTTGTGAGGGGGGAAGGGCAAGGAGATTGTAAGCCCCTTTTTGAGTCTCCTGCAGGAGAGAAAGGGAGGATATAAATCCAAACTCTTCTTCTTCAACCCAGAGGGCTGTTTTATAGATACAAGGCCAGGCTGCTTAATGCTGTTTTAACGTCTCCCCCCACCCCTTTTAAAATAATTTTATGGTGATCTTACCATTGTTTTTATTTTGTGAACCACTTGAGCAGGTCTCCGGAGATGAGGCATTCGGTCTAAATAAACTAGTGGGCCCGGCCACGTGTTGCTGTGGCTCAGTCTGGTGAAGTGGAAAAGAAAGAAAAGGGGAAGCGAACGGTTCGAACAAGTGTCATTGAACAATGCTTTTAAGGGAGGGGAGGGGCAAGGGGCTCCTCACTCCCCTCCCTCTCTCCCATTCCCTTGCATGGCACCCCATCCCTCCCTAACGTTCCCCTTCCTCTGCTAGGGTGGGTGGGCCATGTCTCTTTCACTCCCTTCCCTTGCAGGCGAATTACCTAGCTTAAAACATGCTGGGAGGCATGAGCTACATTGTGTTCAAATTTCAGAGCGTTTGGTCCAGCAAACCCCCAGACCCTCCCTCACCTTCCCCTTCCTCCGCTACAGTGGGTGGGCCATGTCCAGATGGCGGGCCCCATCTTTTTCACTCCAGATGGCAGCTGTTTTCAAGGAAGGCATGGTTGTTTCCCTTGTATCAGAGGGTGTTGCTTTGACGGCCAGCAGATGGCGCTGTTGCGGAACAGAACTGTGGTTCCAACTGTCACATGTGTGGCATGTACACAATAACTGGCACAGTTGTGACATGTACACAACAGGAGGTGTGGAAACAATATGGAAACCTGGCCGCATGCAAATGCAACATTGTGTGAAAATTTCAAAGCAATCAGTCCAGTAGTTTGGGAGATTACCTGTCAGCAGAAAAACGCACTGATAGATTTTTATATATATAGACTAGCGGGCCTGGCCACGCGTTGCTGTGGGAGTTGTCCTTCTCATCACAGTCCGCAACCCACACAGATGTCCATGCGGGTCCAATGATCCCCAGCATAGCCTTTTGGGGTGGTCAAATGGAATCTCTCTTTCCCTTTTCAATGCACATCGTTATATGGTGCTGTCTCTTTTTTTAGTATAAGATAACCCTTTCCAATACACAGCGGAACTGTCCAGAGTGCGAATCCCGCTGTCCATGAGGCTGGTTGACACACACCGTCCTGGCTTGGGTAAGGCAGAACTGGGGCAAGGAGGCTATCCCAGTCAGGCAGCAGAGGCAGGGTGGCGAGGCATTCAGATCGAGGTCAGCTCCCTGGGTTCGTAAAGGGCCATGTGCAAAAGAAGCAGAGCCGGTAGTGTTGGTTCGCCCCCCACCCCTGGATTTTCTTAGAAGAAAAAGGCAAACTCCAGCTCACTTTTAGTAAAAGAGAGCTGTGGCAAATATGGGTGAGGAAGTGGGTAAGTGATGGTTGGATGTGAGGGAGGGCAGAGTGAGGGGTGTGAGGATGAGCTGGATGTGTGTTGCGTGGTAGCAGTGGGTGAGGCACAGAGTGGGGGGGGGAACCCTACCTGAAGTCTCACACGGCAAAGTGTATGTGTTTCACTTCCACTCGTATTACCTAACAGTATTACCTATTTACTGTTTTCACGGCTCATCTCTGCCCATCTGCTCGAACATTCTGAGCCCTCATCCCAAGCCCTCAGGCCACAGACAGACAGGCTGCACGGACATTCAAAGGGTGACAGTTAAACAGAGGCAGCTTCATGGCCTGGTGCGCCAGGAAAAAGACGTTTTTCCTGGCTCAGGTATGGACTTTTGGTGATTTGAAGGTCCGATGACCTGCCCACAACAGGGAGGGCCGTCCTGTGAAAATTTGGGGGCGATCCGTCCAGCAGCTTCTGAGGGAGCCCATCAGGGACAAACACACTGTTAGACTTTTATATATATCTAGATCCGTGTGTTTCAGGAGATGGGTCTGAGGACCTCTTGTGTGGGATGTGTTGCATTCTCCCTGGAATGGAGACAAAGGTTGGGTTTCCCATTGATGTCTGGTCTTTAAAGCTGTATTTAAATCTCTGCGCTTGAATCCTACAGGACATTCTTGGGATGCTGCTGACTGCTCTTATTGGGTCAGTAGTTGTGCTCCAGAACCCCCTAATGGGCTGCTTGCCTGAGGATAGAACACCATTCTGTCTGCTGAAGGTTTTCTTTGGCCTTCCTCTTAGGGTTCACATTTGCCCACTTACGGTGGAAGAAATCCAGCCAATTGCAGCCATTGCCCACCCGTGCTCAGCTGTTCAATGGATAGAAACGAGGGCTGAAGGAGGGGGCACAATTATCCTGGGTAGAATTTTCTTCTAAAAGGGGCTCAGCTACTTCCTGCAAGCTCTGACCACACAGTTCCTGACAATTCCTAGAGCTACCCAGAAGTGATAAGTGTAGCTCTAGCAATTGCCAAAAACTCTATGGGTATCTTACAGTAGAGTTTCTGATCATTACTAGAGCTACCAATGCACTTCTGGTTAGTTCTAGGAATCACCCGAAACTATGGTCATAACATGTAAGCATCTGAGGCTTTATTTTTCTTTCCAATTTTTTCCCCTGGACCTCTACCCCACACCCACATTTGCTGGCAACTCTATCCCTTTCCTCTCCCATTTGCAGAACACTTGGCACACAGTTATTTCGAGAAACACCATTGGGGACTGATTTGAGCAACGTGCAAGTCAGCATAATGTGGTTCAAGGAACTTCTGTTGTCCTGTATCTGCTGCAGACCTAAAAGTCCCTGGTCCACAAAAGGGGGGAAACCCTGTCCTTTAAAGGGAATATATAATGTGACAGAGTGGAATTAGAGCCTGTCAAGAAATTCAGTCCTGCCTCTGGCTTAAACAGGTATGTGCATGTTCTTCCTGTAATTTCCAATAGAACAGCAGAACCCAATTAGCTCTTGGTTATCTGTTTTTGTGTTTGCTTGTTTTTAAATTACCACTTCAATAAGCTTACCCACACCTGTGAGAGGCTGGAACTTCTAATCCAATTCCAATTCCAAAGCCTTTATTGGCATTATAAACTACAGAGTTAGTAGAAAAGTAGAAAAGAGGCATTTATCTACTAACTGAGACATTAAAACATTAAAATGCATTAAAACATTAAATACATTAAATACATTAAAACAATGTTAAACGTTCACAACCACGCCTTGTAAACCGCACACATATAAATTAATTAACCATTACTACTATGTAGACAATGATTGCGCCTGACCAAATAGTGCCTCAAAAAACTTGCAACATTCTCACATACAAGATCACAGGACCCATTGAGTAGAAAGTTCATCACAGATGGTAACCTGACAGCGTTTGAGCTCTCTACCAATGGACAGATGTACATGGAGCGTATAGACTGGAGTATATTGGACACTCCAATAGTACATGTTGAACCGTCTCAACAACGGCCATGTTACATTGACATAACCTGTTCTCATATGGGGTGTTATTATACCTGCCAAGAGTCATAGCGTTTGGTAGAGCATTAAAACGAGCCAAAGTGTACACTCTGCGTTGTTTGGGGTTGCACAGAATGTACAGATAGTTGGCACAGTAATCTGATCGGACAATTCCCAAGGCCTGTGGGGAGCAGCTTTTTCCCCCCTCCTGCAACATTCTCAGTTTCTCTCGTTCAACTAAAACAGATTTAATTTCATTATGAATTCTGATGGCAGACATAGTTTGGAACTGGTCAGCTGTTAAGCCCATGTTGTTAAGTTTCTTATCTATGTCAGCCAACCATTTCACAGATGTAGATTCTGATAAGAGTTGATGTATAAAACTATTGGGTCTGGGCTCAAAATGAATTTGGGTCCAGTACTTAAGTACTCTTGTCCATGCCATCAGTTCCATACTATTTTGTCCAGTTTCTCTGCATAGGGTGTCATATGGGACACACCTTGGTGACCCTAAAATTCTTCGCAAAAAGTATCCCTGTACTGACTCATAAGGTGATTTAATTTCGGGGAACCATATTGGGGCTCCATATAATAGTTGAGGGATTATCTTTGCATTGAAGATTTTCAGTGCAGCGGGGACAAATTGGTGTCCTTTAGAGTAGAAAAATCGGAGAATCGCTGCAGCATTCACCCTAGCTTTGTTCTCTGCTTGTTTGCTGTGAGGGACCCAAGATAGGTTGTAACTGAATAGGAGCCCTAGATATCTAAACTGACTTACTTGCTCTAGGACATGGTTGTTCACTTTCCAGCTACATTTACACCTAGATTTTGCAAAGATCATGACTTTGGACTTGTCATAGTTAAGCGTCAGCTTATTTACATGACAGTATTCTGCACTGCAGTTTAGTAGGCGTTTTAAGCCTACTTGGGAATATGACAAGAGAACAGCGTCGTCTGCATAAAGCAGGGTGGATATATGCAGCGAACCTAAGCAAGTGGGCGGATTGCCATCAATTTTAGTTAAGGTGGCAGGGAAGTCATTGAGAAATAGGCAAAATAGACTGGGTGCCAGTGGGCAACCTTGTTTAACCCTTTGTTAACCATAATTGATTCTGTTAACGTGCCATCTCTTGAAGTTCTTATTTGGCAAATTGCGTGTGGAACGCTTTAATTAGAGCTAAAAGTCCTTGTTCCATGTTTAGGGTTTTTAATTTATGCCATGTTCCCTATCTACCGAGATCAAAGGCACCCTTCCAATCCCGAAAAGCAGCATCAAGCTCGCTCTTTCTCGTGCCTACGCATTTGCTTGCAAGCTGTTGGAGAATTAGACAGTGATCTAGAATAGAGTTACCTGCCCGAAACCCGATTTGTTCTTGGGTCGTAGTAGCTGATGTTTGTCTGTCCAGCTCTTTAATTTTTTCAGTAGATAGTTAGCATACAATTTGCCTACGATAGATAAAAGGCTGATCGGCCTATAATTAGAGGGACACTGGGGGTCTCCTTTTTTGTAGAGGGGTACAATGATCGCCTTTAACCAGTCCTTAGGAATCATTAAAGATTTGTTGATATATGTAAATAATGAGCACTGGAGCCCACCAGTCTGGGTCAGTTTTTAACATCTCTGCTACAATGATATCAGGGCCAGCTGCTTTCCCAGACTTTAGTTGGTGAATTAATTCAATAACCTCTCGCCTGTTAACTGGGGCCCATTCAGGCAAATCTACGGGCTGGGCTCATGCTAGAGCTTCGGTCAATCTCTTGGTCGGAGTAAAAAATTCCAGAGTAGTGTTTCTGCCATAATGAAGGAGTGATGTCGGCAGCTATTGGGAGATTTTGACGCATGCCCCTATTTGTTAATTGCCAGAATTGTTTTGTGTTATTGGATAGGGTGGCATATAGTAGTTGCTCCCCGCCATGCATATATTGACTCTTGACGTTTTATTTTGATGTGGTTGCATAGAGTCTGTTTGAGACTAAACAATTCAGGAGGCGGGAATTTGGCCTTGGAGGCCCTAAATCTATTGTATGTGATCCGAATCTGTTGATTCAAATATTTGCACTCAGCGTCAAACCAGTCTCTGCCTTTGAGATTTCCCTTCCTTCGGGGTTCCCCTAAAAGGGACACCAAATATGAAACAAGTTTTTCATAATTTCCTATACTGCTGCTAACATTATCTGCAATAACTACTGAGGAGCCTAGAAACTTGCAGGTGGTGTTGCTTAGTGCTTCCTTGGTTTTATTGCATGTTTGGGTTGACCATCTTATTATGGGAGTTGTGTTAATTGCCTTATAGTTTGAAATTTTGGCAGTAGAGGTCTCTGCGAGGGAGAGGATGAGTGGAAGGTGATTGCTAATCATCGTATCCCCTATCCTAAAGGCTTGTAGAATGGCTAACAAGTGTGGAGACACGAGTATATAGTCTATTACTGCTGCACCCATGGGAAGAGATGAAAGTAAATTCGGCCTGCATTTGGAAACTTAGTCAGTCCGTTTAGCCAGATTTTGTTGTGTGGGAGGGCCAATTTGGCTAAATGGAGCTCCATTTGAGTTGGAATTTAGATCCTTAGATCTCCTTGCATATGGTGTAAAGTGTAGGCTGAAGGAGTTCTTGATCTATATCTTCTTGGGAACATAATTGGATGGGATCGTTTCCTACTCCTGGCGTTAAAATCGCCACTAACTCTGACTGGGGATGCTTGGCTTCTAAGTCACCTATAAAATTTGACAGTCTTCTCCAATCACTGTCATTAGCTACTGACCCATTTCTTGGGGGGAAGTATACATTTACTAGGATAAAGCTTTTGTTATTGTACAGTATTTTGATCGCCTGTGCAATTGGTTCACACACATCAAGTTCGATTGAGGCAATTCCTTGAGATATAAATGTTGCTAAGCCTCCTGATGGTCTGCCTCTCTTCTTTAAAGTTGAAGCATGAAGTGTAAATGATTTGTAACCATGAATGTTAATTGTGGAGGTCATCCATGTCTCCTGTAATAGAATGATATGGAATTGGGTGAGGTAGTGGGTAAATTCGGAGTTCAGTGTCTTATTTGCCCACCCAGCAATGTTCCAGGAGATGGTCTCAAGGCCAGTTGGATGGGCATTTGGGGTAGTAGTCAGTCTGTAGAGTTCAACTTCCCAATTTCTTCATCAATATGGTGTACCACGAATCCGTTGCGGTTGCTGTTGTTTAAAGATGTTCTCGCTGGGAGAGAGAGGGTTGGGAGTTATATTTCCCATGCTAGTTCCATACAGATTGCAAAGTGTCCTCTGTGTTTGAGTCCATAGCAACGCCATTGTGTGGTGGAATATTGGATGCTGCTTGTTGAATTAAAGGTAAATCTTTATCTTTGTTGAAAGCCTCGTGAACCTCAGGTAGCTCCTTGTCCTTCTTGGATACCTCAGAACTCTCTAAATTCGATAATTGCTTCAGTTATAGTCCAGGGTTTCGAGCTTAGTTGTGCTTGTAGGTGATGGTGGTGGCACTCTCACCTGCTGTGCAGTTTGTGGGGAGTCGGTCCAACTGAGTTCAAGTAGTTCGTGTGCCCATGATTTGCGGCTGTTATTTTGGGTCCATGAAGGATATAAAGCCTCCATGGGTTTTGGGTCCACCTCCCACTCATACTTGCCATTGTTTGAGAGGGGCTTTGACAGTTGGTGTTGCTTCTGATTTCGAGTTTCATGCCAGGGAACTGCACGGGCTAATGTCGCTGGAGTTAATGTCGCTAGAACTGGGGTGTCAATGGTCAATTCGCTCTCATCCAGAATCAGGTCACCCTGTCCTGTGATGTCTTCTTTGGACTTTCTTTTCTTTGTTGTCTATTTAATATCCCTGTGGTGATAGGTTGATTATCTCCCATTAAATCCTCTGTTCCTGTTTGGGGTAGGTGAGCTGTTGATCAGAGAAAGTTGTGATACTAATTGATTCGATGCCCTTCACTAAACCTTGAATTGGGAGACTAAGTTTTGGTACTATATTCTTAGATTCCCTTCCGATCAGCTTGTTCATCACTGAGTCTTTAAACATTCTTTACCACAAGGATATCATATTTTTTTCTGCAAGTGCTCTTTAATTTGGAGCAGTCTATTAGGAGTCTTGCTTTGTGTAAACGTGAGAGCAAGCCTTCTGTAATGACCCACCAGGAGTGACTCAAATTTAGAAAGATGTAAGCCTCCAGGTTTACATTGCAACAGAGAGCTTAGTGACTGTCTGATTGAATAATGACTGCCCCAACGGTTTGCATTCAAACTGAGTCTCCAATATACAGGGCTATTTGCTCCCTTTGCAGTACTAAGGACTGTGAGTTGTGCCAAAAAGGGCAGCTTGATTTCTGGTCCTTAAAATAGGTGTTGAGTTTACTTCCTATTGACAGAAGTTGCATACTAAATTGCTCCATTGTTTGACTGAGCTTGTCCAAGAATTCCAATTTAGCTCCTATCTTGTTAAAGTTATCTAAAAGGAGTTCCAGGGTTTTAGAAATTAAAATAGCTTGGCTGGAGATAAGATCAGACAATTGTAAAGCGTCTGGCTTGGTAGTGTTTGACTCTGCTCCATGGAACGGGGAACTTCTAATCTCTATCCTTATTGTCATTATGTTCCAGACTCTTACACATATAACCAGCCCTGAAAGATTTTGGTCAGGATTCACACAAATCCTCTCTGCCCTAACACTCAGCCATCGTAGTTCTTTAGGTTTCCTTTTAAATATGAAACAAATGTTTTCCTTCCTATGTGCATCTGCAGAAGTGAGCTCTGACCCATAAAGCTCATGTTAGTTCATAAGTTAATCTGCAACAGGCCAGCGGACTTCTGTTAAAGAAGGGGACATTGTAAGCCCTGCTAGAGCCAATATCCCCCCCCCCCCGCTTCCTGTTGCTGCTGGGAAGACGGAGAAGCTTGTTATTAGAATTATAGAGTTGGAAGAGACCACAAGGGCCATCAAGTCCAACCCCCTGCAATGCAGGAATACACAATCAAAGCACTCCCGACATGTTTATCCAGTCTCTGTTTAAAAACCTCCAACGAAGGAGAGACCACCACTCTCCAGCAGTGAATTCCACAGTTGAACAGCCCTGACAGTCAGAAAGTTCTTCCTACTGTTAGGTGGAATCTCTTTTCCTGCACCTGGAATCCATGACTCCATGTCCTAGTCTCTGGGGCAGCAAAAAACAAGTTTGCTCCCTCCTCAACATGACATCCCTTCAAATATTCAAACATAGTTATCATGTCCCCACTTAACCTCCGCTTCTCCAAACTACACATCCCCAAGTCTTTGTAGGTCATGGACTGCAAACCTTTTACCATTTTGGTTGCCCTCCTCTGGACACTTTCCAGTTTGTCAATATCCTTTTAAGTGCCCACAACTGAACACAGTACTCTAAGTGAAGTCTGGCCAACGCAGAGTAGCGTGGTAAATTACTTCCCTCAATCTAGACACTATACTCTTATTGATGCATCCCAGAATTGCATTGGCTTTCTTGGCTGCCACATCACACTACTGACTCATGTTCAGATTGTGATCCACTAAGACTCGCAGATCCCTTTTGCATGTAGTGTTGTCAAGCCAGGTGTCACACATCCTATATTTGTGCATTTCATTTTTTCTGCCTAAGTATAGAATCTTACATTTATCTCTGTTGAAATTCATTTTGTTAGTTTTGGCCCAGCACTCTAATCTGTCCAGGTCATTTTGAATCCTGCTCCTGTCCTCCAGGATATTAGCTACTCCTCCGTATTTGTTATCATCTGCCAATTTGATTAACATGTCCTCTATTTCATTAACCAATTCATTGATTAAAATATTGAATAGCACTGGGCCCAAGACAGAACTCTGTGGCACCCCACTGGTCATTTCTCTTCAGGATGAAAATGGGCCATTGATGAGCAAGCAATTTTTGAGTTTGATCAGTCACACATCCATCTAATAGCAGCATTGTCAAGTCCACATTTCACTAGCTTACTTGATAGAATATTATGGAGCACCTTATCAAAAACTTTACTAAAATCAAGGTATGCTACATCCACAGCATTCCCTTCATCTACCAAGCTTGTCACTCTATCAAAAAAAGAGATAAAATTAGTCTGGCATGACTTGTTTTTCAGAAATCCATGTTTGATTTTCAGTGATCACATTATTCCCTTCCAAGTGCTTACAGACTGTCTCCTTAATGTTCTGCTCTAGAATCTTTCTTGGTATTGATGTCAGGCTGACTGGGGGGAAGTTTGGATCCTCTTTTTTCCCCTTTTTGAAGATAGGGACAACATTAGCTCCCCTCCAGTCTGCTGTGACTTCTCCTGTTCCCCAGGAGTTCTCAAAGATTATAGCAAGCGGTTCTGAGATTACAGTTCTTTTAATACCCTGGGATGTAGTTTATTAGGCCCTGGAGTTTTGAATTCATTCAGGTATTCCTGTACTAGCTCTTTATTTATCTGTGCTGAATTTCCCCTACTGTATCTTCTGATCCATTCCCCCCCAATTGAGCACTGTTTTTCTTTTGGGAAAAAACTGAAGCAAGGTATTAAGTAGTTCTGCCTTTTCTCTGTCCCCTGTTAGAATTTCACCATCTTCTCCTTGCAGTGACCCCCTTTTCTTCCTTTTGCTACAGACATAACCAAAACAGCCCTTCTTACTGTTTTTAACATCTCTAGCAAGTCTGAGCTCATTGTGAGCTTTAGTTTTTCTGACTTTTTCCCTACATGTCTTGGCTATTTGTTTGAATTCCTCTTTAGTAATTTCCCCACTTTTCCATTTCTTGTACATGTCCCTTTGCTCACTTGAGAGTTCTTTAGACATCCATCCTGGTTTTTTTAGACACCTCCCATTTTTTCTCCTCACTGGAACTGTTTGAAATTGTGCCTTCTCACTTTTAAGAAATTCCCATCGTACTCCCTTTTCTTTTAATATTCTTAACCACTGGATCACACTTAGTAGTTTTTTTACTGAAATCAGCTTTCTTAAAGTCTAGAATGTGTATCTGATTAGACCTGGCATTCCCTTTCCATTGTATAACAAAATCCAGGAGAACATGGTCACTCCCGCCGTAGTCACTTACCCCCCATTAATCAGGTTATCATGGTTGGTTAGGAGCAGATCTATAGCCTTGCTGATCTATACCCTTGCTGCCTCATCCACCTTCTGGACCATAAAAATGTCTCCAAGGCAAGTGAGGAAATTGTTGGACCTGGTAGTCTTGGCAGAGTTTGACTCCCAGCAAATATCTGGATAATTGAAATCTTTCATTACTACTATTTCTCTTCTTTGTGAAAGTTTCTTCTGGAAGTTTCTTTGTGAAAGTATCTTCTGGAAGATATCGTGCAACTCTTCAGTCTGGCTTGAGGGGTCTGTGATAGATCCCCACAATGAGATCACTCTTGTTTTTCTCCCCCTTAATTTTTACCCAGATGCTCTCAACCTGGTGCCCAGGATTTAAGTAATAGACCTGCTCACAGGTATAATCATCCCTGACATATAGTGCTACTCTCCCAGTTGATCTACTTCTCTGGGATAGGTTGTATCCCTCAATTATTACATTCCAGTCATGAGATTCAACCCACCAGGTTTCAATGATGCCTGTTATATCATATTTATTATGCCGTGTTCCAGTTCATCCTGTTTATTACCCATGCTTTGTGCATTAGTGTAAAACTAGACTATTGTCCAAGCACTCTCTGTTCTATTGATCTGTTGACATGGAAGTCAGAAGTCAGTGTATTTTGGCTATGTGAAAGTCTTTTCCATAACTTGAAAGAGCCGGCAACATGGGGGGGGGGGGGGGGGCATGGATTGCAGAGGGAAGGTCTCTGGGGCACAGCTGCGTTCGCTGGCAACTCCCTGCTCTGGCAGCGAAGCAAGTTATCAGTCTTGGTAAAAATGGTCTTGCTTGCCATGGAAAGTGAAAGTGGGGCTGCAGGGAGCAGGTCCGTACAAGGAATCCTGCTGCGACAGACATCAGCCCCCATCACACACCAAACACCTTGTGCGTCATCGGCCTTTGACTGATGCTCTTTTCTGCAGGGAGAATATTCTCAGCTCCACAACTCATTGGCAATTTTTAAAAAATCTGGACAAGATGATGGTGCACTCTGCCGTTCTAGTTGAAAAAAGGGCATAGAACTGCTCTCCACACAGCTGACTCCCATCTGGCATGTTGTCATGAGCCAGTCCCTAGATGATGAGGACTCTGACATAGAGCCGAAGACACTGTGGATCCAGAACTGACTCCTCGTGAGGAGATGCAGGCAAGCTCTTTCCAGCAAGCTGAGGCAAAGCCAGCTCCAAGCCCTTCCCTGCCAGCCAAGGCAGAGTCTGATGCCATGCAGCTGGGAGAGCCATCAGGGAACTCAGATGAGCACAGTAACATGCCAGCTGTACAAAGGAGACAGACAGACACTTCTAAAAGGAGAAGTGCCCATGTTGCTGCTCAGTATGACAGAAGGCTCTGCGAGCTACTCATCTGCATAAGAAGGAGACTAAGTCTCTGCAGGAGCCTGGCCCCGCTAGCAGGGGCGCCCTGCCTGGGTACAACAAGTGTACTTCCTGGTAAGCTCCATGTACCTGGTCTTCCTCTGAACTCCAGCTCTCAGCCTGCCTGCCTGACCTCTTGCCTGTGCCTTGACTCTGGAGCACCTGACTACACCTTTGCTTACTGCCTGCCTTGACACTGGACTGTCCAACCAGGCCTTAGCCAACACCTGCTGGCAGCACACGTAATGCACCAGAACTGTACTCCCTTCAGCAAAGCAGTAGAATAGCAAACCAAATCCAACAGATGTGATTGATGCTAAATGCTGTGCTCAGACATACTACTGTGATCATTGATGTTTATAGTGCCTAATTACGATGTTATGATCATTGTTGTTTATCTATGCCATTATTGATATAATGATATAATGATTACTGATGTTTATTCATGTTGTTATGATTATTGCTTTCATGGTGATATTATTATTGTTTTGCTGTTTATGATGTTGTTTGCCACCCTGAGCCCTAGGGGGGAGGGCGGGATATAAATCGAATAAAACAAACCAACATACCGAAAGTCTCTGAGGACAATGGCACCACTTCGCACATGTCTTGCAATGAGACTCTGCGCAGAAAAGCACCTGAACTCTCAACAAACGGGTCCAAGTGGCCAATGGGCAAGACACACCAGCATGCTGATAACACAATTTAACGGCTTCAACAACCCAACGAGACAGAGTCCGAGAGGAGGCCCCACGCAACAGAGATTCATATCTTTAGAAAAAGAACATGACTCATATAAACAGAGCAATAAGGTCCTGTGTACATCCACTGTGGAAGGTTTGGATGTAAAACTTCCCATCTGCAGCAAGTTCTAGGACACCTACCCTCGGTTCCGGCTAATCTGCTCGTTTCCACAGACTCCAAGGGAGGCAGCCCGTACCGGAGGTGGAACTTCTTCTGTTCAGCCCAAGCTCTAGTTGGACCCTAGAAATTCAGCAAATGAGAAAGAAAACCCAACTCTGCTAGTACAAGATGACACAGACCTTCCACCAGAAGAATTTCCCTTTATTTAGTTTATTAATAGTATACAGAATGGAGGCACTTATGTCAAACAGTGTGTGTGTGTGTGGGGGGCTTTTCTCATCTGAAGGCGAGGGAGAGAAGGTACTTCTGCCCACCCCCATGGTAAGAACAGGAAGCAAATCATAGCAAATGCAATTCAGAGCCCAAGTCTGGCCACCCGAGCAACTGCCAGCTTTCTGGAGAAGTGGTGAAAGATGAGGAAGGGCTCAGAGAGGCCTCTACAGGAAGGGAACAAGGGTCAGGCGGAGGGCAGACAATACGGAGTTCAAGTAGAAAAGGCACAGTTAGTCTCAACCTGTGGAAGGCCTCAGCCCACCTAGGGCATCGAGCGAGTGCCTGCGACTCTTTCCAGTCGAGCAGGAAGAGAAGAGGCCACTGAAAGGAAACATTTTAAGGCAGGTGGTATGGGTGTGTTGCTGTTCCTGACATCTCTCCTGAGATATCCCTGACAGGGGGGCTGGGACTTCATTGATTTCTCTTTTTTAAAAAAACCTAGCATTTATACATGTACTAATACAGTCTGTCTTTATGAAGAAATATATACAACTGTAGCCCAGACAGAGCAGAGCGGTGAGCGAGTCCTACTGAGAAGGGTTTTTGTGTGGCTCGCAAATGCTCCAGGCTCTAGCGCTAGAAAGGAAGCTCAAACTCTCCTGCTGGGCCCTGCCTGGGACCTCTCTCTCTTGGCCTTGGGGAGCCTCCCACCGCCTTTGAGGGAGGACTCGGCCGCTAAGCGTGACCCAAGGGTCTTCCTTGAGGGGTGAAGCCCCCCCTCCAGTTTGGTAGGGAAAGACTTCCTGCTGTCCACCCTCACTCACACCACTTCTCCGTACAAGATAAGGCAGGTTACAAGCGGTCACAGTCCATTTATCAGGAAGCAGGGGGCTGGTAACACCGCGTGAAAGGACTCCAGGGCACCCCCTGCTTTGCTGCCAGTAAGGATGGGCAGCCAAGCGACAGGTGTGCCAGGAGCTCAGTCCACAGCTTCTGTTGCCGGGGGGGGGGGGGGGGGCACAGCCTGAAGGTCACCCTGACACTCAGAAGGCCTCCCTCTTGGCTCGGGGCCATTTTGCAGTAGTTTAGCAAACTGGATTTAGTAGCAAGTTATT
The DNA here is from genome assembly GCF_021028975.2 of Sphaerodactylus townsendi. Taxonomy (NCBI): domain Eukaryota; kingdom Metazoa; phylum Chordata; class Lepidosauria; order Squamata; family Sphaerodactylidae; genus Sphaerodactylus; species Sphaerodactylus townsendi. The sequence goes on from NC_059431.1 coordinate 121,934,321, forward strand.
ATCTGCAGTCCTCCTCCTCATTTCTTTATTTCTTCCTTCGAAGCTATAAAAATGGAAACTGCTCTAACTGAAATTAAATTTAATAGCCCGGGTGGGGGGGGGAGGGATCTTATATACAGGAGAACAAAGAAATCCACAGAAGGGGGAGGGGGAAGAGTCCAATCAACAAAAATGGCAAAAATGAGATTTCTATGTACTCAACTTACAAGGAATAGCTGGAAAATTTTACTTCTTTACTCTCACACATTCACAGGCAATCACCCAACCGAAGGGGGGGGGATTCTTTTCTATTATTTTTTTTTAACAAAGTGCAAAATTACTCCACAAAGCAGAATCCTCCACGTTGTCATGAGGGACAGGTCTGGTGTGGCCACCCAGAAGGTAGCAAAGAAGCAGCCACCAGCCCACCCGACCCTTCTCCAGAGAAGGTTCCGGTCATCAAACTCCTTTCTGCCAAGATCCAGAGATTTGAGGGACAGCGAGGGAAACCACGACAAGGAATGCTCAGCCTCCCAGGGCTCCTGATGGACCACAGACAAACAGCGGCCGGCCATCCATCCCGAGACTGGCGACAGCATGGTTGTGACTGTTTGGGGGGAAGGGGCGGGGAGAGAAGCGGGGCAACGTGGGCCTTGGCTACAGTCGATCACGGCTGCAGAGAGCTCTTCCACACACAAGAGATTAGGCGTGAGTTCTTTCCACAAGATAGTTAACAGGCAACAGCTCCCCAGGATGCTGGTAGTTAATCTAATAAAGAGGGCTCAGCTGGTCGGATAATGGTAGGCCGGTTCGGGGCAGCAGGGGGTCTCCGGCTGCAGAGGGAACAAAACAGAAGAAGGCAATGAACGCTGGGAAAGGAGAACCAGGCAAGCAGGAGGCCAGGTAGGCAAAGAAAAGCTGGCAGGCAAGCCCAATGGCAAGCGCACCCTCCTGGCTCCTCACAATACTTCAGCTGGGTCGTCTCTTCACTACTTTCGTGCTCCTGGTTGTCCTGCCTTTGCTTCCTAACTGCCAAGTCACGGTTTCCTCAGGAGATGCTCTTCCCCCGACTTCCCTCTCTCAGTGCACCACAAGGTGGCATTTGGCACTCCTCTGAACTGCGCGACCTCTCCTGCCCTCCAGTCCCACGCCTGCCAACGTTTCCTCTTCTGTCTCACTGCCCTCTCCAGGGTCCGAGGCTGGACTGCCCTCCTGTGCCTCCTGCACTCTCCTGGGCACATCGACAAGGTACGAAGGCCCAAGAGGTATACTTATTTACAACTAGCACTTGAGGCAGATGAAGCTGGAAATCCCTATGATAAAGGGACGGAGCAATATTTGTAATCTGTGTTAACTCTTTTTGTTGTCAAAGTTTCTAGGTACAAATAAAAAAAATTAAAGCCAAAGTGATACAAAGGTCACTAGAAAAGACTACAGGTGAATGGTTTGCGCTTGTAGGGGCTGAGTCAGGAATCCTAAACAAGAGAGGGAACAGAGGCAGACAAGGAACATTGAAGGAGGACTTTTCTCCAGCGAGGATGACAACATGTTAGCAGGTGACAGAGCCAAAAGGAGCACGGCACAGATGCCTCGCAAAAGCAGCACAGCCAAGGGAAAGCTGGATTTGCTCAGAATTGCCATTGTTTCAGCTGCAGAGCTTTTGAAAGAAAGGTGCTCTTGGGTATTCCAACACAGAATGGTTGGGGAAGGGCTGTGGCTCAAAGGCAGGCAGGCAGGCATCTGTCTGGCACGCACAAGGTCCCAACATCAATTCCCGGCATCCCTAGGCAGCAGGTGACAGGAAAGACCTGGGTCTGATTCTGCGGGTTTGTGTGATTCTGAGCACATCTCTCTCAGCACTCTTCAGACTTCCTGGAGTGTTTTGACTAATTTCATAGTTTAGGAAGTCCTTCTCTCTATGCGCTCCACCATTCATTAACTGCATCTTCAACCAAGTAACACTTTTTAAAAAAGTTAATTTGCTTCCCTCTATATTTTGTATGTTCTACAGGAAGTCGATAAAAAGTGTCTGGGTTGAAAGTTATGTTTTACGAAATCGGAATGGTTGAGCTGGCAAATATCCTTCATATGAAATGGAAGTCCAACCCTTGAGATGCCTCAGAATTTGGATTAGATAGGATTTATTTTATTAGACTTATAACTGACAGTCCCTCTAAGGCTTCCTTACTGAAGAGCAGAAGTTCACTCTCGCTGTGAAGGACTGAGCCGCCAGCGAGAGCTTCCCCGGCCAGGCCAACCCCCAATCTGCGTGGCACCAAGACAGGGCCCAGGCGGCCAGGTGGCTCACAGGGAACACTGCTTACAACTGACCTTTCTCCTTTAGTTTTAAGTCTCCTTTAAATCCTACCGATTGGCTGAACTATCAGATGTAAGCACATACAGGGAGGGTCAAGGGAGGACTGCCATATAAAGACACATCTTTTGCTTAAGAATTATTGCTCAGAAATACTCCTTTATTAGTTTATCATAGAATTATAGGTCAATGGCAAAAGCCAACAGTAAAAAGCATCCGGCAGAGTACAGTTCAAAGAGGAGCAGCTACAGCTATGTTTAAGAGAATCGGGGAAGAAGCATAAAAAGTCCCCCCTAATTTATAGCCACAAGATTGACCTTCCTGAAAGAACGGCTGCCATCACTTGAAGCCATGGGCAGGAGGTCAGCAGGGGGGTTTTGTAAAAAAACTGCCACTGAGATATTTTGGGTGTGTGCCTGTATAATCCAATATGCATTTTTAGTCCATGACTGACCACTGGGAATCTTCAGTCATCTTTCTAGCACAGAGATCTCCAGTCTTTCTGAGCCTTTGGGATCCTGACAAGGGGGGTGGGGGTGGGCCCAGTCACCAAAAATGGCTGCTGCCGGAGGAGGAGCCAACCACAAAACGTCAGGAATCCCAAAGGCTACATGCACGTCTATACTCTGTCTCACAAAAAAATATAATAAAAATGGTAATTTCATTCATCACTTGCTGGACCATCTTTGTTTTAGAATGCTCTGTTTGGGTCCTAGTGCTCTGCATGTGGCAAACACAAAGTTACAATTTTTTTCTTTTGGTGAGACAGAATGGCAACTCTCCAACCATTTGGCAGAAGCTCTGTTTAACAGGATGCTGTTGGGAAAAGCAGCACCCAGCCACGTCCACTTTCCAAAAGCACTTGCTTTCCTACTGTCAGATCCTCTGAAGATGCTGCCAGCCACAGATGCAGGCGAAACGTCAGGAGAAAATGCTGCTAGAACACGGCCGTACAGCCCGGAAACCACACAGCACCCCAGTTTCCAAAAGCACTTCGCAGGCAACAGGAGAAATGTTGTGGGGCACTTCCTAGGCCGAACAGATTGGCTGCACAGATCAAAACACTCCTCAGGAGAAGCTGCCCGGACAGTCTTGGCTTTACTGTCTCGCTCCTCCTTCCCAACGTAGTTTTTAAAATGACCCCTCTGCTGCCCCTTGTGGCTGGCTCTGCCTCTTGCAGCAGCCATTTGGCAGCTGGCTCCATCAGGGGCAAAGGTCTGCAACCTGCAGCTCTCCAGATGTTCGTGGACTACAAATCCCATCAGCCCCTGTCAGCATGCTGTAGTCCATGAACATCTGGAGAGCCGCAGGTTGCAGACCACTGAATTCAGGGGTTTCACAGTTCCTCTCTCGGAATTCCAAGGATGCGCCCTGCCCCACCCCCTTCCGGGACCCCTGATTAACCATTTCTCACATATTTCTACCCTTTCTTCATCGCCATGATGGTTAGAAATCTTTAATGGTCACTAGGAGATGTGTGCACCTAGAAAGAACACTCATTTTATTCTTATGTAAACTTCAGGCACTATAGGAAGGCAAGATATAAATACTGAGTGAAACTTCTGGCGCAAATACAAGGAAAGAGGAATTCCCCAGGCAGATACTGCCATCCAGAATTGGGGGTTGGGCAACCTCAAAACATCCTGACATTTGTACCATGTGACTACCATTCAGGAACACCTCCTAGCATTCTTAGGACAAGGCAGCATATAAACATTCACAAGGCTACTTTCCAGTTTTCACTTCTGGATTTCTCACCATCTTCCAATTCAACTTTGCTAACAGGAACAAGAAAATGGTCACAATCACAGGGAGAGGTCCTCCTGACTGTCCTGCCAATCAAAAGTGAACTGGTGGGCATACGAGAGTCTTTTTGGTGGCAATGATGGAGCAATCTTCCCGGGGTGGTGCCCCTGGCCCCTTCACTTTCGACCTTTGGGAGACAGTTTTCTTTAGTGTATTGTCGAAGGCTTTCATGGGCGGATTCAACTGGTTCTGGTGGGTTTCCCAGGCTGTGTGGCTGTGGTTTGGTGGATCTTGTTTCTAACAGTGTTTAACAGACTTCCCTCTGTGATGCACCTCTGAAGATGCCAGCCATAGATGCAGGCGAAACGTTAGGAACAAGATCCACAGCCACACAGCCCAGAAAAAGAAGAAGAAGGAGGAGGAGGAGGAGTTTGGATTTATATCCCCCCTTTCTCTCCTGTAGGTGACTCAAAAAGGGGCTTACAATCTCCTTGCCCTTCCCCCCTCACAACAAACACCCTGTGAGGTAGGTGGGGCTGAGAGAGCTCCGAGAAGCTGTGACTAGCCCAAGGTCACCCAGCTGGTGCGTGTGGGAGTGTACAGGCTAATCTGAATTCCCCAGATAAGCCTCCACAGCTCAAGTGGAAGCGGAGAATCAAACTCGGTTCCTCTTAACCTCCTATGCCACTGCTGCTCATCAGAACCCATCAGAACCAGTTTTCTTTAGGACTGTATTCAACTAATTGCATGTGTACTTATTGGCAGCCCTGAGATTTTAATTTTTTTAAATAATTGTCTTATTTTTTATAATTGTTTTATTATTTTTTAAATAATTGTCTTATTTTCCCTGTAGGCCACCTTAAGGGCAGCAAGGTAGAAAGGTGGCTAGTAAATATTTTAGACCAAGAAACACAACCCCACAAGCACTGGAGCCAACTGTTGGAACTGGCAAGGTCTAGCGTGCAAAGGAAAGCCGTTGGGCAGCTAGATAGGATAGCCTAGACTTCTAGCCTTTTAGGAGTCACCTCTTGTCTGTCCTCAGTCTTAGGGGCATATTCCTGCTTCTTCTAGACACATTTTTCTCTCTGCCCTCTTGTAGTTTGGTAGCTCTCTGTCTCTGTCCTTCACTATCTATGTAGTTCCTTAAATAAACATTTATCTAACCCTTAATCAGAGAATGCATGTTTTGCCACTTGACTGGCACTCTGCCAACACCAGAACCCACTTGGGCTCTGCCAGGCTCTGTGTGGCTCAGCTGAGCACAGCCTCTGGAGGGGAGCTGGAGCCAACCGTACCTGGGCACACCTGGAGGGATGCCGGGCGGAACACGTGCTGGTCGCGAAGGAATCTGAGGAGGCGCCGAGAAAGGGTCGTTGTTTGCAACGAAGGTGCTTTGAGGTCCGGGGCGCGAAGGAATGGGCGGGGCCACAAAGGCGGAGCCACTTGCTGCTGCAGGTGCTGGAATCAAAGGGGGCCCCGGCATAGGGCCCCGCACGGCTGGAGGTCTCCCTGGGGGCAGCACTGTAGAAGCGGGCCTGCGCTGGGGTGTCGGGCTGCAAAGGGGAGAGGGAAAAAAGGAATATCAGACCTTGATAAAGCAAGCACCATTTAATTTACGCATTTTATTTTACAAACTTTATATCCTGCCTTTCTGCCCTCACAAGGGCCACCGAGACAGCTAGCAAATTAAAACACCTGTATGGAAATAGCAGGAATCTCAAGTTAAAACCAACAGTGAGCTTCAATCCAAGAGGCAAGATGTCAGCTTTGCCATTTGCCTAAGAACCACATTTGGAAAATAGAGCAATGTTGCTGGAAAACTCTGCTGTTCAGAGGATTCCACACACCAGCAGCGTTCCAAGGCCCCAGCGCAGGTGTCCTCAGGGATTCCATATGCAGTGTAACACTGAAACAACGCACAGAGATGGGCCAGATACAGATCGCCTGTTTCTTCGTGGGAGTTCAGCAAGGAAGAGACACTAAACACATCGCACTCTTTTGCTACTTGCAACTGGAGACCTAGACTGGTTCTCAGACTCTGCTGCAGACTTAAGTCCTCAATCAGAGAAGTTTCAAAGGGAGATTCCAACATACAGGTTCATTCAGAAATTCAGAACAATGACCAGCCCCCTGCCCAGGGCTGCATAGGAACACTGCATTCTAATCTCACTACAGAGGCTGATTTTCTCCCCCTAAGCATTTCCCTCCACTGCAATCAACTAGATGGCATTGTGCATTGTACCTTCCCTTCCTGAGATCCTTCTTTGTGACACCGCTCCCACCCTCAGGCTAAGGTGTAAGGACATAGGATCTCCACTTCCACTTATATCTGACAAAGGGGCCTTTGACTCTCAAAAATCCCCCTGAAAATCCTGCTGGTCCCTCAGGTATTCTTAAACACACACCCCGCCCCCCTCCAAATATCTTGCTGGTCTCTACGGCAGGGGTGTCAAACTCGTTTGTGACAACGGCTGGATAGGAGATAAATGTGACTTGGTTGGGCCAGATCCAGGCGGAGGAGTTGCCTCGACTGGTAAGTCCCAGGAGGCTGCCCAGCTCACACTGGCCCTGAGGGTGAGGATGGCTACCTGCGCTTGAGAGGGCTGACCAGCCCTACAAGCCAGTTGAGGCAAAAGCCTCCCCACCCCCCACCCCCAAGCTCCCAACGGCTCGTAGGCCTGATAACACCTCTCCAGGGGCTGCATGCTTGACACTCCTGCTCTGAGGTGCTGCTGAACTCAAATCCAGATATTCCCACTCCTCAGGCTTCCACATAAAAACACAACCCGAAGGGGAGCCTCCCCTCCCCCCCCACTCACCTGTGCCCGCTGCCCGGTGACTGCTGCCACGAGTCATCCACAGGTGGGGGGACCGGGGTAGACACAGTGCTGGTGCTGATGTCCCCAATGATGTGCAGCGCCTCCTTCAAGGCATGGTACATCCGCAGCATGTCGTCCCGACGCTGCGCCTGGTCGGCAGACTCCTCCATCAAGCTGTTTTGGTCTGCGGAGGAGTACAGATAGGCCAGCAGCTCTGAGTGGATGAAGTCCTTGGTCTGAATGGGCACACGGAAGACATCTGCAGTCAGGCAGGCAGGCAGAACATGCAAAGCCACCTGTGGAAGCTAGAACACGTGGGCAGGAAGTCCGACCTCCACCCTTCATCCTGCTCACAAACTTGAACTGCTATGTTTGCGAGCGAGGCGGTCATGATGCAGCACCCGAAGGACCCTCCCCTCACCAACCGGAGTCTCAACAATGGAAGACTTTATTTGTAGAGGCCTGGGGAAGTGTCTATTGCACATTTTTAACACTATGGGGCTTAAATGTGTGTGTCAAGTTGCAGCCGACTTGCAAGGGGCTTTCAAGAGAGCCAGAGTGGTGTAGAGCAGGTGAACTCTAATCTAAGGAACCAGGTTTGATTCCCCGCTCTGCCACTTGAACTCTGGAGGCTTATCTGTTGAATCAGATTAGCTTGTGCACTCCAACACACGGCAGCTGGGTGACCTTGGGCTAGTCACAGTTCTTCTGAGCTCTCTCAGCCCCACCCACCTCACAGGGTGTTTGTTGTGAGGGGGGAGAGAGAAAGGAGATTGTCAGCCCCTTTGAGACTCCTTACAGGAGAGGAAGGGGAGGGGATATAAATCCAAACTCTTCTGCTGCTGCTGCTGCTTCTTCAAGGCAAGTGAGAAGCAGAGGTAGTTTGCCTCCGCCTTCCTCTGAAGAGTTTTCCATGATGGTTTTCCTCCCAGTACAGAGCCCTCTTAACTTTAGAGATGTGACGAGGCTATACGGTGCTACCAGTCCTCCCACATGGGGTTTAACTACTTCCTTCTTGAAGAGACAGTCACCTCTTAGTACACAGGACCTGCACCACGAGGTGGGGATTTGCTGGCTTAAAAGGGAAACGGGAAGTGCTGGCAGATGTGGCAAACATCGCATTCCGTATCATTGTCGGAACACAAGTCTCGCAGACTTGATCTGCAGGCACATTTTAACGATTTAATTAAGTCACTGCAAAAGCCATTCCGATGCCTGCTTATTTGCCAACGCAGGACATGACTCCTCCTTTCTCTTGGTGACTTGTGTTGTCTCAGGAGGATAAGAAGAACACTTGCCCCAGAACGAATCTCCTTCCAGGCTCGTGATCCTTTATTGACTCTGCAACCCCACCCCCTGTTTCTCGAGCCATTCTCTCTAGCCGAAATAAAAACATGCCTGGAAAACAAGGGGTCGGCGTGCAGGTGGGAAGCCACGGGACCAGCCCCAGGTGTGCGCTTTCCCAGGGAGGAAAGGTTAAAAAATTAGAGGTGTGGGTAAGTGGAGACTGTAGGAGAGGCCGTGCTGGAACAGAGCCGTGGCCTATAGCAGTGGGGGTGAACCTATGGCACTCCAGATGTTCATGGACTACAATTCCCATCAGCCCCTGCCAGCACGGCCAATTGGCAGGGGCTGATGGGAATGTGCCATAGGTTTGCCATCACGGGCCTTTAGCATCCAAAGCCAGGCTCAAATAGCAGCCAACCATATACTCGAGGAAAAAACGTACAAGCAGGGCATGAAGGTCCAAGCTTCCCCCTGTTGCTACCCCACCCCCACTGTTTTTTGCCCTTGAACATGGAGGGGCCATATAACTGTCGTGGCCAATAGCCACTGATGGAACTGCAACCACGAATCTGTCCAAGTGCCTAAACTGCAAATGAACACACCATGGAAGGTGGGTTTTCTGCCTCTGTGTGACCTCAAGGGATGACAGGGAGTTATGATTTACATGCATCCCTTTAACTCATCTTCCAAACAAGGCTTTTAGGGGGGGTTTTAAACCAAGAAACACACAGCTACTTCACTGAAATTGCCATTTACAGATGCAAAACATGATCGCTTCTATGGTATTTCTATTATTTTTATCGGAACAGGCGTAGGCCTCAATTGAAATGGAAGTTGTGCATTTCCTGCTGGGGGAGAAAGGCCAAGATTGATTTTGGATAAGATGAAAGAAGAAACAAGATAAGCAGGAGCACTCCGAAGTACCAATGAGCAACCACAGCTGTGAGGCTAATTTCAGGTGAGCAGCCATGTTAGTCTGTACCAGCGGAACAACACTGGACTCCACAGCGCCTTAAAAAACCGTCCAGTATATAAGCTCTCAAGAAGCAAAGCTCCCTTCACCCAAAAAAGCTCATGCTCTGGAAAATGAAGCCTGCTTTAAGGGGCTTCTGGACTTGAATTCCGTTCAGTTCTGGGTAGACAGGATCGGCCACCAAAGCAGTGGGATGCCCCCCTCCCTCCCTCCCTCCCTCCGCCAGTCGGCGCTCACATTGTTTATCATTAGGTGCATAATCGTCTTTGGCATGAGGTCCCGGATGGACTTGTTGATGATCCCAACGTACGAATCCACAAGGTTGCGGATCGTTTCCACTTGGCGTTCTAACTGAGGATCCATGGAAAAGGTGTTCTCCTGGACCCCTTCTTCATTCTCTGCCTGCATGAAGGAAAACAGGACATATGATTGGAGGAGAAACAGGGTAGCTAAGGAGAGAAACCCTTCTCTTGGCCAGTTGTCCTTCGTTCCCTACTTTCACAGCTTCTCCAAACAGCATCAAGCTTGGTAAGATAGCTAACCCTCTTCAGCCAGCTCTCTCCCTCCCTCTCTCACTGGGAAATCTACCTGCATTACATTTTCTTCTTCAATCTGCTCAGTTTTGCTCACCCTTGTACCTTGTCAACATTGTTCTCCCTCATTTTTGTGTAATATCTAGGTAGAGATTTAGATTTCTTTTACTGCTGTTTCAAACATGTGCCTATTGTTGCCCTTAAGCCCGACACAGAAGATGAAAGGTAAAACCCTCCGTCCAAAAATCTGGCCACGACTGATCACTGAATCTATTCTCTATTCCTTCTCCCTTTGAACTCACTAACCACTCCCAACATCCAAGGACCGTGTCAAGACTGAGAACTGAAAGAGGCCACTGGTGATCCAGGTGCACCTTTGACCAGAGGTGAGAACACTGGATGCAGAAGTCAGAGACCTGTGCTGTGAGTAGGGTGGCTGCTCTGGGCTGGAAATAGCTGGAGATTTTTGGGCACGGAGCCTGGGGAAGGCAGGAAGGACCTCAGCAGGGTAAAATGCCATAGAGTCCATTCCCAGAGCAGCCAACGTTCTCTAGGGGAACTGATTTTGGTCAACTGCAGGTGAGCTGTAATAGCAGGAGATCTGTAGGTGTCACCTGGAGGTTGGCATCCCTAAATGAGGGGCAGGAACTTGGGCAAGTCATATTCTGAGGCTGGCGGAAAGTGCAGTCAAGTCACGGCCAGCTTGGGCGACCCTGAAGGGTTTTTGAAGCATTCCGAGGTAGTCTGCCACTGCCTGACTGTGTAGCAATTCTGGACTTCCCATCGAAGAACCAACCAGGGCTAATCCTGCTTAGCTTCCAAGACCAAACTAGTCTGTGCCGAGTCGTACGTTCATATTAAAAATCCTCCAAACAGTTTGGCAATGGAGCTCGTCTGCTGAGGACAGGACCACCACAGAGGGCCCAACTAGACCTGCATATCCCTTGGCTGATTCCAGAGAGAGCCTCAATGGGCATCTCCCATCAGGCATCTATTCCCACGCGTGCGCCTGCAGACGGAGCAGCTGAAGACAGTCTTGGAACGGGAGTAGCCCCGTTCATTTAAAAAAATATGTTTATTTGTATCCCGCCCTCCCCCCGTAGGGCTCAGGGCGGCACCAACATAAAATCCATGTACCATAATAAATAACCAACAATACAGCAATTAAAGCATCAGAAGCCAACCACAGATGGCAAAACCCCAGAGAGAGTCCCTCGTTGGCCCCTTCAGCAGACCATGGGGGCCAGTCTGAATTTGGAGGAGGAGGACGAGGAACAGGAGGAAGAAGAGAAAGGAGAGGAAGAAGAAAAGGAGAAGTTTGGATTTATACCATCCTTTTCTCAACCAAAGGTGACTGACAAATGCCTTCCCTTCCTCTCCCCACAACAGACACCTTTTAAGGTAGGTGGGGCTGAGATAGTTTGGGGAGGACTGTGACTAACACAAGGTCACCTAGCAGGCTTCATGTGTAGGAGTGGGGAAACAAATCCGGCTCACCAGATAAGAGTCAGCCACTCATGTGGAGGAGTGGGGAATTGAACCTGGTTCTCCAAATTAGAGCCCACCTGCTCTTTGCTACTATTGTAAAGGATTCAATGGTGTTGATGCTGAAGTAACCTTGAGTGCATTTAGCCAGGCGATGGAGCCAGATGTCATCGGCGGAGAGACTTGCTATCTTTCTTGAGGTGAGTCTCGTTCCCATAGAGGAATCAGAAGGGAGGGATGCGTTGACTGGTATTATAACCTGTGCTTCTGGCGGGAAGTGTCATTCCTGCCACTGCGTGTACTTGAGCTTTCTAAGATGTCTTAATAAATGGACTTTCACTACCAAAGCCTTTTATTTCTGCGTCTATGGAATTCCTTACATTGTGGCAGGAATCTTAATTCATCTATATTCTTGTGCAGTGGACCTCTTGTCTTGTGATGGAGAGGTTTAGATAATTTACTTTCACGGAAGGTCATTCCAGCCCCAAAGAAGAGACCGACCTTTCCTTCTGGATCTAGAAACCGGCAGGAGAAGCGGGCCTCGCTGGTGGCTCTTTCCCGTCCTGTCATACGAGTCTTCCTTTACTCCGTTGGAGCGAGGAATGGCGGCGGCGATGGGGACTTCGCAGTGCGTTTGGAGCGCTTTAATCCAGCGGATCGGCATGCAATGAGCGGATCTCTACCGTTCTGGTGTGGATACAAACCTCAGATGCAACCTGTGTCATGGAGGCGGGCTTGACACCTTTCATCACGGCAACCCGGGAATCCCATTGAGCGATTCCTGGACTTCGTATTTAGTGATGCTCGAGACACGTAGCTGCTTACTGGGCCCGTCAAGGACACGGGACTCAACCTGGAATTGGGAGGGAGTATCCGTGCAGCTTCCCAATCGGACCCCCCATCCCGGTCCGGCTGACGCACCTGTAGGAGGTGCCTCGAGAACACCGGGTGTCAGCGACTCTGGGTATATCGAGGGCGCCAGCTTCCTGATGGCCGAAGAGTCTCTGAAGAAAGCCTGCATTCCCAGCGGACGGTTTCCTCTCCCCGCTCCCGAGAGAAGACTGGGATGAGGAAGTAGAAGCGACCGAGATGCTGGCGGCGGAACCGTGAGCATGGCTATGGGAGGAGGAACGGTCACAGTTGCAGCAAGGTAGCGAGGAAACCACACTGCAGAGGGACCCGGGAACAACAGCATAAAGAAGTGCTTCGAGTTGGGCCGTGCCAAAGGCAGCTCAAGCGGCAATATGCTTAAGAATCTGTCAGTCCATGATAAAGTCCTGGAACGGTAGACTGGATTTACAGCGGCAGCGGCGTTCAGGCTCTGCGCGCATAAAGTGAACTCACTGAAGCCCTTAAGCGGAATGAACTGCTTAAATTAGGTGAGAAAAAAGCTGCATCGCACCAAGATGGTGGCTGCGCCAGGAGAGAGCTGGCTGCTTTGGAGACTAAGGAGGCAGCAGACCAGAGGGCCGCAAGTTGGAACCTATGCTGTTACTGATCATGCGGTGCCAGGGGCCGCATTACCTGGAGTCCTGCCATGCCGTGATTCCAGCCCACAGCAACCGCCTGCCCAACCTGCTCCAGCCAGCGCAACCACCTCCCAGCAGAAGCCAAAGAGCCGTCAGGCAGGGGCTACTTTGTGATACCAGCCGTTTTGATGGGACGGCTTCAAACTTCTACTTCATCTTGCAACTCAATGCCCGCCCGGAGGCTAACATTGATCTCTACGGTCTGAGCGAAAAATGCGGGACATCGGCTCCAGTCCTAGATGGGGCTGACGGCCGACTGGTTAAATGACTGTTCGATTTGCAGGATGAGGACTCGCACAGTGCCGCATTCCTCCAAGCTTTGAGGCCAGCTTTCAAGATCGAAGCGAGAATGAAGCTATCCGCTTTCATAAAACCATCCAGCAAGGCAACCGCCCGTTTGAAATTTGTCAAGTGAAGATTTAGGTGCAGGCTGCTCGTTCCTCCTGGTGGCCTGAGCATGAGATCGCGAATACTTCTCGGATGCTGTGGTAGCAAGCTCATTGAAGCTGTGTTTTTAATCCGGGTTCCTCGTGCCATTGCAGATTGGATCCAGTTGGGGTCTCAGAGTGGCGTCTCGTTTGAATCGCTGCGTCAAGGAGGCCATGCAGCCGACCACTACCGTGCCCACCAAGTCAAGCTGGCCGCTGCCCGGAAACCACCTCTGAGCATGCGCCGACTTGGGTTGTGTGTCTTTACTGGGAGGCCAGGTCATCTAGCCGTAACTGTCCCAAGAAGCAAAACCAACGCTCCAGCTCGGCGTACTCCGTCTGCTAAACCACGCATGGAGTCAGGACGCCGCCTCCCACTGGCTGCGTCTAAGCGGTGACGAGCGACCCAGAGGAGGGAAGCAGCTGTCTGTCTTTCTTCAGCCCCATGGACATGGGCCGACTCCTGGCAGCGGTGAGTGAAGGCAAGCTCCATTACTGTTCAAGCATTTCTGGCCAGCAGCTAAACACACGCATTATAGCCTGCGGCCCTTGTGGATTCGACGCCACTGCTTAATCTTTTGACTGGGTAGCAGAGGAGCTAGGTCTGGACCGAATTCCTAGCTAAGCCATACCATTCACCCAAATGGGCAGCCCCTCGAGCGAAGGACGGCCAATTCAAAACACAACTGCTCCTCCGTTCAAAGCCCGACCATTGGGAGAAAATTAGTTTCATTTAAGCGCCAGTGGCTAAACCTCCATAGTTTAGGTGGCATGCCTTAGTTGTTGTTACATGAACCAAAATTCATTTTGGAAAAGAAAGGATCCTAGAATTACTGACCCTCCCTACGGTGAACACATGAATTAGAAGAAAATCCGCGTCTCTGGCCTCCCCTCTCTGGCTTCCTCAGTGATTGCTCGATTCTATTGACATCCACCTGCATATCAGGATCTAGCCAGAAGGTTTTTCAGGAACAGAATCGCGATCAATTGCCACCCAGAGACACTGACTGTAAAATTGTCATATTACAACCAGGGCGCAACTGCCCAAGGGTGAATCTACGCATGAGTCCCAATGAGGAGAAGGAACCCGTGCTTTCTTAGACAAGAACCTTGCTTCGCGGTTTCATCGGCGGGCTACCAAACACACGCTGCTCCGTTTTGTTTGTCAAAAAAAGAAGATGGGTCTTCTGACTTTGCACAGATTATCGAGGGTCTCATCACGGTCTCCCTGTCCAATAAATATCCTTTGCCTTTGATCAAAAGGACCTTTTAGATGCACTTTCGGCAAAGGGGCGCTTATTTTACCAAAGTGAGCTTGAAGAAGCTTACTACAGAGTCCAAATTGCTGAAGGATATGAACACCTGACTCGTTTAATACAAAGTTTGGACAGTTTGAATGTTTAATAATGCCATTGGTTAAATTAGGGCCCCAGACTTTCATGGCCCACTTATCGAAGTTCTCCATGATTTACTGTACAAGAGTTGTTGTATATTTAGATGGCGTTTTAATTTACTTCGCCAAACTATAGAGGCATGAAATGTTGGTCGAGGTATTGGCAGCAGCGGTAACTCTCTCTTTGCCAAACTTTCTCCAAATGCTGTTTTCATCAGACCTCCATTGACTATTTGGGTTACGGATCTAGCCGAGGGCTTAAAAATGGATCCCTGCTAAAATTGATGCAGAATCCTCAATGGCCTGCACCCCACCAGCATAAAAGAACTCCAATTCGTTTCTTGGTTTTGCTAATTTCTATCATTGATTTTATACTGGTGCCAGACTGACTCTCCCTCTCACAGACCTCTTACGCACTAAGGGTAAGATTCATATCCGCCAAGCCGGGCCCCCTTCTCCTGAATACGGTCATCAAACCTTTCAACTATTAAAATCTGCGTTTACCACCGAACCTATCTAAAGCACCCGACCCAGATCTCCCGTTTGTGGTTCGCATTATGGGCCGCCTCGGACCAAAAGCTTCGAGAACTAAGCCCTGTTAGAAAAATAAGATGGTAGACTGGACGATGTTGCTTGATATAAAATTCTCTGGTGCCGAACTCCAACTGGACTGTGGAACCAAGGAGACTGCGGCCATCAAAGCAGCACTCACTTGGCCACTGGCTGGAGGGCTAACCCTTTTCAAGTTTAGTGGGATCATAAAAAACCTGGCAGCTCTTTCCACCCCCCCCTCAAGATGTCCATAAAACAACTAGTTGGGCGATTTCTTTTTCTCGTTTCTCATTTACAGTCCATTTTTCCTGGGAAAACCAACAAACTAGCTGTGGCTCTGGCCTACCGAGGAGGGTGGAGCTGCCCATGCGAGACATTCCGCGCGCCGTTCTTTCCCCCTCCAGTTGGGGTTGGCTGTCACCGATCTCAAGCGTCCACTTCCCTCACCCCGTTCCCAGTCGTCTCTCCTTTCCTGCGGCAGAAGGGTGGGAGGCGAGGGCTGCATGAGCCAGCTGACTGAAGGGGACTCCCAATTCGCGTTTGGAGAATGGAGTTTGGCGGAGGAATGTTGAGTGCGATGCCTCCCCTCCGCAAGCAAGTTCTTGAAGCTTGCCACGATGCCGATTCGGCTGGACATTTTGGCTTTTAAGCTCTGCACTTAGCCAGCGGCAGTTTCTGGTGGTGGCGCAATGCTGCAAAGACATTGAGGCTTACATTAAAGGCTGCCGGTTTGTGCAGAAGCCAAAACCATCCGGGAAAGCCCCATGGACTGTTGAAACCTCTCCCGGTAACCTTCCGTAGCGGAAGTCATCTCCATGGATTTCATTAGATTTGCCGAAAGTCATGGCAACCGGTTTTATGGGTGGTGGTAGACTTATTCTCTAAACAAGCCCACTTTATTCATGTCTTCCATCCCTCTGCTCCTAAGTTGTACGGCTGTTTATTCCAACATGTTTACCGTCTCATTCGCCCCGTTAAGGTGGTCCTCGACCCTTGACTAATTCATCTCAAGAAGTTCTGGAAGCGTTTTGGGATTGTTAGAACCCCATGACATCGCCGCCCTACTGCGTTCAAAGTGGCTGGTGAGGCGGAAGAGCAGACAGAACCCTAGAGAGCGGTATTCACGTTGTTACACCAACTACCACCAAGACAATTAGTGCGAGAGCTTATTCCGTTCTGCGAATGCATACCTACAATGTCACGGTTCATAAGTAGTACAAAGAAAACCCTTTGAAATTGTGTCACCAATTGCGGCTCCGCTTCCCGCGTTACCACAACTACCGCGGCAGCGTTGGACCCCAAATTCCAACAATGGTTTCATCCCTAGCGAGGGATGGAAATTCGGTCAGACATGCCCACAGCAAGCAAAGGACTCCCAAAAACTGCAAGCGGATAAACACGCTCAGATTTCCCTCTCGCGTGTGGGCTCCTGGGTGTGTTATCTACAAAAAATCTCAGAGGCGATTGCATAAATTTTTTCCAAAACTTGGCAAGAGATTTGTGGGACCTTTCAAATTACTAAAGTGATTAATGATGTCACTGCCAGCAGGTCACCCTGCTCTTAGTAGCATCCATCCTGTCTTCATTCCAGCTTGCTCAAGGAGGCTCCGGCTTCCGATGCCTGTACGACCCGCCGGAGGCCCCTCCGACTAGTATTGATGGCCACAAGCACTCACGAAATTGGCGGCTATCCTGGACTCTGCAGCTGTCACTGGCAGCTTGCAATATTTAGTTTTCTTGGGTGGGATATTCCGCTGGGTATAATCAATGGGTTTATTCCGAAAACATTGAAGCCCCCACCCTTATTTCTGCTTTCCACCGCGCCTTTCATAAACCTGGGAAGGGGTCTTCTTTAGGGGAGGCCCAGTGTAAAGGATTCAATGGTGTTGATGCTGAAGTAACCTTGAGTGCATTCCACAGCGAGGCGATGGGCCAGATGCATGTGGAGACTTTATCTTTGCGCGGGAGATGAAGTCTCCGTTCCCATGGGAATCAGGAAGGGAGGATGGGGTGACTGGTATTA
Source organism: Sphaerodactylus townsendi (assembly GCF_021028975.2). NCBI lineage: Eukaryota > Metazoa > Chordata > Lepidosauria > Squamata > Sphaerodactylidae > Sphaerodactylus > Sphaerodactylus townsendi. Next base: position 121,951,382 of record NC_059431.1, read on the forward strand.
TAACCTGTGCTTCTGGCGGGAAGTGTCATTCCTGCCACTGCGTGTACTTGAGCTTTCTAAGATGTCTTAATAAATGGACTTTCACTACCAAAGCCTTTTATTTCTGCGTCTATGGAATTCCTTACAACTATCCCACGCTAGCGTGGGTTGCAAACCTACAGCAAGAGTAGCCCCCTGCCAGAAGCAGGACAGAGCAGCTTTTCAAGTCTGTGGGCACATTTGGAATTCTGACACATCACAGCGTGCACGGCCACAAAGGGGACCTTACAAGATCCCTGCCGATGGAGGCCGGAATGGTTGCTGCAGCTGACCTTTAGGCACAAGAAGACCTTTGTGCTGCGGCGGCAGCTGCTGCCAAAGAGATGTTTTTTTAAAAAATCTTCAGAGTCAATCAAATCTCCAATGTCAAGCCTGACCTCGAACTGCCCACTTTCTAAAAACTCTTGGCGGGCCCCATGGCTCCCACAGGCACCCGTTGGAACCCCCTGCACCAGGAGACTGATGGCCCCACAGGACCCAACTCAAAAACAGCCCCCCTCCCCTGGCCCCTACTTGCAATCTAAAGGGCATGCTCACTTGGTCTTTCTCGGGGTAGACACCAGCTCGGAGAAAGGAGGCCTTCCAGCTATCCACGTCCTCCTGGGAGTCGCAGGCAAGCTCAATCTGCCGCAGATCTTTATACACGTTCCTAATCCCACGGTGGGTGGGAGCGGTGGGAGAAAAGGGCGAGAAAAGGGCACAAGTTGCACTAAGTCAGTAGGGGAGCGGAAAGAAACTATGCAAATCTGAACTATTCAAAAGGGTTTTTTCGATGCATGTAATTTTCTATGCGTGTAATTAAGGTTGCAGAGGTACAAATCTGCTTGGATAACCAATTACGAACTGTGGTCTATACTGCTGTGTGTAGCTTATTGTAAGTAGGATCATGATTATAAAGTTGGAAGAGGCCATAAAGTCCCACCCCCTGCTCATTGCAGGATCAGCCTGGAGCACTCTGGAAAAGAGTTTGTCCACCAGCTGCTTACAGATTGCCAGTGACCTCCCTAGGTATGGAAAGGTTGACTGTATCATAAGGGTTTTGTAGTTTTCTTACACAAATAACTCTTCCTTTCTTCAGCACAGATCAGGTGAGCCAGGGTGATGCATCATTTGTCACCCAAAGAGTTACAAAAGGCTGATTTTCTGCCAAACTGGCTCCCAACTTGGAGGACCAGGCCGCCACGCGGCTGATTCGGTGTCCAGGAAAAAAAACCCCATTGTGAAAACAGCGTCTGCCGGCCCACGCAGCGTCGTACCGTGCCTTTAGAAGGCATGAATCAGAAGGTTCAGTGGAGTCATGTGCCAGCTTACACGAGATCATCTCTGTCAGCCAGCCACATCTTGTAATGCCTGAATGTCTCAGATTTGGAATTCAGTAAAATCTGCTTCCCCCTTTTTTGGCAAAGTTCCAGATCAAACAGCTTGGAAATTTAATCTTTTTATTTTTGAAATGTTTATTAGGCTTCCAGACCCCCCATCCCAACACAGGCTCCTCAGGGAGAGTTATATGGGCCCTGGGGCAGTTTCTTAAAGGCAACTTATGGAGAATAGGGGTGACATATAAATTGAGTTGCAAATAATTGGTTTGTATGGGGATATGCCAATGTTCTGTGTTTTATTTAATCAGATCTTGGTTTTTTGCCATCAAGTCAGAGTAGAGTTAGAGTAGAGAAACCCAGAGTAGAGAAACCCACAGGGTTTCAAGGCAAGAGATGTTCAGAGGTGGTTTGCCATTGCTCGCCTCTGCATAGCAACCCGGGTCTTCCTCGGTGGTCTCCCAGCCAAATACTGACCTCTTTCACTTCTGAGATCTGATGAGATCAGGCTAGTTGATGGTATTCAGGTCGGTCAGATAACTTTCAAAGCAAAAGTTTTAATGAACACACTATTTATTGGCTGGGAAAGACAAGATGTTCACTTTGAACTCGGAGCAAATAAACTATCTTCAGTCTCTCCTTTAGAAACTGAGGGCCGATGTGCCTTGTGGAGCCCGAAGGCTTCAAGGGAGCATTCAGTTGCTGCGGCTGAACGTGTCCCCTTCCGTTGACTCAAACAGCTTTCAACTTCCATGTCACTGTTCCGGGCGATGCTGCTCCCTCACGGCAGAGCTCAAGTCACCGCCAGGGGCCCTGGGAACGCAGAGGCAGCTCCCCACGTGATCACGTGCTTTACGTTTTTATTTAGTTATTTTAAATATTTTATATTGTATTATATTGATCAATCAATCCACCTTCATTGGCACATTATATAAAGCAAGAAAAGAAAAAGAAATATTCACAAAACATACTCAAGAACCGCTCGCACCCAACTGCCGTTGTATACACGCATCTTGATGACATTTGATAAGAATTTGCTGCAAAGCCTGCCTGTTTGTCAGGGCTTGGAAGGGGGGGGGGGGCGGATCAATGGCAGGCTTTAAAGGGAAGGAGGGGGGAGAGATTTGGGGCAGAAGTTCTTGCAAGCGGCCTCAAACAGACAGGGAAGGCAGGGTCATAAATGTTTAAACAAACCATTTCCCACATTTTTGAGTGTGCAGGAGCACCCCTCACCTCTGGGGCAAATTTGCCGTATCTCCTCTGCAGCCCAGACTTTGCTCCAATGAATAAGGGATTCATAGTGCAAACCTTATGTTTACCTGCTAGTACACAAATACTAGCGTCTTCTGTGCATGTTACAAAATGATGCACTTGGCCAACAGAAGTTGGACAGAAGATGTCAATATTGGGAACTGCTTTGCTCCTGCTTCAGGAGTGGGCCAAGAAACCACCAATGTTTGTGCAGATTGTGTGAAGAAGAGCTATTGCCATGTACGCAGATTTCAAACATTGGGTTTATTTGTTAAGACGTGGTATCCTCAGGGTTGAAAAAGCAAGATGTTGCATGCACATGGCTGTGGGGTGGATCCCACTCCTATCGTTCAACCAAGCAAGGTTTGAATGCTTCCTCTAGAGCAGGGGTATCCAACTCTGGCCCTCCAGATGCTTATAGACTATAAGAAGGGATGCCATTTCTCCTGCATATTGACTTCTTTCCTAGAACAAGCTTAAAATGGGGACAATCATAGCAGCATTGCACTTGGTATAAACCTTTTATATTTCAACCACACACAGAGAAGACTCCTTCTAACAAAATGATTAGAGAATTCTATGCATCCTTCCTTTCCCATAAGCTACAGTCAGGGTTTGGACTCGAGTCGGCTGCAGGGATCCGGTCAGTCCAGCCTTCCTCCATCTACACGGGCATCCAGTCTGCTTCCTTGAAAGAGATGCATTGCCCTTGGGAGTGGCCTGCCTTGAGGACGGCACCTCCTGTGTCAAACTACCTGGACACTCGGGTCCTTCCGGGAAGTTCCATTTCGGTTGCCCTGCCCCCTGAAGCTAGATGGGGGGCAACTGGAGAAAGGACCTTCTCCATCGTGGCCCAAAAACTTTACAATTCTGACCCAAAAAACGCTTGTCTGTCTCCCTTCATTGGTGCTTTTGGTCAGCCTGTGAAGACTTTCATTTGTCTGAAACCGCCCAGTACCAGTCATTGGCCCTTCTTCTAGTGCTGTTTGTTTGCGTGTTTTTAATTTAACTATTTATAATTTAGCTTATTGTAATTGTCAATTTTATTTCGTGGTTACCACCCTGTGGACTCCAATCTGGTGGAAAGTCAGCAAAAAAGGGGCTTTAAATAAACAAACAAGGATCCTCTAGAAGGTAGCAGGTTCACTCAGTCATACTTCGACGGCAATTTCCTACCTTTGTTCTGTGTTAAAGATGGCAAAGACATGCTTGGTGGACATGAACCCTTTCTCCACATCTCTGATTTTTAGGTTGTCCAGAGGCAGCATATATTTCTTCTCTTTCTCCTATAAGCATATGGGAAAAACAGACAAACCAACCACAAGTCATGGGTATTGGATCCAGTAGAAAGAATCTTCGTAAGAGAAAGTGTTATTAGATTTGGTGAAATGAAAGCATCAGTCAGGCCTGGTTAATGGTTCAGATTTAAGTATAAGTGGTCTCTGGCTCAAAAGTTGTCTGGAGGTCCTCAGCTAGTGCCAGGGCCTTTTTGGCTCTGGCCCCAACAAGGCAGTGCCGCACAAAGGGAAAATGGCGCCCAGGGCAAAATGGCGCCCCTCCCAACACCCCATCACCTACCTTTTAGAAGGTAAAAAAGCAGCCTGCTCCAGTCCATGGGGGCTACTGCAGGCCACAGAGGGATGGGGAGAGCGATTCTCTGCCCGCCTGCACCCAGGGCATTTGTCCCCCACCCCGCCCCATGGTAGCTCCTCCTATGCAACCAGGTAGAATGCTCTGTCAGGTGACACCAGGACAATATGGGACCTATGGCAGTTTCTCAGGGCCCGTAAGATTTTCCGCCAGGCCTATGGTTCCGCCAGGCCTATGGTTGAGGACTACAACCATTTCCTCTAACTAGCCTTCCTGGCTCCTCCCCATCCCCCTTTTGCGTAGGAGACTGTGTTGACGTGTCATTCCTCACATTTTGGAATGGCGAGGGGATAGAGGATAGAATTGTAATTACTAGTTTGATTGACTTTTATGCATTGTAATGGTATCTACTGTAAGGCACTCTGAGCCCATCGGGGAAAGGTGGCCTAGGAAACAAACAAAAAAGCAAACAAACAAACAAACAAACTTTTCTTCACACTTCTCCACAAGACTCAGCCGATCTAGCTACCACTGCCATTTTGTTCTCACCCACAACCACATCAAATTTGGCAACAACTTGTACTCTTGAATTAACAGCACAGTCATGGGTACCAGAAGGCACCTCAGTCTGCAAATGTTCTCCTGGCTGACTCAGCCCCTGCCCATTTACACTCCTCCCGTAGCTGATATTTTCATCATCTGGGAACATGGGGAGGAAGCTCTTGAGATATGTCACCAAGGCCAACCATCTTCAAGGGGTCACCATCAACCTCAGCACGGACAGTCAACAAAATGGGTACATATTCTGGAACACCACTGGGCAACCTAATTATGGACAAAACACAACCTTACACTGAAGGTCCACCAACCAGTATCACACCACCAGGGCATATAAAACAATTCATTCTCAACAGGAAGCAATGGGTTACCCTCCTATTTGCTCCAATCTTCCAGACAGGAACTCTCACTTTACCACAAGCTTTCTTAGGATTATGACAGTATAGTAAAGAAAGAGACCAATGAGTCCAGAACGCCACCTAAAACTAGCCCAATACAAAGTATGTCCAGAGCCAGTGTGGTGCCGTGATTAAGAGCAGTAAACCTGAATCCGGAGAACCGGGTTTGATTTTCTACTCTTCCTTACGAGTGGCAGACTCTGATCTAGTGAAGCAGGCTTGTTTCCCGGCTCCTCCACATGAAGCCCGCAGGATGGCCTTGGGCCTGTCACAGTTCTCTTCAAACCCTCTCAGCCCCACTGACCTCACAAAGTATCTGCTGTGGGGAGAGGAAGAGGAAGGAGTTTTTAAGCCACTTTGAGACTCCTTATGGTTAGGAAAAGTGGGGTATAAATCCAAACGCTTCTGCAGCATCAGTGGTGGTTACCCTCAGCTTTCAACTTGACTTAGTTCAACACATTTATTTGCAACCTCCCTTGAATAACAACATGTCTTTCTCATAACCCTGTCAACAGAGGAACAGAGAAAACAAACCTGGTTCACCAGATTAGAGTCTGCTGATCTTAACCAGGACGGCTCTCAAGAACCAATGCTGAACTTGGTTGAAAATCTCGGCATTACTGCTGAAGTTGATGCCGCTGAAGTTTTTTGGTTTACCAAAAATTAAAAAAAACATTCAAATTCTCTTTCAAAGACACTGCTGGCACCAAAAACTTGGCAACATGATGAGTTATTAACAGACTGATATAGGCCTGCCAACAGGAGACTGCTCAAAGTTCAAGAAAAAAGTAGTATTTGTTCTAAACAGGCATAATCCAAAAGTCTTGAAATAAGACCCATCCATCACATCGTAAAATAACTAGATTCATATCCAAGAGCACCTTAGACAGGGCATGAAGTTCAGATACCTTTGTCAGCTTTGACTCCCACAAGTTCACACTCCGAACGTCTCACTGATATCTAAGACATCTAGCTGTATTCCTGCAGGCCATCATGGCTACCCTCAGAAGATATAAAATAAGATGATCCACAGTCTCATTCGCAGCTGAAACGCAACAGGAACAACCCTCTGCAAATGGGAGTAACAGCAAACCACCCCTTTGGTACTGCATTCAGCAAGACATTGTATGTCTAGGATAAAGGCACAGCAGAGGCGATGGACTTTCTATTCTCCACGTGGCAAGCAAGACCACTTCTGGCACCAATTTAATTTTGCTTTGAAGCCAGAGCAGGCAGATTTGCCAGTTTGCCCTGGACCTCTTCCCTCCACCCACAGCCAGCCCTAGTCTCACCTCCCCGCCCCCTTGAGCTGCTTTACATGCTTCCCCCTTGCCCTCCGCCCTGCTGACTCCTTCTCGCGTCTCTAAATTGCTTGCATCGATGTATCGATATAGTAATAGCAGACAGTTGGCTTTCGCAAAGGAACAGCACAAGCAGAATTCCTTTCCGCCCCCCACTCAGCTTCTGCCCTCCCTGATGATTGGGAAGGCATTTTTAAAACTTTCTTTTAGACAAGATTCTATTTTAAAAACAAGTCTCTCTCTCTTGCAGCAGCAGCGAGATAGAGAGAGTGTGTGCAGGGGAAGAGAGGGGAAAAGAATATCAGGGAGGTCTGTGCCTTTAAGGCTGTTGATGGGTGGAGTTAAGAGCAGCAGCAAAAGGAGAGATGGCTGAGACTTCAGCAAGCTGCTGCCGGGCAAGCACTGGGCTGGATCCTTGAGTGTAAACAGAGAAATACAAAGAGAGCCCTCTGCAAGCCCACTATGCAAAGAAAAGCCCCAAGGTGAGCATTCTCTGCGTAATCGACCTACAACTGATAAAAAAATTAAAATATGAAGGAAGGGTTAAAGATAAGAGAATCTCCAGCACTCTAGCTCAAGGGAAGAAAGTACATGCCTTGCACAAGAGTGCATACAAACACTATCAGGATCTTCTGAACCAACCTCAGGCCTTCAAGTCCTTCACTGTACAAAGGGAAAGGCCAAGAAATTCAAGTCTGTGGTGCATACCATGGACATCTCCCCCAAACTTCTATAAGTGTTTTCCTTCAATAGATGCAGGAACCCCCCTCCGCCACAGAGCAGATGCGCAGTAAATTAAAAAGAGCCAGCTGCTTCAACTTAAAAGCCCCTCTCTGAGCCTTGGACTCATTCATGAGTGCTGAGCAAATGCTACGCCAAGTCCAGTTCCTACAACACAATTGGGCACACCAGCTATTTGAGGGAGAGACTGGAGAAATGGATAATCTACAGACTCAGTAACTAGTCACACAAATATTTGCTCCAAATAACATCTATGGGATCATCTTGACGTTATAGTTATAGGGACACACTGCCCGCCTTTAGAGGGGAAAAACAAAACCGGGAGAGCAATTCACATTTACTTTCATACTTTTTGCGGCTGAGTAAATTTGAGTTTCCCAAACAAGATACATAACTTCCAACTATCTGAAGTGGGGCTGCCTGTTCTATTTGCGTCCCATCGTCGGCCCAGCTTCTCCATTTGATATAAAAATGTTTTGAGAAAATCGCTCTTTTTAGATTATCCTTCCTGAGCACAAATAAATAATAATCTCTTGCAGTCACATGCAAAGTTCACCTTCTGATTTCAATCATAACAGAATCATCAGCATAAAGCAAGATGGGGATGCAAAATTCAAATGAGTAACCACACTGTCTCTGGTCTTTTACACACTAACAACTTTTTCCCCTGGGTGCCAGGAAGTCAATTACCTACTCCCCTTTCCCTGACATCTGCTGCAGGGCAGCAATTACTCCCTGCAGAGGATTTGGTTTTTGATGGGCTAGGGTGCTGCCTAGTCCCCATGGCCTTGATCACAGGGGCGTTTAAAAAAAAATATTGCATGCAATGGAACAAACGCACCCACGTGGCTCTGAGACGATACTCTTGTATTGGTTGCCAGGACATGTGTGCAAGAAGCCGGCAGCAGAACGGGCGGAGAGCAGGCACAGGGAAGGGGGGAATGTGGGAGAGATAAAGTGGGGAGGGAGGAGTAGAATGAACCCAAGGCAGGCCTGGTGCACTTGTGCAGGTTAGGATTCCTGGTTAACTGGAGGAAAAGGTTACGGTTTGCCCAAATCGGGAAGATCCGTGCATTCGCCCATCAACAGCGCAGTGGCGGCACTAGTAAATTCACACTGGGATAATGTATAACTGAAAGTCTGCCCGGAAAAGAAGGTGGGCTTGCCGCACGGAGAAGCCCTCTGCACAAATGACCCCTGAAGTTCAAGAGAGACAAGAGGGTGAACGTTATGACGGGGTCTCCAAATGCTACACTTTCTCATGCTGTAAATTTACAAAACATTTAGCTCAATGTACTGTGACCAATTTCATGCTGGTGCAGGTATCTTTGAGGGCATAACCCGCGCATTCTCCACTGCAGCAAGATGCCGCACACCTGTACGTACCTCCTCGTCCTTGTACCAGGACAGACTCTCCGCTGTCAAGACAAACCAATATTCCTTGGAGCCGCCTTTCATGATGCTGATGTTGTTGATGGTCAGCCAGCCCCGGCGGATCACCTGAAGGAAATTGGGGAATGGGAAGGGAAGGTGGGAGGGTGGGTGGGAGGAAGGTAGGACAGGTTACAGGGCTATCTTGGGAAATGAACACAAAGCAGATTCTGTCCACTAATTCAGGCAAGGACCAAAACCTCACTAACAGGCAGGCCTTCCAGCACATCAGTTTACATTTGCCACAAACTTGGGAGGCCTAGAAATTCCACATCGCCACGCTTTCACCTTGTGGACTGAGATGGTTCCGGACACGCGGGCCAAGAGTTTCTTGGCTCAGGGCCACCAGTTAAGGAGGATCCCCAATATTAAGCAAAGAAACATCTCACCAGTACGAGTTCCTTGAGTCGGAACTTGTAAATTTAGCCTCATCCCAAATCAATTCTAGAATCAAAAACCTGGTGAAGGAGGAGGTAAATGGACAGTCACGTAAAGCAGAACTTTATGCAGGCCGTGATGTCTGCAGAAGTAGGGTTCCCAACCTCCAAGTGGGGGCTGGAGGCCTCTAGAATCACAACTTATCAGTTCCTCTTGAGAAAACGGCTGCTGTGGAGGGGGGACTCTGTGGTGGCCTCTTCCTCTCCTGGATCCCACTGTCCCCGGGCACCACTCCCGCCCAACGTGGAGCTGACAGCCCTACGGAGGCCAGGCCAACCCCCACAAGACGGGTCAGAGTGGCGTGATCACAATTATGCCTTCAGCAGCTCACATCTGCTGGGGGAGGGAAGGCGACCTCCTGATTAAATTACCCCATTACAGAGGTTTCTGGAGGGGAAGTCAACCCCACTAACGGCAGCAAAATCAGATCAAGGGCAAGGTGCTCTGGACTTCTGTTCCTGGGTGCGATAGTCGAACTCCAACCTACGGACCCGGCACGCAGGGAAGCACAGGTGAACTCCTCTGTTAAAGCATCAATTACAGGCGCTTCTCCACTGCAAAATTGGTTTTGAGGACACGCGGGATTTCTTTCGGGGTGGCAGCATCCCTTCACCTTGAAACCATTTTAAAGGCAAGACTTCCCAGTCTTCTGCGGCACTGAACTTTCTGGAATGTTTCCTTCCTGTCCTCCTTCCCGAGGCCGTTTTTTTCTGCTCCCCGAGACAGAGAAGGGCCAGTGGGCTTCTGTCGGAGACGGCATGCCCCTTGCTATCCTGCCCCCAGCAGCCCAAGGAGAATGACCAGGCCTCGCCCTGAAGAGGATGAGTTCTTTAGAGCAGGGGTGTCAAACAAGAGCTGGATATGACCAAAATGTGACTTGGTTGGGCAGCGCTCGGGGAAGAGGTGGCTGCCTTGGCTGGTGAGCCCCCGTAGACTCCCCAGCCCAGATCAGATGCCCTGGAGAGGGCTTATCAGGCCCACAAGCCAGCTGAGGCACCCCCCCCCCCCGAGGTCAGTTAGGGAACAAAGGGGAATAGCCTCAGCTGACTCGCAGGCCTGATAAGCCCCCTCAAAAAGCTGAATCCGGCCCCTGGGCCACATCTTTGACACCTCTGCTTTTGAGCATGTTCTGGAACATATGTAGTACACAAGGTAAGTTTACATGGCCCAGATTCTTTGAAGTAAGGAAGTTTGAAGATTGAAAGGCGTGAGGACAAGGGACAGCCAACACTGTGGCAGATGAAGGATCTGACCCGCCCATTTGCTAATGGCAGTTACTGCACCTGACTCTGAGTCCAGAAAACCAGGCACAAATCAGGAGCATCTAACTTCCCCACGTGGCATCCCAAAAGGTGGCTTTTGCAAGCCAGCCCCACAGCCCAGAACGGAAGAAAAGATGCCGTGGCCACCACCTGGTCACTAGAAGCCTCTGGAATAAAACTTCGCAAAGCAGCTTCATGCAGGAAGGCACCAGCGTTTGAGGCCCAGCCGCTGCCAGAGCACCTCGACTGTCACGGGGACTCCGCAAGACCCATCCAGACGAGTTTGCAAAGCCCTCCAAAGACAAAACCAGCCTTTTCCCCAGAACTGGGCTACCCGACAAGTGCGGAAACAAACGGCTTAGGAGAGTTCTTGTTTCATTAACGAAATAGCCAAAATAAACCAGTCATTCTTGGGGTCTGCAGGGAAACTGGAAGCATCCAGTAACGCTGACGCTGCCTTGTCCAGAGCCAAAACCAGGCCAGGGGTCTCCCCTGTGACTGGCAACAGCCCTCCAGGGTCCCAGGCAGACACTCCCGCCCACCCCCACCCCACATGATCAACTACTTCATCTTTCTAACTGGCATCCTTCCATCCAATGGGAGTGCCAGCCATGCCATTCCTGATCTTAGAAGGCTTGTTTCATTTGAACCCACAATGCAACAAACAAGCGTGCCTGCGGTGTCACGTCATTCTCTAGCAGGAGTTTAAGAAGCCTTTTCTTTTTGGGAAAGCGATGAACGTCCCACAGTCTGGGCTGGTTGCTGCAGAATCGCTCTTCGCTTAATCGCCCGACTGTAGCAAGAGAGAGCTAAGCCAAGCTGCAAGAGTCCCACGGCAGATGACTTTTGGGACGCAGATCCACAAGCGGGATTCTGTCCAAGTTAGCGATGCCACACAGAGGAGAAACAGGCGCACTGGGGAGGCACTGAACACGCTGCCGCAAGGTCGTAGCAAGCATGCCCCGTGGCGCAGGGGGAACACAATCAGACATGCAAGTTACAGAGATGGCGGAAAAGACTGGTGAACAACCATGGAAAGGGAACAGGACGTTGGCTCAAAGTATACAGTCACATACAGTTAAGTTTGCCAAGCCAACACCCGAAGCACTGGATAAGCAGCACCCCTCTCCTTTCCAGAGCTGCTCAATCTACCCCCAACATAAATATCAAGGCCAAACACAACACACACACACACGCACAAAGTGGCTTGCTGGGGGGGGGGGGGATGTAGGCTGTTGAGTGCAATCGACTGAACTCACTCGGCTTGCTTGGCCAAGGAAAGGAGAGTGCTGGGAAATCAAGGCAGGCCACACAGCCATCCTGGAGCCATTTTTAAATTTAAAGGATTGCGAAATCAGAAGCAACTGAGATTTAAAATCTAATTTGTTTTAAAGAAGAAGAGGCAGAAGGCAGCGAAGAGGCAGGGGGACAGGGGTGCCGATGCTGACTGTCTGGAGAGGCAGGCAACGCAGCAGTTGCTGCTTTTTTATGTAAGAGAAGGGAGAACAGATCCAGGAGGGGCCGTTTCTGCTGAAGAAAAAGACTTCACCATAATAATCAAGGCAGGTGTACAACAGGTACTGTCACAGATATTACACCCATGCGTACGCATGGGTGTAATATTTGTGGCAGAAAGAGACTTGCCTGCATGGGCAAGGGCACTGCTTGCAGAACAAGAGCAACCAAGGGAAGGCGGAGGAAGTAGGAAACGCCCTCTTGCCCTGCCACTCTCCGCCCTTTCCTCAGGGGCTTGCAAGACAAAGGACCGAAGGGGTCTTTGGAAAGCTTCCCGCTCCCGCTAGACATAGCCCAGCCCAGCCCAGCAGATCTCCACCATGTTACTGCAGCACAAACGTTTCTCACATTCAGCAACGGGAGAGAAAGCTGAGGTCTGGGAAGTAGGCAGGGCCCTCAGGAGATTTCATGGAAATTTCCCAAACTTTCCGTAGTTGGCATGCCGAATTGAAACTGGAGTCACTTCACACTCTTGTATGCCTCCCAAAGGTATTTTTTTCTGAACAAGAACAAACTGCCTTCAGAGGAGCCGCCTGACGCATCTGCATGGATCTCAAAAGGAACGTAACCGGTGGCTGCCTGTGGGGACTTTGCAGTCACACGACTCATCGCTTGCAGCACATCAGAGTTTCGAACATCACCGTTTCCCTAGGTGGACAGCAAGACTCTTGGGGCATCCTGGACATGGGCGCGTCAGAACTTTCAGACTCTTCAATGAACTAAAAAAAAGGCTGAGATCTCCTGGGCCGAGGCAAGTCATGCAGAACCACAAGCAAGTGAAGGACGGGGATTTCCTGGCTAGTGAAAGGGGTATGTGGAGAAGCCCCCCCCCCCCCCAGTCCAGTCAAGCTGAATGAGCTCACACAGACGACAGACCAGAGGACACACAGGCAACACAGGCACATCAAGTCTACATCGCATCATAAAGACGGACATTTATGTGTAAGCGCATGAGACATCCACTTCAAGGAGGGACACGGGAAGAGGGCTCCTTGTGTCTTACTACATTTAACATACTTTTCTTCCGAATTTCTGGCAATTCCATTTTCTTGAACGGCCAACGACTGTCTTTGCTTGCTTTCAAAGACCACCCCCTGCAGCCCCTCCCCAAGAGACCTGGGTGATCCTGTTTTCTTCTAAACCAGAGCACTTGAAAGGAAAAGTGCAGAGCAGCCTGGGCTGCAACCGGCCAGGGGGAAGAGAGCGCGACAGAAGCTCATGGCACCAGCCTCCTCTCCTCTCCAGCAGTGCGATCCGAGATTTTACATGGAGGGACACTTTAGGGCGGAAGGAGACACACGGCATGGTTCTGCATGATGTCACATGACCGCGCAGCACAGAGGGCCCTCTCTCTCTGGCCTCCTCTTCTGTGCATCTTTGTCCTTTGATCCTAGCCTTCCTCTTGGGATGGTCTGAAGGAACTGAGGAAAGGCAAGGGGGTGGCTACCTCCTCCACAACAGGCCAACTGCTGGGCTCATCCCTTCTGCTGGGGGCGATTGCCACCCCGCCAAGGACAGGGTGAGGGACTGTCAGCCACGGGTTTCGAGGACCAGCACTACCAGGGAGGAGACAGTCTGGCTGACAGTGGCTCACGTCATGGCAGGTGTCAGCCTGGGGAAAAGGGCATGTGTGGCTTCCACCTTCAGCTGCATATCTACCCTTAGCGACTAAGCCAAAGTGGCCATTTGGTAATGCCCAGGCCTTGCGAACTGAGCCACTCCTCTCCTGGCCAGGACATGCACAGCGTCTCAGCAGAATGGCTTCCAGACATGCAAGGAGAGCCCTCAAAAAAATACCATCCAACCCACTTCAGATTCCCAAACGCCAAGGCTGCTACGGAGCTTCAGGAAGCCACCCTCTCCACCTACGGTCTGGGCCAGTTCACTGACTGTGCTGAACCCGTTTGAGCTTCTCTCAGCTTAAGCAAAGGCTCTCAAGTCTGGATCTCCAGGAGCGCTGTTGGAATGGGCTTGGCTTTTCTCATCAGTTAAGTGCACTTTGTTCATGGTAGAGAAGCAGGCCAATCTGGGGGACAATTTTTGCTGGGGGGCGGGGGAAGAAAATCTCCATCACCAAGCTTTATGAATCAGTTGCTAGAACGGTAGGCAGGTACTTACCAGTATCTCCCCCTTTAGAGGTTGGCAAAATTAGTGGTGCAGGTAAAATAAGAAAAAAGTATGATGAGGTGATAGAATAGTGAAGGAAACCAAAGAATGGAATAGAAGGGGAAAGTGGGGGGGGGGGGGGGCAGAAAGCACAAAAAATGGTAGGGGAAAAAAGGAAAAGCAGAGAAAACAGCAAAAGAAAAAAGTTACATGCTATTAATTATAATTGTACAGTGTTAATGTTTCATTACAGTCTTTCCAAACAAGAATCAACATATGCAGGTATTACAGACACACTGATTTCATGCAACAAATTACATTTCCAGTCCTACGCTCGCATTCTGCCCCTCCCAAACAGGAAGGGAATCAAGGCTCACAGCCACGGGGATTTCTGGTTACATTCTTTGGCTTTTTAATTTTTTTCTACTCCAGCCGGCAGGATTAGGCTGAGATTTCGCGGTGGGCGGGGGGCGGGGGGCGGTGGGGGGGAAGCCTCTCGCAGGCTTTCAGTGGTCTCAACAGCTAAGCAGCAGGTCAACCCCTGCAGGCCTCTTCCCTTTCGGAGCCTTCTGGCTGGGCCTGCGAGTCCCACGGGGTGCGGAGCTCCGCCCTGCTGCCACACCAGCTCCGCTTTCTGCCAACTACACAGACGGGACTCGAGCAGCCCCAGGCCGTTCGGGAAGAACCTGTGCATCAATACCTGATTTGGGATGGCTCTTTTCTTATTCGCTTGGGTGCTCCTTTGCTGGGCACTGAAAAGACAAATAATAACAATAATAATGGCTTTACAGCAAGTTCCAAACTAGAAGGGTACATTATGCCATCATCCAACTTGCATTTGTTAGTTATACAGAAGGCCAGGGTCTCAACACTTGGTACCAGAAGTCAGCGGCACCACCTACGCCTTTGCTGCTGCCCGTCAAGTGATTTTTGAAAGTGGGCAAGGCTAGGTGAAGCTTTTGCCAATCAAGACTTCTCACTGGCCACTAGAGATCTGATTAGCTGTGCGGAGATTTAAAGATGCTGCTCTAGCAGGAGCTGCCACCACAGCACAAAGATTTCCACTGCGGGACTGAAGCTGCGTCAGCCAATTGGTGGTTGGTTCCACCTCCCATGGCAGCCCACCCCACTGTGCCAGAATTCCAAAGGTGCCCACTGGCTCAAAAAGGTTGGGGACCCCTGCGCCATGCAAACATTCAGCCCCATTCAAATCAAGCAGAATTAAAGACAGCAAATTATGAAAATGTCAACTCCTGGTTGGCTGAACAGCTGCAAGCTACGCTGCAGCCACGTAAGACACTTTGCTCAGGCAAAGCGATCCTGAAACAGCACTTTTGCTGGGCATGCAAGCAGAATTTCAGGGAGACTCATGCTGCTGCCGCCGCCGCCGCCGCCGCCATTCCAGACTGGTCTTCTCTGTTGCCTGTTCTCAGACCTAGAGTCCCTCTCTAAAGAACATTGATATTTGGTTGCCCAGATCTGGTCTATAAACAGAGTACAGAAAAGAAGGTTTCCGAACGGGCCATGCTTCAAGCTTTTTTGACAGCACCACCACCACCAGAGCTACTTCATGCATCTGAGTTAGGCTTGGAAGGATCACTTGGGTTTTAAAACAATGTCCGGGCATTTTCTGTTATGACACATACTCAAAACAGCGAGGGAAAAGAGGCTCTAATGCAGGGGCCCCAACATGGCACTCATGTTGGCACACCGGGCAGGGTCAAGTGAGGCTTCTGCTGGGGATCTGCTGGAGATCTGTTCAGCTGTGCAGATTTGTTTTTAAACCACAGTGCAGGGCTCTTCACTGGGTGACTGAAAGGAAGCTGCACAGCCATGACGTGGCCATCATTTTGTGGCTGCGCTTACCAAAGTGTCAGAATTCAAAAGGGGCCCGCAGACACAAAAAAGATTGGGCAGCCCAGACCTAACGCACGGATCGCCTCTGGAGGAATGTTCCTGAAGCACGTGGGCTCTGGTTTAGAGTCCAATCAGCTAAGATTGTGACCCCTGAACAGCTGGGGTCAGGCTTAAGGAGGGCCCCACATTCAGAAGACGTGGGGGCAGAAGACAGTATCCGAAGCTCTTCCCACTGAAGATAAGAAAGTCAATCCTGACTCCCAAGCAACAATTTCAGAAATCCACCCACTGAAAATTAAATGCCACTAACCGGCAGGGTCCTTAGTAACTCAAGTAATCTGTTTCACTGCCCATATTGATCCAGAATTATTTTTCTAAAATCCAGGCTATCCCACTTTGCTCTGTTTTGAACCCACCAATTCCAGCCCTTCTGTAGAACTTTGAATGACTGAGAATTGTCATTCTGGCCCACGCTGCTTTCAAAAGTAGCAACGGAAAGCTCTGCTTTCACTGCGGAGGGCAAGATATAGGTATAATAAATAATAATAGAACAATAATAATAGTTAACAACAACTCTTGGCCACCTGAGGGGTGAGTAGAACATATCTCGGAGCATGAGGAAGAGGAGGCAGGTAATAAGGCAAAGAACAGACGGTCCTGTCCCCCCCCCCCCCATTCTCCCGATGGGTCTCCCACAGGCCACCTGGGCATGTTTTCAAAAGGCACCTCCATGAACAGAGGGGACTGGTTTTAAAAAAAACCTTACTGTTACATTTCTGATCAAATCAAGCATCCACCCGCACCCCCATGCTTGATTCTATGGAAATCCTGTGGGTGCAAAACTGAATATCCTGCCTCACTACTGACTCATATGGACTTGGCGGGGGGAGATCTAGGAGGTTTTCCACAGAGGGAATCTACTGATACTGGCAACTTGGTACATGCAGGGGGCTTGAAAGAGAAGCTGGGTCCTCTCCCATAAGAAGGAAGAACAAACACCCAAGTCTCCTGATGCTTCACTCCCCAAGTTCCTTAATTTCTCCAGCTCACAGCAAAACAAACCACTCGAGATCTGTTGGGCATCCTGCTTTCCAGAGAGGCCTTGGGCAAGGATTGCTTCTGACCTCTGCATACCCCCTCCAGCCAAAGCCCCAAAGAGTTAGGGGTAAGCTGGCCTCCAGCCACAGCAGGGACTCTCGCAGGCAGATACGCACCCTGCGGCCACGTGCTGCTCAGTGAAACAACTGGGGCCGTGAAGAGGGGTGGCAGAGGCATCCAGGGGGAAGAGGGGAGGAAAAACAAGAGAGATTAGAGGACAGGAGGAGATGGCCGGCTGGCTGCCTGAGAAACACAGAAAGCAAAGCTGAGCCTGTGGCTGAGGGTGCAATCTAAGATGGCCGGCCACTTGAAGAGGTTACCTCCTCTGCCAATCATGTACGAGATGTGACCCCCAACAAACCCAGGGCACATTCCATTCATACACCCTTGCATACAAGGTTTCTGGAAAATGCTTTGAAACAACGGATCCAATTTTCACTATGTTGTAAACCAGTACCTTTTTTTGTGGGGAGCAAAAGGAATCCCTAAACTGTGCTATACTGAACCCAAGAAATTATGATAGCTACAGCAGTATAAGCAACAGTTTGGACAGAGGAGAAAACTAAAAAAAAATCAACTGGACAAATATTATTTTATTGTGAATTGCTACTAAACAAAAGGAGACAACTGAGGAGTGGGATTTACCTTGGAAGAAAGTAATGCCACCTATTGAAAAGCACTCTAGAGAAAGGTCAATTTCATGGTTACTATAATCTAGTGAGTATAATCACCATCTAAACAGTTTCCGTTCATTCTTTCATGAGCTCAGTATTGTTTCTTTATTCATTTGTAACTAAGGTTTTTTTAATTAAAAAACAAGAATCAGGGTTGCTTCGCACGATACATTTTCAAATGTCATGTGGGCAATAAGAACAGAGAGGTTGTATACATTTTAATGTGTTGCCAGGTTTGTACCAGGGGGCTGTGGGGTCTTACTGTTACACAACGATGTTTTAATTTTCACATTGTCAGCTTCCCTGAATCATGGAGAGTGGCGGAATATAACTGCCTTGAGATACAGAAATGTCCATATGACATTTCTGCATCTCAAGACATTTATATTCCACCACTCTCCATGGTTCAGGGAAAAAGTGGAATCTATCATCATGCGAAGAGGACAAAAAAAGTGGAATCTACCATCATACGAAGAGGACAAGCAAATATTGGACAAATACTCCTGGCGTGTCTTGGAGGATGGGTTGCAGCCAGCCACGCAGGAACTCCAGAGCAAGCCCTGTTCTTCTGTGTGGGAAGATGCTCACCTGTGCCTTGGCTCTCAAATATTGGACATGAAAAAAATATAACCGCAAAAATGTTTCACGTGGTTCTGAATTCTGTAGCCTGCAGCTGGAGGGCCAGGTCCGTGGTTCAGTGGCACAGCATCTGCACTGCATGCAAGAGGCCCCAGGCGCAGCCCCCAGCATCTCCAGCTAAAAGGACCAGGCGACTGGGGATGTGAAAGACCTCTGCCGAAGGCCCTGGAGAGTCGCAGCCAAACTGAATGGATAACACTGACCGCCATGGACCGAGGGTCTGATCAAACAGGGCTCTGGTTTCGGCCATGGCCATGGGCTTCACTTTACTTTCAGTTCCCTGCTGGCTTTGTGCTTTGTAACATGCAGTGATTTAGATTGCACCCAAGTGCCGGGTTGTCCTGATATGCTTCACACGGCCTTGAGAACCATCGGTTCTTGCATTCCTGTTCTGTATTGCTTTGCTTTGATATCTCTGGGGGAAGGGAAGAAGGGGGGCACATTGGTGGGCGTAAAAGGATTCTTAAGAAAGCCAGTTCTTGGAAATGGCTTCTTCTATGGCCATGCTGTCGTCTGTCAATAAAGACTTCTGATTGAAATCACTGAGACTGATATTGGTCGCAGATCCAGGGCTTACAGATTTATTCATTCAGAGAACATCAAATACATGCCTACCTGCCGGGCTGTTCAGTGTAACTATTTGGGGAACAGATGGCTGCCTCTGTAATAGATCTGAGGACCACGCAGAGTTTGCCCAGTGCAAAGGCTAGGGGCAGCCACAAAGCCACAGGCCGTCAGGAGCTAAACGGCTACTTGGGAACACACATGAATGAATGAATCCTGGAGGCCACAATCAGTAGAGGATGACCAGAAACCTAAAAAGGAGTGGGTGTGTTTTAACTCAGCTGCACAATGAGACTTATATCAAAAATGGTATGTGCTGGGAACATTCTGAGAAAATGGCATGTAGTATGAAACTGACTGAGTGAAGTCCATCAGGTAACAAGATGCCACGCAAACCTGTAAACAGACTGGCCAGAAAAATAATGTTCCTCATTTTTATCCATAAAATTATAGGGTGGGGACCTGGTGTCACTTTCCTTGGAGATTCAATATGCCTTTGGGGATACATTCAGGACTTTGGAGAAGTCTTTGGGAATGGGCAGAAGAATAGTCCAATAGAATCAATATGGTAGTGCAGTTTTAATACTTCTTACTGCATACTAACTGGCTGTTTGCAAGAGAGTTACTTGTGCTGAGCCTTCAAAATGGGGTGGAATAAAAATTCAAGGACAAATGAAAACACTACATGCTCACAGACAGGGTGTTTCCACTTATTGGGAAGATGGAGGTAAGAATTAAATAGTAAGCTACCTACTTAAAGCTTTCAAGCAGAAGTATCTTATCCCGACACGTCTGACCTTACTGAACACAGGACCTCTCAGTCTTCCACACCCCCACTCCAGGGTGACATAATTAGCCTCTACTTCGCTAGACCTTTACTTGGGAACAGACACTCACTTGGCAAATCCAATGAAGTCTTCATGGTTAGTGTTGATGTAGGACAGCTCTATGTCAATCAGCAGGAGAATCTGAAAAGAAACAATCGAAGACAAGCTCAGCTGACAGGCAACGAATCAAGTTAATGAACTCTGCCGTTCAACTTTGCTCAGATACACAACTGGAGGAAGATCATCATTTCAGAGAGGAGCCACGGTGGTCTGCAGCAAAACAGCTAAATTTGAGCCCAATACACCTAAAAGACCAACGAGATTTTCAGAGTATCATCTTCCGAGGGCCAAAACTCCCAAGAGACTAACAAGATTTTTTGAGGCACAAGCTTTCGAGAGTCAAAGCAACAAGATTTTCAGGGCAGAAGTTTTTGAGAGTCAAAGCTCCCAAGGACCAAGATTTTCAAGCTATAAACTTCAGACAGTCAAAACTCAGGAGAGACCAACAAGATTTTTGGGATCTAGATTCATTTTTGGGATCTACATTCATTTCCCTTTAGGTGCTTTGAATCTTGAAAGCTTATACTCTGAAAATCGTGTTGGTTTCCAAGATACTCCAGGATTCAAATCCAGCTGCAGAAAGATGATGGTGCCTATGTGCTAGATCAGGTCACAGCTCTGCTTGGCTTCCCAGATCGCAGGGGGACGCTGCATCCCTAACCCCTGCAATGTAGAAGGGACAACTGTATATGTGCAATGGAATTTCATAATCCAGTATAACAGTTCAGGGCAAAATTGAAAGGCATCCTGGTTTAACATTCTGGGAAGGCTCCCTCCCCCCTTTCATTAAAAAAAGTCTAGCTTTGGCTGCAACCAGGAATTATTCCGCACCACCCCAAACAATCTGGCAATACAATTCCCTTTGGGAAGCTGGCCTTGATGCTGTTGCTTCTATAGGAGACCTTGCATACACTAAAATTATTGAAGGGAACAGTTGCCCTTCCCAAATTAGTAATTCATCTTAAATGAGAGAAAAAAAGGAAATCAATTTGATTAGGTGGGCATGAAGTGGTAGACTGAAAGGGCAACTGAATAGCATCTTCACCAGCTGCAAAAACTATGCAGATCAGTTGTCTTTTCTAACTCTGTCAAGCCCCCGGCTGCAATGCAAGATTGAGGCCCAGTAGAGTGCGACAGACTGAGGACTCTCAGCCCTGTGATTCACAGTTAATGCCTTGAGGGGAGCCGACTGCAGAATTCTACAATACCCTGAAAGGGAGAGCTGTAAGGGAGGCAAAAAAGGATTATGAGGAACGCATGGCTGCGAACATCAAGACCAGCAACAAATAGTTCTTCAAGTACATCAAAAGTAGGAAGCCAGCTAGGGAAGCGGTAGGCCCATTAGATGACGATGGAACAAAAGGTGTGCTAAAGGAGGACAGGGAGATTGCAGAGAAACTGAATGAATTCTTTGCATCTGTCTTCACCCAAGAGGAGGTGAGGAAAATTCCTGCACCTGAACCAAGCTTCTTAGGAGGTGAATCCGAGGAACTAGCGAAGATAGTGGTAGACAAGGAAGAAGTTCTGGCAGCCATTGATAAACTAAATGCTACCAAATCCCCTGACCCAAGATTGCATTCACCCAAGCATGAAATTGCTGATCTTCTCACTTTAATATGCAACTTATCCCTGAAATCTGCCTCCATCCCTGAAGACTGGAAGGTGGCCAATGTCACACCAATCTTTAAGAAAGGGTCTAGGGGGGACCCAGGAAATTACAGGCCAGTCAGTTTGACCTCTGTTCCTGGTAAATTAGTAGAATCTATCATTAAAGATAAAATTATAAAACATGTAAAAAAGCAAGACCTGCTGAGAAAGAGTCAGCATGGTTTTTGCAGAGGCAAGTCCTGCCTTACAAACTTACTAGTTCTTTGAGGGTGTAAACAGGCATGTGCATAAGAGGGAACCAGTGGACATTGTCTAATTGGATTTCCAAAAGGCTTCTGACAAAGTTCCACACCAGAGACTATTGAGAAAACTCAGCAATGAAGGAATAAGAGGGGAAGTCCTCCTATGGATTAAAAACTGGTTGAGAAACAGGAAGCAAAGAGTGGGTATAAATGGGAAATTCTCACAATGGAGAGATGTAGGGAGTGGGGTCCCTCAAGGATCCATTTTGGGACCGGTGCTCTTTAACCTATTCATAAATGACCTGGAAGTAGGGGTGGGTAGCGTGGTGGCCAAGTTTGCAGATGATATCAAATTATGTAGGGTGGTGAGAATCACTAAGGATTGCGAAGAGCTCCAAGCGGACCTTGAAAAATTAGGTGAGTGGGCTGAGAAATGGCAAATGCAGTTCAATGTAGCAAAATGTAAAGTGATGCACATAGGGGCAAAGAATCCAACCTTCACGTACACACTACAAGGATCAGTGCTATCAGTCACAGACCAGGAAAGGGATTTGGGCGTCTTAGTTGATAGTTCCTTGAGAATGTCAATGCATGGCAGCTGTGAAAAAGGCAAACTCTATGCTGGGGATCATTAGGAGAGGAATTGATAATAAAATTGCAAAGATTGTCATGCCCTTATATAAAGCCCTGGTGCGACCACACTTGGAGTACTGTGTTCAGTTCTGGTCGCCTCATCTCAAAAAGGATATCAAAGAGATAGAAAAAGTGTAGAGAAGGGCAACGAGGATGATTGAGGGATTGGAGCACCTTCCCTATGAGGAGAGGCTGCAGCGTTTGGGACTCTTTAGTTTGGAGAGGAGACGTCTGAGGGGGGATATGATTGAAGTCTATTAAATTATGCATGGGGTAGAAAATGTTGACAGAGAAATTTTTCTCTCTTTCTCACAATACTAGAACCAGGGGGCATACATTGAAAATGCTGGGGGGAAGAATTAGGACTAATAAAAGGAAACACTTCTTCACGCAACGTGTGATTGGTGTTTGGAATATGCTGCCACAGGAGGTGGTGATGGCCACTAATCTGGATAGCTTTAAAAAGGGCTTGGACAGATTTATGGAGAAGTTGATCTCTGGCTACAAATCTTGATCCTTCTTGATCTGAGGTTGCAAATGCCTTAGCAGACCAGGTGCTCAGGAGCAGCAGCAGCAGAAGGCCATTGCTTTCACATCCTGCATGTGAGCTCCTAAAGGTACCTGGTGGGCCACTGAGAGTAGCAGAGACTAGATAGACTCTGGTTTGATCCAGCAGGTTCTTTCTTTATGTTCTTACAGTTTAAAATGGTTAGAATTTAAAATGAATCTATATCCCAGAAACTTAGGAGGGTGTGTGCACCTCTCAGTTGGGAAAAAAGGCTTGTCACATCCAGTGCCCAGTGGCAACATGAGGGGAATGCCCTGTTGCTGGGTCTCCCGAGAGACCGCAGGTGTTCTGTGTGATACAGTATGCTGGCCCAGATAGACTGCCGGTTGGATTCAGTGCGGCTGACATGCTTTTTTCCTTCAGCCATGAGTTGCTTTGGGGAGAAAAGTGAGATCTAAGCATCTAAATAGAGAGAGAAATTCTGATGGGAGTGTTATAGCAAAACAGCTTTAATTAAATGTATACATGAACAATAAGACAGGATGAAATTTTTATCCTTTTGTATTTCAGCGCTGTGGTGTACTGCCCCATCAAAAAGCTCTGCAATGGTTCAGTGTACCTGAACTGTCCAATCGATCACAAGGGCATCTCCTGATTCAAATTGGGCAACTTTATTTCATACAACAGCACATGATGAGCGCAGCAGCTGCTCCCCTTCTGCCATTCCATCTGGACCCTCAAGGGCAAGAGGAGCACCTTCTTCAAGGTTTCACTACACAGCCAGGCATCATTTTTACCTGATATCTTTTTTTTTAAGTGGTCAGTTATAATTGTAAAATTATTGCACTGTCATCATTAGGCACTGCAAAGGTGGACAGGCAAGACAAATATTTAAAAATAAGACACTCTCCCAAAATCGATTCTTCTATTCATGGGCAAATGTAAACAGTCGGGGGGGTTTCAAGGCAAGAGAGGTTCAGAGCTGGTTTGCCGTTGCCTGCCTCTGCACAGCAACACGGGGCTTCCTTGGGGTTCTCCCAGTCAAGTACTAGCCAGGCTGACCTTGCTTAGCAGCCACAACCTGACAAGAGCCCCCAAACTTTAATCTCAAACCATCCAGTAAATCCACTCTAAGCCCCTCCCCCCTCTACATAACTTGGGCAGCCGGTCGCTGAGGAGGGCTTCCACTCTGGCCAGATGTGAGGCCCTTCCCTCAGCAATGCTTGAGGGCAGACATAAGAAAATTCCGTACCTCGACGGGCTTTGTCCACGTGCTACGGGGGAAACAGAGACCCTGACACATATTTTCTTACGATGCCCCACTCACAAAGAAATGAGGGCAAATCTGTTTGTCTCTCTTCCAACAACATTTTTTCTTGGACCCAAGGAATGTGCCATGAAAAGTCTACTGGAAGATGCTAATCCTAATACTACCAGAGAGGTGGCAAAATTTAGTGCTTATGTTGTTAAGAAGAAGAAGAAGAAGAAGAAGAGTTTGGATTTTTATCCCCCCTTTCTCTCTTGCAGGAGACTCAAAGGGGCTGACAATCTCCTTGCCCTTCCCTCCTCACAACAAACACCCTGTGAGGTGGGTGGGGCTGAGAGAGCTCCGAGAAGCTGTGACTAGCCCAAGGTCACCCAGCTGGCATGTATGGGAGTGCCCAGGCTAATCTGAATTCCCCAGAGAAGCCTCCACAGCTCAGGCAGCAGAGCTGGGAATCAAACCCGGTTCCTCCAGATTAGATACATGAGCTCTTAACCTCCTACGCCACTGCTGCTTAAACGGCGTGGACAAGTCGGGCAATAAGGGTATGAAGTCTGGATCACTAATTTTATCTTTCATTCAAATTTTATTCTAGTTTTTAACTTGAACTTATAATAGGGTTTGGACAAACAGTCTTTGAAGACAGGTTACCTCAATTTTATTTTGTATTTGGTCTGGCAACGTACAATGTGGATTTTATATTCTATATTTGATGCCATCTGGTCTTTGACCATAATAAAAGATTGATTGATTGACTGATTGATTGATTGATTGATTGATCCTGACAAGAGTAGGTTAGCTCAGGCCATCCAGGTTAGGGAAAACAGATGTAGTCTGTTAAAATCCAAAGCCATTTCTTTCATTGGGATGAGATTTGAAAGAGATGACAGTCATGTTCTGGGAAGAACAGTTGGTAGATCTGGCCTCCATGGTGTCCCCACGGCTTCTTAATGGAGAGCAGCCCTCTGAGTGGTGGGCATCCTGAGGCAAATAGTGCCCAGGACTTCCGCTCTGGCTTGCCCCACCCTAAATATGCCTGTGCCACCACTATGTCAGAATTTCAAAGGAGCCCGTGGATTTTAAAAGGTTGGCAGATCTACACAATTGTGACATGACATTCTTCTCCATCTAGGGACAAAAGTTGACATGATTTTAAAAAGCAACCTTTGTGGCTCTTGCTGGGAGAAATCTGGGGGCCTTCCTTCAACCCCCCCCCCCCCCCCGCCGCAACTTCTCTGGTTTTTTCCTCTTTCCTCTTTCCTGGATTTCCTCTTACCTCCATTAAAGGAGAGTCATGGCTGGAGACAGGTTGCCAGGTGGCAGGAAGCTATAACACTACGACCCATCCACGGAAGAGAAGACACCTGATGCGTTCTGCCCACCCTCTAAGCGAGGCATTTTGGCCAGCTTAGGGCCAGCGGGGAAGAAGGGAAAGGCCTGACCTCTTGCCACTCACAGTAAGCCTGGCCAGGGTTGCCTGGGGTCTGGCTTCCTGCAAGCTCCTTTCATCTCTCGTTATGGTCCGAGTGGAGCAGCAGAAGAGGTTAATTCTGGCTCTATAGTTGATAATATCACAGGATATTAGAGGAAGCAGAGAAGGTGATCACAGGGGCACCCGGCAAAGACACTCCGTGACTACGAATGCATGGACTGCAACTGAAATGCTCTTTATAAATCAGCCTCACGGGCTTTTTAAATTGCACTGGGCCAAAATAAGCAGCACTGCAATCACTTAAAACATTCTTGCTGCCAAACAAAGAGCCCAGCTACCCTGGAGCTTCAAGCCACCTCCCTTTCCAGTTCCCAGGCGTGTTATTGGGAGGAATTGTGGTCTCAGCCCCTTTGAATAAGCAAGTCATAGTTTGCCCTTGTGCAGCATGATCTGGTAAATGCGTGCAGTGATTGCGCTGGATGGCAGAGCTTGCATGTCTTAAAAACAAGATTAGGGTTGGAACCTGAAACCCTCTACTGCCCTGCAGTCAGGACAGAAACCATGGAAGCAAGCAGCAAGCAGAACTGGTTCAGCCAGCCACTGAACCAGGAGAGGGCCAGTTGAAACCCCAGCCGATAAAAAGCAAAGAACTTCATTTGTATTGTACCCGAGTAGAGGGCACCTGGGGACTAAGCTGGATGAGATGCTGGGAGATGAATCTCAAAAGTTGTTTTTTAATGGTCAGTAGCAACCGTGCACAGAAGCCCTTTTATGTGTGCCAGGGCCACGGAGAGGAGGGAAAGGGAGGGTGACCCTTCTTGCTCCCCCCACCCCCCAAGGTGTTGTAGGATAGATGTTGGTTGCTTCCAGAGGGGCAAAGAGCAACTCTGAAGAGATGTTTGGGAGAATGGCAGTCAACCCTCTGAGCCCCAACGGATGCCCCAATCCCATGAGGAGGTGGTGCTATTTAACAAAAAAATCACCCAGCATTCATAGAAGGCCCAATGTCTTACCTACCAACACTACCCAGAAAGCAAGCCCAGCTTCCTGGATACAGAAATGCAGTTATCCCTTCCACATCGTGACTTCCCCCATTGCAGGTTGGCATAAGAAATTAAATGGGAATTTTTGCAGAGTTTTGCAGATGAAACGTAAAGGCCAGCTGATGTCACAAAAAAGTTTAGAAACTCAGAAATGCTCACAATATATGTATAGTATTGTATAATATCAACATATTTTACCTTTTAATACCATAAATATACACAATTTCTCTTCCAAAGTTAAAATAAAAGAAAAAAAATCAGACTTCTTCTTTGATACGAAGGGAGGGTCAAAATTTCTTACATGGTTTTCCAGATTGCAGGGGGCGAGGGGGGGGGGCTGCTCCTAACCGCAGCGATGTAGGAGGGTCAACTGCAGTTCACTTGGTTGGGATTTATACAGTTGAAGGAGAGCGAGTCCTTTTGAAAGGTCAGCAAACAGAAGCCTTTTCGGCTCCTTCATCTTCAGCCAATCCAGAAAGGTTCTCTTTTTTTCTCTACGGAACAGAAAAGGCTGCTCACCTGGTCCTTTGTTTTTCCTTCACGTTCCCGGATGTACGTGGTGACAATTCTCTCTGTCTCCTCACGCAGCCTGGGGTAAGAGCCAAGCTAAAGGCAAGTGGAGAGAGTTACGCCCTTGGGAGCCTCACGTGTTGCTCAGACACACAGAGGGAAAGGGGGCGGGACTGGGCTGCCTCCCTGCTTTTCCATTGGGGAGACTGAGGCGCCAAAGAGGACCCAGACAACCCCTTTGAGGAAATCTCAACACCTGTCACTTGAGGGCTTAACTGGAGGCCTGGGTTCGCCAAGGCCCACTTCAGGGAAGCAGCCCAAATCCCCCACAGGGTTTAATGGAAGGAAGACAAATGAGGCTGGCTGGTTAGTGTCTCAGGTGGAACAAGAGCTGCTTGCTGTTAAGCACACGGGGCTATCACAGACTGTAGGAGCACCAGTGTGGTTTGACGATTACGCTTTGAATCAGAGCATCCTGACAAGAGGATGCACCATATCCGTCACTCAGCATGTCACAACTTTGGGCAAGGAGCTGCTCAGAAGAGCAGCTATGACACAGACAATGCTCGGAGGCTCTGAGCCAAGCAATGGCTGTGCAGAGGAGCCCTCCAGCAATGGGAAGGCCAAGGCACTATCGCTTGCTCCAGCCACAAGGTCTTTAAATGCTTGCAAGAATGGAAGGCACTGGGGATGGGGCTTCGCTGGGGGTGCAGGTGGCCTTCCCTTGAATGCACTGTGATCTCCCGAATGGGCCCTGCAAGCAGCCGTATTCCAGGGGTTAGGAAGAGGTGGGCAGATTAGGGGGGAGGGGGAGAAGAAGACAGACCCATTACCTTCTCTGCACACTTTTTAATGACCATGGCCAGCTCTGAGACCACCAGATCAACACACTTCAAACTGGGCTCTTTCAGCTTTATAATCTGTTTTTTCACTATGGCTTCAAACGCCATGTCAGGTGTGAAGAGCCCCGTCCTGCCGCATGCAGACAGCGCGAGCGGAAAAGATCCCGAATGAAGCGCAGAAAAACAAAAAAGGGACAGAACAAACAAAAAGGGAGAGAGATTAAACAGGTTAGTTACCATGCACCAGGAAAAGCCATCGCCCTTCCTCCAGGAGACCCTCCCGACGCTGCTCTGGGGCCAATCGAATCGTTCCCTTGCAGGGGCTCTTGGGGCCCAGCTGCTTGGCAGAGTTCAAACCAGGCTCAAGTGCAGCGGCTTCCAAGAGAGGGCGATCAGCCCGGCTGGCCTTTTCAGTGTTCTCCATGGGGGAGGGGGTATGTGACACAAGCAAATCCCCAGCAAAGAGGACGGAAATGTCTCAAGGCACAGAAATCTGCCTTGCCACTGGAGTCAGGAGAAGGTCTTGGTTGCTATTCCCTATGCCCACCACCACCAGTTTGACCTACAGCAAGGGGCCCCAAGATGGCATTCCTGGGCCCCACAGTGCCCACCAACATCGGCCAAGTATTTTTATAAAGTGGGTGGGGACTGATTGGGCTATGGGAGATACGACTGTATGCGCAAAATTTGGCATAATGCAAGGATTTTCACTGAATGCCTGATGGTAAGCTGTGGTAGTCATTTTGTGGCTGGTTCCACCTACTGTGGCAGCCCTTTTCTTGTTGGCTCCAGCTATGACAGCAGGCACTTGGTGGCCGCACCGACCACACTGCGGCAGAATTCAGACTCACAAAGGCCGGGCACTCCTGATTTAGAAGGGACAGAGGCTCAAGCTGATGTTGACAGTGGCACAGGAAACAAGTGAAGAAGCCGTCCAAAGAACGTCTGGGCTATAGCGCAATGTCTGAGGGCCTGGTCTGGACGGCCGGGTCTGTCGAGGTCTGTGTGACGGCCTGCTCTCCAGCTCAGGAAAACTCAGTCAAAACGAGGACAAGGCATCAGCAGTACATGTATGCACACCACACTACAGAAACAACTTGTGGCATTCTTGGCAAAGAAGATAACTACTACTGAGATACAATTAGCCACACCGAGAGCTAGATTGTGTAGTGATGAACACTGGTGGAGTCTAATCTGATGAACCAGGTTTGATTCCCCACTCCTCCACATGAAGCCTGCTAAGTGACCTTCGGCTATTCACAGTTCTCTCCAAGCTCTCTCAGCCCCTCCTACCTTGCAAGGTGCCTGCTGGGGGAGGGGAAGGGACTGTGATTGTAAGCTGTGCTGAGACTTCTTAAGGCAGAGAGAAGAAGGGTGTAGAAACCGACTCTTCTTCCTTCTGGAAACAGCACAAGCGCGTTTCTATTTGGCAGGCAGCGCGGTGGGAGAAGACCATTCGGCTTATTCTAAACAGCACGTCACTTGCCCTGCTCTTCAGGGAAAGGCACCACCCCTGAATCCAATCATCGTAAGACGGTGAAATTCCACACTGCAACTTCGACCAAGAGTCTCAGAGACGGTGAACTCTGCATCTGGGCTGCAGCACTTCAGGGGAGGAGGGGAGACACTCGCAGGACAAAGTCCCTTCACACATTATGCTAGGAGTGGGTGTCCTGGAAGGTAGGGGGCGGGATTTGGATCAGACAGTCAATGTGGTGTGCTGGTTAACAGCAGCTGAGAGTAATCTGGAGACCCAGGTTCAATTCCCTACTCCTCCGCATGAAGCCTGATGGGTGACCTTGAGCCAGTCATAGTTCTCTCAGAATTTCCTCACTCCCACCTACTTCACAAGATGCCTGTTGTTGAGTGTGGGGAGAGACAACTGGAAGCCACTTCAAGGCTCCTTACAAGAGAAAAAAAGTGGAGTATCTTTCTGGGTTAGGGCTGAGGAGTTCAGGAGGAAATAACTTGTGTGGATCACTGTTCCACTGGCAGAAAATGGGAGGGCAAACCTGTACCTGTTCTCTGAGAGGTCACCTGTGCATTCACTTTGACAGGCTTTGCACCTACATGGGAAAGCTTTCACTATCATGGAGTCCATGTTGGCTTCAACAGACTGCATGCTCTGGGAAGTGAGACACAACATCTCTCCGCTAACATGCAGTCACAGTGCAAGGAGGCTACACAAGGCGGTCTGAAAATGCCACAGGACAGCTGAGGAGGAGAACAACATTAGGAACCAGGCTATGCATGGAAAGATGCCTCAGGAGAGCTGCCACCATCGTCATCCTCTTGGTGAACACCCTCAGTGAAGCAGAAAGGCCCAAGACTAGTCCTTTGAACTGGCCATGCTGGTGCCCATCACAAAATGGAGGAATCTGACAATGTTGAGGTTGAACAGAGCTATGATTTACAGACATGCACCATGCTCCCAACCAACAAGAGTGGCAAGATGGGAGGCAGACAAACTGGTTGATGCCCCAGAGAAAGAGTAGGGTGGACACTCAGTCCTTGTACATAACCAAAGGACTGGGAATATAACTCTTGGGCTTCCTGGGGGGATGGCTCTGGCTCAACTCCCTCCTTAAGACAGATGGAGTCCCTCTCCTCGCGATCGAGAGAGGGTGGGTGCAGCAGGGCAGAGCACGAATAATCGGGGGGGGGGGAGGGGAGTGAACACACAAGTATCCTAATCATACTGGAGCAGTGGTCTGATGTGATAATTCGAAGGCTCGGAGTTGTTGCCAAAGGTTGGGAGAGAAGTCATGCATGACTTCAAAACTGGCTTTTTGTTCCAGAGGAGATGCCATGACTGGGTCTTCAAAGTTGAAAGGTAACCAGATGAAAAGAGTTTCCTGTAGGAGGACCGAACAGACCAGCCCTTGGAGGTCCCCAGGGGATCTGATTGTCGATCCTTGAGAGAGGTGGGAGGTCTTCCCAGTGGTTCTCCAGTTTTTATTCTTCCCAGAGAGTCATCGGTCTTGGCTCTGAAGAGGCATTCTTCAAAAGGAAGGACTGTGATGCGCACTCTGGCTTCCTGTGAGATTTGAGGAGCTGCAACCCAGCACGTCATCTCACAGCTCCCACTGCGGCAATCTGGTTAGAGGTGATGGCAGCAATGATCTTTGGTGCCACCATGTGTTGCTTTGTGAATCTCGTCACTTGATCAGGAGAGTAAGAGTCACCATCTGTAAGATTCTGGAGGAGGATGACCAGGAAAAAAATCAATAGCAAGGTAACAAGTCTGCGTAACCAGCTGCATCTTGAATGACACGGCTTCTTCCAGGCATACAGAAGGGCCACTTCCAGTCTCACTGTTCGGTGTAAGGCTGACCATCCCCTAAGGAACAATAAGTAGCGGCAGACAGATATGATAATCAGATTCACCCTTCAATGCCAATGGAGGAGCAGGCAGCCCAGCGGAAGACCTTGACCATCTCAACAGAGACCACGGGAAGCGCACCATGGCGGGATGAGTAATGGAGCCCTGGCATCAGTAGGGCTACAGTGCTTGGAGCAGGTCTCTGTGTTAAAGGTGGGCGAGCTGCTGCAATACTGCCACTGGCAGGAGCCACAATGCTCAACGCAAGAGCCATGGGGCCAGTACAGGGTGGCTGTATGGCCAGTTGAGTATGAGTGCCAGTACTGAGAGCAAATGCTTGAATGATCGTGAGAAGCAATGTAGCGGGCACAGCAATGCCTGGCCAAGTGCAGTGGTGCAGGCTCAACATCGCAAACAACAGGCAGGTCAGGATTCAGAAAGTGCCTTCAGAAGCAGGCCATGCATCCAGCCCTGCTCCAGCTGCAGAAATGCATGCACCTAGCTCACCAGAGCCCACATGTCAACAGAGGCAGAGACGCAGGAAGCTTTTGCAAGTTCAATGAAGACGTGCACACCTGCTAGCTCAAAGAAGGCCCCTTCTGAAGCAGGGGGAAGCAGAGACTTCACAGGATGAAACCTAATGGGCTAGAAGACCCTATATCAGTGGTGGCGAACCTATGGCACTCCAGATGTTCATGGACTACAATTCCCATCAGCCCCTGCCAGCATGATGGGAATTGTAGTCCATGAACATTTGGAGTGTCATAGGTTTGCCACCACGGCCCTATATTAAGCAGGTTGACAGAGCGTGCTGCCTGGGTGCAACAAAGCATGTGACTGCTGCAAAGCTTCCTCTGAATAGTTGACTCTGGGCACTCTGACCCTCAGACCAGACTTCTGACACTGAAATTGTTTGATGGATTCTCGGACTAGACTCAGCTCCCTGCTATCACTTGATCCCTCTATCTGACAATCCAATTTGGGACAGTAAAGTGTGCTGACCTCCAATATGTAGACAGAACCAGAGGAAGATGTGGGGACCGATCCCTGGATAGCTTTGTTCATGACGGGTCTTGTGATGTGGACAACAGTAAGGATGTGGGAAGGAGTGATTATTGTGGTAATATAGGGATTAGAATCAACAGTATGAACAGCCCTTGTCTTCAGAGTAGGCTCTTGTCATTTTCCTGGTATCATGCATGAGAACTGTCCAAATTCCATCAACATCTAGAGTCTTCTCAGTACCAACTACTGTAGTGAGGTGTGAGTTCTCAGAACCAAAGATCCACTAGGGATCAATCTCTGAACCCTCTGTAGCTTCAAAGTGGAACGTTCTGAGGGTACTTGGAACTTTCTCTGTGCTGATGTTCTTGGTATTGTGGAGTGTTGGTGCTGGATGGAGGCGGTGTGAGGACGTTGGCTTGAAGAAGATGGTGCAGAGATGGTGCAGAAAACTCCAAAGGAACTCCCCTCCAGCAGATTAAGTTCCTTCACACTGTTGCGATGGAAGTAAAGAAACTGATTGGGAGAGAAAAGTGCAGTCCACATCTGTGGTCCTGGGAATAGTCCACTGGATACTCACCATGAAGGGTTCTTCTCCACTGAAGATAGCAGGTCATCTTGCTGGAGGGCGTTTCCCAACCCTTCCAATAGGGAGGCAGGAAGAACTTTCCTTGAAGCTTCCTGTTCCTTAGTGGAAGTTGCCCTTCTCATCACTTTGATAACTTCCAAAGCAGTTGACCTGACTATTTACAACTACCATAACTAGAAACACTTGACACAACAAATAACTGGAACAGGAGGCAAAGAGAACAATTTATATGCAGATCAAGTATGAAGGCAGAGTGTTAGGTAAGGTATAGCCTGTGAATGGAACAACAGACGACAACTTGGGAGGAGCAAGATCTCCTGCTGTCGCCACGGTGAAAATCCACTGAGATAGGAGGACATCCTGCAGGAAGGACCTCCTCAAGCAGCGTCCCAGAAAAGACTGGGTGGGTCCCAGTACGTGTTGCAGTGCCCTGCTTCCAAAGGCTGCAGTGGGAGAACAGGCATCCAATTTGTCATGTTTTATGAAGACAGTTTCAAAGTGTCTCGTCCTGGTGAGCGAGTCGGGGTGGGGAGCAGCAGGACGACAGGGAAGAGCTAGCCCAGGACAAGGTGCTTCCCCTTAGGCACAGCAATACCATTTCCTCCTGCAGGGTTTGCTTAATAAACTCCTTAAGATCATTCGAGTAAGTTGGCTTTCCCCCGGAGCAGCTACTGCACTGCTTGTGAGAGAGTTGGCGTCATTAGCGCTGCTACCAGGAGGGGGCTCCTCTGATTCCTTTCTCAAAATGGCACCTGCCACGCTCTCTGGCATCAAAATGGCAACCGTTTCTTCTCTCAAACCAGGAGACATTCAGTGCTTCTTGCTCCACCCCTTTGTAAAGTGGCAGTGCATTTTTGCTGCCTGCGGGGAGACCATCTCAGCGGTTCCCATGCAGAGGGATGAGGCTCGCCATGTGCTCCTATGAGCGGCAGCTGTCAGCAGGAAAGCCATCTCGGCTGCGGATAAGAAGCCATCTCCCCCGTTCATTCTCCACATTCCCTGAGGGCAGGAAATCAGTTTTCTCCTTATCCAAACGAAGAAAGGAAAGGGTGGAAAAGGAGAGAGAGAAAGCTCAAAGGAAACTTGAAAGAGCTAAGTAGAAGGGAAAGAAAGTTTGATATGGATGCTTTTTGTAGTTATTAAAGAGGAATAGAGGATAAGCGCAGCTCTACCACTGTGTCCCTATTGGAGGCAGGAAAAGCACCGACAAGAAGAGAAACTCCCACTAAGGAACAGGAAGCTTACATTCTTCCTGCCTGCCTGCCTTCCTGCCTCCCTCCCTCCTGGAAGGGCTGAGAATCTCTCTCCTGCAAGATGTCCTCCTGTCTCAGTGGAGAAGATGGGGCTTTGCACCTATATGGTAACCCCAGAAGTTTCCAAAAATCAGTCTCCGAGTAGGCAAAAAACGCAATGTGAATGAACAGATGACCACTCAAAAAATGGTTACAGGTAAACAACCTGCTCCCCATCCCGTGTTCTGCCAAGGAAACAGGAAAGCACACAAGTTACTCTGTCCTGGGCTTCTCAAACTTAATCTGTATCCTGTCCCCAGTCCCCCAGCACATGTTTATGATTACAGTGCTTTTCAGAAGGCCCAGTCTTAGTTTTTCAGATGAAGGGATTTTGCTTCTCTGGTGGAACATTTAGCCACATGTCCCGTACCCGCCCCGGCCCAAAGAGCTGCAGCCCAGACACTGCGCTCTGCACAGGCGCAAAGCCCAGAGATCACAAAGTGTTTAAATGCAATACAGGTTCCAGTCTATTCCACCCTAGCCCGGGGGCGCCCAGGACAAGACCCCCTTGCTTTGATTCAAGCCTTTGAGGTTCATGTGTGTAGGCACTCCTAGGTATTCCTAGGCACAGTTCAAATGGCAGTCAGAGCAGAGCATCCGCCACAGGAATTCATCGGAGGACACCGACCGGTAGCTACTGTCTAGCAGAATTCTTCTAGCTGGTCTTGAATATTATCTGATGCTCATACAAATATTGCCTTACCTGGATTTTTTCTCCCTTTATCTGCCTACCTTTCATATATAGTGACAGCACTTCAAAGAAGCCTTGCTCTGAAAGCAGACTGTAAGAATTCTCCTCACTTCCAACTTGATTACAAGTCTACATTAGGGACTAAACACGAGGAGAATTTCCGATACATGCGACATTTGTAGATACATTTGAATGCAGCAATTATCTAAACACTGTTATATCCATCAGAAGCTTTTCAGCTTGGCAATTCTTATGGCACCGCTGGGAAAGGCAGCAGCCCAAATGCATTTGGTGTGTGGTTGGCTGATCATATTATCTGCCCAACTTGATATATGTCACTGGGTGAGCACTCAGTATGAATTTGTTTCAGAGGGCAGCCGGTCTGCAGCACGACAGGTAGACTCAATTCCAGCAGCACCTCAGAGACAAACCAGTTTTTTTGGGCATAAGCTCTTGAGTCTTTCAAGGGATCTTTGACTCTCCAAAACTTATACCCCAAAAATCTTGCTGGTCTCTGAGGTGCTGCTGGGCTCAAACCCACCTGTATATATTAATCTATTTGCCATGCTGGTGAAGGGATTCATTTACAGTACAGCAGGTTTTATCATTGATGTGGTCTGTCGGTTGTTATTTTGCAGCAATAAATAGATAATTCAAACTCATTTTAAGCTCTTTAAAAAATCTGTATTCATTATGAGGTTTGCCCTTTTTGTTACCTGGTTTGTATTCAGGTCTAAGCTTCCCCCTCCCTGGTGTTATTTTTGACACCTGGCTGACCTCTGACAGGCCTTTGCTGTCTCCGTTTTGGGAAGCTGCTCAGTTTCTGTTCAGATACTTTGTCCTGCTGAATCAGCGAGGCCAAGCGCAGACTTCTTCATAGCATTATTAATATTTAAAGCACACAATTCCACCACTGTATACACTGAGCCATGAAACATACTGGGCAGCTTTGGGTCAGTCCCCATCTCAGTCTAAGCCTACCTCACAGGGTTGTTTGTGAGGATAAAATGGAGAATTAGTTATACTGCCTTGAGCTCCTTGGAGGAAGGGCAGGATAAGAATGCAATAGGAAGACGGAAAGGAGCAGACCCAGAGTCCTAGAGCAGACACCACCAAAAACAAGCAAGCAATGTAAACCACTCTTCACAGGGTCATTCCACTACTTAGTTAAGACAGCAAACACTGGCCAACAGGTCACAGTCAAGTAACAGGGATCCTCAATCTTCAGTTTCTCTTGTTTTTCCAGAAATCTAAGCATGGAGGAGCCAGTTCTTTGGCAAGTCGGCTTTTAAATACGGAAATAACTCATCGGGATTGGACAGCTCTGCGGAACTGTCGCAATGACTTCTCAACAGATAGAGGCTCTGAAAATGGAAATTCATGTCCGAGCAATTTTAGAAACTATTGGGCATGGCTTTGCAGAAAGACATCAAGAGAGCAGTTGAAATGGCAGATCGAGAATCCAAGTACTCAAAGAAGGGTCAGGATCCAAACAGAACACCTTCCCGCGGGCCTAGGCAACCTCGAGAAGGCTCTTAAAAGATTCCAATTGGTAGGAGAAGAGGAAAGACTTTCAGGCACAGACCGGTCCTGCTGCTATCGGGGCACAATGCCCACAAAAGCGGGGGTTTCTATCACACTGCCACATGCGAGTGTCTCTTTAGAGTTGGGGTCCCCAACCCGGTGTCCGCGAGCAGCGTGGCGCCTGCCAAGGCTTTTTAGAGAGCAGGCAGGGCATGATGGGGCTTTTGCTCAGCAGAGCTCCCGATTGGCCACTGGAGATCTGCTTGACTGTTCCGAAGGCTTCGACAGCCGCCAAGACAGCAGAAGGACATTAGCTGCATTTCAAAACCGTGCCTTCATTTAAAAAGGATTTCAGCCAAGCAGAGTTTTGAAGAGTGACGCGTGGCCTCCTGCCCTGACACTCAGCGGCCGGTTTCACCTCCTGGGGCAGCCCTCCTGCAGATGCGCTTATCACAGAGGAGCAGCATTCCAAAGGAGCCCACAGGCTCAACAAGCTCAAGGACCCCTTCTGTTGAGACACACGCAACTTGGCACTCTTCCCTGGGAGGTGGATCCCGTCCCGTCCCTCCCACCCTTCTCAGCAGCAGCAGCAGCCGCCGCCAAGTGGGATTGTATTTGAGGTCTGCAGCTCTTCCTAGAGGTTGCGCCAGGCAAGCAGGGCAGGCCCAGAGCCCCCCGGCCTCAGCCAGTCTTCCCCAGCCACGCAGGGAGGAGCAGAGTTGCCGTCGGCTAAGTCAAATACCTTACAGGTACACTGTCTAACTGTACTGATTAACTCCTGAATAACCAGGTCGACGCATTTCAGGCAAGGCTCTTTCAGCTTCACCAGCTGCTTTTTCACAATGGCCTCAAAGGCCAAGTCTGGTGTAAACAGCCCCGTCCTGCAGTCACCCGCAAGCAGGAAAGAAAAACAAGGGAGGGGAGAACAGACCACAGGTGAAAGGCCGGCAATGCTCGAGAACCTCCTTTCCCGCCCCCCGCCCCGCCCCGCCCCACCCCGCCGCCTCACTGCCAGCCCTCCCCATCACAGTCAGTGGCCTCTGTCTCTAGCAGTGACCTCACTGAATCACACAGCTGCATGGTCATCCAGAGGTCATCTAGCCCAGCACCCTGCACAATGCAGGAAATTCACAGCTACCTCCACCCCACCCCCAGTGACACCTGCTCTATGCCCAGAGGAAGTCAAAAAACCACCCGGGATTCCTGACCAGTCTGGCCTAGACGAAAATCCCTTCCGGACCCCACAGTGGCCATCAGCATCCCCCTGGGCACCAGAGCTGAACACTGACTTGCCTCTTTTTGCCCCCTCTCCCATGACCTGCCCAAGCCCGGGGAGTCACCCACGCAGCCCCGGAGAGGCAAGCCAGGTGAGGCTCCTCAAGGCCTCTGCAGGCTCACCAGTCCAGGCGCATG
Source organism: Sphaerodactylus townsendi (assembly GCF_021028975.2). NCBI lineage: Eukaryota > Metazoa > Chordata > Lepidosauria > Squamata > Sphaerodactylidae > Sphaerodactylus > Sphaerodactylus townsendi. The sequence continues at coordinate 121,988,962 of NC_059431.1, forward strand.
CACAGGAGCCATTCTGGGGCCAGGCAAGGCAGCCCCCTGGCCCAGGCCTGACCCGACCAACTCACATGCATGTCATCTCCAGCCCTCGACACCTCTGGCCTGAGCTCACGGGGTCCACCTTCACCCCAGGTGGCCTCTGTGAGCGTCTCCTCAGAAACCTCCCACCCGCTCCCTAGGGAGCCTTTTTCCACGGAGGAACTGCTCTGACCACTAGGGAGATTTTCCTGACACTTAGTCAAAAACGTCACGTGGTTCAACTAAAAATGTCATCTAAGGGGAACAATGAGGGTATCATGAAATGGGGGTAGCAAGATTTTGATTGTATCACCAAATGTCTTATGGATCATGTAGAAGTGAGCTCATATCAGGCTCATCTATTGGTCAAATTGATTGCATGAGGTTTTCCTTTTACCTTGGAAATGGAAAAAGAGAGAAAATGACCGCTCCAGATAGAAACCACGGATCTGGCTCATTGTCTTCCCTCAAGGCAGGGGGCACAGGAAGTATTAAACTTCTCATGATACAGTTTGGTCTGATCATGATTCAAAAATAATAGCGAACACGTATCAGATGCATTTTTAGATGCACCCATTTCTTCTCAGTAGAAAAGACCAATCATTTATCTAAACAATTTTCACATGCTTATATTTTCTGGCATCTTGTCCACTAAAATAGACATGTCCTGCCAGATTTGTGGGCAACAGTTCCAAAAGCAGAGCTCACCATTAATTTGCTTGTACTGTCAAAAAAAGTAAATGTCATAAACATCCTTCAGTCTAATAGATCCTGAAGACACCTGCAGCTAAGCCTTAAAAAAATAAAGCAATTCTCAGTGAGCTAATTAGCTCAGATTCTTTATGTGGATGCAAGAACAAATAATCTCACTACAGGGAGAGGAAAAAACAGAAAACGCTACTACAAGAAGGTATTTAGCAATTCAAATCTTGCAATGCACTTAATTTACAGAAGTTTTGATCAAAATAAGGGGCAAAGCAAAAGGGGGAATGACAAGTAAGAAAGAAGGGGCATCGAAGAAGAAAAGTGGCAAGAGAGAAAATGATTGCTCCAGAAACCATGGCTCTGGCTTATTATCCCCCAACAAGGAAGGTTTCACAAGAACTATTAAACTTCTCATGATATAACCGGACAGCAGAACTTCCTGGCTGGTGTCTCAGTCACAGAAATCGCCATTCCTAGACAGGGTTCAAGCAGCTCCAGGCATTGTGAAAACAAGTCTTGGCTTCACTTGCATCTCTATTGCCTGGGGCAAACCAAATTGGATAATATTTCCCCTAAAGAGAAAAGTGCGGTCACAGGAGCAGAGATGGATCATAACTGTACGATTTCCCTGTTCTCCCCTGAGCTAGAGGATATCTTGTGGGTGGTTCCCATTGTCCCATCGGGGAGGCAGAAAATGAAATTTCTTTGTTGTTCCTCTTCTGGACCACAGTTATAATGGGACCAAGTTAACCAAAAGTTTAAGTTAAGTTCAAGGTAAGTTCATTATAGGCTACTACTTCTCGGAATCTCCAAACTGGAGCAAAGGGGGAGGACCCTCTCCACAGGAAGTGGAAGAAATTTCATTTCCTGCCTCCCCAATGGGATGATGGGAACCACCCACAAGATGTCCTCGTTACGCTCAGAGGTACTTCATGGGTAAGTACCAATGGTCATTTCAGCGCACAACTCTTCCGCTTTGGCTTGGACAGAACAGAGAAGCTGCCCCTAGCAAAAGCTTTCTCGGCCTGACTACTGGCCAATCTGGGAGGCCAGAGAGGAGCACTACCCGGTAGACTGATCAACAGCGAGCAAAAAGGCAACTCTGCTGCGCCCAATCGAGTTAGCGTTCCCAATACTTGCCTTACGCCATGAATGTTTTTTATTGCATAGCTGATTTCCCGTCGCAGATCCTTCTCATCGAACTCCATCTGAAAGACAGAAAAGCCAAGCTAAAGTACTCCAGAAGGTCCCCTCCTCACCCAGTCAGTCAGGAAAGCCCAGGCCACAGCCCCGCCCCTTGGAGGCAGCCAGGCTCAGCTTGATCCAAACAGCAAAACTCAAACAGAAAGGGGAAGAAAAACCTCAACCCCAAAAAGCCAGGTAACTAGGAAGGTTGACAAAAAAGCCTAATACAATTAACACCTAACAGTTACGTGTGATGAATTAACAAAACTTTACTGCAGTTTTTAAAAATCATTAAAACCAAACAGGTTTTGGCCCAGAGACCTGGCTCAGGGGTAGAAATTAAAAAATAAACACCAAGCATTTCTGACCGAGCTTTAAAACATATACAAGAAGTAGAGCCATTTCATAAACTAAATAACCACCCTTCATTACTGGCATAGATTAGAACCATCAAGAATCTTTTCTCAGGATGCTATCTGGTTCCAGTATCTTGGTAAGCACAGTGAATCGTGGCTCCATGGGTGTGCATTCACATTCAACAAGCAAGATGCGACACATATCCTAAACAATAAAAGGCTAAGGAATTGACTGTCCCAACGATTAATCCTGCTCCTCCATTGGTGGAGGGCTCCTGGTGGGGACATTCGATCTATTTTGCAGGCTCCCTTAAGACCTTCCACCACTCCTAACCCCCAACAGCCATACAGCCAGCACTCCCCCTGCTTAGCCCCCCAAAGTAATGCTGGACCCGTTGGCGGCCCAGCACTTCCCCCCCTGCCCCCCACCTTCCTGACCAACGCTGGGCCTTCAGAAAGTCCAGCATTCCCTCCTCCATTTTCTCCTGCCCCCCAGACCAATGCTGGGCCTGCAGCAGGCCTGACATTTCTCCTCCCACCCTTCCGGCCCAACACCATCCCAAAACTCACCTTGCCCCCATCCTCACCCCCACCCAGACCTTCCCACCCTTTCATTCCAACCCTCCGCACACCCCAAATCTCACCTTCTCATGCTCCCTCCGCTCCTCCCCAACCTTTCAACCCTCCCACCATTCCAAGCCTTCCTTTTCAACCCTTCCCCCATCCCAACCCTCACCTTACCACCCTCACCTGTCCAACCTGCCCCCAACCAAAGTCACTCCATTCCCTCCTACCCCAATCCACCATCCCAAGTCTCACCTTGCCACCCTACCCCCACCCCAACTCACACCTCTCCACCACCAAACCACAGACCAAAAACTGGGTAAGAGGCACCCATTGCACTGGGAGCGGAGGGTGGGGGGAGGGGGTGCCATGGCCCCACTAAAGCCCATTGCGGGGTGGGTGGGTGGGAGAGATGCTTCCTCTTCCACCCTTTCCTAGCGCCCACGGCATCTCCTCCGCAATGGACTTTGCTGCTAGTGTGTGTGCGCTTGTGTATGTGCAGATAATATCAGGACCAGATATGATAAACGTCTGAAAAATTATTCCTGATGGTTCAATTTCAATTAGGAAGGGGGATTATCTAGTTAATGAACTGTGTGTTCTAAAGCTTGATCAGAAATGCTGTGTTTCTTAACCTGAATATTGTGACTTTATGGGGTGCATTTTAAAAATGTCTATCCGAACGGCACCAGAAGCATCAGGAGGCTGATGGGAATGAACGGAGGGGCTCATTGCTCCAAAGAAGCTCAGCAGCGTTCAAAGGCTGAGCTTGGGAAGACTCCACATTGCTGTGGCAAACTCTGCCTGAAGTGGCTTCCTAAGGCTCGCGAGCCAAGACCGGACCACACAGCAGGGGCCTCCACCCACGACAGCCCCCCATCCCCTGGAGACAACCTCTCTCTCCCAATCGGCTTTACCTTGACCAACTCAAAGGGGAACCGCTCATGGAAAATGCGGTTGATTCGAGCCCCGCCGGAGAGCTCTAGTGTGTCCACCTGGTCCCCAGAACCTTCGATCCGCTTCTCAAAGTCCACAGCAAACTGCTGGACCATCCTGCCCAGAGTGAGAAAACAGGTTGCGAAGGGTTGAAATTTTTATTCCTAAAATATTGTTGTTGTTTTTTTGGCTTATGATTTTTGCCCCTCCTTGAACAAAGGTCTCCAGGCAGCTCACAATAAAATCAGAATGATAAAACATGCAACATATTCATCATAAATATAAAAATAAAACATGACAATAAAAACATCATAAAGTTAAACCCAACACCCAGTCCCCCACCCTAACTTCTCAGACCAGCAGCTATCAAGGGGCTTCCGAGGAGGCTGAAGAGGAAAGTCTTTGCCAGGCACAGGCCCCTGGCAAATCTCTGAGGGGAGACTGATCCACAGCCTGGAATAGCTGGGAGTTTTTTACAGTGCTACTTAAAAAAAACAATCTTGGGTAACAAAAAGGATGTAATTAGCAAGGAGGATAACAGACTTTATCACTCAGAATTCTGCTTCTTAATCCTTTTATTCATTCATTTATTTATTTCATTGGATTTAATAGGCCGCCCCTCCCCTTTTGGGCTTGGGGCAGCTCACAAACATATATTTAAAAACACAGCCAACTAATATTAAAACAATCTAATAATTTACGAACTACCAAATTTCCAAGATGGCAAAAAGATCCAACCAACCCTATGAGGGTCAGCACTAATCAATGGAAGGGGGGAGGCCAGATGGTAACAAAGCCGCCTCAGCTATGTGCCTGGTGGAAAAACTCTGTCTTACAAGCCCTATGGAACTGCACAAGATCCAAACGCTGCCCACACAAAAAGATCTGGCCAGGCTGACCAAATTCAGGCTGCGGACAGTGTTTGAACGTCAACCGTGGAGCAGCAACTAAATGCCTTCTGGGACACCTACTCTCAGGTGCTAACAACCTTTGGTACGATCCAGCAGGATTTCCCTCATGTGGAATGGCTTCTGAATTCTCACCTCAACAGGCTGTCCAAAAACAGCCTCATTTATGCCCTCTTGAGACACAACTCCTCTGAAACCATGCGAGCAAGAAAGGAGGGAGCCCCGCAAGCAAGCAAGCAAGCAAGCAAGCAAGAGGCTGCGCTGTCTGCTGGTCTGACTTACTGGAGCAAGGCTTTGGTTTTCCGCGTCGGGTCATCTGGGCGGAAATTCTTGTATTCCTCTACCTCCTTCTCTAGGGACAGCAACTGGCTCTGGAGTTTGCTGCGCAGTGACGGCAGAGTCTCCCGAATATGATTGGTCAGTTGCTGGGGAAGAAAAGAAGACAGAAGGCGGCGATCGTCACGTGCACGGAAGCACCCACGAAGCTGCCTTCGACAGAATCACATCATTGGCACATCAAGATCAGTCCCACCTACTCCGTGGTCCCCAAAGATGCCTGATGTTGCCTAATGGCACCTCTCTTGGCAACTGCCAAGTGCTTTTGGAAAGGGGGAGAGGGCCACGCCAGGATTTTGCCCAGCAGGGCCACTGAAGATCTGACTGGCTGGGCAAGTGTTTTACAATGTTGCTAAGGCGGTAGCTCCCCCCCCCCCCCCCCCACCAGCCAAGAACCTTCACCGTGTGATGCAGGGAAGCTGCAGCAGCCATCGTGTGGCTGCTCCCACCACCCAGAGTCAGAATCCCGTAGGTGTCCACAGGCTCAAAAAGGTTGGGGATCTTGGGTCTAGCCAGACTGGCAGCAGCACCTGAGGCACGGGTCTTTCGCTTCTCATCGCCCACCGCCTGGCCCTTTTCTGTTGGGGATGCCAAGGCCCTTCCGTTGAACCGCTGCAGCAGCCTCCTCTGCATTCCACTGGATCCCTTCAGCAGCAGCCCCTCAGCATGTTGGCTTTCCCTCTGCCCAATACTGAGGGCAAGCAGTCCTCCCGGGGGAATGTCTCTCCCACCTTTCAACAGGGGAACAGGCCAGGGCTCCAAGGAACACCGTTCAGAGCAGGTCCCATATCCAAAAGATACGCAGCTGTGCCTCACTCCACAAGGTGTCACCCTGAACAGTTCCACTCATCCCTTCCTCAGTGGGATGATTATCAACAGACAGCCCCGTGTCGCTTGAACAAACGTGCCCCACAGAACAGAACAGAACTACTCCACTGAGAAATCTGCAGATTAGAAGACACCAGCATGGCAGCAAGCTCCTTTCATGCCTACAGTGTCCCAGAGGCCACGCTGGAAGGAATAATGCACTTAATACTGAGGATGAGAGTGACTCCTCCTTTCGACTCCCCCACCTCCTTCAAAGGTTCTAGCTACCATTTAGTTTCACTGTCTAAGATGAGATGGAAAACCACCTTGCGCTTGATTTTATTTCAAACCTTTTTAGGCCCGCTTTCCACTCAATCAGAGTCCCCCAAGGTAGCAAACGTAAAAACACTAAACCATTTGGGCGATTAAAAAACAGTTCCAAATTATTAAATAATTCATTAAAAACCCATAAATACATTCATCAGACATGGAGGAGGGTCAATGGCTGTTATTGGAGTATGGTAAACAAAACAATGAAGTCTTCAGCCTCTGATGGAAGCCACCAATAGAGGGAGGCAGATTAATTTCCCTGGGGCTTTGGAGCCACGACTGAGAAGCTGTCTCAGGCGACCACCCATTCAGACTCAGATGGCGGGGGCAACCAAAGAAGGCCTCCGTAGACAACTGGAGCAATGGGGTCATTCGGCTGAGAGACACAAGCCGCCTCCTCTCCACAAATCTGAAAGAGGGGCCTGCCCGCTAAAGACACAGGCAAAAAGAGAGAAGCCGCCCCACAACCACCCACCTGGTTGAGGACCTTCTGCAAATGAGGAGTTCCCATGCGGTCAGCCATGTGTCTGTAAGCAGGGTGGGAAAGGAAGAACTTGCGCTCTGCGGCCAGGGCGGCTCGGATGTCCTTCTTGCCATCAATGTCCTTCTGGCTCCGGTTCACAACTCCAATGTAGCCTGTAAAGGGACAACTCCAGAGGTTAGCTTTTGCTTGATGCTTCAGCACTTCCCCCCCTCCACACACACACATGATGCTGCCAGCATCAACTCTAACAACAGCAGTAGGGCAGGACCTTCAGGGAGCTGCATCACTGTGACTGAACATCTGACTGGGGAGCAGGGATCATTCTACAAAACCATCTGCTGATCTGCCGTTACAATGAGAAGGGTCTCTTGGCTGCTACTTAAGAACACAAAGGTGGCAGCTGGGTCTTGACGGGAATTACAATCATTCTTGGGGTTTGAAAACTTTTATCGTGATTTTATCCCAAAATTCGCTGAAATCACTTTACCTTTAACTGACCTGTTACGGACTAAGGGCAAGGGACCCTCGGCCGCAAAACCAGGTGCCCCCTTTAATTGGTCCGACAAGTGCCAGAGCGCTTTTCAACAACTCAAAACTGCATTCACTACAGAACCGGTTTAGGCCCATCCCAACCCTTCACTTCCTTTCGTTGTTCATGTGATTGCCTCCGATAAGGCTCTAGGTGCAGCCCTTTTGCAGAAAAATAAAGATGGAAAACTCGTTCCTTGCGCCTACTTGTCCAAAAAATTGTCCGGCCCTGAATTAAACTGGACGGTAGGGGATAAAGAGACTGCCGCCATTAAAGAAGCCCTTAGTACTTGGTGGCATTGGTTGGCGGGGGTGGCACATCCTTTCCAGGTTTGGTCTGATCACAAAAACCTATCGGCTCTCTCAACCCTCACCAAAATGTCCGCCAAACAATTACACTGGGCAGATTTTTTCTCTTGTTTCCACTTTACTGAGAATTTTTTCCCTGAGAGAAGCAACCGATTAGTGGATGCCCTCTCGCCTGCCTAAAGGGGAGGAGGCCTCTTTATGCGCCATTCCATGCACTGTTTTCTCTTCAACGCAGTTGGGGTTGGTTGTCACCAGGGCTCAAACGAGAGCACAGTCTAGTCCAACTTTGCCTTCGACCCAACTGCCCGCTGAACCCTCCGCCCACATTGACATTGTTTCACCCTTTTTACAAAACCTCCCTGCCACGGGGCGGAGTCCCGTTCCGGATGATGAAACTGACCCTTTGTTAGTTTTGAAGAATGGGATGTAGAGAAGAGGGGACTGTTGGTATGTTCCGCCTTCTTTACGTAAGAGGGTGCTGCTGCCGGTCATGATGCTAAGCAGGCGGGTCACTTTGGATTTTTAAAAACCCTGCATTTACTACGCCGCCAATTCTGGTGGCGTTCCATGCGTAAAGATATTGAAGCATATGTAAAAGGGTATCCTACCTGCGCAGAGGCCAAATCTAGTCCTGGCAAGCCCCATGGTTTATTACAACCCATTCCTCCTGCATCCTACCCATGGCAAGTTATCTCCATGGATTTTATCACAGGCTTACCCGAGAGTCATGGCAATACGGTACTATGGGTGGTGGTGGATCTATTTTCCAAGCAAGCCCATTTTATACCCTGTTCCACCATTCCTTCGGCTCCCAAATTGGCAAAGATGTTCATTTAGCATGTCTATCATTTGCATTCTGCCCCCACCAAGATAATTTCGGACAGAGGTCCTCAATTCATATCCAAGTTTTGGAAAGCATTTTTGGGTCTTTTGGGGATTGAACCTGCATTGTCCGCTCTGTATCACGTGCAGACCGACAGCCGACTGGAACACACCAACCAAACATTGGAGCAGTACCTGCGTTGCTATACCAACTACCATCAGAATAATTGGACTGACTTGCTTCCTTTTGCGGAATATGCATACAATAATGCGGTGCACAGCAGCATTAAGAAAACTCCTTTTGAGGTGGTTTCTGGACACTGCCCCACCGTCCCCCTGCTGGGCTCCAATCCTTTGCAACCCCCAGAATTCAATGACTGGATCCAAACCATAGTTAAGGGTTGGGATTCTATCGGGATAGCCCTCCGCCAAGCTCAGGACACCCAAAAGATTCAGGCAGACAAACATCGCCGTGATTTCCCTTTGTATGTTGATGATTGGGTGTTTCTGTCTACCAAAAATCTTTGTGACGTACACAAGTACGCATGGAAAAAAATTTATTGGGCCTTTTCGTATTGTACAGGTTATTAATAATGTAACTGCTAGACTTGAACTGCCTAAATCGCTTAGCAATATTCATCCTGTTTTCCATTCTAGCTTACTCAAGCGGGCTCCAGATTTCGATGCCTGGCACGGCCCTCCGGAACGCCCTCCGCCGGTTCTGATTGATGGACACAAGCATTACGAGATGGATGCTATCCTGGACTCTTGGATGCACCAGCAACGTTTGCAGTATCTTGTTTTGTGGGTGGGTTTTCCTTCGGGCCACAATCAGTGCGTCAATGCTTCTGATGTACACGCCCCTATCTTAGTTACTGCTTTTCATAAAGCCTTCCCTCACAAGCCGGGGGGAGGTGTTTCTTAGGAGAGGCGGAATGTAAGGTTGTGGTGAGTGTGTGCGTTCCGACCTTGAGAGGTTCCCACCGGAGGTTCCTGGCTCTCTGCCTGGGAAGGGGAATTTTGCAGTTTTAGGTTATCTCTTGCTTGCTAGTCTGTGTGAAATTCTGCTTTGTTTACACTATCTTGGCGGGAGCCTGTTTGATACCCTGTAAAAACGGTTGATCGAGATCTGGACGTTACTGGTTACTCTTTTGCCTGGATGTTACTGGTTCGTTACACAATTCTAAGATTATGGAAGTTACCACCCCTGGCCTAGAATGAGGTCAATAAGGCAACAGGGAACAAATTTATTTACAGGTGACCTCTTTAACTCCTTCTGACATCCAACTGGGAACACATCAAAGGAACACTGCAGTGTTAGCTGGGAACCATCTAACTCAACACACGTTGAGACATTCGTTCAAACATGGCTTCTTTAAAATTAAAACGTGAATCCTCCTAGCACCACCAGATCCAGTTCAGGCAACAGAATGATGAGAATAGAGTTCTACCTCTCCGCAGAGGTAAGAGTTTGTTCTCCAGGACATCTCTGGCATCTGTGCCTTCGTCCATCAGGTCTAGCTTGGTGATCACTCCAATTGTCCTGAGCCCTACGAGAGAAACAGACCTGCTAAGCCAAGTACACGTTAGCATGGGCACAGAAGATGTTACAATAAGAGACTTTGCTGAGCTCACATTTCTGGCCTTCTCAACATGCCTGAGCAGGGTCTTCTCTTTGGATTCCCTGTACAGCTTCGTGATGCTGCAGACTAGAGAATTAAAGCTGAGGTCTGGAAACACGCATTGCGCACTGCTTTGCTTTTCAAAGTTCTAGCCATCTTAACCTTATGACATCATTATCACTACATGTTATCATTTGAGAATCAGAATGAGGTTACTACGGTCAGAGAGCTGGATTGGGATCTGGGGGGCCCAGGTTCGAATCCTCACTTTGCCATGGAAGCTTGCTGGGTGACCTTAGACCTGCCTCACCGTCACAACCTAACCACAGGGCTGGCGTGAGGAGAGAAGAGTGAGACAAGCCATCTTGGATTCCCACTGGAGAGAAAGGCAAGATACAAATGAAGCACATATTGGTCTCCCAGGACCCACCGGAAAATTCCCTTTGGATAACATGACACACAGGCGCATTTTATCAAGGACTAGTAAGGAAGGCTGCTGGGAGTGACATTTGGGGTCCCGTCTGACTCTGTCGTGGAATTCTGCTGGTGAAGCAGATGAAAGGAAAAGACACTTTTTACCTTGTGGGTCAACCTCTTTGGCCATTTTGAGAGCATCCGAATTGGCCAAATCCATATTAGCGGGAGTGACCGCAAGAATCAAGCTGCTCTCTCTGCTGATGAACTGCATAATCATATCTTTGATCTGGTACTCAATGTCTTGCGGCTGGTCACCTACGGGCACTTTTGTAATGCCCGGAAGGTCGATCAAAGTTAAATTCAACACTGCAAGGAAAAAGAGCAAAGCATCAGAATCTCCTGTAGGAAAATAATAATCTTGGCCTCCAAATGACCTGTACTGAGATTCATGGAGCTCTGAAAAGCATTTCCACGCAAAGAGAGGAGCTCCACAGCCACTGAAGGGAAATCCATCCCATCCCCCCACGGAGGGTTGGCATCAGGTGATCCTCAGGTTCCCACTTGGACCATGCTCAGGTCCAAGATTTCAGGCCCAGCCTACAGCTGCCAGGACCCTCTGCCAACTCATTCATGCTCCCTGTTGAACACATTGCCAAGTGCCACTGGGACAAAGGATACAGGCATCTGTAAGAATGTCCCAGGGGAGGATTTGGGAGCAGATAAGAGAAGAGCACGCTATCAAGTGGGAGGCATGCAGGTGGATGGGAGGGCAGGAGTGACTGGTGGTTGGCAGAGGAGGGGGAAACTGTCTTCTCAGAGCTCCCAAAAACCTTGAACCAGTCCTGGCCCCCCAGACTCTTTAAAAACAAAGCTGTAAATAGTCCCACTAACACAGAAGTATAGGAACTTCAAAATGATGATTTCACACTTTTTTCTCATTCCTCAGTTCAGTCAAAATCCAGGGGCGTATCTGCCCGGGGACAAGGGGCAACCCATCCCTGGGAGCAATTAACCTGGTCACATGGAGGGGCGCAAATTCAGTCCCCCACGTGACCAGAGGCCTTCGTGAAGATGACAAGGCAGCAGGAAGTCCTGCTGCCTCATCATCTTCTGGCTCCCTTGGCCCCACCCACATCGTGGAACCAGCGGGGGGGCAGGGCGCCACCCCTCTCCCCCTCCAGGCCTCCCACAGCCCAGCCTCTGCCTTCCGCAGAGCCTGGGAGAACAGAAGTCACTGCCAGCTTCCGGAGACATGCTTTTAAAAACATGGAGGCCAGGCAGCACCCTGCCCCTTGGCCTCTGTGCTTTTAAAAGCACATCTCTGGAGGCTCACAGTGGCTTCTGCTCTCCGCAGACTCTGGGGAAGGCACCGCCCCGCTCACCCCCTCCTGGCCTCTGCCCTCCCCAGAGCCTGCAGAGAGCAGAAGCCACTGCCAACCTCTGGAGACATGCTTTTAAAAGCATGGACGGCGGGGGAACAGGAGCATGGCCCCGCCCCAAGGTCTGCCCCGGGAGGGAGGGCTCAGATTGTGGCCCCCCCAAGCCTCCCCCCCCGGGCTTTTGTACTTTTAAAAGCACGTCTCCAGAGGCCGGCAGTGGCTTCTGGTCTTCCCAGGCTCTTGGGAGGTCAAAAGCCGGACAGGTAGGCAGCGGGGGACACACCGCCTGTGGAGAAATTGTCTTTTTTAGCTTTCTCCCAGCTTGTTTAAGGTAATGCTGAGTAGCTGCTTTAGTTGAAAGTCACACCCCAACTGTAGGATATTTCCTTAAACAGCTAAAACTTCAACAACTCTTTTTAAGTATTTGCACCTGATAGCAATAATTATTTTGCGCCAAACTGACTTTGTTAATTGGCATTAGAGTGTGATTGGTCTGCTTATGCCATTTGACCAGCAGTTTCTTTATAACTGTCCTTCACTATTCAAACAAACATTCTCAACTTAACTGAACTTTTTTTCCTGCCTGCTATCTTAGACATTTCGATGCTGCTAGACTCTGCTGGCCAGTGCTTGTCAGCAATATTTTTTTGTCTTTCACTTTGCTTGCTTTTTGGAATGAAAGCTACACTGCAAATGATGTTGCTTGCCCTCACTCAACTGACTCTGTGTGGGTACTGCAAATGTTATCTTGTTTATTGAGCATGTGCTGTACTCAATAAACCTTAAAAAATATTTTATCCAAATTTTGCCTGTGAGTCATGTGTGCTCCCCAAATCCTGACCCACGTTGAGAGGAGGCTAGTTAGCTGTACCTCAACACCGCCCTCCTCGCCCCCCCCCCCCGCCGGGCCCCCTGCAGTCTGGCCTCTGCCCTCCCCAGAGCCAGGGAGAGGAGAAGCCACTGCCAGCCTCCAGAGACATACTTTTAAAAGCATGCAGGGCAGGGATCGGGCGAGGCCCCACCCCCTGCCTCTGTGCTTTTAAAAGCAGGTCTCCGGAGGCTGACAGTGGCTTCTGCTCTCCCCAGGCTCTGGGCAGGGCAGAAGCTGGGCTACCGGGGGAGGGGGGTGCCCACAGAACGCTTGTCTCCGGGTGCCATTTGCCCCCAAACGCCTCTGTACAGGACTTCATATGTAGATTAATTTCTAACTCGTTATGGAGAAGATGCATAAGTCACCTTTCAGCAATTTCTATTGTTCCCGAGCAAAATACACATTTTTGAAGACTTGAGCTGGACATTTTGGGGGATACTGACTCACAGGGTCACCCTGAGTCAGAAATGATTTGACGGCACTTAACACTCAAACACACACACAACACAAAAATACACCTCATAGGTTTCTGCTGCATAAGGCCAGTGTTGCTTTCTGATAAGATAGCACCTATCCCAGAACACAAAGGTCGAAGCCCTCCTCCCAGGGTACCAACACCTACCGTGAGGGGAGTACACCCTTAAGTTAATAGGAACAGGAGAGATGCCCTTGTTGGTTCCTGTGACCCTGTCGGTCTCCGCTTCGATCTCCTGCCGAACTTCATCAAAATCTGTAAACTTCTTGGACTTGCAGTGCAAAAATTCTGCATATTCTGCAAAAGAAGACAGGTTCTGCGAGATGAAAGAACACTGGCTTTTGAAACACATGCATCCATTTTGATGTCAAAATCTGTGGCATTTTACTCGGCAGCCTGCTGCTATTTGACGAAATGCTCACCTGGAAAGTGCAGAAGCGGAAGCCAAAAAGCTCCCTGGCTTCTAACCAAAGCTAGGAGTCAGACATAACACCTGGCATTGCAAGCAAAAGACTTTGCCACCTCCCTGTGTATCTACATAAATCCTGTCTATCTCCTAAATCCTACAGTAGGAGAAAGACAATCCATTCCTCTTCACTGGAGATGCGGTGGAGCCTTCTGGATGCAAAGCAGAGCCAAAGTCCCTTCCCGTAGGCATGAAAAGGGCCTTGGTGACTTTACATGATAGCTGCCATCTGAATTCTTACACGGTCCATGACTCTTTGTTGCTTCCACTGGACTGCTCGACAGTCTTCTATACAGCAGAGCACTCCTTCTCATTGACGATTCTGGAGGTAGAAGCAGGTATCCGAGGGTCTGCTCTGGGTTAGTTTAAATCATTCCTTGAGGACCAGCGTCTGAAGGTTCCTGACAGAGACTAGCAGACATCCATGCGGGATTTGTCCCCATGGTCTTGGTGCCCAAAGTATTCAAGCTCTACATATAACCCTCAAGGAAAACCGCACATGGTCATAGAGGAGGTGGTGGCCAAGACGCTGATGGCCCCAAGTTCTGCGTTCTCTTAGCCAAATGCCCCAAGAGGGCTGAGATAAAACAGCTAAGATGAACATGCTGAATCTGAATCCTGACAAGAGGCTGATGAAGCCGACCACAGAGACTCCAATGCCTGGTGAGTTTTTTTAATTTTTGGACTCCAGTCTTTGCATCCTACTGGGCTCAATCAATCTCTGGACTTTTCTTGCTACTTGTGACATTAATTAGTTGTCCCCGCTGATAAGACTGTATTCTCTATTTAAGAACATGGGGGGAGTACTATGTTACCAAGGACAACTTGCGTGACTGGTTTGAGGAACGCTTTATAGTTTGTCGTCAAGCTTGGTAATAATGCACTCTCAGATAATAAAACAAAAAAGTAACAGATTTTTTTCCTCTCTCATTTATTTTTCTTACTCAGCTCTTGTATAACTTACAGAAATTTTAATGGAAACAATGAGATTATGTGACTTTCTCTAAGAATGTTCATCTGACGTGTCAGTGTATTTCAATGTAGTAATTCATGTTTCATAAGATAATTAAACAGCAGCAGATCACTCTATTCACTCCACAGAACCACAAGCCTTTGAAGTCTGTATTCAGGTCGGATTTTACTTGGAGGACCAACTAGCTCTGTAATTTTTTGTTATTATTGCTCCATTGTATTTTGTTGGATAACACTGAGTGTGCCTTTGAAATTGCATTCCATTATTAATTTTGATCATTGAAAGCACAGTGGTGCATATTGTTTGAGTTTCATATTTATGAATATATAATCATAAGAGACTGATGAAGCCCAAGGTCTCGAAGACACACTGGTTTCTACATTGGATGGGGCTGACCTGACCCTGGCTGACTCCATTAAGAGCCCTGGGTTATGATGGGCGTGGCATTACCACACATTCATGCAGATGCAAAAGGCACTTTCTTATGTTTACTGCAGGCTCCCTACTTTGATTCAGCCAACAGGCCGTATGGATCCAGGCCACAGGGATTGTCTACTGTAATGCACCCAACATGGGTGTGCCCCTGAAATCACTCAGAGACTCCAGCTGATTCAGAATGCTACAGCTCACTTAGTCTGGGACACAGGCAGAGGATACCCATTCTGCAGTCACTCTATTGGTGACGCAACGCATTAGAAATTCTATTCAAGATACTGGCTATCTTCAAGGCTGTGAACCCTCATATCTTCGCAACTCTGTCTTTGTTGGATTTTCCTTCAGACAATTTCAGTCCAATTTTCCAGACTGTTTTGAATTAATGTGTTTGCGCACACCTGTCCTGCGGCATAAATACTAATCCCTCCTAGTTTGCATCATCTACAGATTTGATAAGAATTTTCTCCATCCTTTCATCCAAGTTTTTAATCTGCACCAACTTTCCTATTGCCTTCTAGACACAACACAAAGTAGAGGCTTTGACCCATAAAATCCTTACCAATATGTGCTCCAAATGCCTTACAGACCACTTACTTTATTCCTGCAACATCACCACAGTTCAAATAAAAAGTAATATCTTCATGACTATACCTGCTCAGTATAAAAATATAAAAAGGCCCATCCTCACTGACCGCCCCACTTGAACAGAATAGCCCATCCTGAAGACATCCCATGAAGACCTATATATCTTTCCTCCTTGGTCTAGCATTCAATAACCAGGATTTGGAACAACTTATCCATTTGTTAAATTTTCTATCCCACCTCTTTTCAACAGATGATGGAAGATAATGGTAGTAAAATCTATTATGCTTGTAGCAACAGAAATATATAAATAAAGCAAGTCTACTTTTCCAAATGAACCAAACAGGTAACAGGTTGCCCTGCAGAAAATAGTTTTACGAACTTGCCTGGGTGAACCGTTAGGGACTGTGGTCTATATTGCTGCATATAGCTTTGTGTAAGCAGGATTCTATTTATGTAATATGCCACGTGAATACTTATGCAACGCTTCAGTTCTTTCTGGTGGTTCAACTTCTAAAATCCTAATGAATCCGTGATTGAACGTTCCATTTTTTGTGATTGTACTATGTGTAATCTGCTTTGAGTCACTGTGAGAGAGGCTGCCTAAAAATAATGTAAAAAAATAAATATGAAAAAGGCACCAACTCTGAACAGTGGGAAAACAATTCTCCAAGGAACAGAAGAAATTCACCTAGAACCTAGAATGAGTCCAGCAGGTAGCTGGAATCAAAGCAAACACATGCATGAGCATCAACACAAGGACTTAAACATACTACCTTGAACACCATGAAAAGGCTACATACCTGTTTTAGAGAAGATAAGCTGAAGAATGAGAGGTCGCCGGGTAACAATCCCAGAACCACGAGGCAGGAAGTCTCTGAAACAATTAAAAAAGTACTTCAGTACTTAAGCAGGATTTGTCATGAAGATTACAAACACACTATTAATTTCACTGCATATTTGACACGTTGCAAGCAGGAAGAGAGCGTCCACCAGCCCAAATCTCCTGTCCATTATTAACCAAATCAACTGTGGAGGCAGCACAGGAAAGAAGAAATGGTGATCTCCATACATTTCATGGATTGGTTTCCCAGAATGTGCACTCTTCTTATGCCCAGAGGTCAACTTAAAACAGTCTGTGAAGTCTGAAGTCAATTCAACCCAATACTGAGAGTTTTATATACAGAGCATGACTACAACTTTCTACGATCTTTCAGCCACATTTACCTTTTGGTCCCCTTTTTCAGTAAGAAAGAATCTGCTGGAACAAGAGGCTCTCCAGCTTTCTGGAGTGGAATCCCTGAAACATACCCTGCCTTTTGGCATGCCCCTTGCCAAGTAATTCCATGCACCTTTTCCTCAGCAGCACAAAACAGCACACCTCAATATCACGACACAAGAGGCATTTCATGCATTGTGCAGAGATAAAAACCATATCTGCCAGCAAGTTTTCTCTCAACTGGAGCTGAAGTTAACCATGTGTTCCATCCAGCATTTTCCGCAGTGGCCGCACTTGCAAGCCATGTGAATGGCTTTTTGTTTTTAGACACCCATTTCAGGAATATTAGCGGCATCCTTCTCACAGAATAGAGGGTGTCACATGGCTTCTATTTTCTTGGCTGCAGGGAAAATGAAGGATCGGGAGCATAGCGATGGTCTGACTGCAGAATGGCAAAAACGGGGGGGGGGGGGGCGGCTCTGATCTAGTGAACCTTTCATTTGACAAAGAATTCTACAGAATCATTTATTTTATTTTCAGCCTGTCTTTCTCACCAAGACTCAAGACAGATCACAGAACATAAAAACAATGCAATCAGACACTGAGCAATGCAGCAGGACTAGGATTAAAGAACTAAAGAGAGAACAATGCGAGCAATACACTTTCCAAAGCAAGATCTGCCATAAACAATACAGAAAGGAATTAAAGGCAGCCATTGGAATCCAGCAGCCCAAGACTGCACCACCCTAATAGGACCTACTCCTGTGCAGTTTCAGAGTCTCCACAAGTCTAAACAGCAACAGACAGCTCATCTGTGAATTACATTTAAGCAACAGAACATCCACCCATCCAAATTCAATCCAAATCAAGACTGTGAACAGACATAGACGAGAACTATGGCAAGCGAGGTGGCAAGAATGCCAGATGCTCCACCTCCAAGGAGACCAGCACCCCTCTGCCAGGTCAGGAACACAGTCCACGCGATGGGGCTACCGAACAGGGTTCTTGTGGAGGGAAATCAGATCCTTACGGACACCAGCAATACCCTTTGTTGGCCCCACTGGTTCTGAGGACCTGCAAAACGGAGATCCCAAGGCAGACACAAGCCAGACAGAATTACTCGGGTTGTGCTGATTTGGGCAACGTACTCGGGGTCAGTTTGTTCATCTAGGACTTCACACGCTTCCCATCAGCCAAACTGAGAACCCCTAAATATTTCACAACTGGAGATGGCGGCGGTCGTGGAAAGGGCTGTCCAGTTACAGCAACCCCTTGTGGGGTTTTCAAGGCAAGAGCCTTCCAAGTTGGTTTGCCTCTGGACTTCTCTGGTGTTTTCTCATCCAAATACTGACCAGGACTGACCAAAGACCTGACAAGATCAACCTTCCAAGCCAGGGCAACATGGAGTATCTGATGGGAAAAGCAGAAGCCTTTCTGTGGCTAGGGTTATCTTGAAGGTTTCACCAGCAATTCATTAATGGACCTACACTGCAATCATTGCAGTCAAAGTGACAAGATGGGCTGCTTTGACCAACCACACACTCAAGAACCCTGCCTGTAAAATTTTAGGCCACCCATAGCCACATCACACCAAAACAGTCATAAAGTAGGAGGCGTAGAAATCATCAACTTCAAGTAAGTCACCAGTTAAAGTGCAAGATGACTGATGATTGAAACATAAACTCCTATTAATAGCAACAACAACAACAAAAGGAAATGCTTTCTCTACTACATATCTGTCGCGTGTTCGGTTGCAGGAGCATCTCAGACACAGATTCCAATGGCTGCAGACAGAAACTGCCGCCACCGATCAACCCACTGAAGTTTATTTGTCAATTAATCTGTCAATTAAAACGCGCAGCCCTAGTTAAGCAGGAATACAACAATGTTGCAACTGGCCAAGGGACGTAAACAGGAAGTATGAATCAGCAGAAGAGGATGAGGAGCCAGAACTCCTTTTCTTCACTATTCTGGCACTGTGCAATCAAGCCTCAGATGTAACTGGGGAACTATCACAACCGAGAACAAACTTGATTCGCTGATGGATGAGAATGTAGGAAGACATCCTACCTGAATCAGAGCTAGCATATCCTTTGTACAAGGGCTTTTAAACAGAGATGGCGGCCAACACCAGTTTCACAAAGTCGTAAGGAAACCAGAATTAATCCAAAAGCAGCATCAGTACTCGCAGGGCCTGCTCAAGCATCCTTATTTTTAATACCTCCGATACCTTTCTGCTATGAGTCTTTGAGGAAGTTCACAAAATTAATACAACAGGTCACTTAACACTAATCATCAATTAAGTTTAAAGCTCACAGTAAATAGGAAAAGAAAGAAGTGGAACAAACACCCATAGGGCTAGTCCTGGGGTCCCCAATGCCGTGCCCATGGGCAACAGGGCACCCAACAACATTTTTTCTGCAGTAGCCATTTTGTGTCATAATTCCAAAGATGCCCAAATGCCCAAAAAGGTTGGGTCTCCCTGATTGACACCACTGGACTGCTTAGTAACACTACTAGACACGAAAATGCTGGCTAACAGGGAAACTTTCCTTGGCGCCTCAAAGTCAATGGGAAAAAAGCACCATGCAAGGATCCTCAGGGAATGAATGGCTCCTTAGCAATCCTAGCCAAACAGGGACTGTGCAGTGTACACAGCCACGCTACGCTGCCGGCTTTGCCTTCACAATGAGATCATGAGGACAAACGAAGCCAACAGGGGCAGCGTAAACAAGTGAGAGGGGGTTGGTTCTCCAAGGACTCGCAAACACGGTCTCTCCCGATCCTCTAAAAGTGTTCTTACAACTTTCGTCTGAGCCTGACGACTGCTTGGCCTGCACAGGCTACTTGTAAAGCAGCATGAACTTCCTGGCCCCGCTTCTGCTAACTGTGCAACTCCACTTCCCAGGAGAAACAACTGACTCGCCTCCTCTAACAAAGGTGAATGTCTGACTCTGCCTTGTACCAAATCACACCTCTGTGAGAAGCAGCAGCTCCACTCCCAGAGAAGCTTTTCCTTTTCTTTCATACTTGGGATCCTTTCAAAGGAAACACTGGGACTCAACACTTCACGCATGCAAAGCGCAGCACATGGTCTGCGGCAGAGCTGTTAGGTTCAAGCCCAGTAGAACTCTGGAAACCCACAAGGTTTGGGAGGTTTAAGCTTTGAAAAGTCAAAGCTCCCTTCATCAGATACAAGTTGGAATGGAACCAGCAGAGAAGAGTAGCAGTGGAGAAGAGGAGTGGGCCAGAAAGGGCTGAGTGAGCTCTGTTTTTTCTTTACAGAGGGCTTTTCTCAAAGCCGCATCTTTTAAACAGTGTATTTTTAACAGGGTTTTTTTCTTTTTTTCTCCTTGTCCTGGGGCTGCTGATCAGTGGGGGCTGCTGAGGCTGCTGATCGGTGGGGATGCTGAGAGGTGGGGCTTTTCAAATTTTTAAATCTTTTCAGTTAGTCTCTGGAACTAATGGTGCGCACAGTTGTTTTACTAAATAAGAACATATTTTAAGGGATAGTAGATAGTATAGAAACCTTAAGAGGGAGGCACTAATTAAAATCAGTATTTGAATATCTAAACAAATTGAATATCTAAACAAAATTAGATATGAAGGCAGGAAGCCAGGAGGGGGGGTGGGGGCTTTCCAGTGTATGACTATCTGAGTGTCACATGTATGACTATCTGCCACTAGGACAGAAGTCGTGGGTGTGCCCTCACTGCAATGAGCTCCTGGCACTCAGGAAACGTGTCTGTTCTCTTGAAGCCAAGGTGGCAGACCTGGAGAAGCTGAGAGAGGCAGAGAGGGCGACAGACGAGTCTTTCAAGGACCTAACAGCTGGGTCCCACTCCCAAGGTGACATCTCTTCAGATGTCATGGAGAATGAGAGTCTGGGGCACGGAGGGTGCCAGTCTGAGGTGGTGGAAGATGCTCCCTTAGAGATTCCACCTAACAGTAGGAAGAACTTTCTGACTGTCAGGGCTGTTCAACTGTGGAATTCACTGCCGGAGAGTGGTGGTGGTCTCTCCTTCGTTGGAGGTTTTTAAACAGAGACTGGATAAACATGTCGGGAGTGCTTTGATTGTGTGTTCCTGCATTGCAGGGGGTTGGACTTGATGGCCCTTGTGGTCTCTTCCAACTCTATAATTCTAACAACAAGCTTCTCCGTCTTCCCAGCAGCAACAGGAAGCGGGGGGGGGGGGAGAGATATTGGCTCTAGCAGGGCTCACAAGGGCAGAAGTCATGGGTGTGCCCTCGCTGCAATGAGCTCCTGGCACTCAAGGAACGTGTGCGTTCTCTTGCAGCCAAGGTGGCAGACCTGGCGAAGCTGAGAGAGGCAGAGAGGGCAACAAACGAGGCTTTCAGGGACCTAGCAGCCGGGTCCCACTCCCAAGGTGACATCTCTTCAGATGTCATGGAGAATGAGAGTCTGGGTGACAGAGGGTGCCAGTCTGAGGTGGTGGAAGATGCTCCCTTAGATGGGACCCCTTCCTTAGCTGGTGGTCAGATATCCTCTCGCACTGAGGATACCCCTCGGGGAGGTGGGGGGCTCCTTGTAGTGGGTGATTCGATCATTAGGAATATAGAGAGTTGGGTTTGTGAGAGGCGTGATGACCGTGTGGTGACTTGCCTGCCTGGTGCGAAGGTTGCGGATGTCACGCTTCGTCTAGATAGGCTGTTAGACAGTGCTGGGGTGGAGTCAACAGTTGTGGTCCACATTGGTACCAATGACATTGGGAAATGTAGCCGGGAGGTTCTGGAAGCTAAATTTAGGCTGCTAGGAAAAAGGTTAAAATCCAGGACCCCCAAGGTGGCATTCTCCGAAATGCTACCTGTTCCACGCGCAGGGCAAGCTAGGCAAGCGGAGATACAGGGTCTCAATGCGTGGATGAGAAGGTGGTGTAAGGCAGAGGGTTTCAGCTTTGTCAGGAACTGGGGAACCTTTTGGATAAGTTGTTGTCAACCGCTTCACATGACTTCACTTCAGGCTGGCCAACAATGGGAATCAATGTCTCGCAGTAGCCAGGATCAGAAGGAATATGACTGTCGTGTCCCAGCCAGCTCGCCTGCTCAGCAACAGAGGGGTTTGGCGTTATATAAACGCTTGCAAGCATTCATAATCTAAACACGGATGCCTACAAAACTCATGTGGTCTTATTTTATTTCTGTGCCTGTTTTGGTCAGCAGCAGTCTGGAGTCTGCATTTCCAGACATCAGAAGAATGGTTAAGCTGCTAGTTTGTGAATTCTTCCAGAACAAAGGCTCAAGTTCTTGCACCTTGAAAAATTCTAAATACTTTATTACTGCCAACCCATTTGTGGGTAACTTCTAACTCTGATTTCAGTGCCATGATATTTCCTGGCTTTTTTTTATGCTCCTTCTGATCACTCCGCCCCACCCTGCCCCGCCCATTTCACATAACAGCTGACCAAGCACAGCTTCCACAGAACCCCAACCAACCTTACGGGAAGAGCTGGGGTGGCCAGCATTTGTATTCAATTAAAGCTTTCTACACTTCCTTTGGCACAGATTGCTAACACTGCATTGCTGCATTGGCTCGGCAAGCAGAGGTGGAAGATGTGATTCAGTCATGAAAAGCGATTAAAACAGGAATGTGAACCGAGGCCAGTAATGAAGCCAGAGGAATCAATGACAGCCGAAGGCCAGTGAAGCAAACTGTTTCGGATGCAGTCAACACAGAACAGGCATCATATGAATGGAACACGGGTAGCCTCCCTGTGCATGGCCTGGCCTGGATGCGGCCGGGCAGCGGGAGCTCATCAGGCCTCAGGTGCTAAGCAGTACTAGCACTTGGACGGGAGACCACCAAGGAAGTCCAGGGTCACTACGCAGAGGCAGGCAAGGGCACACCACCTCTATTCGTCTCTTGCCTTGAAAACTGGGGTCAACTTGATGGCATTTTACACACACCGCTTGTGTGTGAGTGTATCAGAAACACTGTGCACCAAATTAAATTTACTCATTTAAAATTATTCATTAAAAATGCCTGAAGTCTGAAGGCAAAGGGGCTTATTTCCTACAAATATAATTTGTGACCCAAATTGGGGACAAAAACCACACTGGCAACTCCAAAAAATACCTTCTTCCCCTTCGACTAAGTAAACATTATTTCCAAGTTAGGGAAATAAGCTGTATTTAGTTAAGTGTTCAGTCTCTAGATTTATTGACAAGGCAAAAAATTCAAGTCTTGAAAGAAAGCTTGGAAATCAAAGAGATGATCATTATTACTGGTAAAGAAAGCAGTTAAGCCGATACACCATGAGGGCTGAGGCAGGAGGTTCCGACCTGCTGCTGGCTCACAAGCTGAGTGGAAGCGGGGGCGGGGGGGATTCTTGCCTGGCCCAGTGAACAGCGTGTACAAAGAGGCTGTTCAACAGCTAGGCCAGGGCAGCTCCCCTCTGAGAGGGATACAAGGATAAAATTGGGGGGGGGGGGGGGAGAACAAACCACAGACTATTTAGGACCAGAAGGATTAAAAATGTACTAGGTAAGAGACAGGTAGCAGAAAGAGCCAATCAGAACTCATGTGCAGCATCCAGCTAGTTATGTAGAAATGACACCCCCTCTTACAAGAGTATGATTTGGACAGGAAGAGAAGTCACTGCCCATCTCTTGCACAAAGGCCAGCACTATGAATGGTTTATCTTTTGAAGTTGAATGTACCAAGTGCAAAAAAAAGGAAGGCGTGCAGGGAGCCATTCATTCAGAAAAGGCCTGCTGCTCAGTTTTTGCCCATTCCCTTTGGGTGCATCCTCCCTGGCATGTACGTCTGGACTGGAGGCTGGGAAACTCCAGATTGCCTGGCACAGGGTGGAGGAGAGGAGGACAGCAACAGTTGAATCTACCAACCCATCCTAAAAACATAGCTTCTACCTGGTGGGGAAAGGTGCCAGCTGGCTTATAGCGCCCCACACAGGGTTTTCAAGGCAAGAGACAATCAGAGGTGGTTTGCCATTGCCTGCCTCTAAGTAGTCAATCCTGGCTGGGAGACCACCAGAGAAGTTCAAGTACTAACTAGGACTGACACTGATTAATTTCCAAAATCTGACAAGATTGGGCTAGCCTAAGTTTCACCTCTCATGTGCTTTTCAGGATGTACCTGCAGGACAGAAGAAGTCATACTGGCTCCCACCAGGGAGCTCCAGATGGGGCAATCTCCCACATCACACAGGAGTTGGAGGACGACAAACATGCATGCCTGTGGACAGAACCAGCTGGCCTCACCATCTCTGCCCTCTTGACCCAGCTGGGGGGAGGAAGTCACACTCCATGGTTCAGCTGAACAAAAGTTTTTCTATCTTATTTCGAGACCAACTTACAACCCATCATTTGTGACCGACTCTATATCTCTCAAACACAGCCAAACTGACTTATTGCTTGGCCAGAGAGTCATATTCTATCAAGCAAAGAATACCCGGGTGACAGCAACAGCTATCCTCTCCATTTCATGCTGGCCCCAAATGTACCACTGTAATGAAATTTCACGTGCTGTAACCGCAGCGCTAGTGTGCCAATGGGGCACACTAACGATCAGCCACAGAAAAGCGTACACAAGGCTTAGAAATTACAGTGCAAACTGAAGCACAATGTTCCCAATCATTAATTACTGGGTGCACAACAGTAATTTCGTTTGTTGTCATACCTCTGCAGGATTAAGATACCGTTCTAATGCATTCAAAGAATACATGACCGATATTTTATCCATGCCATGTCTAATTTGTAGACACCATTAAACAGCTCCACAAGGTATCCTGATTACATTAGGGCAACTGAGCTGGCAACATTTTAATCTGATGAAACACAGCAATGCAAACTCAGACACTGCTGCGAAAGGTCTTCCCATCCAAACTCAGGAATGCATCCCTCGTGGAGATGCACAACAGAGAAAATCAGATCAGAGAAAACCAGATCAAAGTGATCCTGGTTTAAGCACATTTTGGGAATCCCTGTCAGTCACTTTTTCAACCCAGATCAGGGACAGAAAGTATCTTGGCCACTACAGCCGATCACTTATGCTGGACAAAGAACCCAATCTGCCAGTTTTTCATACCATCAATCACAATACACGACAAAGTTGCTTTGAGGACTGGAGTTACACAGATTTCAAAATGTGGGGCTGGAAGATTGAGGCTCCACCTCATGGGAACCATCCTCTGGGATGGCTCAAGATTCAACAAGGCTTCCCATGGTTTTCTGGAATATCTGAAAATCCAGTGCCATTGGACACCACCACTAAGCTCCATTTCTAATTTCTACCTGAACCTGATGCGGGAGTGGCTCTATTGGGCAAGCGTTTGCAATGTTTGGTTGCCAGGGTGAAATAAAACGAAGCTACATGAAGGCAAGAAGGAGAAGAGGGATATCTCAGTCAAGCTCCTTGAAAATCTGCTTGTTCACAATGGAGCCCCCCCCCCCCCCACACACACACACAGTCTGCAACTCAGGAAAAGTTGTCAACCCCATTTTGTTCCACATAACAGCTGTGAGTGGCCAGGCTTCTGCCCAGCTTTTGGCTGGCTCGCCAACTGACCCTGCTGCTGGGAGACAAAAGCCAGCCACCATCCTTCACGCTGACATGACTCAGACAATATTATAAAGAGCTGCCCTCAGAAAAGGTCCATAAGCGTCAACCAATTCAAAATGCAGCTCTGAGCCCATGGTTTGGGCAGTCTATTGCCCCTCAGGTAGCAATATCAGACAAGGATCTAGGAAAGGTGAGCTCAAATCCCCACTCTGCCACGGAAGACAGCAGGATCCTCTCTCAGCCTCACTTGCCCCCTGAGTGTCTGCTTGTCTCAACGGTTTCTGTGTGTGTTTTGCTTAGTGGGAAGCTGGGCAGGACAGCCACACAGGGTGTAAATATTGCAGATGTGAAGGCCCAAAAATGGACAGGGGGGAATGGGATTCTTCCAAGACCCCCCCCTCCCCCCGACTTTTTGACTGAGCCCACTGGGAAACTGTGAGAAGCATAGGAAACAGACATGAAATACTTTCTTCTTCTGGAATAAGTGGAATGCTTTTTAGACAAGGTTTTTCTCACTAAAGATGTATGTCCACATCAGATGACAGAAACTCCATTTTTGCTTAAGTGTGAATAATTCTGACAATGGGATATAGAATTCTGACAATAGGATACAGAATGCTTGTTTTTGTGGTGGTGGTTTGTTGTTTTGCCATTAAGTCTCATCTGACTTACAGTGACCCCTACTGGGGTTTTCAGGGCAAGAGAAGTTCCGACGTGGTTTGCCACTGCCAGCCTCCGCACCATGAGCCTGGTACTCGTTGGAGGCCTCCCACCCAAATACTCGCCAGCGTCAGCTCTGCTTAGCTGCTGAGATCTGAAGAAATCAGGCTATCCTGCTTGATTGTAACAAAGAATTCAGTGCTTCCAACGTTACAAAGTTTAGGACTCTTTCCTCTCAAACCTGTTGGCTAATTTTCACATGCAAAGATAATACAGGATGCAGATCTCTCTCAAGCCCTGAGCATATCTGCATTTTACTTATAGAACACAAAAATATTTATACTTTTAAATTCCATAAATAAGCCAATTAGTATAATTTACACATTTTACACTACTAAAGCAACAAAATATGTTCAGGAAAGTATTTCACATATTTCAATGTTGCCCAAAATTTCCACTTTTTCCAAGAATAAGGAAAAATGACTTGCCAAGTTCCAGAAATTTTTCATCCAAGAAACATGCAAATACATGAATAAAAAGTATCAGGTATTATGATTGTATATCACTTATACGGAAACATCTTCATTTACAACTAGTCTGCTGCTGCATCCAATTTCATTACGGACATTAAGCTTTAAAGCCCTCATTAAGGGGTGGGGGGGGGGGTGTAGAAACTGCCACTGAGTCAGGGCTGACTTCTGGCAACCCTGAGTTTTTAAGGCAAGAGATGTTCAGAGGTGGTTTGCCATTGCCGGCCTCTACATGAACTGAGAGAGTACTGAGAGAGTTCTGAGAGCTGCAACTGGTCAAAAATCACCCAGCAGACTTCATGTAGAGCAGCAGGGAATCAAACTTGGTTCTCCAGATTAGAGTGCACCACTTTTACCCACTACAACATGCTAGATCTCTTTAGAATACATGTAGCTGCTTCCATTACACTGCCCAGTCAAGAGAAGGTGCTTTAGAATGAAGACCCAAAAATTATACAAGTCCTCCTTCCTGGTCCTCTCTTGTTATTTTTGCAAGCAGTAAAACTTTTTGGAGAACCTGCAGGAATCCAGTGCAAGGGTCCAAACAAAATTATTGGCTTGATTTTATTTTTTGGCACCTTTCTGGTTTTTGATGTGACTTAAGGTAACATACATAACAAATTAATCAATTCAATTTTAACATGACTTTTTAATGTGACTTAATGTAACATAAATAACAAATTAATCAATTAATATAATTTAATGATTATTATGTGCTTCATTCCTCACTGGAAGTGATCACTGAAAGACAATATAAAATATTACTTGTGTGAAGGCTTTGTTTTGTTTTATGTGTCACCTTTTAACTATGTTAATACAATTTATTCTTATTTATTTATAACCCAATTTTACCTTGATCAGAGACTCAAAGCGGCTTTCCACATAATTCCCTCCCTCCTTCACTTAATCTCCACAACAACAAACCTGTGAAGGTAAGAAGAAGAGGAGTTTGGATTTCTCTCCTGCAGGGGAGACTCAAAGAGGCTTATGAATTCCTTTTCTTTTCTCTGCCCCCAACAGTCACTTTGTAATGTAGGTGGGTCTGAGAGAGTTCCAACAGAACTGTGACTGGTCCAAAGTTGTCCAGCATGTGCAGGAGCAGCAAAACAAATCCAGTTCACCAGATAAGAGCCTGCTGCAAATGTGGAGGAGTGGGGAATCAAACCAGTTCTCCAGATTAGAGTTCACCTGCTCTTAACCACTACACCATGCTGGCTGAGACACTGTGAGAAGCCCAAGATCACCTGGCAGTCATCCCATAAACTAATCCTACACTACACCACACCAATTATCAATGTAATATAATATAAGCAATTTAATGCAATGAAAATAACAAATGAATTACTTAATGTAACAAATTATTTTTACTTGATTAATTCTTTTTGGGAAGTGATCACTGAAAGATAGTCTATAAATACTACATGAATTCAAGATTAGTTTTATTTCCATGCGTAACTTTTGACGTTTTCGCTATGCTGGCTAGGGCTGATGGGAATCATAGTCCATGAACATCTGGGGTGCCAGAATTGGACACCCCTGGGTTAAAAGAATCTGTGCTGCTTGTCTTGCTGTTCACCCAGTGAGTGCAGGAGCCATCTGGAAAAGCTAGGAGCCCGGCAACAGGATGTGGGATGTTTCCTGTTTGAAACATGCAACCAAGAACCCCACCCCCGCCCACCTGAGAATCCTTCCACAAACATACCGGCACAAAATGATGGCCACCGAGAGAATCCACTCTAATGACAACTGACTACAGAATCCGCCATAATGGTGGACAGAAGGGGGGAAATAGAACACTTCCTGCTTGCTGTAGTTCTCACAGGCAAGCAGAAAGCGTTTGAAACCTGAGTTAAAGGGGGAAAAGTTGCTAATTTCATTTCACTCGGGTTCAGCAAAAAAAATGGGTTAGAAGCATTTGCGGGTTGAGTTCTGTGGGAACTTTTTTCACACCCCTTAACCCGTTTAGAGTCACCCATAGTCTGCCCAGTCAACATTGTGGTGTGGTGTCACCCCATGCTTGTGCGACCTTTATCTGATGGCTTTGACCTGCTTGGTTCCTCTTGGGAAGTGCTCACTGGAATGTGGTCTAGCAATATTACACAAATGACAGCTAACTCCTCAGGCAGCTCTCTCGCTCTCTCAAGCAGTTCTTCCCACAGAACTGGAACGGCCAGTCTCTGCCTAGGACTGTTTTAATGATATGAATGGAGGCCTTTGGGAGCCTTTTACACACCAGCACAATCAGCTCAACAGGCTTCAGATATACAGGTTTCCATACTGATGCAAACAGCATATTTCAGAAGCCAAATTCTCAACATAATCAAGCATTCAGGCCTCTGCATACAAAGGTGTTTACAACATCCTGCTTTGATCTGAGTTCTGGTGTTTAGTTTTTAACCGCATCTTAAAGAAAAAAGAGTACAGAATGGGAAGGAGACGTCAGCCCCGAGAAAGGCTCGTGCTGGAAATCCCAGAAACCAGTTTCATACACAGAGGACAAGGACTGTTTGCTAATTAAGAATCACACCTCCAAACACACTCAGAGGTTCTTCCATTTTCCAGCCAAGACTATTCTTGAGCCTTAAAGAAACAAACACTGGAATCAGTTATGATGAAGAGCTGTTTCACCAAGAAATCATATGAGAAATACAAGATTATATGATATACATTGCTTATTAAAGGAACAGAAAGGAACCAGCTTCAACCTTTAGCTTCTTTGGGCAATGATATTCAGTCCACTGGTTCAATTTCCCAGTCACTGGAATACCCTGGCTCTCAAGAGATGTGCCATGCACCTTGTGGTGGTGACCTATCATTGTACCAGTATGCATGAATCATTTATATCTACTACCTCACCTTCTGCAAACTTGCAACAGTTGTATAATACAAAAATTCAGAATCCAACACTCTTTGGTTCCAGGGAAAAGCTAAGCCACTTAATAACTAACTTAGATTCCAAGAAGAACAGAGGGTTAAACTAAGTCACATCTCATTTTCTGCATTAAGCAAGGGTGGGACTCCAAGATGAAAGGTCTCCAGAGATTACAAGAAACCAGTGATCAACTCCCCGCTCCCTCCCGGCTCATACAAAGTGCCACAAATACAGCACTAGAATCTTCGTATGACAATTTAAAAATTATCTGAAGTTTAATTTTCAAGGTGTTCCTGTAACTTCTCTTAGACAGTAAATTTAAGGTAAAAGGTTAACCATTTACAATGAAGCACAAGCAAGAGATTGCATGAGAAGTCGAGATAAAAGTTGAATAGTCTGGTCCCACCCTGAATTCCACCTCGGAACTGAGCAGGAAGTTAACACCAAGTGCAGCCTAGTATTGCACACCTCCTTGCAAATGCATGTACAAACGCTTCACAATGGGTTTGAGGGATCCATTCAGGCCAAAATTCTGCAGGTGCTGAACTGCCCAATGCTTGCTAGTGGCCTCACTGTGTAGTCCATCCCCAACTAACAGGGAAAGGCACAGCAATAATAGAAGGAACATATTTTCAGCTGGCCGTCCAAGAAGTCCAAATATAACAATTAAAAACATACAAGAATGCTGGCGTCAAATTGGAACATACATCAAGGATTCTAGCTGCTGATTTCCTGAAAGCGACCGTTTATGCTTAAACACAGGTGTTAGCACTGGATGCTTTTAACAACTAACAACAAATTGATGCCAGACAAGTCTGTTCAGACTGAAAACGTCAGCAAGCCCTCCTGTGGCCTGCCAGTTCGGAACGGTGGTCTCAGGTGCAGCCAGCAAACTACAGCGCCCCGGGGAGTCTCTTGTCCACTGCCGGAACATAACTCTGGGAAGAAGAGAACATGCGCCAACAACAACCATTTGCAGACAGTGGTGAAAATAAAAGCAAGGCTATCAAAGCACACTTTGTGCTAAACAGCAGCCTCTTCATTCAGTTATTTAAATATTTCTATCTCGCCTGTCCTCGTGTTTCAAGGTGGCTTACAATAATAGTTCCAAACATGTCCAGGGAAAAACAAAAACAAAAGAGCCACCCCGAAGTCTTGCCACTCTCTCTCCCTTTAAAGATGCCCTGTCACTGAGACCCCCCGCACCCCCCCCCCTTTAACAAGCCTTGGTAAACAGACAGGACTTGCAGCACTTTTTAAATATGTCCATGGAGGAAGCCCAACATAGAGAGCCAAAGCCAAGATGGAAAAGACCTGGGCTCTGGTCAATGACAGGCAGGCTACCCACTGCATAGCTCCATGGTAGCTACCGGAAGCTTCCAGGAGACCAGCTTCTTTGCCCCTGTGGCCTTGGCTAGCCAGGAGATCTAGCCCACAATGTATTATGGTGCCCCCGATTCAAGGTAAACATCTCAGTTAAAGTTTTATTCTGAAATTACTGGTATTGAAGAAGACAGACTACGATTTTTACTGGCCTATATTTTTCAGAAGGTCACCTCTGAAGCCGCTACTATTATTTTCTTGCCAACCACTCTAAGGAGGAAGCTAGCTGCAGGTCAAAAACTTAAAGCGAAATTGTAAATGTCACCGGCGATGTTGGACTTTTACTGTTTTATGCTGATACGTTGATAAAGATATTGTACCAGTGTATGCAGGGGATTGCATCGTTTTACAGCATTCCATGTGATTGTGATGGCCTACAGTTTACAATAAATTACGTTACTACTACTACAAGCAGGATAGCCAGTAAATAGGAAGCCTGGTTACAACAGCTGGCATGGAAGGGGACGGGCCTTGTGCCACTGAGCAGATCTGAGGGCACATGGTACAGCCATCTTGCTAAAGGAAAACAAGTCCAGGATGGGAGACATGTGCTAAGAGGACTTTCAACTCTAATATACTCTGTGTGGAGAAATGGCTCCTTCCCCCACCCCTTTTTTTTCTGTTTTTCCTCCCCTCCTCCCATCAGGTATCATAGATTTGGAGGACATTCCAGAGAAACATCAGGAAGTGCTACCTGACCTAAGGGAAAAAAATATATTATTTATTATTATTTATTTTATCATACTTATAGACCGCCCTCTCCCGAAAGGGCTCAGAGCAGTGAACAACAATAAAAATAGGATTCACAATATCTTGACCAGGTCAAAGGAGGGTGGGGTCTGGGAGCTGATAAATTGCTGGGTGGGGGAGGGGGTGGGCTCTTCTCTTTCCTGCTGCTGGGGAGCAGACCTCTTGCCTGGGCTGTGAAAGCAGCAGCCATTTTTGGACCATGTGCTCAGTCAGGTTATGTGAACTCTTTGAGAATTGCAACCTTCTAAGTTTTACGTGCCTACACTATGTTCAACAACTGCTAGTTAGGGTATGTTAAGAGGTAGGGGCAGGGGATTTGCATTTATATCGCCTTTGCTTTGGAAACCCTTGCTCAATCTGGTGCTCTGCTAAAAGATAATTGTGACTTTTATTTTTAATAAATACTTTTAAAACCTTAGATGTGGAGAACAGTTTTCTGTACCATGAATGCCCCACTGTCTTGGCGCTATCAAAGTGGGAGGAGAAAGAGGAAGGCTGAGCAGCTTTTCCTCCAGGATCTCCAATCTACCCTGTGGAACCCAGGAGAGGGGAACCAAGGGGAAAACTGAGGCAGAGGCCTCACAGTTGGAAAGGAAGCTGGGAAATCCTGATCTTCCCCAGTGGGCAGTCCTCAAATGATCAGTTGGTGGAAGCAGTTTACCCAGAGAGAAAGCAAGCCCTCCCCAGGAAAAGTTGGCAACCCCTGGGAGAGTACAGATAGCAGAATAGGGCTTGCCAGGCAAAGCAAGCCCGTTTCACCACACTCTGAAACAAAATGGCAGCCACCAGCTCATCAAAAAGAAAATGGACGACAAACGAGCAGTGAGGCACAGAAGCCAAAGAAAGGCAATGAAGATGGTTGAGGGGGCCTTGAAAATAAGCCCCTTGAAGTAAGGTTGAAGAAACTGAATGTGGAGGTGAGTTCCGGACTCTCTGGTGATTCAAGCAACTCTCCCAGCAATGGCCCAGAGAGCAACAGTCAGTAAGACGGTTCTGCAGCAGAGGGTTCATAGATCAACGAGGCCAGGCTAGATTATGCCAATGGATCCCCCACATATGTACCCCCACCATCACCACAATATTTTGGTGTCTGTGAAGTTGCAGACACTTTCACTTCAGCTACTGGAAGAAAGGAGGAGGAAGAGTATTCCTAAGAGCAGCGGCTCCACAGGAGAGCGTGCCCAAAGCAGAGACATCCACCTCATTCTTGGCCTAATCCCTTGATTTCCACAGGCAAGAGATATATCCTATTAACAGCGATGACCTGAGGACAATTGATCTCAGACTCCCCACCATATAGAATTTCAGAGATCGTTCTAAATTATTGGCCTCAGTTCTAATGTTTCCATATACAGCCAGCAACAGAAAAACCCTGGATTGGGACCAAAGGTATGCACCTGGAAACTCACGACAATGGACTCACAGTATTCATGGGTTTCCTCGAAACAGGCAACTATCAGGCCAAATCCCTCACAAGATTGAAGCTGTGCTGCCATTCCAGACATACACAATCACATCAGGTTGCCACTAACCACGCAAATGTACACAGAATCCAACAGGCTTAGAATAGAGCCACTGTCCACGGGACAGAACTGTTAGACTTGTCTATTAGCCTTTGGAAACTTACGAGCAGAGCAACTGACTGGGGGAAGGTGGCTGTCCCAGATCTTAAGACCCTAAACATGGAAGGGCGTAGCTGGACACATGAGCACACAAACACGCCTTATACTGTATGAGACCACTGGTCTCTCCGCAGAGTGGCAGCGGCTCTCCAGTTTCTCAACCAGAGGTCTTTCACATAATCTGCTGGCTGAAGATGTTGGCAATTGAACCTGAGACTTTCCACACACCAAAGAGAAGCTCTACCATTGAGCCACAGGCCTTCCCGGTATCCATCTATGCAGTGCATCCTGAGCATGTGTATGCCAAATGCTTACATGTCAAGTAAATAGGCATGCTTTGTGGCTTGTCACAGTCACACAACAATCAGGCAAACAAATCTCCACAAAAGCCACTAGTCTGCAAAACGTTTACAAGCTCCCCTAACTAGTCACATCACGCCATATCAGCAGTGTGGGAAAGGCAGCCAGGAAGGGAGACACTTTTCTAGTTCACAAGAAAGTCACTGCTAACAGGCAACGACCACCGATGGCAAGTGTGGTGCAGTAAATGAAGCAATATTTGTTTTTTGAAAAACCAACTCTGGCTGGCAGAGAAGCCTCTTTGTCTTCTACACCCACAGATTTTGCAAGCGCCAACCAAGGAAGAATGGGAAGAAGATAATTAACATGTGAAGAGTGTCAACAAAGTGGGAAAGAGCAGCCAATCGGCCACACAAGGAGTTCTTCCGCATGCCTACAGGCCTCAATTTTATGTATTTCCTTTTTATACATATCCATGAGACAAAGGATACTATATATGGACTTACCAAAAGAGTACAAACCACAAACACCAGCTGTTTTGAGTCCCCATTTCAGAGAAAAGGAGAACATAATATCAAAATAAATAAATTATCATATTCCCAAACTCAACTGCCTCGAGTTTCAACACAGGGCCTTCCCCTCCTAGCTATCCACCTGAACTACTCACTATATCCAACGCTTTGACAACACTTATTTCAGAGACTGGTCTACTACCGAGCACAGCTGTAAATTACTGCTTACCGCACCTGTGTAAGAAAAGGGACAATAGCAGCTGCAGTTTCTCCCACCTCTCCCAGACATCAGTTCCAAGGAGAACATAATTTGCTCAAGCGTCAAGGTCAGCTTCCACACTGCAGCCTGGTTGTTTAAGGTTTTACAACCCCTACATGCTAATCTCTTGCCAGCTGCCTGATTACCTTAACAGGTGGACTGCATCCTAAGGCAGACTATATATAAACAACAGACCACACCTTAAGATACAGATCTTTCAAGTGGAATCAGGCAACACATCAGCCACTTAGTGATAAATACATAATGCATCACCAGGTCCAAGTATCTAGGAAACAGAGAAAGATTTCAGCAAAAGGAGAGGACAGAGAGAAGTCTCAGCTGCTGAAGAAGTCATAGATGAGGCCAGGAAGGTTTCCAAGCTCCCGGCTTTCTGCAAATCGTGCAAGAAAGCTTTTCTGTACAATAGGCTTGCAATGTAGAAAACGGTTCTCAAACTTACTTCTGCCAGTGTCAGAATAGAATTTGGAAGCCCCAGTTCGAATGCCCTTGTAATAAGTCACATGCTCTCAGCCCTCCCCTTACCTAAGCCCAGCCCTTACCTCTTAGAGATGTGAGGAGAAAAGAATGACTTTAGCCGCTTTGGGCCTCCACTGGAGAGAATGGTGGGGCATAAATTAAGTAAATAAATAAACAAACAAAATTTGGACAAGTGATCAGAGACTGTGCATACTACAAGACATACTACTGCATACTACAGCTTACTACAAGGAGGATCCTGCTGTGTGATTTTTGTATTTTGACCTGTCATTTAAGTTCTGTGTTTTTTGTTTTCTTTCTGGTCGGTTCCAAACATCTAAAGCCCTAATCCTGCCACGCTGGGTTTGTTTGTTTTTTTCTGGTGTCCCATCCTGTTGATTGTACTAATTCATTCTGTGTAATCTACCTTGAGTCCAGCCGGAACCGCAGACTATAAATAACATACATGAATAATGAACAGGGCAACCCTATACAGAGTTAGTCCTGTCTAATGCCGCTGATTACAACTGACCTAGACTGTAGTAATTTTATACAGGGTAAGGTTCAGGTGAGCGTATGAAAGTTTAAGAATGACTCTGCGGGTCATCCTAAATAAGTCCAAGAAGGTGGATTGGGAGGAGGGGAATGTGAAATACCGCCCTGCCCTGCCCCAGCCAACATTCAGCCCAAGGACAGAGAAGCACAAATCCCCCCACCCCACCCCGATCGCCTTTTAAACTCAAACAGTGAAAAGCAACTCAATTTATTATAGGGGGTGCTGAACTCATTTGGTACAAGGGCCAGATAGGATATAAATGTGACTCGGTGGGGCCAGGTTGGGGGGGGGGGAGGGGGCTTCTTTGACTGGTGAGTTCCAGCAGGTTCCCCAGCCCCAGTGGAGGTGGCCACCTTGGTTTGAGAGGGCCTGTGAGCCAGTTGAGGCACCCCCCCCCTTCCTCTTGCTCCCAATCTGGAGGGGGAGGTGTTGGCTCAGCTAGCCTGATATGCCCTCTCACCTCCAGGGCTGCCTGTTTGACCTCCCGACCCCTCGGGTTTTAACACAATCCCACCGTGGGGAGGGGTGACTGCCTAGAGGGGGCTTCTGGGCCCTGTGAGCCCCGCCTTGCTCCTGATCTGTTGGGGCCAAACTGAGAGCAAGGGGAGGGGGCTGCCTCAGCCGGCCTGCGGAGTTCTCTGAAGGGGGGGGGGATGCAGCCCCCGCCCGCCCCCATCATGTTTGACACACACGCCCGGTTTATTATCCGCCCCTGTCAGTCATTCCTCAGCGTTTTAACCTGGTTTCTCCCACTGGCGGAGGGGCGCCCCACGCCCTGCGGTCTCTGCGGACGCCGGGCCCCGGGCCTCCCTCTCCCCAGCTCCCCTACGAGAGGGCCTCGCCGCGCTTCCCCAGCCCTGAGGCCGCGAAAGGCCGCCCGGTGTGTGTGGGCAGCGGGCGGGCCCCGGACCAGGCCTGCCGCGGAGCCCGGGCGGCGGAAGCGGCGCCTCGGCCCGGTCCGGGCGGCGTGGAGCGGCGCGAGAGGCCTCCCCGCGGCGGGCCTGAGGGAGGGACTGACCGTCCGACGAAGTTCTCGAGCACGGAGCTCTTGCCGGCGCTCTGGCCGCCCACCACGGCGATCTGCGGCAGGTCGAGGTGGCAGCTCTGCCCGATGGAGCTGAACGCGTCCTGCAGCTTGTTGACCAGCGGGATCAGCTCCTCCATGCCCCGGTTGCCCATGGCGACGGCGCCCGCCGGCCCGCTCCCCTCGCCGGCCCCCAGCCACAGCCGCCCCACTTCCCCCTCGCAGCCGCCTCATCCGGCCTCGGCCCCGGCCCGCCCCCCGCGCCCATTGCTCGCCGCCGCTGTCACTTGCCCCGCCGCGGCCAATGGAGGAAACGCACGGCCCGCCTAGCCTCGGCGCGCGCAACCCCGGGGGGCGGGCCCACTCCAATGGAGTGCGCCCGATTGACTCGCGGTTGCCCGCCCTCCGTCATGGATCGCAGGGATCAAAGCGTTCGGTATCCCGCCCTTCCCTACCGACTGCTCTCGCCATTGGTCGAGACATCCGTCCTTCTAAAGAAGAGCCAATCCCTTCAGGAAGGAGCCGCCCGGGTCTAGGTCGATGTGAGGACGGGCTGGTCGCTTCCGGTGCCGATCGCTTTCGCATTTGATAGTTGTGTTTTATGTTATGGTATTTTCCTATTTATGTGTAATTTATGTTATTTTTCTGTTTATTAGCTTCTGTATAATTATTTTGAGAAAATCAATAAAAAATTATGGGAAAAAAGAATCTGGTTCTCCCAGAGAATCCCAATGAAACTCTCTAGTTCAGCATTCCCCAGCTTTTCCAACCAGGATGTGATTAGGCACAGCCACAAAACGTCTGCCCGTGTGGTGGATTCAAACCTGGTTGTCCTAAAAACTAGTCTTGCATTCAGATCCTTACGTGAACACTGGAAAAACAGATCTCCATTGAGTCTCTCTCTTGTTCATGTCCACCGTCAGATCAGAAATCAACAAACTGCACTCTAAAAATCATGGATCCAATGCTCCAATGTGCCATAGTGGCACAAAAACGTGGTTCCAAGTGAGGTTAGTCCACCTCCCGGTGGAAATTGAAGTTTTTGAATTACAGTTGATCTCCAGGGAGGACTCTAAAATCTAGGAGAAATTGAAGGTCTGGAGTGGACACTGCAAACAGATGTATTCTTTGGTATATAAAAAAAAACCTGTCAGAAATTGATTATAGTGACCTATAAATACAGTTTTGGCTGCTTGTGGGTAGAAAAAGGGAAAGGTTGTGGCTGCCATCTTCCTACGGTAGTTCACATTTGATTTTTCTCCTTAACGCTGAAAAAAAGTCTGAAAGCAATTTCTGGGGCTTTTTGAGTTGAATGCCAGGAGGAAGACTGTGTAAATTGAAAATCCGAATTTTGCTTTGAGGAAGTGAACTCATAGGAAAGGAAGGTGTTAGAGGAGCTGACCACATCCCCAATGAGCTTATACTGGGTTTTTTAAAAAAAAAACCAGTCTAATATTTCATAGAACAGTGATGCGGTAATAGCATGGATAAAGGCAAATGTCCTCATAGAACTTTACACATTTTCCATGGATATCCATAAATCACATGTGAAGTTTACATATCACATCTATTGTTCACACATTGTGCAATAACATGGATACAATCCCTTTTGCCATGATGCAAAAATGTAGATTCAAGCCATGGATCCTCCTTAAATTCATGCAATTTTTCAACTAAAATAGCACAAAGCCACTATTGTATCACCCCTCATATCCTTGCCAATGAATCACATAACAATCATAATTCCAGCTATGGTGTAAAGAAATGCCTTCAAAAACATTGATCCTCACTATTTTTATATTGTACCCCCAATTCGCCATAAAATCTCAACATCACAATAGTATCCATGATCTTCACCATAAATAGAGATCCAACACTCAGCTGGTGCAATAATTTATTCAAGGCATGGATCTTCAGTGACCATCATGATTTTTCAATGTAGTAACTAAAATCCACCACCAGCTAACGTATGACACTGACATCTGTTGACTGTGCCACAAATAATGGATTCAGGCTCATTGGTGCAGGGATGGCTCAAAAACATGGATCCAAGGCACGGATCCTCATTGTGACATAAACTCCATCTAAATATCCTGTAAATCACAAATCTGCAGCACCGCAGAACACAAAACAAAAATCACTTTAAAGACATGAATCCTCATGGATCTTTATAATTTTTACCTCCCCCATAAATGCTCAGATCACATCAGGGTTTTCGCAGACTGTACCATAACAACAGTGGATCCTGCGCTTCTTTTTTAAAATCTTCAGTTGTTGCTAAAAATGGCTTGGGAAAATTTCTGATTTTTTGGGCGGGGGTGGGATGTCTGGGAACAGTAAAACTGGGAAAGTGCAGGCAGCTCAGTAACAATGTGATGTCATTTCTTCCAAGGGAATTCTATAGTTAGAGATCACTTGTGATTCTGGAAGAAAACCAAGCCCCACTTGGTGCTCAAGGTTTTGTGAATGTGGACGTAGGTAAGGGGGGGTTCTTGGGTTCAACCCCCCCATTACATGTCCGAAGCTCCGCCCCGTTTGTGGGTTTTTTGTATTTTAAAGTGTTTTTTTGATTTTCGGCCTGCAGGGGGCACGGTTTTTAAGCTAGTGGCACCAAAATTTCAGGGTATCATTAGGTGACACTCCTGATGATACCGCCCAGGTTTGGTAAAGTTTGGTTTAGGGAGTCCAAAGTTATAGACCCCCAAAGGGGGTGCCCCCATTGTTTCCAATGGAAGCTAATAGGAGATGGGGGCTACACATTTGAGGGCCCATAACTTTGGCCCCCATGAACCAAACTTCTCCAAACCTGGGTGGTATCATCAGGAGGGCCTCCTAAAGATACCCTAAGATTTTGTGAAGTTTGGTCTAGGGGGTCCAAAGCTATGGACTCCCAAAGGGGGTGCCCCCATCCCCCATTGTTTCCAAGGGAGTGAATAGGAGATGCGGGCTACACGTTTGAGGGTCCATAACTTTGGGCCCCCTGAACCAAACTTCACAAACCTGGGTGGTATCATCAGGAGGGCCTCCTAAAGACACCCTAAGATTTTGGTGCTGCTAGCTTAACAATTGCACCCCTAACAGCAGGCACCCCCAAATTTCCCCAGATTCTCTTTTTAAATCCACCCCCTTCAGCAAGGATTTCAATCAGAGAATCTGATGTCCCAGTTTAAACATTGAAAATGATGCTGTTTAAGGGTGGGGGATAATCCACCCCCAAACAGCATAACTTTCAATGTTGTTTTAACTAAGGACCTCAGATTTCCCTTTAAGGTGGATTTAAAAGGAGAATCTGGGCTTCCTAGTTTAAACACCATTGAAAGTGATGCTGTTTGGAGGTGGATTCCAGCATCACAGTGGCTGCCCATTCTTGAGGCGCAAAACTCAGATTTTGCTCCGGGCTCCATTTTCCCTAGCTACACCTCTGCCCGGAGGAGAGGGCAGAAGGGACTGCCAGCTGGGAGCCCAGCCGGTTGTGTGGGGCAGGGGGGCAGGGAAGTCTGCCGTCCCTGGCCTCGGAGAGCTGCTCCAATGGGCCTCCCAGGAGCCTCTCGGCCCGTCTCTGACTGGGCAACAGGGTGTGGTGGGTAGAGTGTCGTGCTGAGATTCGGGAGCCTCGAGTTCAAATCCCCAGTCTGCTGCAGAACCTACCTGGATGACCTCGGCCTAGTAACGTGTTCTCAGACTCTGCTACCTCGGCGGGCTGTTGTAAGGATGACAGTGGAGAGCTCTGGGAGGAAGAATGGAGTTCCCAAATGTGTTAGAGCGCTCGCTTCTCTTTCTTCTCTACTAAGCTCCTCCATGTATGTTGTTGTGATGCCTGGGTTCTGTTGGTGGGTCTTCAGTCTGGTCTGTGGAGAGGTGTATGGGAATGGCACTTTTGATGAGTCCATTTGGACTACACTATTGATAAGACTCTGAATGTTTGTTGTATTTATCTGTCTTTTATGGACAATTGTTTTATTGTAATTTGGAATGCCAATAAAGGCTTGTCTACTACTAAGCTCCTCCAAATGTTTATATTTCTGTTAATATATGTTTATATCCTCCAAATGTTTACATTTTTTAATGTTTTAATGTTTACACTTTGTAATGTTTTATATTATTGTATTTTTATTAGTATGTAAGCTGCCTTGAGTCCCTTGGGAAATTGGCAGGGTAGAAATGTAAAATTTAAATAAAAAATAAGTACTGAGGCTGGGGTGGGGCTTGGGGAGGCATGGACACGCTCCCCATGGGGCGGGTGGGGGCGTGGTCCCACCCCGACCCCCCCATAAAAAATCTATACCTACGTCCCTGATGTGGTGTCTCCAAATTAACTTTTGATGGGGGGGCGGGGTTGGGAAGCTCAGGCCCCATTCCCAAGCAGGCCCTGTCTCTGGTTCTCCCAAAGCAAGGCCTGCTGCAAGGAGCTTCACTGTGACTTCTACACAAGCTCCCCCGCAGGTCTTTCTTAGGAATAACCAGCATTTGGAATCATATGGAAGTAGACAAGCAGAAAGCACAGTGTGCTAGCAATTTTAACAATATCTGCAAAGGGCTCCTTTATTCCTCACCTTGATGGCCCCTGCTAGCCCAATCTCAGAGGCAAAGCAGGCAAACCACTTCTATTTGTCTCTTGCCTTAAACACCCCATGAGAGGACACCATACATCACCTGCGATTTCCTGGGGGAAAGGAGCAGGGAAAGAGGAAGACATAACAAGAGATGGATTCCTCAGTGGGGAAGCCACAGCCCTCTGCATGCAAGTCCTGAGCAAACCTTTTAAGGATGGGACATTTCGGAGGACATTCATTCATAGAGTCACCACGCTTTGGAAGTGACTTGACAGCACTTAGCACATGTTGTTTCAGCCAGAATGAGAGAGCACATTTCACTTTTTGACAAAATCTAATGCAGCACTTTGGTATATTCCCTTTGAAGATCTTCTTTTGCAAGACACTGACTTCCAAGTCAGCAACTGTATGTCACAGAGGATTAACAATATCAAAATATAAAATCATCTGGGGGTTGGGATTTCTTCTGGAGGTCTGGCAGACCACAGAAATACATGAGCTGGT
This sequence comes from Sphaerodactylus townsendi, assembly GCF_021028975.2. Lineage (NCBI taxonomy): Eukaryota > Metazoa > Chordata > Lepidosauria > Squamata > Sphaerodactylidae > Sphaerodactylus > Sphaerodactylus townsendi. The sequence goes on from NC_059431.1 coordinate 122,030,227, forward strand.
GTGCATTAAACGGGCTGATTGATGGCTGTGCCACAGGCAATGTTGGCAGGACAACTTAGGTTCAAGTCTGGGAGCACCATAGGAACCCACAGAGCTTCAGGATATAAGCTTCGCAGGGACAGCTGTGGCCAAGGACGGTGCTTGCTGGCACCCCTACTGAGGAAGCAGCCTTCAAGGGCCGCCCCACCACTTGTACATCATATTATTATTAATTTATTTATTGGTTATTTGTTTGTTTGATAGACCGCTCTATCCCTGAAAGGCTCAGTAGTCCAGCAGTGTCCAATTTGGCAGCGGTAAGGCCCTTCAGGGCAGGGCCGGAGGGAGGGGGAACTGCGCCCGGGGCACGCCCCCCCCCCCCCGTCCTCTTGGCACTACCTCTTGGCTTGAGGGTGCCCTGTGCGCACACCAGCATGAAGACTGTGCGCAGCTCCCAGGGGTGTCCCCCTCCAGATGTTCATGGAGTAGGATTCCGAATCCTAGTCCGTGAACATCTGGAGGGCCAGAGTTAGACACGCCTACGGTATCTTATCCCGGAAGAGCTTGAAAGAGCACTGCGCCTGCGCGGGAGGGCCAGAGCGCTCAGAGACAGCACTCGACTGCGCGGGAGGGTCTGCGAGAACACAGAGGGAGCACTGCGCCTGCGCTGCTCCACTCAGCCTCTCTCAGCAAACGAGAGCAGCGCAGGGTTGCCCACTCCTCCACGGCTTCCTCCTTGCGGGAGCGGAAGTCCCGCCCCCGTAGTTGCCATGGCGGCGCTGTCGCTGCGCGTGGTGGCCGAGTGCCGGCACAGCCGGGCCCGCGCCTGTGAGCTGCGGCTCCCGCACGGCGCCGTGGACTGCCCGGTCTTCATGCCGGTGGGCACGCAGGGCGCCCTCAAGGGCCTCACCGCCGCCCAGCTGGCCGCCCTCGGGTGCCGCCTCTGCCTGGGCAACACCTACCATCTGGGCATGCGCCCCGTGAGTTCGGGGGAGGCCGAGAGGGGCGGGCGGGCGGGGGGCGCGCGCGCGAGGGGCAGCGGGGCGCGGACTAATGTCTCTCTCCCGCCTTCCCCCCCCGCCCCCGCCTTCGCCAGGGTCCGGAGCTCATCGGGACGGGGGGCGGCCTGCACGGCTTCATGCGCTGGCCCTGGAACCTGCTGACGGTGAGTGGCCAAGGGGCTGCCAACCTCCCGGTGGGCCCTGGATGGACCATTGAGCCAAATAAGCACGTGCTGGGGGCCCTGCAGAGCTGTCTTCCCCCTCCTTAGCTCTGTAGGTTTGTCAGGATGGATTCATTTCAAGGACACGATCAGAGACTTTGCAACTAAAAATGCAGGAGAAAACTTGTTGTAGGATAAATAAAGTTATAAGCAAGCAACAGTCAATGTTATTTTGCATCTTTGATTCGTGTAAGTTACAGTGCTAGGTATCCTCAAGGCAAGAAAGCAAGAGAATAGTAGGTGTTTTTTCTCATACAAATATGTGTGTGTGTGTGTGTGTGTGTAATGATTTACTGTTGTTCTTATTTCAGATTAGATATACAGTATATGGGGGTACCATATTCTTTTTAGTGCGCCTTCGGGCCTCTGAAGGTCTTAATTTGGCCTTTAGAGGTTTCCAGATGAGAAACCCCCCCCCACCCCCCCCCCCACCCCCCGCCCCCCACGCCCACCCCCCCCCTCCCACCCCCCCCCCCCCCCCTCCCCCGCCCCCCCACCCCCCCCCCCCCCCCCCCCCCCCCCCCCCCCCCCCCCCCCCCCCTCACCCCCCCCCCCCCCCCCCCCCCCCCCCCCCCACCCCCCCCCCCCCCCACCCCCCCGCTCCCCCCCCCCTCTGCCCCCCCCCCCACCCCCCCCCCCCCCCACCCCCCCCCCCCCCCACCCCCCCCCCCCCCCACCCCCCCCCCCCCCCACCCCCCCCCCCCCCCACCCCCCCCCCCCCCCACCCCCCCCCCCCCCCACCCCCCCCCCCCCCCACCCCCCCCCCCCCCCACCCCCCCCCCCCCCCACCCCCCCCCCCCCCCACCCCCCATATGTCTCTGTCAAGGAAAAAAGTTTTGACCCCCCCCCCCCCCCCACACACACACTTTGGCATTAGATGAGAGAAATGACATTACTGGTACTGCTCAACAACTAATATTTATCAGAGGGTAAATTCAAACTTCAGAATAAAAAAGAGTTGCGTACACTGCAGAGGCTGGAAGGCACTACAACTGCAGAAAACATATTCTTGAAGGTGTGTAAATTAGTAAAAAAAATCTTAATCTGAATTGGGATAAAATGAAAAGCATCAAGACTGATGGTGAAAGAAATATGGCAGGAGATAAAACTGCTGCAGAGATGTTGAAATTAAATGGTACACTTCTCATGCAATTTCATTGCATTATCCGCCAGAAAGCCTTGCGTAGTAAGATTCTTCAGTGGGAAAGTGTGATGTGTGAGGTTGTATCCAGATTTAATTATGCCAGGTATCATGGCCTTACTCATTGTCAGTTTCAAAATGTTCTCTCAGAGATAGATGCAGAACATGGAGATGTATTGTACCATGCAGAAATCTAGTGGCTTGGCCGAGGCAAAGTCCTCAAACATTTTTTTTTCAGTCTTCATCATGAAGTTGATGATTTTCATAAGGAGAAAGGAAAAAACCCAGAAAGTACACTCTACTCTAATTGGACTTTTGATTTGGCTTTCTCAACCTGTATCACATAGCATCTGAGCACATTGAATCTAAGGTTTCAGTATATATTCAAAACTGAAAGAGTTTAAAGAAAAAGCTAAACAATTTTGTGAAGTAAGTTACTGGAGGTAACTTTTCACATCTCCCCATGCTGCCATGGAGTGAAATTTGAGAAGGATAGAAATTAACAATTCAGTGTTGAAAGATACAAAAGATACATCAAAGCACCGAGTCCTTGACTGAAAAACCGTACACTCCTGCTATCTGGGATGGTAGTCCTCTTCCAACAAGCACACAGCTTCGGGAGGGATACACATGGTGTAGTGAAGGAAGTAAAGGACACCCGCCAAGCCAACCAGATCAACTGAATAAACACTGGTGATCAATGGGGTGACAGATGTTGCAGCCAGATTGCCCTCACATCCCAGCACTGAACCCATCGCAAGTGGAATTCATGGACAGATTCACTGATTGCCGCAAGCATGGAAAGGAAATAAGGATGTTCCAGAATCCATTTGAAGTGGCAATCGAATATGCAAGTAACTTTTTTTTTCAGTTGGAACTAATTGATTTGCAAGCCAGTGATCATCTCAGAGACATTTACAAAGAAAATAGTCTGTTAGATTTCTATTCTGGTCTACCTGACATATTTATCAGCCGAAAGAAATTTGCTGCAGGCACATTCACAGTCTACGGCACCACACACATCTGTGAATAACTTTTTCCAAGAGGAAAATTGTGAAATCCAAGTGTAGGTGATTGCCCCTCATCCTTGTCAGGTGGGTCCTGCTTTGTATCTGGGTTGGGGAGAGGGTGGTAGGGCAATGGGGACGCTGCTGCCTGGTACAGTGCGGAGATTGCCCATTGGTTGAAAGTGTGTTGTCGACTCATTCCAACCCCTTAGTGAACTATATTAAAGGATAGCAAATATCCTTTTGTTGATCTTTGGGACACTTCTGAAGTTTTGAGAACGGGGAGTGGGTATTAGTAAGGGGATTCAACTTTTTAAAGATTTTCTGGGGGAAAATCAAGTCATTACACCTGAATCCCAAAAAAAACCCTTCAAAAATTTGGTACTTGTAAGTAATCAACTTTTACCACTCAAATTCACATATGTCAAATAATACATTAACATTGCACTTTTAATGCACTTTAGAGATCATGTGCAAGTGGATTTTGCCATTTCACACTGTAAAATCCAATTGCAAAGTACACCTAATGTAAAATGAAACTGCATTATTCAGCATGTGTGAAAGATCCCCTAGTGCAGGATTTTGTAGCAATTGGTGCTTATGTATGCCACCCTCCACCTTCCTTTAGTAGTCTACAGTTATCCATACATATGTAAGGAAGTAGTGTGTCCATGTTTCTGGACATTTGTTTAATTTGTTGCTGGGGGCCCTGCAGAGGCTGTCTTCCCCCTCCTTAGCTCTGTAGGTTTGTCAGGACGGGTTCATTTTGCAACTAAAAATGCAGGAGAAAACTTGTTGTAGGATAAATAAAGTTATAAGCAAGCAACAGTCAATGTTATTTTGCATCTTTGATTCGTGTAAGTTGCAGTGCTAGGTATCCTCAAGGCAAGAAAGCAAGAGAATAGTAGGTGTTTTCTCTCATACAAATATGTGTGTGTGTAATGGTTTACTGTTGCTCTTATTTCAGATTAGATATACAGTATATGGGGGTACCATATTCTTTTTAGTGCGCCTTCGGACCTCTGAAGGTCTTAATTTGGCCTTTAGAGGTTTCCAGATGAGAAAAGCTCCTTCTGAGGGTGGCATCGATGGGGTCGTACCCTGCTGAGGTCTGTCCCCTCCTGCCCCTCCCCAGTTCTACACCCCCAAATTTCCAGGAGTGCCCTAACCCAGAGTTGGCAACCCCAGGGGGCATCCTTCCTTGGCTGCCTGGCAAGAGCCATCACGGTCTGTGTTCACCTCGGGCAAGCGTTGCTAAACTTTTTGCAGTCATCTATCTCTTGGCAACCTGGTTCCATAAAATTGTACCCCCATATTAGCAAACCATTATGTAATTTTTTTCATGTACCCCCAAATGCTGTGGCACGTACTCCTGGGGGAACATGTATCCCAGGTTGTGAACCATTGATCTAGAGCAGTGATGGCAAACCTTTTCGAGACCAAGTGCCCAAACAAACTGCAACCCCAAACCTAAAAAATATTTATCGCAAAGTGCCAACACAGCAATTTAACCTGAATACTGAGGTTTAAGTTTAGAAAAAAAGGTTGGCTCAGATGCGTGCATTACTCGGGAGTAAGCTTGGTGGTAGTCAGTGGCTTTGCTTTGAAGCAACCGTGCAACTCTTCCAACGGGTGAAGCACGACCCTATCACAAATCACGATCAGAAGCAAGCCCCATTGCCAGCAACCGAGCTTACTCCCAGGTAAAGGACCACACTTTAGTTCTTTGCATGAACATCAGTGGGGTTTAACAGTACTTAACAGGGTTACCTACACTGCTTCCCCAAAACTAGGTCTTAGGTTTGATGCTAATAATCGAGCCCAGCGACCCAGCCCAACCTCAATGTGTGTGTGGGGGGGTACTCTATTTGCGCGTGCCCACGGAGAGGGCTCTGAGTGCCACCTCCAGCACCTGTGCCATAGGTTTGCCACCACTGATCTAGAGTTTGAAGGGTAATAACACAATTCCTGCTCTGTAGTCGACCCACGCGGTCAGCGTAAGAACGAGACGAGACGCGGAGATAACATCTGGTGGAGATCGCCAGCAGCGGGAGACCGGAGGTCCGTGTTCCTAGCGAGTCTCCCGTCTGCCGGTTCCTGGCACCTTTTATTGTTACTCTATCGGGGGCGTGTAGGAGGGAGGACTGGGGGGAGTTCCGGGAGAGCGGGAGGTCGGGAGATCATCATGTGATGCATGATCTCATCTGGCTACGTGCGGAGAGGAGCGTACGCGTCTGAGCCTAATCCTCACACCTGGGGGCAAGACCATTGTCCTTGCGCCCGGTGATTGAGCCAGACAGTTCCTTGACCCGTGACTCATGGGGGGGATGAGGGAGTGGGAAGAGTCGCGATGCGACCGGCAAGGCCGCAGGTCCGTTAGCGTCCTAGCGTTCTACCTCTGGCACTGCTGGGTGCGGCGGTGCACTTCTACATCTCCTCCTTTTTTACATTTTAGAAAGCGGGGGGCCGAAGCGGCTAAGGGGCGATTTAAAGGGGCGGCTTGTCTCCTCCGCCGTTTAGTCCAAGTTGTCCAATGGCTGCTTGATGCAACATTAGAACTGGGTTGCGGGGTAAGGGGAAATGCTTGAGGGGTTTCTTACACACGTTACAGGCAATATTAGTGCGCGTGGAGCGAAACCAAGATCCGATAACAAGGCACACAATTAAACCAATGCAGAGCTGTGCAATAGCACTCAACCCATCCTCCGGGCAGCCAGCTCCAGAGGGCTGACCACCAATGGGGCAAAACATCATACTTCAGATTAGATACAACCTCTTGCAGCTCACGCACTTTCATGTGGATCAACTGGGAATTATCAGAAAGATTAAAACAACACATATTATGTACATTCTCACAACCTTGGTGATGTAACAGCAACAAATAATCAATAGCGGCCACGATTGTCTAGGGTCGGCTTGACGAAGTTCACACTGCTGCTTTCGGAGGCCAGGGCAACCAGAGCGGTGGAATTAGAGTTGATGGACTTCGCGGGGCACAGGCCAGCCCGATAGCCAATAGTCTTAGCATTGTAGGAAGCGAGTCCGAGGGGACTCCCCACTAGAGAAGTTCGCGAGGGAGACGAACTCACGGCTTCGGAGAGGGCGACCGCGTGGCTCCGACAGGAGGGGTCGAAAGGCAGAGCGGAGCGGCGGCGGCGGCGTCCGGGCTCCCGGGGTGGAGCCTGGGGTAGGACAATGGTGCTTGTTGAAGCTGACTGGGGCAGCAAAAGAGTTCCGGCAGGGAGTCGGGTAGGAATGTAGTTAAACGTCCTCTCCCACTTGGAGTCCAGAACCAGCCCCTGGGGAGCAGGATGTTTCCGAACACGGGGGGAATGTCCTCCATGTATGTGCAGTTCCAACTGGCCGAGCCGGCCGAATGGGCCAGATTAGGTTCCCCGTTAAACTGCGCCCGGTGTCGCGAGGCGCAGGTGTTGGACTTCGTGGTTAGCGGCCGTCTTGGTAACAAGGAAAAGAGCGCCAGCCCGGAGGGTTTGGGCAGCGGGTCCCCAGTCGGAGCTCATAGGAATATCTGATGGATGAGGCATTCATGAAGGGGATCAGCCCAGACTCCGCTAGGAAGTCTCCGGGTGCTTTGCAGACGGGGGAGCAGGCAGGAGCTCAGCAGGCTCCCGACTCCTAGGTACTGGCCCAGGCAGAAAGATGAGGCGTTGGTAGCGGCAGCAAGCTGCTCCCAGATGTTGGTCTGGTGAAAGCTTGCCAGAGGGTAGCCGATCGCCATCGGCAGGAGGCAGCAGAACAGGCAAAGGATGGTGGTCGCTGAGTTGGTGGTGATGATCGCAAAGAGAGCGGCACAGAGGTTCTCGGGTGTCTCGGGGTGGTCTTGCTGGGCGCCTTGGCATGGCGCTAGACCCTGGCTAGTGTTGAAGTGCGCCTTGGCGTCTCTGGAGGTCGTGGGGTCTTTGGGGCGTTGGCGTGGCGTTCCTGCTGGGATGGCAGAGGCGGGATCCTCTAGAGAGATGCGTTCCATCTCCGGGATAGGAGTTAGTTTCTACCAAGCCATTCCATGGGTTGGCCACCTGTCATGGTAGTCGGAGTCCACGGGGAACCGTGTAGGAAGAAGGGACTGAAACACACCCCCTTTTCCCAGGATTCTGCAGGGGGGGGGGCGGAGTCCCGCCAGAGCTCAGTTCTAGAGCGGATGGCGGGAGATTGGGATCGAGTTAGTGTTTCAGATTTAATATGGGAAAGGAGAAGGCTTGTTTTGCAGCCTGTGAAGGTTGCTGTTAATGCAGTCCTCCTGGGGGCCGCCTACTCCTCTTTCTTTAGTTGTTTGTGAAGGGGAGGGCAGGAGGAGGTAAGCGACCCTGGCGGGGAATTGGCTTCAGGCGTCATCAGAGATGCGTCAAAGCGAGGGTCCGAGCCTTGAGAAGGAACAGGCGGGTCCTGGGGGGATTGTAGGTATGCATGCTTAATCAACCTTGCAACACAAAGGGGCTTTGGGAAAGCACCTTTTGGGGGGATAAGGTGCATCCGGGGGAATGAAGCAATCAGAGCGAATTAGAAGGCAAATTACCATCGCACACACAAAGGAGAGAAGAAAGGGGGGGTTTCTTTGCAAGGGAGTTGCACTTACCGTGACCTTGGTGGCCTAATGCAGGAAGCTGGATGGTGCTAGAATTTTGTGATCGAATTATCTTGGGGAATCACCGCCCGCCCGGGAGACCGCTCCTTAAAGTGGCGGCCTCGGCCTAAATAAGGAGCGAATAATAAGAATCAGAAAGCGAGGAGAAGCAACATTGTTGGGGTTTTAAAGCAGGTTTATGGAGTGAATTTGGTGCGGCAGCATCCCCTAGTTTAGGGCCTGTCCTGACAGTGCTCTCACGGTATCAGAGGCGGGCCCAGATTTTAATCAAGGGAGGGCCAGTCAGCCAATTGGCCCTCCCGCCTCTACTGGTCGAAAAAAACAGAAGAGGAGAAGAGGGAGGGGAGAGGGAAACAGTTTTCCTGTGGAAATTAGGAGGCAACCCGGAAGGCGATTGGAATCAATGATCCGTGGCGGCTTTACCCATCCCAGACCAGAGTCGTTTTAACCTGACTCATGAGGTCTCTTCCCCAGAGATTGACATGGATGTCTAGAAGCGATAGGGGCCCGGACTAGTGGAAAGCTGCCTTTCGAGTCCTGGGCTGTTGACCGTGAAATGAGCGGATGCTCCGTCTCGCGGTTTGTCTCCCCCCCACCCCCCAGATGTCGCTTGAGGCAAGCCTCGATGCGGCCACTGGTGAGACCACTCGGCTGCTCTGATGGGCGGTAACTTTTATCAGCGCCCGGTGTCCACCAGGCCCTTGAGCACTTACACATCCCGCTTCTATGGCGAGCTCGATATATGGGCCAGGAGCTCCCGATAAGCGTCTCCACGCTTTCACCGGCGGTGTGGTGTAGAGCTAGCGCCATGTTGGCTGCTGGGGCTACGTATCGCTTTATTGGGTCCGGCAGCGGGCAGCGCATGGGCAGAAAGAATCAGCTGAGCGCAACTGGCTCCGGCGGAAGCACGCTCCTGTGGGATGTTTGTCCAGACCTACCTGGAGGTGGATGGGTCGCTTGAATGGTGCGTGGAGTCGATCACTCTGGGGGGCGATGAACAGTCCCTGTTCAGCGGCAGAGGCGCTTTGGCAGCACTAGCCCAATTGTCGGTAGGGAGATGGAGAAACTCGTCATACTGGGTTAGAGGCTGACAAGAACCTCGTGGGGGAACAAAGGAGATGGGCTGGAGTGCATCGCGAGCCCGAGATGCACACTGAGGAGGGGGTGGTTTCGGCAGGGGCCTTGGCGTTTGGGTCTGCCTCTAGTACTCTCCTCCCCTTAGTCCCTGGGCTGGGGGAGAAGAGCGCCGAGGCGGGAGTTTTCCGACGAACGATGTCCGTTTCTCCAATGGAAGCCAGCTTCACAGCTTAGCGTGGGCACCCGGGTTTTAGGTGGCCTTCTCACTCCTGGGGGAGGACCCTCCTCCATGTCGGGGTTGTAGGCCCCCCCACCCGAGGCTGCCTACACTCCCTTCGGAAGTGTGTCGGGTCTGCCGCAGTTAAACAGTCATCCTGAAAAGGACTGTCTCGCGCCCGGTGGAGAGTGCTCTTGCGGCGAGGAGGCTAGCTTGGTGGTGCGGAGGATCCGATGTCCTGGCAAGCCTTAAGCATGTCGGCCAGTTCAGGATTTTTTGCCCCAGGCCACGTGATTGCCCTCTGCGGCACTCCAGTGGAAGCGTTCTCTCTTTTCGCGCGCATGAGGAGCTCGTTTTGGAGCCTCCCTCGCTATCTTCACCTGCCTCTTGGCTTCCTGGAGACCTGTTCACAAATTCAGCATAGGGCTCTTGGGGTTTTTGCCGGATGGAGGAGAAACTCTGCGAGTTGGCTGGCGGCATTGGGGACTTTGACAAATGCGCGCTTATAGGCGCACTCAGAAGGCGACCGTAGGAGTGGCCTCAGGCAAATTAATCCTGATGCGTTGGGATTGGCAAAGCATCCCGAAGCCGTAAAGCTGAAGGCGGCCCGGTGTAAAGCGCCGCCAGAGGTGGCTGCTCTGTTGAAGCATTGCTGGCCCGGAACTCACTTTCCCAGACCACAAATTGCGCCAGGGCTCCAGGAGCATCGCGAAAGGTGGTTTTCCAGTCATCTGGAACCATTAGGTGGTTCCTTCGCGATGGCTTCCAGCATGCCTCTCACGTATTGGGGCTAGTGGCTCCCTACGTCCCGCATTGCTTTGCTGGAGCTTTCGGTAAGGATAATATTATTATAGCTCAGGGGCGGTACTTCGACAACCAGCGAACTATGCCATCCTCCTCAGTATCTGTGAAGTGGATGGGGCTGACAATGCAAGAATATGCGGCATGAACGTCTTCCGTCAGGGGTTTTCTTTCTTCTGCAGATCATGGCTATCACGTTCCTGCGAGAGTTTTGAAACCAGCGCCATTACGATGGCGCTGGGCGGATGCAGATGGCCCGGAGAAAGGAAAGGCGAACAAAGGGAGGCTGGCTGAGCGGCGGGAGAAGTTGAAATGGGTGAAGAAGGGCGAGGGGCAGAAGGAGGACGAAGCGTCCAATTTAGTGGATAGAGAAAATTCCGGGGTTGAAATTGAAGGTGAAAGATCGAAAAGGAGGAAGTGGCCTACAGCAAAGGGGAGCCATAGGTCTGCAGGCTGATGGCGACCAAAACATTGTCTCCCGTCAGTAGCAGCGACATCGGCGCGTGAGGCTCTGTCTTGAAAGAGTGCGCCCGATGTTTTTTCCCAGTCCTTAAGATTCCAATGTCCCCCCCTCTGGGTACCATGGACACTGAGCTTCAATCTCCTCAACCAATTTCGCGCCGCTCCCTTCTCTTCACGGGGACCCTGCGCGCATTTTAGATTAAACGCTTTCAGTTAGATCAGCGATGCTTGTCATAAGCCCTGCTTTTGCAAGCTCCCATACTCACCGGTGTTCCGATCCGGACGAGAGAGTGTCTAGGGCCAGCGTGTCTCTGGATCACGCGCCCGATCCAGAGGACGAGGCGATACAGCAGTGGTGGTCCCCTGGATGCGCCGATCCAGCGGACTTCGATATCAGCGGCCCTTCCCCGAAAGGCTGACGGTGAAGCAGGGTGGAGGTTCGAGGATTCCCGAGGTTTCGGCGCGTACCAGCTTGTAGTCGACCCACGCGGTCGAAGGCGTAAGAAACGAGGCGAGGCAGCGGAGATAACATCTGGTGGAGATGTCGCCAGCAGCGGAGACCGGAGGTCGTGTTCCTAGCGAGTCTCCCGTCTGCTGGTTCCTGGCACCTTTTATTGTTACTCTATCGGGGGCGTGTAGGAGGGAGGACTGGGGGGAGTTCCGGGAGAGCGGGAAGTCGGGAGATCATCATGTGATGCATGATCTCATCTGGCTCATCGTCTTGAGGAGAGGAGCGTCTGGCGTCTGAGCCCTGAAAATAATCCTCACCTGGGGGCAAGACCATTGTCGCCTTAAGCCCGGTGATTGAGCCAGACAGTTCATGACCCGTGACTCATGGGGGGATGAGGAGTGGGGGTGCGATGCGACCGGCAAGGCCGCAGGTCCGTTGGCGTCCCAACGTTCTACTACGGCACTGCTGGGTCGGCAGTGCACTACTACACTGCTCATCATAGGTGTTCTGCAGCTTGTCAGCGAGGGGTTAAAACGTGCTGATCAGTATGTTTAAGATGCATCTATAGCCTGGGTGGTGTGGAAATTGAGAGCAGGTGGACTCTAGTTTGGATAATTCCCCACTCCTCCATGTGAACAGCAGACTGTCAAGTGCCTGGTGTGTTGCTGTGTGCTGTGTGTTTTTGACCTTGGCTCCCACTCCTGTGCTCCGCCTAAAACTACTGTTGGCCGGCTGCCAGGAGTTCTGGCTAGGGCATATTATCCATGTCGTACCCGCGTGGACACTCCCTACTGGGGCATCATCAAAGGACAGCATCACATAAGCCCAAGCAGCTACAGCCTGTTACCGAGATCACGCCCACTCAGTCCATTCGTTACACAGACTCTGATCTGAAGACCCAGGTTCAATTCCCCACTCCTCCACATGAACTGTGGACTCTAATCTGGAGAACTGGGTTCCATTCCCCACTCCACCTGTAGCCTTCTGGGTGACCTTGGGCTAGTCACAGTTCTCTCAGAACTCTCTCAGCCCCACCCACCTCACTTGTGAGCCACTTTGAGACCCTTTAAAGGTGTGCTGTCTGCTTTTGAATGCCTTCTGTGAGAATATGCTTTGTTTATGTTGTCTGTGGAGGAGTGGGATGCTGTTGTGATTTTATGCTCTTGCTGTAACTCTGGAGCCTCAGAGTTCTCCTGTCTTGGTTTCGAATCTATCTTAGCCAGTGAATGAAGAACCCACTCTTTTTCTTTTAAACGGGAATTGGTGGTCGTAGAAAGTGCTGTCAAGTCTCAGTCACCCTAAGGCACCCCTGTTGGCTTCTCAAGGCACGAGATGTTCAGGGGTGGTTTGCCATCTCCTGCCTTTGCATAACACCCCTGCACTTGCTGGGTGGTCTCCCATCCAAATACTGACCAGGGCCAACCATGCTTAGCAGGAATAATCTGATGGAATTGGCCTAGCTAGCCCATGCCATCCATCTCTCAGCAAGAAAGGTTCAGGGTGGTTTGCTGTGGCCTGGCTCTGTGAGCTAAACTGGACTTCCTTGGTGGTCTCCCATTCCACTTACTCAGTAGAGCCAACCCTGCTTAGATTCTGCCATTCAATGCGGGCAGGGCAACCCGGTCCACCCAAATCAGGACATGCATCGGGATTATTTCTCCTGAAGAGCCTCGTGCGCTCCCCCTTTTGAGTGAGTAAAACCTTGCCTTGAAAATCTTTTCATTCTTTCAAAATGAAAGATTCCGGAAGAGTTTTTCCCCCCAATATCTATGGAAGCATCCGACCCTCCCCGCCCACCAATCTATGCAGTTTTTATCTGGGTTTTCACATCCTCGGTGGGAGAGGAGGAATGCACAGTTCTTGAGATCTCTGCTGTGCCTCCAGGATCCTGCAAAGGAGAGGCCTCGGCAGCTTTGCTCATAGACTTCCTGCCCTACTCCTCCCAAGTCCTGGGCACTGGCCAAATTTTGACTGCTGTGGCAAATACCTCTCTGCGTCACTCAGGTGTTCATGTGCAAAAGGATGTTACGGGAAGGGGAGCCTCAAAGAGGAAGGACAGTCACAAACATGAGCAATCAAGAAGACAAACAGCTGCATGTGCATATGTATACATATATATGTACATATACACACACACTACCACTACTACACTGGAACCATGTTTTGTGTTGACTGCTTATTTCTTTATGAAAATACAACCGCACCCAAACGCTTGCTTACAAGAGTAATGTATTTCATTGCTCATTCAGCTTATGCAGAGAGCCAGCATGGTATAGTTGGTAAGAATAGTGGATTCTAATCTGGTGAACTGGATTTGTTTCCCGGCTCCACCACATGAGCCCTGCTGGGTGACCTTGGGCCAGTCACAGTTCTCTCAGAACTCAGTCCCACCTGGAGGCAGGCAATGGCAAATCGCCTCTGAATGCCTCTGCCTTGATATTTTTTTCCTTTCTGTTGCTGATGTAACCAACTATTGACTATGTAAATAATTTGCATAAAGTTTTTTTTAATTGCATGGTTTAAGAACAGTTAAAGCATCTGATGTGTTGAGCAATTTTGGCAATGCTATTTTGTATTTTCCTTTGTATCATTATTTTTAAATAGGTAGTGAAAATGGAAACATTTGAAGCATATAAGAGAGTCAGGCTTATCATGAGGAAAAATGGGGACATAACCAGAAGCCGCAGATTTTTAGAAAATATTGCAACAGAACATTGAATCCATACAAATGTAGCCGCTTAATTTGCCATCTGTCCCCATGTGCATAAATGAGCCATATGTTTTCTTAAAGGCGCTGTAGAACTTTATCTGTTTCTGAAGAATGTGATTTCAGAGGAATCACAAAAATAACCCATTATGACCACACAGTTTCGGAAGGTGGCCAAGTTGGTCTCTGCAGTAGAACAGTTGGATTCGAGTCCAGTCACGCATTGGAGACCAACAACATTTTGGGATATGAGCTTTAATGGAGATCTCTGATTTTTTTAATGCCCCAGCCCAAGTTCCCAACAACAAACCTCCCACCTCGAGCTGAATAGAAACACCGGATTCTTCTATCACTGCGCACACTCGGGCCCCAAATAGCAAAAGGAACCCCTTCTCCCGTCGTGGTCTGCCTGTTTCATAAGATCAGCAAATGAAGCCCTTCTGATTGTCCCACTGCCTTCATTGGTTTAAAAAAGAGGGGGGAAGACCCAAGACAGGGTTTCTTCGGGGGTGGCCCTGTGTAGAACAGTCCCCCCCACCCCCCGAGGGGCATCATATATCTTTATATGCATTTTAAAACACCTTGAGCCCTTCGGGGATAGGCGGCCTATAAGTTTAATAAAATAAAAATAAAATAAATATTTCCCACTTCTGGTAATATCATGAATTTTCAGTAGGTTTTATGAATTTTAAACAGGTTTTACTGTTACAGATTGTCACTGGTTTTAGGTTAGATTGTATGACTTTCACAAGTCTTATGTGGTAACCTTCAGGTACAGGGTGGGTTAACTTCTTCCTAGCATTGTCCCTCTAGTGCAGGGTCGGCTGCTCGGATTTTTAAACGCCACTTCTCTCGATTCAGCACAATGTCTGGTTGCAGGCCTTTGATAGGGTAGGAGAAAAATACATATAAGTAAATATATAATTTTTGGTCCGCGGGCATTTCTCCTTTGCTGATTACAGTATCCGTTTTACCTTTTCAAACATGACTAGCATTCTTTACAACCAGCCCTCCTACCTTCTGACTGCAATATAAAGACTCAAACATTCCTTCTTGTATCTGATGAAGGGAGCGTTGACTCTTGAAAGCTTATGCCCCAAAAATCTTCTTGGTCTCTAACAGCCCAATGCACAAGTCCCTGTCAGCTGGGGACGGGGCCACAGCTGTGCTGCCTCCAGAAGGCTTTCCGTAGGCACTGGGAGGCCTCAGAAACAACCCCGCCTGCCTCAGTGACCCGAAGGCCTCCATTGGGTTAGATCAGGGGTAGGGAACCTGCGGCTCTCCAGATGTTCCTGAACTACAATTCCCATCAGCCCCTGTCAGCATGGCCAATTGGCCGTGCTGGCAGGGGCTGATGGGAATTGTAGTTCCTGAACATCTGGAGAGCCGCAGGTTCCCTACCCCTGGGTTAGATGGAGTCCAGCGCCCTGGCAGAAACCAATGACAGTAGGTTTCAGTCCCAGGAATGCCTCCTGCACCAGTGTCCGCTCGGACATCAGCATAGCTTCACAGCAGCATCCAATCTTTCATTGCTGTGAAGTTGTGGGGCACCCGGATGCCTTATCCTATTCGCCAGTGGGGGTACCCCTTATGCCAGCAGAGGGGGCAAATGTGCCAGCATGACCCTGTACCACGTCTGAGCTGCAATTCAGCTCTCCCCCCCCCCCCCCCCCGATTGGGCCACTTGGTCCTCCTGGGCTCAAATCCAACTATGATACAGTATCGCTAGTAAATAAAATTTAGGTTTTTATCAGAAGCATTGAACCACGTTCCATCCCCCCCAGCATTCTCTATATTTTTGAAAAGTTTGAATTGGTTGGATGCCTTTTGTTCTTCCATTGAGTAATTTTTGCTGCTTGGAAGAAAGGCCCAGCTCTCTTTCTGTGACCTGGATCAAATTGCTTACATTGTGCTCTTCAACAGGAACAAAAATGGAAATTCTAAATGGAGTTGAAGGGGTGGGTGTGTTTGCTCAAACGCCGCAGGGCTGTGTTGTGTGTTTGTGAATTCAGAGACCTTTACTAGGCATACGCAACAAAGGGACAATAAATCCGGTAAAATACAGTCAAGGTAATGAGAGCAGAAGCCCAGGCTACCTAGTTCAAAACACATAGTAAAAATTTGGCTACGGTTTCAGTTATTTCAGCCTCAGGATTGTTGAGCAAAAAAGCCATCATTGCGTTGATGGAAAGATCCGAGAACCCAACTGAGGTTAAGGCAGAGAAGTCCGGCCTAAAGGAACCTTGGTTCCCTGCCCCCTTCCAATCACTCAGTCCCATGAAACTGGGCTTCTCTGTCCGTGTCATCAGAAGCAGCCTGGGGCTTTTAACTTTTTTCTCCTTGGACCATTTTTCCCTGTAGGACAGTGGAGGGTTCCAGATGGTGTCTCTGGTAGATCTCTCTGAGGTGACAGAGGATGGAGTACTCTTCCGTTCTCCCTATGATGGCAAGGAGATCCTGCTGACTCCAGAGAAGTCCATTGAGATACAAAATGCTCTCGGTAACGTATCCTGTTCTTGGATGATTTCATTTCATATTTCGTTTATATCCCGCCCTCCCCCGAAGGGCTCAGGGCTCTCTCTGATTGGTGCTCTCTCTTGCTCCGCAACAGCTGGTGGAATTTCTGTGTGGTGCAGCTGTTTCCTAACTACGTTACTAACATCAGAAAGGCCAGAGGATGTCCAGATGAAACAGTCTACAAACCATTTGAACTGACTAGAGGATCACTCTGTGACTTTTCTCTTTTTTATTTTATTTGGTTTGTTTACGTTACTTAAAGTCCAACTTTCTTTCTCTCTGATTTTGAGTAAGCAGCAAATTTTTATTGACCATCAAGAATAGAAAAAACCGCTCAGTGCCGCTCAGTGCCTCTGCTCAGTGTTGTAGAAGGTCCTAAATTCCATCTCCGCCAACTCCAGTTAAAACTGACCAGGCAGTTAACAAGAGAACGTTTTGGAAGTCATGAATCCATAGGGCGTCCGTGTGCAAGAAGCAACGTGCTGGCACTCAGCACACACACAAGCTAGTCCTGTCTCAGGGCCACTGTGCAGCACGA
The DNA here is from genome assembly GCF_021028975.2 of Sphaerodactylus townsendi. Lineage (NCBI taxonomy): Eukaryota > Metazoa > Chordata > Lepidosauria > Squamata > Sphaerodactylidae > Sphaerodactylus > Sphaerodactylus townsendi. Next base: position 122,046,949 of record NC_059431.1, read on the forward strand.
CACAGCGACTTGATCTCTTCAGTGAGTTGATGCTACTGCCCTGAGGTACTTTTCCTTATGTAGTCATCAGCCCCATGATCAGCATCTCTATGGCCCAAGTTTGCTTACGTGACTTAACGCTGTATGCTGCACATTTTTTGCATTTGTTAATTTATTGGATTTGTATACTACCCTTCCCTTTCAGGTTCTGGGTGGTTTCCAAAGCAATGCATAAACATTATAAATAATTTAAAACTTACATCTTGAAATGAATGCCAAACTTCAAATCTAACCACTAAAAACTAGCGCAGGCCATTCATCAGATTGTTCTCTCCAGAATTTGCAATCTCCTCATTCTCTCCAGAATTTGCGATCTCAAACTTGAATGGGACTTTAGCAGCAGGATCAATAAGCAGTGTAGTAAATAGAGTAGGGGGAAAAGAATGGGAAGGAAGGATGGGAGGGAGGGAGGGAGGGAGGGAGGGAGGGAGGGAGGGAGGGAGGGAGGGAGGGAAGGAAGGAAGGAAGGAAGGAAGGGAGGGAGGGAGGGAGGGAGGGAGGGAGGGAGGGAAGGAAGGAAGGAAGGAAGGAAGGAAGGAAGGAAGGAAGGAGAATGGAAAGAAGAGATGCGAAAGACCTCTGAATTTAAGGCAGCGTTTCATCTGACAAGAAGCGGGAAGAGGGTTTAGTTGAAAAGCTTTGGTTTGGTCACTGGAGGAGGAATGGGTCGGCAGCGTTATACCCAGCAGCTTGGAAGCAGACCTCACTGTCAGGACTCCTGGACTGTTCAGGGAAAGTCTTTATTCAGAAACAGGTTCAGGTAAAAATAGGCCACCAGATGTTTATTGACAGAACTGGAAAAACCCGCCAAAACTCCTCTGCAAATACAGAAAGCAATTGACTGACCACCCCACTCCAGACCACACACCCCCTTCCCAGAGATGCTCAGCCAGAAAGGAATGCAGCTGGGCCTCCTTATCTCCACCACGGGTGGCTAGCAGCAGCAACAGGAAGTGGCTATCTGGGCCAGGCCTGGTAGAAGACTGGGCATGACACTCCCCATCTTCTGGTCTACTGACCAGTAAGTACAAGGGCCTTTTGGTGATGGCCAAACACTTGGTACTTAAATTTTTTAATGGGGAGGGGCTGTGGCTGAGTGGGAGGGTGTCAACTTGGCAGGCGGAAAGTCCCTGGTTCAAGCCCAGGCTTCTCCAGTTAAAAAGGATTGGGTTGCAGGTGATTGGAAAAACTTCTGCCTGAGACCCTGGAAAGCGGCTGACCTCCGTGGTCCAAGGGCTTGATTTCGAATCAGGCCACTTTGTGTGGCTGGGCATGTTGCTTCAGTTTAAGCTTTAGATGACCGGAATGTAGAGTTTTTGCTATTTCATATTAATCTGGTGTCGTATATCTTAATTCAAGGCTATCCCATGATGCCTTCGGCTCAGCTGGGCACACAGTTGTCCCTTGTGATCCAGTGCAGCTCGTGGAAAGTGGCTTCACATGTTCAGTTGGCGCGCCAGCGCTAGGACTGCCCGGGCCGTGGCTCTCTAGCTTGCTAAGCATGCACAGCCGCTGCTTGATTTGCGCCCAGTTTAAACAAGTTGCCAGGAAGCTCTTTGCCTTGCCAGCATCTGATCAGATTGACCCTGCGCCGGACCTCAGGGGTGGGGAAGAAGCTGGTCAACTGGGTGTAGGTCAGGGATTTATGTTTATGTCCCAGGACAGGGACCGCCAACATGGGGCCCACGGGCACAGTGGTGCCTTCCACACCTTTCCTGATGCCCGCTTGCAAAGATGGGGTGAGGTTTTTGTTCGGCAGGGCTGCTTCTGAAGGGTGGTGTGTACAGAGGCACATATTTTAAAACAATGTGTTAATTTTGAAGGGCCTCCTGTTAAGCAGAGAAAAAACTGAGTGCCAGTAGTAGGGCACAGCAGCATAGGGGAGGCCTTTGGACTCTGTTCTTGGCTTACATGTCTGTGGAGGGTATATCTGGCCATTGCATGGAACTGGATGGCTCCTAGATCTGACCCAGCGGGATGGCCCTCACCGCCGACTCTGACGTTCTTGAGGACAATTGAAACGCTAGGCTTGTCACCGTGCCTTTGGGGAAATCGAAGGGGTTATTCTTTTTCTCCCTTTGGCCAAGATTCCTTTGGGGAGTCACCTGTCACTTTGGAAATGACCAGCATCAGAAAGTGAAGCCAGAGCTTATCCCTGCAACCCTTTTTCAGGCCCTGGGTTTGGGCTCCGATAATGTGAAATGAGTTGTTTTGTCCCCTCTGCAGGGGAGTTTCCAGTGTCCCGTTTGTCAGCTGCTTTTGCTGACCCCCGTGACGTTTTCCTTCCTAGGCTCAGACATCATGATGCAGCTGGACGACGTGGTCAGCAGCACAGTGAGCGGCCCCCGTGTGGAGGAAGCCATGCTCAGGTTTGTGCTGCGCGCAGCCGCTGTCCGCTGGTTGGTGAAGAATCTGTCTTGGGTTAGGTGGGGGGGGGGGGCGGGTTCACGTTCCTTGGGAAGACACCATGGCGTGTTCGGGAGTCATGTTGGCCTCAGCCCTGTTACTGCAGAGAGACCGCCCAGGTCACCCAGCAGGAAATAAACCAGATTGGAGTCTGCCGCTCTTAACCACCTCACCTCGCTGGTTCACTGTGACTGAAAAGCAGATAGCTGGAAAGACCAGAAGAGCCGACACCATGAAACAAAGTTGGCCCAGCCTCACCTATGCATTGGTCAGAGCTCCAGTTCATTACCTCTCAGGCACTGACTGCAGCGGTCAGAGAGCAGCATCTAGTGCAGGGGTAGGGAACCTGCGGCTCTCCAGATGTTCAGGAACTACAATTCCCATCAGCCCCTACCAGCATGGCCAATTGGCCATGCTGACAGAGGCTGATGGGAATTGTAGTTCCTGAACATCTGGAGAGCCGCAGGTTGCCTACCCCTGATCTAGTGGCTTATTTAATGACATATAAAACTAGGAGCCATCTGCGAACTGTTAACAGCCCCCATTAAAACTGTAGACAGTTTCATTCAGTGGCGGCGGGGGTGGGTGGGGGGGGGGCGCAGAGTACTCTTCCTCTCCTTGGCAGCCAGCCTGGTGCCGTGGTTTAAAAGCTGCAAACTCTAATCTAGAGAACTGGGCTTGATGCCCCACTCCTCTGTGTGAAGCCTGCTGGACAGTCACGCTGCTTGGGCTAGTCACGCTCCTGTTAGAACACTCCCAGCCCCACCTGCCTCACAAGATGCCTGTTGTGGGTAGAGGAAGGGAAAGTGATGGTGAGCTGCTTTGAGACTCCTCACAGGTAGAGAAAACAGTGGCATGTTCTTTTCTTTATTTGCTATCAGTAAAACCATATTACGCTGACCTGGGCAGCCCACTCTAGCTAGGCCCCGTCAGACTTCAGAAGCTAAGCAGGGCTGGCCCATGTCAGTATTTAGGTGAGAGACCCCCACGACCCATTCAAGGGGTTGGTTTTAACCTTTAAAGCCCTACACGGGTTAGGACCTGGGTATCTGAAGGACCATCTTCTCCAGTACATTCTTGCATGAGAATTAAAATCACAGGGAGAGGCTCTCTTGACTGTCCCATGAATTAAAGCTTCAGCAGTGGTGTCATGGTTAAGAGCAGGTGCACCCTAATCTGGAGGAACCAGGTTTGATTCCCAGCTCTGCCACTTGAGCTGTGGAGGCTTATCTGGGGAATTCAGATTTGCCTGTGCACTCCCACACATGCCAGCTGGGTGACCTTGGGGTAGTCTTCTGAGCTCTCTCAGCCCCACCTACCTCACAGGGTGTTTGTTGTGAGGGGGGGAAGAGTTTGTCAGCCCCTTTGAGTCTCCTTGCAGGAGAGAAAGGGGGGATATAAATCCAACTCTTCTTCTTTGGCGGGTATGTAAGAGAGGGACTTCTCTCTTTGGTAGGTATATGAAAGAGGGACTTTTCAGGGGCAGCCCCACAACTTCAGTCTTGAAGAAGCAATTGAAGGCTCCAACTGCTTACCTCACAGTCCTGTGATTTTAAATGTTGGTTTTTACATTTTCAGCTTTTTTTTTTTTTTGGTGTTTTATCTACCTTGAATTCTGTCGGGAAGATGACTAACAGATGTTTGCAACAAATAAACAGATTTGTGTCAGCAGAGCTGATTTCCTCCCCTCTCCCGGCTCTGAGTGCCGTCTTGGCTTGTTGAGTTCAATCCCATCTAGGGAGAGATGATTGCAGTTCCCCGGTGGTTGATAACTGCGCAGTGGTGTGAGGAGTTGACCTTTTCTCAACCTGGCAGGTCCATTCGCTGGCTGGACAGATGCATCGCCGCGCACAGGACCCCCGGCCGGCAGCAGAATCTCTTTGCCATTATCCAAGGCGGGCTGGATCCTGCTCTCCGGACCAAGTGCCTGGAAGGTAAATTCTCTCCATGTGGGATTTTTGGGGGTGGGGGTGGGGTCCCAAGTAACGTGCGCTTCTAGCCGTGCTTGCTTGAGGATGGCAAAACTTCCGTGGTCTCAGTTCCTCACTTGGGCTTCTATTACGATCTGGCTGTGGAGCTTCTAGAGGAGTCTGTGGCAGGGGCCACTCTTCCCAGGCAGGCCAGGACAGCTTGAGCTTGGAGCTTCGTTGGTAGATGAACCCACTCGAGGTGGGCTGTTTTATCCAGTAGGAATCAGGAGTTTACTTGCTTGCTGCTGGGATGTTCTATACAGTGGATTGGTGTGGAACAATAGGGAACAAGAATACATATGAAAAGCAAGAGGGGACTTCCAGGAAACCTCATAACTCCCCCCTCCCTTTCTGTCTCTAGCTGCACTTCCTGTGGATTCCTACCTCACTTGAGCTCCACACCTTATATACCTTTCTGTCCATCCTACCTGGTTGTCCCACCTCTGCCACCACCTTCCAGGCTCAACTTCCTCTTTGACTTCCCGCATTCTCCATGGAGCTCAAAACAGCACCCCAAGATTGCAGAAAAGACTCCCGTAGTCAGAGATGTAAAGGCACAAATGGGGGGGGGGGGGTTGGAGAACTTTTTTCAATGTCTCCAATGGAAAAATTGCAATTTGGTGGGAGGCCTGGAGGGAAACACATCTCCTGGGGTGTTATGGACTCAAAATGTGTAGTCTTCACCATAAGAAAATAATTTTTGTGTGCACTGTAGTAATGTACAACATATTTTCATTTAAATGTGACTGGTTTCCTACCAGTTTGATAGGCGGGGGGGGGGGGGGGGGGAGAAATGACACGTTAAAGAATCCACAGTGGGTGTAATAGAACTGATGATTAAATTTTGAAGCATCTTTGGGGTAGAGCCCTGCTGCAAATGCCCACTATGTCTGAGGGGTGTCTGTCTGGCGCTGAGGTGTTGCTCATGAGGCAACCCCCCCCCCCCCCCCGGCCGCCTTTGCTTGAGGAGGGGAGCTGGTATTTGCCATGCTGGCTGCTCCCAAACTCATTTAGAATTTCCATAAATGGTATGGAGACGAGTTGTTGCTCCACAGGAGGCCCTGAGGGCCAGGTGGCAAGGTCTAGACATCAGTGGAATGATAGCATCTTTTGAAGGCCTTCTAGGAAGCCTCTTCCACTGGGAGCCTGGCAGGCCGTTTCCCCCTTGCGGTGGGATTCTTCCGGAGAAAAGTCCCTGCTGCCACAGCCATCTTCTCTCCTTGGCAGAAATGACCAGACGGGAAGTGCCCGGCTTTGCCATCGGGGGTCTGAGTGGAGGAGAAGCCAAGGACCACTTCTGGAGGATGGTGGCCCTCAGCACGAGTCGTCTTCCCAAGGACAAGCCTCGCTATCTGATGGGAGTGGGGTAGGAGAGGAAATGGGGCCGCCGTCTTTCTTTGGTGTCCAACAAGGATGTCGTCAGGTCACCTGGCAGGCTTCCATGGCTGAGCGAGGGGTTCGAACCTGGTCATCCCAGATCCTAGTCTAGCCTAGTCTAACCACACCAGCCCTGGTTTAGGGAAGGGAGTCCCAGGCATGTTTCTCTCTGCAATAACTTATTCCTTTGGTTCCTTTTGAGGGGAGAGTCGTTGTGCCCCCTGTCCCCAAGACCTGGCTAGGCTCACCTTGTCAGATCTTGGAAATTAAGCGGGGTCGGCCCTGGTTAGTACTCAGATAGGGAACCCCAAGAAAGTCCAGGGTTGCTACAAACCACCTCTGGACGTCTCTTGCCTGGAAAACCCTCTGGGGTCGCCGTAAGTCAGCCACCCCTTGACAGCAAGAAAGAAGAGACGGTTGTGCCTTGTTCCCTGAGGGACTGTATCCACCCCCCTGCCCCTGAGGGACCCCATCGCATGTTTCGGGCTGGGCTATTGGAAGTGCCTTGGGCAGGCTCCTGGCCACCTGCCTCATGGCTGCGTCTGTACTCTGTTTCCCGTGAAGGTATGCCACGGACCTGGTGGTATGCGTGGCCCTGGGCTGTGACATGTTTGACTGCGTCTTCCCCACCAGGACTGCAGTAAGTTGCTGTCTCGTCTGTAGGGAAGGGCTGGGAGGGAGGATTGTCTCCCCACTTAGTGGAAGTGTCAACTAGGAGAGCCGTAGTGACATTTGAGAGGACCAAGTTCCTCGAGGGCCAATGAAACAAGAGATTCCCAGTAAAGCTTCCTAAAGCTGCTGACCATTTTCTCTGTCCGCTTCCAGCGTTTTGGTTCAGCCTTGATTCCCTCCGGCTCCCTGCAGCTGAAGAACAAACCATACGCCAAAGACTTGAAGCCCATCGACGAGAACTGTGGCTGTCCCACCTGCCAGAGGTGAATGTCCTCAGGGCCGCCAGGGGGCGGGGAGGGGTGGTCCTGCAGTCACAGATCACCCCATTTCCCTTGACAGCCAGTTGGAGGGAGACCAAGCAGAGTGCTCAGCTGGAGGGTAGCCTGTCTCCTCTGTTCTCTGGTGTCTCTTGGTGTGACTTTGTGGGAGAAGGGCAGGGAAGCAGAGACATTCTTATGGAAAGTGGAGGTGTCCTCTCCCGTCTGGCTGACACTACAAACTTAAGCAGGGGCGCCTGTTTGGCCTCTAGCTAGCAGAGATGGGAAGCGGGCTGAAATCCATTTTTAATTGCTTCCGATTACTCTTGGCTGCTTCCTGCTCGCTCCCCAAAGCAGCCGTTCCCGATGGGTTGGGGGCGGGGCCAGAGGACAGCCACGTTTGCCTTGAATATATCAGAGGATTTTTTAAAAAATCCATCCGTGTTGCTTTCAGACACACACAACTACTGCATAAAGTATTCTTATTTAAAGCATTTTTATTCCACCTTTCCTCTCAATCAGGATCCAGAAGGCAGTAAACCTAAAAAAATTTGAGCAATTAAAAATCTGTTTAAAGTTACAAAATAATTTGGTTAAACCACGGTCTTAAAAAACAGCATTAGAATCAGGGTCAGTAATAATTGTTGAATGTGGGGGTGGGGGATGTTGGGCACAAGAAAAAAAATCACCTGTTGGCAGAAGACACCAATAGAGGAAGACAGAGTAGGTATTGTATAAAGACCAGAAAAATTATAAATTAGCTGTGACTTGAAGGCACACTTGCACACACATTCAGGGGGAAATGGCTTCCCAATTTTCCCTGCACTGCCCTATGAAAAAATAATCTTGAAAAGTGGCTCTTGACTTTAATTACCTGAGCTGATGTTGGCTCCCATTCTCAGGCATTTTTTCAATGCCTGATGGGGGGGGGGAGTCAATTTCTCCTTCTCTCTCTGTCCTTGGCGGCTTTCCTTGGGTTTCTGGTCACAATCAGCCCTGTTTGTCTCCTTGCAGATACAGCCGCGCTTTCTTGCATGCTCTCTTCCGCCACGACACAGCCGCCATGCACCATGTGACAGTTCACAATATCGCCTATCAGGTCAGTGCAACTTCTGCTGCGCCTTGTGGCCTCAGAGCCGTCCCCAGCTGCCTTGTTCGCATTTTGTGGTCTTTGGCATGTGGTGTGAAAGGGGGATGGATGAGATAAAATGGCTGCCCCTTTTGGCTCTCCAGAGTTGCCTCCGAGGGACACATTTGACTGCTAGGGCCAACGATTTCCTGCTGTTCCGTCCCCATCCAGTCTAAGCTTGGGTACTCCTATTTCCCCCACCCCAGTTAACATTGGAAATAGAATAACCTATGAAAAGGGTGAACTTCACTTATTTTAGTTAAAAAACATATTAGCCATCTTTCTTCCTTATGGAACTGAAGGTGACTTTCAGCTTAGATAAAACACATAGAATAAGATACGTTTAACACATAAAAACCAGAATTTAAAACCACAACCCAGAACCAGAGCCGTAGCGAGGGGGAACTGTGCCCTGCGACCCTGCCACGCCGCCCGCCTGTTGCGTCACTCACCCCCTGTCCCTTGGCGCTACGCCACTGCCCCGGACTGTTATTAATGTTAGCCAAATTCAGTCCCAATTAAAACCATCTTCCACTGCCTCATAAAGATTGAAAATGCAGGGGCTAGACATGCCATCTTGGACAGGTTGTTCCATAATCATGGAGTTGCCACTGAAAAGACCCTCGTCTATTGCCCACCGGTGTTCTGGCACACGGTGGGGCAGGAAGCACGTTGGGGCAAGAAATCTTGTCCCGACAAGCTTCCTGTTTGCAGCACACTCAGAGGGGAGACCCATCAAGGCAAGATTCCTTGCATTTTATCTTGCCCCACGCATGCAGCGAGAGCACTTCTGGCACAACTTTTTGTGCTTAAATTGAGTTTCTTTGGTGGGATAGTTGGGAGCTTCTCTGCTGGCCATCTTAATTCATGGACAGGAACGTATGAGGACAAAACGGTCCTTCAGATAGGCCAGTCCCTGGCCATGCAGAGCTTTAAAAGTCAAAAACAGCACCTTGAATTGGGCAACGTATAAATTTGTGCATATACAGCTGCTATTTATACAACTTGCACACATTGCCCAGCAGATACAATAAGTATAGTACATCATTTGGGCTCCTTGGGGTTAGCAAACTGGTTGTTTGAGGCCCTAACTTCAGCCTCACTTTGCCCCATGTACATAGCGAGCACCATAACAAAGTGCCAGCCGTAGTTCCACATTTCCAGCCCTAATAAGATGTTTTGCTGATGAAATTGGATTGAACCAAGACTAGTTAATCAATCCTTCTCCAAGTACTTGTTTTTTAATCATGGTTGAGATGCTTGGTTGAGAAAGCATCTTTCTTCTCCTACTACAGTTGAACTTGATGCGTTCGATTCGGGAGAGTATCGTTGAGCAGAGGTTCCCACAGTTTGTCCAGGATTTCATGAAGACCATGTATGGCAACAGAGAGCGCTCTCCCCGGTGGGCCACAGAAGCTCTGGCATCCGTTGGCATCGCTCTGGACTAAGAGGTACCCAAGCCAGCAGGCTCCTGCTATTGCCAGTCTTCTGGGGTCCTTCTGCTTACCAGAATTGCTTTCCTGAAGGATTTAGACCATCTCCACAAAGAATACCTTGTTCTTTCCAAAAAATTCTTGAGCAGAACCTTAGAACGTGGTCCCTGATTCAATAACCACAGTGGTTACACTGTGGTGATAAGTTCTCAGCGCTTAAATTGAACTGCCTGGAAAGTTCTTGGTGTACATTTTTTTCCACAACATAATATTTTCAGTATTGAATTTGCCTTTTCTACATGAATTGTCTGCACCTGCAAAGGGGGGTGGGGGTGTAGCTGGCAGGCTGAGCTGAGCCTGCAGATGAAAGCATGTAATGTTCTGGACTCTAAAATTGTACAGTTGACCAGTTTTGTTCCTTTCTTGTTTGTTTTTTTGCAGGAAGAATTTGGATTTGTATCCCCCCTTTCTCTCCTGTACGAGACTCAAAGGGGTTTATAATAATAATAATAAGCCTTTATTTGGCATAACAATAATCATAACACAATAAAAACCTGAGATAAAAGGTATACAAATACAAAGGTTTAAGATAAAAGGTATACAAATACAAAGGTTTAAGATAAAATATAAATTATTGATTGTGCATCACCTCCAGTAAAAATTGTGCAACCAATTCACAAGTTTCATTGTCAGAATTGTCCAGAAGAAAAGGAAGTCTACTTGATTCTTCCATTTCACTGGGTAATCCCAGGAAGAGAATGTTGGAATATTTTTGATCTGATATTAGCAGGATTTAGGGGCAGCAAAGCAGTTGATGTGCCAATGTTTCAATTTGTTGTTCACCACAAGAGCATACCCTTTACCGGCTCATTTCCAAGTTGTTAAATCTATCACGCAATAAAGCGGAGGGGAAAACATTGAAGCCCGAGCAAGTGTGAGGGCTCTTCTCTACGTGGATTAGAAAAAAAATACAAATAAGGGAGCCATCCTCTGTTTTGATATAGGGGTATTGAAAGATGTAAGGCAGTGAACAAGTTTTCATAGCAGCCCTCAAATAAGAATGAATAATCCATTCGCTTTCCAACAATTTCTTTTGTTTCTAACAAGTTTGTAGGATTCTCTGAACTAGATAGCGGGAAAAGCGAAGTCGAGAGATATACCAAGTGATTCACCCTTCTTTCTTTCACATCAGAGAGAGAACCATGGATTAGCCTGAGTATACAGAATAAAGTAAAAGGTGAATCAGCGAGTGCTCATCATGCGAGAAATGCAGGCGAAGCCAAAATTTAAAAGCTCTCAACCAAGCCCTATAAACTAATGAATTTTGGCCCAGTTCTAAACAGAGGGCCGCATACGGTACACAATTTGGCAGGCCCATAATTTTACGGAAAAATTTGGATTGCACAGTATTCAAGGAGTCGTCAACTGCTTGGAGCCAGATAGGTACTCCATAAAGTAACTGCGCTTCTATCTTAGAGTTAAAGATTTTTAGTGCTGCTGGGACAAGGGAGTGGCCCTTTCCATAAAAGAAGCGTGCAATGGCAGAATAACTGATGGCAAAGGGGTTTATAATCTCCTTTCCCTTCCCCCCTCACAACAAACACCCTGTGAGGTGGGTGGGGCTGTGGATCCTATCACTCCTGCGTTGAAAGATTTATCTTGGCTGCCAGGCTGCATCTGGGCATAATGCAGAGTGCTTATTCTTACCCGTAAAGTCCTGAATACCCCACAATCACCTGTAATGTCTCTTTGTTTGCTTTGACTGCAACAATAATCCGCTTCAGATTTATCTCATCAACAGAATATAAACTTGTTTAGTAACTGGGCATCCAGTTGATACAGCTCAGTACAGTTTTATAGCTGTTTTCTGTTTTATATATTTTATTGCTGGATATTGTTTTATACTTGTTCATTTTATATGCTGCAGACGGTACCATTTTTGTACATTTTGATTGATGGGATCCTATATCGTAATGGCCTTTGGCTACATACAATAGAGTCCATGGTAGGCCCTGAATGGCTTGGGACTCTGGAAGGACCACTGTGTCAAAGCCCAACCCTCTTGGGTCTAGCCATGCTAGGCCAGGAAAGACTGAGGCACCAAAGAGACAAGCCAGATGCCACCTGCTCCTTATCGGGGCTTTGGCCTCGGAGGAACTGAACAGCTTATGAATGTTTTCACTTTGGGGGAAGCCATTAGAAGGGAAGGGGTGCATAGCAGGGAATATAGGCTGCTGGATTGTAGTGGTTTTTTAGATCCTGCAAGGAACATTTGGAGTGTACCTGTTGGTTATTCTGATTCAATAAACCTGGTTTCGGCAATCCTGAGTCTGGTTATTGGGAGGTCGACGGGCACAACGCAAGTTTATTTATTTATTTATTTATTTATTTATTTATTTATTTATATTGGATTTTTATACCGCCCCATCCCCGAAGGGCTCTGGGCGGTTTACAACATATAAAATACAATATAAAATAAGTAACCATTTAAGGCAGCGATAAAAATTATCAATTCCTATTCTAGTTATAAAAATTCAGCAGGTTAAAATGGCGTCCAGCATTCCAGTAATAAAAATCCCTCCCCCCCTCAGAGAGGGAGGCATGGCGAGTCTCGTTGGATGACAGGTGGCCCAGTTGTCAAGGGCCAGAGGAAGGGGGCACCTATTAGCTGCTGGGAGTCTCCTCCAAAGGTTCTGGCTGAACAGCTCAGTGCTTACAGGCCCTCAAGTGGAACTCCCCAAGGTCCCACATGAGAGGGCCCGGACAGCTGGAGGGAGAGCTGTTGCCTATTCTCAGGCCGGGCTAGGGCCGTTGAAGCTGTCCTGGCCCGTGTGGAGGCCAGCCGCATCACTGAAGGGCCAGGGACCACCAGTAAATTGGCCTCCGCCGATCGGAGAGGCCGTGTAGGGACATATGGGGTGATGAAGTCAGTAGAAAGCTTCTTCCCAAGCTCTGCTGTCTGTTCTTCCTCCTGCAATCCAGGCCTGGGGCTTTTGATGATGATGCTCTTCCGTGGGGGCTCACCAGGAAGCTACCTTTCCTCTAAGCACCTGACCCAGCATTGCTGGGCTAGTATTGCCGTCTGAGAACTCTTTTATTAACATCATGTAGGCTGGTGGCTGTTTTTATGGCCTTCCTGGTTTCATGCAGCTGTTATCATCTGTCTGTTTTATTGTAGTTGGTTGTTAATTTCTGTTATTATTTTACTACATTTTCCTTTGTGAACCACCTCCAATAGGTAGCTGGTGAGACAGTGTATCTTTGAACGTCCATCTAGATTGCTTATTAAATGTTACTGCTAATAGGCCTGGAGTAATCTGACAGGGGCCTTCACAGAATAAGAATCAAATGTGAAAAGGTTCATTAAGTGCCAGTGTTTTAAAAGAACAATCTCAAGTTTGCCTGGATATTTGATATGCATGAACATCTGATTTTTTTTCTTCTTTGGTGAATTCAAATACTCACCATATTTACCTGAACATGAAATGAATGTGCTAAAGAAAAGCTACACAAAAAGAAATTCTGTTATCACACACACTTGTCATTTGCACAGTCCCAATGCTGGAATGAATGCATGAATCTGAGCAATGCTGCATCAGCCTGCTGGTCCGCTGAGACCAGCCCTGCCTGTCCACTCGGGCGGAGGGAGGCCTCCCCCGGCACCTGCAGCCTGATCCTTGTAGCTGAAGGTTGAACCCGGCACCTTCTGCGGGCCAAGCCGAGCCACCGCTTCTCCCCCACAGTTCTTTCAGTTGCCTCTGCCAGCAGCTGCTCAGTCCCAGAATGGGCTGACCAACCACTCCAGCCTCTGCCCGACTGGTCCCCTGGCACCAGACTCTTCCGTCTACTAACTTTCAGGAAGACCACACTTGCTGTGCAGCGGCAATGGCAAACCACATCTGTTACTCTCTAGCCTTGAAAACCCTAGGGGAGGGGATCACCATAACTCACCTACGACTTGGCCACACTTACCGTCACCACAAGTTGCAGGCACGGAGCACATCTTGGATTTAGCCAGCAATTATTTCAGATCCGGCCTGCAGTGCCACGTGTCCAGCCAGTGCACCCAGAATTTGTAAATTGTCAGTTTCATGCCAGCCCTGATGCCGGCATCGCCGCGCGGGATGCTGTGGAGCTCAGTGTAAAAAGGACAGGGTGCGAGTGCGCTGCCCGAGGGGGGGCTGTATTCCAGCCTCCAGGGTTTGGTGTCGGTTGAGCCCTCAACCACCAAGCAGATCTTTCACGGCAGTCTGAGGGACTGGAAGCCTCCCGGGCCTTCTCCGCAGCCCAGATCCAGGACCTCCTTTTCTCACCAGACTCCTCACACACTGGAAGACTTGATATTAACTTGCATGTTTTTCACAGACATTACCTGTACAGCAGTAGCAGGATAGCCGTGTAGAACAGTGCAGCGTCCCAAATGATCTCCTTAAAAAAATGCCCGATTAGTTGCCTGTCCAGGTAGCTGTAAACGTACAAAAGGGCCAGCATGTTGGCTGTTTCCCTCACTGGACGTGTACATCGGTGGCAGAGATCTATCACGGTCGTCATGATCCGTTCTCCCTCTGTATCGGAAAGCGAAGACGAAAGCAGCCTACCCCACACCCCTGTTAATCCCCCCTCCCCCAGCAGCAAAGGACTGTTTCAGGAGTGGGGGAGTAAGAGCAGCTGTTCATCAGAAGAGGATGAACCAGCTGTTGATCCAGAGTCCTCTGCGGGGGGGGGGGGCACTTGTGGTTGGAAGTTATTTCCCATCCATTTAATAAGCAGTGAATCTCCTTGAGGGGCAAGGCAAACGTGGGTCTTTTGGTGAATGGTAGTTGCAAACGTCACTGGACTGGACAAATTTGAAAGATCTTTCAAAGCAAGCAGCATACCTTACAGTAGTAAATTTGTTCAAGAAATCCTCTTTCGCAATTCCAACTTAACGGTGTCCTAGTTTACATCCATTTAATACTGGGGTCACTATTCACTCGACACTGGTGCTCTCAAGACCTTCTCACTCCCCGGTGTGGCTTTCACAAATATTCCAAGGCATAACTTACACTGGAGAAAATTTCCTCGTTATTAAGAGAGCATGCTGGGAATACGACAGCATTTATACCTACAATTACATAGGTAAAAGTTTCAGACTCAAGCCCAATGTGACCTACACCAGCCAAACATTTTATACACAAGGGAGACTTTGTGCACCTGCTATTTCTTACAGCCTTTTAAGTAGTAGGTTCAACTGACAGAAGATCATTCATGCCAAGATGACATCTGCATTAATAATCCTCTCACTTGAGAACTTTATATCTGACTGGCTCATCAGTCTGCTCCAACACAGGCTGCTATATCCCTATGACAACCCAGTTCTTTTCTAAAAGGCATTCCAGCTACACAGTGCAAAACACAGACATGCACTGATCACCTCAACAGATATGTGGCACATAATTGGTGACCACTGAAAATCTCCCAAGGTGAAGAGGTCAAAACGAAGGAAATCAACAACATTCCTTCAGCTTGTAGAATTCCCATTTCATCAATGCTCCACTGATACACTTTGCTTTCTACAGCCTCACAGTCACTGTTCATCTTAACCTCGAACTCCAGAGCACCAGATGGTACCTTCCATGGCAAAGTTGTCAAGGGCAAAGTGTGTCTCTCAGACAAATTTCAGCAACCCAGAGAGAAGAGGCAAATCCAGCACACCAAGTCTTTGGATTTGACAACCCAACTGTTCCACATGAAGGGTTGCTCAAGAAATGTCGCTTAGATACAATAACACTCCACCAGACACATGAAGAGTTTGTGTTTATTTGCCTACATTCAGCATAATCCAGATGTGCTGCCTGAATGATCCAGACATACAAACCCCCACTCTTTCCCACAAGTTTTAAAATAAAATCTTCACTTATAAAACTGAAAAACACTAAAGCATTAAAATACAGAAAGCTCGTTTAACTCACTTCACAAAAGCATTAGCAAAAGATATCCCTTATCAATTTAAAGCCATACAGTGGCAACACACGAATGCCGTTTAAACAGAAAAAGGATACCGCGTGAACTCAAATTTCTATTTAGACTAAAGTTGAAATGAGAAACTAACAAACCATTAAATACACCATTAAATGTCCAAAATACAGCTAAGTATGAATTACAAGGTACTCAACCATTAGTGACTGATATCACAAAGAGCACTGCAACATGGAAACAGGGTTTACATGTTTACGGTGATGCAATAAAAACTCAATATTTAAAGGGTATGCAGGTTTAGAAGGGACAGGCTCACACCCATAAGAACAGCTGGTTTATCTATATTGATAGTTCATGCTGTGGTCATTTCTGCCATAGCCAGCTTGAGAGGCCTGGTAGGAATTGGGAGGCCCGCTGTAGTTCTGGTTTGAACCTGGAGAGTTGTAGTTTGACTGAGCATAGCCACCTACAGACAAAGGGGGAAGGGAGTTACTAACAGGCCAGTATAGTCCCTATATCAACTGTCACATGTCCAAATACACAAGATATAAATCCTGGGCGTGCACGAGTCTGACAGCCGTGGTGAATGCCCCCCACCCTAGAGGCACAACAAACTGAGGCAAGCTCAGGAGGGGAAGACTTCGATTACATGAAGCACATGGACCAAGGAGACCCTATCCCCCCCCCCCCCCGGGAGGCACAAGGAGCCTGGAAAAGACGCGCTGCTTAATGCTTCACATGGCGCTCTGGCCAAGGCTGGAAGTGGCGAGACCCCCCTCTTCCTGCTCCTTTCTAAATGGGAAGAAGGCTTGGGGATTTATTCCCCCCTTTTATTTCCTGTAAGGAGACTCAAAGGGGCTCACAAACTCCTTTCCCTTCCCCCCTCACAACAGACACCTTGTGAGACAGGAGGGGCAGAAAGAGTTCAGAGAGAACTGTAAGTAGCCCAAGGTCTCCCAGCAGGCTTCATGTGTAGGAGGGGGAAACAAGTCCAGTTCACCAGAGAAGTGTCCATCACTCATGTGGAGGAGTGCAGAATCAAACTTGGTTCTCCAGATTAGAGTCCCGCGCTCTTAACCACTACACCACAGTGGCTCTCTTACACCCCATCCCTTCAGGTTTCCTGCACATGTACAAGTATCCTGGGAAGGGTCAGCTGGTCTTTGTTGTGAGGCATCGCAGTAGCCAGCCCAGTAATAATGGGGGAATACGTGCTCGCTGCTAGTCAGTGCTAATGAACTATTAGTCAGACTACGCTGCGTGCAGCAAGGGGCACAAGTGGTCCTTTCCCCAGCTCAGGCAGCATCAGACCAAAAGATAAACGGAATAGATTAGTTAGCAAATGTTTAGAAGACAAGCAATTGTCTCAACTGCTCTCCCTAGGCAGGAAACGAACTGGAGAAATGGGAGGGGCCCGCAGCCACAGTGAAGCAAAAAAATCTTACTTAAGATTCCTGCCTCCCTGATTGGTTGTTGATGAAATACCCAGATGTCCTGAAACCCAAAGGGTGAATTTCTGGACACTACACCCCAGGAGGGTATGGCTCGCCCAGGAAAAAAAATCTCATTTACCAACACACACGTGTCTTACGAGTTGTGTGCAAAACATTCTGTACTGACCTTGCTTACCTTGGTAAGAGGACCCTCCGCCCCCAGATCCTCCCCCATAGCCACTGTGGGCGCCAGCGTTGTAGGAGGCACCTCCTGAGCCATAGCTGTTTGCTCCACTGCCTCCACGTCCACCGCCGCCGCCATAACCTGGAACGAAGAAGGCGTGCTGAGAAAAGTCTTGCATCTCACACAAGCAGCACTGTACATATTCAGACGCAACGGGATTCTCATGGGAGGTGGACTTTCAGAACGGGTAGTAAGAACATTCCATTCTCCTCACTGGGGTCTCTTCTACAGGCCTTTGCAACAGGAGCAGCTGGCGGGACTTTTCTGCCACCAGATCAGTTTCCTTACGGTAATCCCAGTGGAGCTTTCAAGACCAGAGGCCTTCAGAAGAGGTTTGCTGTCGCCTGCCTCTGCACAGTGACCCTGGCCTGCCTTGGAGGTCTCCCAGCCAAGTACCAGCCAAAGCTGACCCTGCTTACCTTCCAGGATTGAAAGAGATCAGGCTAGCCTGGGACACAGGGGCTGAATTAACTAGAAATTGGAGATCTATCAAGATAGGCTTTCCCCAAATCCATCCAAGATCATCAGATAACACAATGGCTGATTACCCACCAGCGTTCTGGCGCAGAGAGGGACCGCAAGCATGTTGGGGCAAAAAAATCTTGTCCCGACACGCAAAGGCACATCGCTGCAACTTTTTGCACCAGAGCGGGGCGGGAAACAGCCAGCCGTGGCCACAGAGGACTGTTATCTGCAATTCAGCTACACAAGCAAGCTAATGACGAACTTCAACAGTGCTTCTTACAACTTCCAGTGCCTTCCTGAAGCGCTCCCTGCACAAGGATTACATACGATGTGCATCTCAGAACAGGCTCTTAACATTAGAAGAGATGCTCTTGGAACAGTTTTTACTTTGCTAAGCCTTAACATTGAACATCTCAGCACAGCTGAGAGTTTTCAAGCCACTGGCCTCCTTTCCACTATCTCCAACTTTTCCTTGGCCAAGCCTCCTGCTTGTTCTAAGTGACCCACACACTCTTGCCTCCATCATAATCACAATTCATTCCCTTAGGAACTCCGAAGTGCCACATACCAGAGAGACGCCCGTGATAGGCTTCCATGGCTCCCCTGCCCCCACTCAATGGGAACTCACTGAATTTATTTTCATAGTTGTAGTCGGATCCTCCGCCACCACCAGGAGAGTTGTAAGAATTGGAATAGGAAGCGTAGTTGCCTTGGTTGTAGCCCTTCTGTTTGCCTTGCGGGGGGCCGTAGTTACTATATTGGTTCTGATTATATGATTGTTGCTGTTGGCCTTGATGGGACTGATACCCTGAGCCATAGGAAGGCTTCTGTTGACCGCTGTGCGGCTGCTTCTTGCCAACATGTTTAGGAGGAGCAGGAGAGCCGTAGTCACCACCTTGGTAGTAGGAGCCATACCCGGAGGAGCCACCGCCCCCTCCGGCATTCCCGGAATGGCCACCGTTGCTATAGAACTGACCTAAACAGAACAGAGCACATTTAAGCCACTGAAAACACAAGGCCACTCTTCAATGGGGTTACAGCTCTAGACAATAAAACAAGAGTTGACAGTGGCTGGAATGCTTCCCTCGATCCCAAGGTCTCAAAGCGTTCCAATACCACCAGTCCCCTCAGGAACAAACTCTGACGCCTGTTTAGGCCGGGGTTCTCCCATATTCTGCTTAGATGGCCACATCCCACTTTTCTCCCCTCCCCACAACAATCCATAAGGCAGGTCAGACTGAGTGACTGGCCAAGATCACCCAGCAATTCTCCATGGCAGACTGGGTGCTGAAACCTGGGTCTCTCAGTCATTAACCACCACTCTGAAAATGACCCTGAGGCCAGAATGTGGTCTACCGCTCTGGCTGGAAGAAATGCTCCCCTTCCTCTCTGTAATTGGCAGAAACGAAGTCTAACCTCATGTACAACTCTGCCAAATATAAGCATGGCCCATTTTAAATAATGGCGACAGAATAGGATCCAGGATTAAATTCATACTGTGTTCAACTGAAAAGAATTCTAGAACACCTAACCATAAAATTTTAACACTTTATATCCAGCAACTTCTTCAATTGCAATGCGATTGTATGGCACCACCCCACTGGGCTGTAATATCTGGAGTGGGTGAAGAAGGAAACGGACTACTAAGCAAACTACATTACAGTACTGATGTGTCCCAAAACGTCTGGATTATAAGACATTTTCTAAGATTATGAAGATCTGCGACAAGGAACTAAGTGAGGAGCAAAATGCAAAGAACTAACAAATGATTTCCCATTCATAAAAACAGCTTGTCAGTTAAGCAAATGTCTTTGGACAACTGCTATCTAAAGATTTTACAAAGCTGTGGATATATTAAATGTCTCTGGAGATGCTAGAAGTTGGGGGCTCAACTTGTTCAAACTGTGTGAAACCTGTTAGAAACATGGCCCATTTTTATCCTTTATGTATGCAGAATCTACAGGAAACCTGAAGATTAGCGAGCCTTAAAAGATGCTTTTTTTCCAGTTCTCTGCCAGGATGAATCGTGACGCAGCACATTGTAAGGGCTAAAACTGGACTAACAGTCTTTCAATCCTGAAGCGTAACATACTCCTCCCCTGAGCAATGAACATGTTGGTTTTCATGTTACGTTTCTTCCAACAGCGGAAGCTGTTCTGTCAAGTTTTCATCCTGCCTTTCCTCACAGAAGCATACGTTTCTCCATTCCCAACCACAAATTTGTGGGGTTAAGTTAGGCTGAAATTCCCCTAGTTAGGTAGGTCTGCAGCACAATGAAGCACCTGCCCAGCCTGTCCAAAGTCTGCATCACACAGCTACGTGTTTGTGGGTAACGTGATGTGAGCAAACTGGCCACGGCCACAATTCTTCTTCTCAAGCATGTTGTAACATGCGGATCACAACAGTTTTCAAACAGAAAATTGACATTTGGATTCTTTAGAGCAGTCCCCAACCTAGAGTCCCCGGCTGAACGAAGAGAACCCTTCTTTTTAAAGATGTCAATTCCATCATTTGAATTAGGACTAGAAACCCTGTCCCTTTATTAAAGAAAGGAGTATGAACTATCATTTAAAAAAATTTCATTGGGTAAAACCTTAACCAAATCCATTTCTAATCTTCCCTATATTGTTTATAGTTGTCAAACTACTTCAACTGTTAATAGTGTTCGTGCTGCTGCCAAGACTATGGCAAATACTTTAAGATAGTGAAACAAAGAATCAGAGACTAGATTAAAAATCTTACAGACTAATTTATTCCCTGTGCCTTTTAATGTTTAAGTAGCTTGTATTTCCTGGGAAATTACATACATCTGCTTGGGGCAACAAGGGTCCAGAACGCGCACACACACACCCCACCATTCGCAACAGTCTTGAAAAGCAATCTAGGCCTTTTTTATGTTTATTTGCAAAAAAACTTCACTGCAACTATTCAAACCAGTTCATTTTTTTAAAAAACAAAAAAACATACAACCTGACTGTAAATCCTGGGTGTTATCCCATACAAACACAAAGGATGCAAGGATTAAAATTTGCACATAAAATGTCACATACAAGTCAACAGTATCCATGCTTAAAAACCATGAGGCTGTGGTCGCCTCTGAAATGTTAAAAAGGCTGATTTCTTTTTTTAGGCATCCACCCACCTTTTGGGACTAAAAGTGTTAAGTTTTGTACAAAATCTGTTGTAAATTGACAAATTAACACACTTCTGGTTGCTCCTTAAAAATAAAGAGACGTTTTCCATAAAAAGCATACAAGGGGGGAGGGGCTTTTGTTTGGAAGCTGAACAAACTTAAGATCTCAATTGTGTGCCCAATGCACAAAGACATTCCTTGAAATTTAGTTTCCCCTGTAGTGTACATCCATATAACCAAGTTCAAAGGCAAGTCACAATAAAAACTGCCACTTTGTCGGCTAAGGTTCAGACAAGCTGCGGTGAAAAGCCACTGTTGAGAAACCCAGTGAAGCACAGGGTGGACACACAGCACGGACACTTTGGGTTTTGGAGTTCGAGAAAATTGGAGTAAAAAGCTGTTTTATGTGCAATACTTTTAGATGATCTAGGAAGACCCAAAATCATGATAGCCGTAGCAGTCTGTGAAAAAGTCACCTACAAAAGGGGGAGACAGAGCAGAGAAAAAAAATTAGAATTCTTTTGAAGATGGCAAAATGTGCCACACTTTTAAAAATTATTTTTTTTATTTCTCTGCTCCCGTCAACCCCCCTCCCAACAAAGGCTTCTCAAAACAACTTGTGCATTTTGTAAAGGGAAACTTTTACAACAATGGTGTATGGCTTCACTTGGCTTAAAGCAGAGAAATGTTAAGAACAATTTAAATGAGATCTCATTTTCTTTTCAAAGATTAGCTCTCTTGAATGTCATGCCCAGTACAGCATCTTGCACAGTAACCTGGTTCTGAGTTTTGCTAGTCCTGGGGTGTGTGGTGTTAAAGGTTTGCTGAAAACACAGAACACTTACTATAGCCTGCCGTTGCAGAATTGCCACCATAGCCATAGCTTCCATATCCAGCACCTGGGAAAAGAAAGCATTATGTAAAAGTTAGTTTGCAGACAATACAGGTGGCATGCTGGAAGCTTACACAGAGGACATGCAGAAGTCACGTGTATTCAGCCATAAACAGAAAGCAGAATCAAGAGGCCCAGCAGAGGGATATACTTGGGCCTGAATTCAGATTAAAATTCTGATTTTGGCTTCAGTATTGGTAGTCTCAAAGTCAGGAGAAGACACCTCTTCTTTCAAGATGTAACAGAACTATAATAATGCCAAACTCTCAGATTATAAACCATGTTACGAAGCTACAAGGTACAAATTATTTTGAAGCTCAGAACCTCCTATAGGAGTGGAGAAATGCAGCAACTTACCAGCATTCATATAACCTCCGTGATTGGCACTACCAAAGCCACCTCTGCCTCTACCACGGCCTCTGATATTTCCGCCTCTGCCACGACCCCGCATGCTTGGGGGAGGAGGTACTTCAGCATGCATCGGGCCTCCCATACCATAGCCTGGATTATGCTGTTAAAATAAGCACAAATCCAGATGTTTAGTGAAAAATTAAAGAGTTGAATTTATATCCCCTTTCTCTCCTGTAAGGAGACTCAAAGGGGCTGATAATCTCCTTTTTCCTCCACCCCCAATAACAAACACCCTGCGAGGCAGGTGGGGCTGAGAGAGCTCAGAAGAACTGTGACTAGCCCAAGGTCACCCAGCTGGCATGTGTTGGAGTGCACAAGCTAATCTGAATTCCCCAGATAAGCCTCCACAGCTCAAGCGGCAGAGCGGGGAATCAAACCCAGTCCCTCCAGATAAGAGTGTCCATGCTCTTAACCATTATGCCATTGCTGCTCTCACAATACTGCTGCTCTCGTAATACTTTCTAAAGAGACATGAAGTATTTACTTGCTTGCAACACCTGCTGTGAGCCCACGTTCATGCCCGGTGATAAAATGACTGACTTTGGCGCCTGCGTAACTCTGTCTGGAAGGGACGTAAATGTTCCTTCATACACCTCCAAGCACAGAAGACGGCAGCATTTCTACACCAACCTTCACTGGAAACTTGGGTCCGCCTCGTGCTGGCATAGGGGCTCGCTTCTTCTTCTGCTCCATTGGAAGGGGAGCATCTGGGAACAGTTTCTCTAATGCAGCCAGTGCAGCATAAGCCTTCGCCACTTTTTTGTTTGAACCAGCCCCTTGGAACTTCTGCCCATCGACCTCAACCTTCATGACAAGGCAGAAAGAGTCAGAGAGCTGTGCATGGCTGAGCTCATAAATCATCGTCTGCCAACAAGAGTACCAAGGGTCACTGCGAATGTATTCACCATCCATCCACCTCACCTCCATTACAAACCGCTTGTCATGACTTCCACCAGTTTCTGAAATCAGCTCATATTTTAAGCCACGACGCTTCTCGTTCAGCTCCATGACTGGGTTTTTCCCGTGCTTTGTCAGGATTGGGCCCTGCTGCTTCACATTCTAAGAAATTAAAATGTATTATTACATTCATGTAGCATCTGTCACTTAGAAGTAGAGCAAGCCAAAGGATTAGTTGTAAAGGAAGCACTCACTAGCTCTACCTAGTTCAGTTTTCTAACCTCATGGTGACTAGCCAAGATAAGCAAGGTGGGGCATGATGCACTCTAAGGTTTCATGAGCCCATTAGAGTGGTACAACAGTGTCTTTGTGCATGTGCAGAAGGAAACATTCTGGAAACTGACAGCAGCAGATACACTAATCATGCTAGTTCAGGTCAAATCTTTATGTACCTTTATGTACCTTTAAGAGGTACATAAAAATGAAAGATGTAAACGTTGACGGTAGTTTCAAGAAATACAGGACTTATATGGGACAAAAGGGCATGCGAGGGAGAACAGCAAACACAGCGAAGGACTGAAGAGTTTCTGAAACGCAGCATATAAGTGATGTGGAGTCACTGGGATTCTAGCCCAAATAACCCGGAGGGGATTTCTGACACTCTCAGGCCTACAGCCAATATTCACCTCTGTTTGCTCTGATGGTGAAGCAGCACTTGGTGGACAAACAGTTTCCACCACAGGAGGGGTCGCCACAGCCACTGGCTTCTGATCCGTTTCCTCCGCTGACTCATCCCCCCTCTCTCTGCCTTCGACACCAGTAGCCAAGCCCATGTCTTGTAATACCTAAATAACATCCAAAAAGATCAGCCACATTTATCCAAAGTCATCCAGAGGCCACTAGAACTGAATCACCAGGAATAAGCAGCTAGCCGACTTGACTCCGTGGGCCACTCAGGGGTCATATTAAACCCATCCTTCAGAAATTAAACTGTTGTTTTTGAGCTTCCAAATAATACAGACCAAGATTTAGTACAAGGAAATATCATAAGGTGTATATGTTGGGAGTGGACACTGCGGGAAGCTCCACCAACAAGAGTTGTGATAGAAATACAAGCCTCACAGGGCAAAAAGAAAATGTTCCTCTTCTTGAAGAAGGGGCCACAACATCGCCTCTCAGTTGCACTCTGAGCCAAGATTCAGGTCCTCCCAGGGTAGGAAACTTTGCTGCATCACAGGACTCAGGCTCATGGACAGAACCCAGGGGGTGGTGAGAGAGGAAGTATGCTCCACTGAACCACCCACACCTCTCTACACCCTGCCCTGAGGGATGGGCGAATCCTGCGTGAGAGGCGGAGGTGGGGAGCTTGCCTTCTCTCCTGTGGCCCACCAGGCATCCTTCATAGTAAGAAGGGGCAGAGACAACTGCTCTGTGACCATCCTTGTGGAAGATCCTGCGGGAGAAGCAAGAGCAGCACCCCTCGCCTTGTCATCAGCCTACACCTGTCCACTGCCACAAGGCTTGCAGTGACAACTGCTCTGCTGCTCAGCTTGTCTGCAGCACACCTGAGGCCTTTTTTGCTGCCTACCTTCAGCATCCCTTTTATTGGCACTGGAAGCGGCTGCATGTTTTGCTTGGGACGTGAAGCCACCCCTTCCACGACTGCCCAATTTGGGTGGGGTGTCACTCCTATTCTCCCCCTCCCTCCTTCCCCACACAACTACCACCGCTCGGGTCCATGACAAGCCAGAGATAAATGCTTGGTCTTTTAAAAATTCCCTGCCTGCGGCACACTCTGAACCCTTCATGGCCTCCCCACATGTTACACATGGGAAGCACCACCCCATCACAATCATTTGGGATGGAGTGGTGCTCTCCAAGGACCACACAACTCCCCTCTAACGACAAGGGCTGAGAGCAAGACAGGCAGGGGCATCTATGATACAAATCCTTCATCTCTTGCCTGCTCCGGACGCTTTGTGGCACAAGATTACCTCCCAAGGTGGAGCCCTCTTCAAAGCAATCAAATCGCGCACCTGTGATTTAGAGCAAGTCGACTTAATTCCATTTGCAGTGCAAGGCTACTCTGACCTGAGTTTCCAGGTGCAGTAACAACTGGAGGAAGGGCAACAGTCACTGAACTGTTTGACAACAAACATGCCAAGCTAGAGTACTTACGCATTCACTTTAAACCCTGGCTTATTAATTCAGGTATCACACAAGACTACGCCTGTGCATGTCATGGTCTGGCAAGATGCTGAGTGGAAATATAAATCTGTGGCTCATCTTAAGACAGTCAAGCATAGGAAGGCCCCTTTCAAGTATAAGGAATACAAGTTGTGTTTAAAGGCAAAGGCAGTAAGGGTACTTTAAAAAAAGTCTGACATGTATTATTTACAGCTGTCTCTTACCTTAACTGCTACGTGAAGTTTGGCTGTCTTTTTGGAAGGGCCTGAAGCTTCATATGTGCTACCATCCACCTCCACGGACATCGTAAATATTGGAGCATGAACTGGGCCTGTCTGAGACACGAGTTTGTACTGCAGCCCGGGTTTTAGTTGGTTCAGCTTCATCAGCGCATTCATGGCTTGTGGAGGTTCTGCTTTCTCCTCTGAGCAGAAGAAATTGTGTGTCAGATACAGACAACTGCGTAACATCCTCCCTACGGCAACATCATCATCCAACAGGCCAAGTACACAGACCGACATTCACAGCTACTAAACCAGAGCAGCAAAGCAGCAGAAATGTGACATTCATTTCTACTTCCTACTAGTTGCATAAAACGTGAAGGCCAAGAATCAGCATTAGCAGGCGCCTGAACAACTAAGTATACCTACCTCTTGCCAACTCAATACCTTTTTTCTGAATCTTCTTTTTCTTTTTGCTTGGGGACTTCTCCTCTCCATCTTCTTCCATAGGACGTTTCAATGGGGTAACAGCATATGTGGTACTTGGGGGAATCTGGACTGTGGGCAAATCGTAGGAAGTCAATTAATGCACTAACAGTTATGCTAAAGATGCCCACAGAAACAAAATTCCCAACTACTAAACCTACCAGTGTAGTCAACCAGGGTTTCGTTTTTGGGTTTCTTGGGCATCTTTGAGGGCAACGGATCCATCCCCAAGACTTTGTGAAGCTGGCCAAATGCAGCAAGCCTCAAAGCATGCTAGAAAGACAGAAAACGCATCACAGAAATGCCCCACCTTGCTCTGGATTTTTCCCAATATCCACGATCCCAAAACCCAGTTCAAACATCTGAAGCCGAAAACCCTGAAAACAAACCTCAGCACAAGCGTTGGTGCTTAATGTTAACTATTTCAAACACATGACACCTTGTTTCTGTCAGATCATCGCAAGCCTCCTAAGTTATTGGAATGGGACCTTTTTTTTCCATGTTGTGGAGATTACTAGCTATCATGAATAACTCATTGTTGTTTTGTAACATCTGTAATCAGAACTATACCTGAGCACTCTGTGTGATATCTTCCCTTTGTTGTCTGTCTAGAT
Source organism: Sphaerodactylus townsendi (assembly GCF_021028975.2). Lineage (NCBI taxonomy): Eukaryota > Metazoa > Chordata > Lepidosauria > Squamata > Sphaerodactylidae > Sphaerodactylus > Sphaerodactylus townsendi. The sequence goes on from NC_059431.1 coordinate 122,073,173, forward strand.
GCCCAATAGCATCAGTGGCTTCTTTTTCACAAGGATCATAAATACCAGAACCATCTGAAGGCAGGAAACAAGGAAGATATGCAGAGAATTATCCTAAGGTCTCTAGGACTGAAATATTCCCTTAACATCACCAAAGTGCGATGTAAGCAGCCCAGATGAAGTTCTTGATCAAGAGCCAGGGAGCTCATCTAGTCTACAATGCAGGTAGTTCAGCAAGGCATCAGGGCAAGCTTGACAACGCCTTCAAGCCCTCCAAAACCATCTGTCACATCCAAGTAAGGAAATGGGAATTACAGGGCCACAGTTTTAAGTGCATTCTTAAAGGCATCGTGGTGCCCGATGTATCAAGTCTTACAGGCAATAAACTAAAGATAAAACAGGAATGTCCAATTTGAACTGGGCATAAGAGACCTAGAGTCGAACAAAGTCGCACCACAGCCGTCAAATTTTCTCAGCAGTCTAGAACCACCTAACCTGGCATAACTATTCCCGATGCAAGGCATTCAAGAACTCTTCTCAAGGCCTCGCCAGCTCCCATAGGCCTGTTGGCTGTTCCAATCGATTTCTCGCATAGCAACTCTAGCGGCTGAAATGACATTTCAGAAAGTTTTTTTAAAAAAACAGCAAGCACAAGTAAATGATTACACTGCAGGCACTTCTGGCCACAGCTGTTCCAGACCTACCACCAAGGCTGTATATAGTTTGAAAGGTTGGCCTTGTGCTACTGCCGCCTAACCCTTTAGCTAAGCATTTAACCCAACCGAAAGGCACAGAAGTGAGTTCAGCTAAGGAGCTGGATTTTGATCCAAGAGTAAGAGGGCACTGGGCAAGCTGCCGAGTTGATTGCTTTCTGCAAAATGATAACTGTTAAACGTAATAAACTTTGTAAGAGAAACAGAAACAAAGGAAAACAGATAACCCACCACTGACAATAGATTAAATGTCCCCCTGCATTGTTTCTGCCCCCTACTTGAAAACAGGGTTACCTCCTTGCTGCTAATCTCACCAATTGTCTAAGTGGAATGGTCTCCCAGAGAAAAGTAAAATGGAAATGCACGCTGGCCCAGCATCCCAGTCCCATTCCTGATCAGTGGTGTTCAGGCCATCTCTGCTAACCCTTGGCCAGCCCTTCGAATGAGGGGGAAGAACCTTCTGCTGTGCTCTCTCCCTCAGCACGAGGAGAAGCTGCTCAGAGAAAAAGCTCCCCAAGGAGAGGACAGATTCCTTCCCCCACAGAAGCTAGCTTGGCCTTTGCTTGTGGGGCAGCTGCTCACCCACTTCTCCCTGGCCAGCCACCTCTGCTTCTAACAGTGACCCATGAGAATGCAGACACTGCAGAGAAGAGAGGATGGGCTCTTTAATTCCAAACCTGGCTTCAGGCTTTGGGGGAGGGTGCCCTGTCCAGCCGCAGCCAATTTATAGTGACCCAATCATTTTTCAAAACAAGAGACGCTCAGAGATGGTTTGCCAATGACTGCTACTGCATAGCAATCCTGGGCTCCCTTGGTGGTCTCCCATCCAAGTACTAACCTGGGCTGAGGTGATGGGGCTGGGCTGGCCAACAGGGCCAGCTTGCAGCTTACCCATCTTCTAATCCCTTTGGCAGCAGCTGTTTTAAAGAAGGAACCACAAGACCTATAGGACAACAGCCCTGCTTTCTTTCATGTAGTGGGGAGACAGTGCCTAGAAAAGCCCAACTGTGGCTGTGCCACTGAGTATCACAGAGACAGATTTTGGAGGCACTCATCTGCCTCGATAGTCAGAGAGCCTCTGCTGACACCCTTTTGTGGCTGTTATGTTGGTCCACAACATCCTGCTGGTCTGTCTCTTCAACAACTCCATCTCAAATGGAGCATTCACGAAGCACTGTCTAACTGAAGCATCAAACACTGGATGCTCATTCCCTGAACAAGGACTACAATGTGACTACGTTCAAACTAATTTATTAGCCAACCCTATGCCCTTTTGGAAATGAACATTTAGTTAAATAATCTCCATCTTCTGTGATTAAGATGCAACTTCCACGGTATGTATCTTGAATTCCTTTTATTTATTTATTTATTTATTTATTTCTTCAATTTTTTTATACCGCCCAATCCCCTAATTACACACTCATTTTTCTATAAAAGGAAATACAAGGTGTAAAATTACCCATCCTCTAAGCGGAGCCCAAGTAGGAACACGGGTACACAGATCTCTCAGCACCCTGATGACAATGACACAAGACTTCAAGCCATTTGCTCTGGCCTAGAACAAAGTAATAAGCAGGACAGGTTCAGTAGTGAATATCAGAACCAAGAGGAGACATTTTTGTAGTGCTACTTTGTCAAGGGTAAACTATGTATGCATCTTCATATCTTTAAAATTCAGTATTTGTAGTTAACTGCACAAAAAAATTACTCTTAACACAAAGCAGCAGCTATATATCTACTGTTTCACTGAAAAACTAAAATTCTTTTCTGTGCTCCTTTAGCAACTGTACATTTAACAGATGCTAAGTTCTGCACATCTACAGCCCAGCATTAAGATGCTTTAACAAAGTTAGGCAATTACAACTTACAAGTGTTCTACTTAAAGACAAATATAAGAACAAAATGCAAACCTGGAACCACTTGGCGTGTCGGAGTGACGCCAAGGCAGCAAGGCATTTCTGCCTGTCCAGAACGTCCGGTGAGTCGTTGACTGATAGCGTTTCTATTCGTGGGTGGAATAAGAAGACAAGGTACAGTTTGACCAAGGGGGTTCTGTCGGGTGGAGAGGGGATGAGGCAGTTTCCTAAAGGGCAGCTGAGGCTCCCAAATATTTCCTCTACCTACAGCTGAAAGGATACCCTCAAATATCCTTTTCTTTTCACCCTTATGAACTAGCAGCCACTTGAGAAAAAAGTGAGACACTAGCTAAAATCTACCCAGAGAAAGAAACCCTACAAGTAAGGAAAGTAATAACTCTAAGCTATGCTAAATAGGCTACAGAAAGAAGATATGAACTACACTCATTAAGGGAAAGTTTAAATTCCACCCCACCCACCCCCATTTCTGCATCTTTCAAAAGTATATAGCTAAAGGTTTTCTGAAAGGGAACCCCCTCCGCCCACAAGGCTTGACTGCCCTGGCCCCAGCCCATGACAGATTGTGTCCTGTTGGTCAAAGGTCCAGCGTCCCTAAAATCGACAAACTAGAAGGCTTGGTAGATGTGGTCAGATATCAGATCCATAAAACAGTCAGAGAACAAAATCATCGCGTCTGTGCTGCAGCAAAACTGACAGGGGAAAGTGGAGGGTCAGCTCAACTGCTTGAAAGACCACTGTGCGTGCGGATGGCTCGTCAGACTTCTGAACAAATCCAAAGCGGAATGAGCTGTTCAAGGACAAGAACAGCTTTGGTACAAGAGGTAAATTTACACACACCCTCATCACTGCAGTATCAAGTGATGATGTGCATGTATATGGAAAGTAGTCATGCAACAAACACTTCACTGCCTCCTCGTATTCTTTTCAATGGAGGCAGTTCACCCATTCAGCTCAACTTTACAGCTATCACCTGCATGGGAACAAGCCCCGATTCACACTTAATAGGGATGCAGTAACTTTATCCAAAACTCTGTGGTGTATAATCCCACTGAACAGGAAGAGAACTGAACACCACCAATCATTTTTGCTGCAACGCAAACCGCTTTATGTAAAACATCCAATTTAATGATCATGCAGAAGTCGTTTAAACTAAGACTTCAATTTTTAAAAAATGAGGCTTATAACATCTGTACCAGCAATTCAAAACACCTGCTGAAAACACACGTACACACACAGTCCATTGAAGGACTCTGGTCATACACAGGCCCAAATATTTAAAATATGCATTAAACAGGAAGGTGCTACTCAAATTCTAGGAACCTCCGAACCACAACAGTGTGGCATTACAGACATGATGATGTTGGCTTGCGTGACGTTGTGCCTAGTCAGAAATTGAACACCACATGGAACAGAGCAATTGGCAGCCACAGAATGCGTTTCCAAACTGACTGTCAGCAGCGTTCAGTCCTCCGTACCTCCAGCTAACATTTTTTCCATTTCTTCTCTGACAACAGGGGAGGTCAAGTGGATAGTAAGTGTCAGCGGAGGCTCTTTTGTATTCTTAATGACAATGGCAGCATCACTGATAGACTGGATAATTTCATATTTATCTTCGGTAATAGCCTGAAACACAAAGAAATGCCTTCAGAGATTTTCCTCGAGTCTCTTCCTCTCCAGTGCAATTTATCAATTAAGAATGCAGGTGCCTGGGAGACTCAGATGCAAATGCCCACTTGGGCCACGGAGGCTCAATGGCTAAGTCACTTTCTCAGCCCAACTTCCCCCACCTGGTTGCAGAGGATAAAATGAAGAAAGAGGAGACTGTCAGCCACTCTGGGTCCCCACTGGGGAGAGAAGAGTGGTATAAATTAATTAAATAAACCTTGAAAACTATTCATCCCTCAAGAGAAGTTCATTAGAGTTGATATAGCCAACAGTAATCAAATATATATGGGGGTGGAATAGGTAATCATCTATTTTGTAGATGGTCAGGTGTCCTCTCACTTAGCAATGTGAAGAACGCTCATCAGCAGGGACCAAGAGAGACTGTCCAGGGGAAAGCCACACACCCAGGCCTCACTCCAGCCCCTCCAGTCCCAAACGCCTGCATCATCATGAAGCTCCAGGAAGTCAACTTTCACTTTGTTCAGGCTCCTGATGGGTTAGAAACAGAGGAGGCCACCTCTCACCCAACAGAGTCTGTGCACTGGGCCAAGAGGAGGTGGACATGTGCCATGGGAGACAGTGTGGTCAGGGCAGCACTGGCCAGAAGAAGGGTTGCACTGCTCGCTGCCTTTTTTTCCAGCTTCATTTCCCCTCCTGCCAATCATCTGACTGACATGATCAAATTATCTCAGGAGAAATGTAAAAGTTTTTCCCATCGTGTTATCACTTCTTAGAACAATTTTAACCAAAGACAGACATGCACATTTCAAAGATTTCAGTGGTACACGAGGAATTTTAAATGGAAAAGCCTGAGATAACAAGCCTTCCTCATATACAGGCAGCGGGAACACTGAACACGACAACTTGCTTCTGTAATCACTTCCACGGCCTGTCCTGTAATGTCTTAAAGACACCAAAATTGTGACAGGCCTTTGGTCTCAGTTAAGGGAAGAGGCAAGAGAAGCTGAATGAAAAAATAAATGAGATGGGAACAGTGAATCAAAATGGAGGGGTTGGCTGCTATCCAGTGTTAAGAGCACACTTGCTAAAAATGTACTGATATTTTCGTACTGTGTGACTCAAAATATTAAACCAGATCTCTAATGATCCAATCCTTAAAAACCAGCTAAGACAATACAGTAAACTGGCTTAACCAGACCGGCGGGCGAGCATAAACCCTGTGCAGCCAAATGACAAGCTGAGCCCTTCGGGGGAGGGCGGTTTATAAATATTATTATTATTATTATTATTATTATTATTATTATTATTATTATTATTATTATTATTATTATTATTATTATTATTATTATTATTATTATTATTATTGATGATGATGATGATGATGATACACCCCACCAGCCATGCTTATTTGTGTTCACTACAGTTAAATGAACAATTCATGGGCGTCAGCACTACCGTGATTTCTTTCTTCATACTCACAGCAAGTTGCACGCCAAGATTGTCAGCTACTTTTTCCAAAAGACCAGTTGTGGGCTTCTCTTTGCACAGCAGAACCAGCTCAAGGTCTAAGTCTCCCTTCAGTAAGAGCCCCTTGGCAACGAGACCAACTCGCATCACTCCACGAAGGGTTCTGGTCAAGTGTTCAGAGGTCTTCTGCTCGCTAAAAAAAACAGTTAACAGAACCAGTTACAAGAAAGGTGGAACAAGCAGGACACCCTATGGGGTTCACTCTGTTGTTAAATATTTGTGGATCATATATGAACTTCTAGCACGCTTTAATGAGATTAGTTTTTTTGCTCTATGCGTTCTAGCTTTCCAATGTTCACAGAAATGGTTTCCTTAGTCTAATTTGCCAATAACGGAAAACATCCACGAGCAAATTCATGCCAGGAAGCAAAGAAATGAACTGACAACCAACATGGCAACTTTGCCTCGGCAACAGACAGTCATTACAGAAGAATAATTAATAGGATCGTTAATAGGCAACTGTATTGAAAGTTCATAAAATACACCAAAACCATTCTGCCTGTAGGCTTAACATGAATTCAGAACAATCCCCCCAACCAACTTCACTATACTTCACACTATACTTCATACCAGCAGGCCTAGAGCCAAAATAGCAACATCAACCACAGGCTGGGAAAACCTGGATGCAAATCTCCATTCAACCAAGAAGTTCACTGGGGCCACCTCCATCGCCCCACCCACAGGGAAGGGGGGGGGAAAGCAGACATGGAAAAACTGGAAATTAGGAGAAAATTTAAAAGATTGTTTCATCACAATATTTGATTTCTTTGTAATATTTAAAGGTGAACACAATATTTTACTGTGTTGTTTAAGAAGCATGTTTCAGGTTCCCTTTAGTCAACACTCCAAATGCTAATAACATATTAACAAGTTTTACGTAACCCAAAGCAAATACATTTCCTTTTTACCAGGTAAGATATACAGATGATTTTTTAAAATTATTAACTACTGCAACTATGTACCATACAGCCTCCAATTTATCTCACTTATCTTTGGCCTAGATCAGTGATGGCGAACCTTTTCGAGACCAAGTGCCCAAACTGCAACCCAAAACCCACTTATTCATCACAAAGTGCCAACACAGCAATTAAACCTGAATACTGAGGTTTTAGTTTAGAAAAAACGGTTGGCTCAGAGGTGCGCGTTACTCGGGAGTAAGCTTGGTAGTAGTCAGTGGTGTTGCTTTGAAGCAACTGTGCAATGCTTAGCATGAGTGAATCGCGACCCTAGGAGGGTTTACTCAGAAGCAAGCCCCATTGCCAGCAACCAAGATTACTCCCAGGTAAAGAATCACACTTTAGTTCTTTCCATGAAAATCAGTGGGGTTTAACAGTGCTTAACAGGGTTACCTACACTGCTTCCCCAAAACTAGGTCTTAAATGCTAATAATCTCCCTGAAATAATTACACTATTAGCACACTGGGGGCCTGGCGGGGGAACGGGTGTGGGGGGAAAGGGAAGTAAAACTTTTGCTTTTCCAAAACCAAGTAACACCCCCCCACACACACACACCCCACAAAATAGAAGTAAAAAGGCAGTCAAGAAAGGCAATCCTAAGTAAGAATGCTGCGCGAGGGATGGGATAACTTCAGGAAAGCTACACTGGTGGAGCAGCCATCTGATCTGAGGTTTTTCCTTCACATGTCATCACAGAACTTGACTTCCCACAAAAATGCAACAGGAACAAAAAAATAAAAGCAGTTCTAGCAAAGGCCTTGATGTGCTTTTTAAAAAAATCCTAAATGCATATCAGTTCCTCCTCCCTAGTTTGATCTGCCCAGGCAAAAAACTTGGGTCTGAGCGTTTCCTGGGTGTTTGGAAAGACACATGTTTTGTTTGTTCAACCCCTTGAGCAGCAGCAGCAGCCAGTCTGCTCCAGCCTCCAGAAGGTCCTGCATGACCCTGCAGCTCTAGCCCTCTGCCCCACCCCCTCGAGCAGGGGCCAGTCTGGTCTAGCCTCCAGCAAGTCCTGCGCGTGCCACTCTGCGCCTCTCTAGCATCTCTGCCTCCTCTGCTTCTGCACCCCCCTCGGGGAGCAGCCACCCGGAGCACAGGCACCAGGCCCGCCAGCCGAGTCCTCCCTGCTTGCCGCGGTGCACGCACATTGGGTCCAGCAGTCTAGGCCAGCCTAGATGTGGGGGGGGGGAGATTTTTCCAACCCCCCCCCCCCCGACAAACTCTGTGCGCACATGCCCACAGAGAGGGCTCTGAGTGCCACCTCTGGCACCATAGGTTCACCACCACTGGCCTATATGGTTCCACTTTCTACACTTAATGTAAACACAAATGTACATGTGCCGGAAATGTAATCTGATGTCACAGGAAAAAATTGAATTTAGAAAAAAATTGAAAACTTATGCCATGCTTGCTTTCCTATCAAATCTAAACTTCTTTTTTAATATAAAATACATCATTTATAATTTAGCATATAAAATTGTACTGTCTACTACGTTTATGGGATTTAAAAGTATAAACACCTTAATTTTCAGTAAGAAAAAGTGGAAGGATGTGAAGCATCTCAGAAAGTTTCAAACTGCTGCACCCCATACTAACCACTGCATATATCTTGATATTTTTTGCCCTAGAAGGAAAGACTAAAAGCTGAAGGCTGAAAACAAATTCTGCAGTAAAAGGAAGTTTTCCTTTGAACAGAAGCTTACTCATAATTATTTTTATTTAAACGTTTTGTGCTACCTTCCCACACTCTCTATGAGCACAGTTGCTACATCAATCAAATTGCTGTCCTAAATAAAACTATCTTCAATTGTCTCTTGAAGATTGACAACAAGGGCCAGATGCTGTAGTCTCATTATCAGGTGTCATTTTTTACCTGAACAGTAAAATAGTAAGCACTTATGGACTGTAGCTTTTGGTGATTACGTCTGGGCTTTTTATTGATAAGAGCTAGAATTACAAACAGAACCCATGGGAACTATTTGTATGTGTATATATCTGATGTATTCTATTTGTTTCTTTTATTGACAAATGTTTTACTGTCATTTATAATGCCAATAAAGGCTTTATACTACTAAAAAAAAGAGAAGAGTTTTGTTTTATACCCTTCAACTACGCAGCAATGGCGTAGGAGGTTAAGAGCTCGTGTATCTAATCTGGAGGAACCGGGTTTGATTCCCAGCTCTGCCGCCTGTGCTGTGGAGGCTTATCTGGGGAATTCAGATTAGCCTGTGCACTCCCACACATGCCAGCTGGGTGACCTTGGGCTAGTCACAGCTTCTCGGAGCTCTCTCAGCCCCACCCACCTCACAGGGTGTTTGTTGTGAGGGGGGAAGGGCAAGGAGATTGTAGTGTAAGCCCCTTTGAGTCTCCTGCAGGAGAGAAAGGGGGGATATAAATCCAAACTCCTCTTCTTCTTCTCCTGTATGGAGACATAAAAACTTATAAACTCCTTTCCCTTTTATCTTCCCGCAACAGATATCCTGTGAGGTGGGTGGGGCTGAGAGTTCTGAAAAACTGTGACTAGACCAAGGTTGCCCAGCAGACTGTGGGTAGAAGCAGGGAAATAAATCCAGTTAACTAGATAGGAGTCCGCCGCTCAGGTGGAGGAGTGGGGAATCAAACTCATTCTCCCAATTGGAATCCACCTGCTCTTAACCACTACACCACGCTGGCTCTTAAATTGTGGGACTGCTGTTATGTAATCATGGGGCTATCACTGAAAAGGTCCTCTCTTGTGTGCCCAGACAAGTCAAGAGAGCATCTGCCTGTGACCCTAATTCCAGGGAAGAAATGTATGGGGGAAGACAGTTCTTCAGATATCTTGGCCCCAAGCCATACAAAACCTGACTTGGCCTGGGCAGCAGATCAGGAAGCAGCCAGTGTAATAACTGCAGAATTTGCGTCACATGTCCCAGACAGCCAGCTGTGACCAGCAGTCTAGCAGCTGCCTTCTGCCCTAGCTGCAGCCTGAGACCACTATGAAAGGGTAGCCCCAAGTACAATGCATTGCAATAATCCAGTCAGGCTCACAGCCCAGCTGAAGTGGGGCCAAGGAACAGTCCACCAGGCCTTCTAAGGCAGCCCTTCTCCACCTTCCTATGCTGTGACCCCTTAATGCAGTTCCTCCTGTTGTGGTGACCCCCCAACCGTAACATTTAATCCATTTTACAGATAGAGAACACTGATGCAGAGAGTCTTAGGCGACCCCTGTGAAAGGGCCGTTCGACCCACAGGTTGGGAACCGCTGTTCTAAGGCGACTGCTGTGTCAAGCAGCACTCCCAAGCTGCAAACCTGGCTTCTCAAAGGGACGATCGTCTCATTTGGGGCAAGGAAGAGCTCCAGTCCCTGAGGCACCAACCAAAGATTGAAGAAGACATGCTGGACAAAACGTGCACCTTAAAAATTTTTTGATTGATCTTATTGTTTGTGTTGACTTTGTTGTAGTAAATTTCTATTGAATTTGTTTCGAGCTGCCCTGAGTCCAATCATGGCTGGGGTTAAGGCGGGCCAGAATAAAGTAAAAAGTAAGTAAACTCTGTGTTTTCAGGATTAATTTGAATTAGAGAGTGGGGAAGGTTAGTAATGATGCTGTAGAGCCAGTGGATAGAAGGTAGTGAATTTTAAGATTTTGTAATAGTTTCTCTGATATTAGATTTGTTATTTCAAGATCAGAGGCAAAGCTGGGCCAGAGTGCGCCCGGTGCACACTCTGGCTTTTACAGCCCCTCCACCCCACCCCACCCCCTTACTTTAGCAAACCGAGCAGGTTGGAAAAGAGGCCTACCTGTTCCCTTCCAGGCTGCAAACAACCTGATGGGAACTACATTTCCCACCAGGCCGTTTGCAGCCTGGAATGGAACAGGCAGGCCTCTTCTCCAGCCTGCTTGGTTTGCTAATGTGGAGGGGGGGCGCTGCGAGAGGGAGAATTTTCTGCTCCCCTGACCCAAAGCCGTGTGCCTGGTGCACCCCCCTCCCCCTGGTAGCCCCGCCACTGCTCAAGATCCAACATGTTATAGCTATAGCTATACAGTTTTTGGGGAGAAACACTAATTTTTTCTGCTTTGCCCTTGTTTGTCCTGAAAATTTTCTTTTTTTCCATTTTATATTTCTCTATTTTGTTTGTCAATTGTACTGTGAAAATTATTTTACAAAAATAAAAAGGGAAAAGTGGGGGAAGAAACTCATATTTTTCCATAGAATATGCTGACACAGGTGGTGATGCCCACTATCCTGGATAGCTTTAAAAGGTGCTTGGACAGATTTATGGAGGAGAAGTCGATTTATGGCTACCAATCTTGACCTTCCTTGATCTGAGACTGCAAATGCCTTAGCAGACCAGGTGCTCGGGAGCAGCAGCAGTAAGCAGCAGCAGCAGAAGGCCATTGCTTTCACATCCTGAATGTGAGCTCCCAAGGGCATCTGGTGGGCCACTGTGAGTTGCAGAGTGCTGGACTAGATGGACTCTGGTCTGATCCAGCAGGCTCTTTTTTATGTTCTTATGCACTGCATGTGAAGAAAACTTGCCTTAAGAAGCATTTTACTCATTCTGCAAGAAAAAAATATTTCATAAAAGTTTTTGGGTGCACCACCAAACTTTTCAGTTTTTTAAACTGGAAAAACTAAATGAAATCATCAATAAAGATCCCCAACACAACCAATTTCCCCAGACCTCCACATTTCCTAGTCCACATGTGCGCCATCAAGGGAAAAAACAAGTGCAGTGTTAGAAAGCTTGTTCTTGCAAATTTTGATTTCCCAAAGGTCAAAAGCTATGAATCTTTTAGACACTGCCTGAGTCATTCTATTGGAGAAGATTCACTAGAATGGAGAGTAATATGCAATCAACAAGACTGGTTAGCACTGTTAATACAGTTAACACAATCTTTGCAGTCCAGTCTGTATATGTTATTTACTCACAGGTGAATTCAATGGAAGGGACTTACCTCAATGCAAGCAATTAGACAGACTGCACCCCACGACCTCTTCAACACTTCAAATTCAAGTGAGTATCTCATTTTTCTGCGTAGCCCTGAAAACTAGTTTCTACGGCTCTTTCCTGATCAGCTATTTGTACAGTCATAGTATTTCATCTTTCCTCCACAAGTTCCCCCAAAGTTCTAAATCTGTGGTCCTGGCCATGGACATGAAAAAGGAAACTGCTAACAGCCAATCATATGAACTGCATCCTTTCCCCCATCCTTGGTCTGACACCTACTATGAAATTCCCTTTAGCTGGTTCTAGAGGAAAACTACATAAGGCTACTCTTTGTTCCTTGGATGAGCCCACTGGCACCAAGTGGTAAGCTGCAGAACTCTCTTCACAACCTGAGTCCAATACTGATAGAAGTCCGTAACCAGTTGAAGGTTGCCTCAGTCTTCCAGCCTTTCAAGGTCAATAAAAGTGTAGACAACTGCGGAAGGCAATGACAAACCATGCTGCAAACCAAGTCTGTCAAATCATGATGCAGTGTCACAGCATGGGTCAGGAATGACCCAGTGCTTCTGTCTTTAGCTTTTACCATAGCCCCCGTCCCACTATAAAACTGTTCCTCAAGTGGAAGTGTATGTTGGGGGATAAGATAGGGTTTTAAAGTAGGGGTTCTCCTAATACTAAATTGAGTTACACTTCCTCTGAAGGACCAAGCATGCACCATCCGGTACTTCTATACTCAATATTATTTAAAGATGCAGATTGCTGTAGCTACTTCCTGAAGAATACGGAGCTGGCCGATCACAGTTGCTAGTTTAGACGATTGAAGTAATAAATGGCTTAGGCCCAGAGTACATGAAGGATCACCTCCACTTTTTTGACACACTGTGACCCCTTTCTGGTGATAGTTATTTGTCTTATGTTTCATACTGCTCCTTCTTTGATTTTCGTTTATTTTATCTGTTTCCCAGGAGAAGAGCTCTGGAATCTTTTCCTGCTCATCATCTTGTTTGTACAACTTAATCCGCTCCACTCCCTTGTAGGCACCTATAACCTCCCCACAACCACTAATTTTCCTTACAGTTTTGTACAAAATGATTTCCTCTCAATATGCATCTGAACTAACCTTTGAATCAGAAAAGCTCATGATGGAATAAAAGGTGTTAATCTTTACGATGCCACTGGACTTCAGTATACAAACTTAGCTAACATAACAACACATTCTTGACTCAAAACTAATACTACATGATAATTCTAGATGGGTACCTGTGTAAATCTTTGGCAGCAAACAAGAGAACTCTAGCTGCAATTCAACTATTCTAGAAAAAGTTTCTTAAGATGATTCAGACCTTTCTTAGCTTTCCTCTTCATTCTGCTAGACCCAGAAGCATTCCCTTCTCTCCTCCACACACAAAATGTGTGGGGTTTCAGGGGTGACTGCCACTAATCAGGGACTTAACAGGTGAAAAATAATTGCAAAACTTGGAGAATGCCAGAAAACAGCAACTCGACAATGTTACTTGCCTTCCTTCTTTGTTCTCTTCTTCAGCTGCCGTCTCCATGGTCTCCGGTGGTTGTTCTGGCTGCTCCCCACTGCCCTTCTCCTGTTCATTAATCCAGTCAGATACAGCTTTGAGAGCACGCTCAGTATGAGAGACCATGTTTTGAACGGCTATCAGCTCTTCCTGAGTGGGATAAACTGCAGAATGTTTTGCCATAACATGGCGGTCATCGTTCACAAAAATGCGCATTGGTCGCTGGAAAAAAAAACCAGAGATTAGATAAACTATGCATTTCTGAGATTTTTAAAAGCTCCTGAAAGGCAATTCCTTACCATTTTGGCTCCTGACTCCTAGCTGAATTTTTGAAGAAATATGTTGTTCTTCAAAGGTGCAGCAACTTTAAAGGCTTTGGTAGTCTGAGAATGAAAATATTAATAATATTAGATAACAAAATTAGTATATCTGTGAAAACATACAATAAATCATATTACTCATCATTCATTTCCTAAACATACCACTCAAACCTGTATGAGGTAACACAGGATTAACTGAGTCACCATTAGAAGAAGTTGCTAAAGTGATCCTGATAATAAGAAAGATCTCAAGTAGATGTAAATCCCACCAGTGCAATTAAATATTTTTGAGCCTAGCTCATGCTGCCTTGAAATTCTTCAAGGTAGGAGAGAAGATAAACCTATGTGTCCCCCAGGGAATAAATGAAATAAGATGTGCAGTCTCGTTTAACACAATCACTGGGACAAAACAGGCCTCACACTGAAGATCTACAGTTGGATCTTCTCATAATTTGAAGTCAAGGACAAACTATCAACTTCCTGGACTGCTAATTTGATCAGGGGAACAGTGCTAGAGATGGAATTTAACTCTTCCCCCAGCATGTCACTTCCCCCAACCCCAATTTCCTGAACAAATGGGCAGCAACACACAGCACTATCAAAATGCTAGCCATAGCAAGATCTGTTGTCTAACATAAACTCTGCCATCCAAGACCCCTCAACATGGATGCTACTGACAACCCTCTACCAATTAGGGCTCCTTGCTACAGGGTAGCAAATCATGGTAGAATGAAACCCATTCCCACTGTGTGTACAGTGTACTGACTTATGGTGCCCACATAGTGTTGTCAGGGCAAGAGACATTCAGAGATTATTTGCCATTGCCTGCCTCTGACAAGTGATTCTGGAATTCTTTGGTGGTTTCCCATCCAAATATTAACCACATCCAACTCTACTTAGCTTTGAAGATCAGGTGAGACTGCTCTAGCCTATGCCATTCAGGTCAGGGCCTGGAGGCACTAGTCTGCACATATTCCCATAGTCAGATATGCTGAGGCAAGTGACCAGTAGTTCATCCTACTAACAAGGCATAAAGCAGCTGTAAGTCAAACACCAGGGAGCAGGTACAATGTTTACTGCTCCACTGATGGGAAAAGATAAATCCAACTCACCCCTCAATCTAATATGAGGTTGCAACAGGGTTTTTGTATTTACAAAAATTGCTATGACGTCACAGCTGACTTATGGCAAGCCCATAAGAGTTTTCAGACAAAAGTGGTTTGCCGCTGACTACCTCTGTGTCATGTCCCTGGTGGTCTCCCATCCAAATACTTGCCAGGGTGGAGGCTGAGCATGGGTCACTGGCCAAGGTCACCCAACAAGTTTCCACGGCACAGTGGGGATTGGAACCAGATCTTGGTCCAAAGCCTCAACCACTACACCATCAAAAGTAAACACATAAAAAATACTAAAATCTAATTTCATCTCTACCCAAAACCAGTATTTTGACTATATAAGATTTTTAAATTGGGGATGTTTGTTTTTGTAGAAAATGTAGGAGAGCATAAAGGGCTAATTTACCAAATTATTGTAATGTTTGTATTTTATCATAAAGGGCTAAAAACTTTCTCTTTCTTTTCTAGAAAATTCTATTAAATATACACACATATTGAATAAAAAAGCAACTAGACAACAAAACAATGTTGATACTATGTTTTAAAGTTATGCAGAGCAGCCAAACATATAAAAGTGCTAAACAATAGTCCAGACTCAACGGAACAAATGATCCTTCATGAAGAGAACACTGTGAGTCCTCAAATACCCAGCTAGCGGCTTTTCAACAAATCTTTCAATATTTCGAGTAATTAAATCCACGCCACTCTACAGCAGAACTGGAGTCCAGGAGCACCCTTAGAGATGGGTGCTCAGAGAGTTTATTTATATTTCTATTTGTTTATCTTTAACTCTCAAAAGTTTACAGTTCAAAAATCTAAAAGCAACCACCTGACCGTTCGTTGTCTGATGGCTCAAAACAAAAACAGGACCGGCCGCCAGTCATTCAGAAATTGAGTAAGATGGGGATCCCCAACCTTTTTTCACTCCTTGGCAAACCATCCCCCTAGTGTGTGGAAACTATGTTGCGCACCCTGCGCATCCCAGGCTGGGAACCACTGCACTTTGGAACAGACACGCGTAATCACGTTCACAAGAGGTTGGGGGCATCCCAAGAGCCAGGGAAGAGCTTCCTGGACTCAAAAGGGGCTTTCACTCCACACACACAACCCCCCCTCTTGCCATCACCCCCCAACAATTAAACGGGGGGGGGGGTTGGCGGAAACGCACGTGATCCACACGCACAGACCCCCCTGGCTGTACCTCCCCTCCAGCCTTCCTTCAGCCGCCCCCCCACCACCGACAACGACAAAGAAGCCGGGGGCGGGCCGAGAGACCCCTCCGGGAAACTGAAGCGGGACCCACGTGCCAGGCGGGCATACTCCCCCTCCCTCCGGGGCTGAGGGAAGGGACCGCGCATGCGTGCCCCCACCCCCACACACCTGAGGCGCCTCAGGGAGAACAAGCCCCCCCCCTTCCCAGCCTGTTAGGCCGCCGCGCGCCAACCCTCCCCCCACCCTCCCGGCCCAGCCGCCGCCGCCGCCATCTTGTCTCCTCACACAATGGAGCCCGCGCGAGGGAGCCGCCGAGCGCCGGCCGAGGCGCCCAAAGCAGCCTTCCCAGCCAAACGCCCGGCCGCCGCCGCCGCCCGGCCGCTCCCCCTGACAGGAAACCGCCGTCGCGGCCCTGGGATCCCCCCCCCCCCCGTTCCCTCTTTTACCAGGCGGCGAAGGCCGGCCGGCCTGCCGTGGGCGACGGGCTGGCGCGGCGTGCGTGCAGGCGAGGCGAGGGAGGCGAGGCGAGGCGGGCGGAGGTCCAGCGGCGGGAGCGCTCGACGCCGCAGCGGGATCCGCGGCCGGAGCTCCGTCGTCAGGACCCAGCGCTGGGGGAGGGGCGGCGTGAAGGGGAGGGGCGGGGCGCTGAGCGGGCCCACGTGACGCAGAGCCGCGTGTCTCCGCCAATGGGCGACGGAGGGGGGCGGGGCCTCGGAGCATCGCGCGCCGGTCCGCTGCGCCTCCTCCCTGGCCGCCATTTTGTTCCTCGTCCTGCGCAGGCAGGAGGGAGCGCGGAGCGGGGGAGGCGGAGGGGCCGGCCGGCCGGCTGGCAGGTTTCCCCTCGCAGGCATGACCGACGCGCGCGCGCGCGCCCGCCCTTCCGCTGCCTCGGCCCGAAGGAGGCTCGGGTGGCTTCCTGCAATGTTGAACTGCGCAGCTTTCCTGTTTCTCATAAAAATAGAAATGCTTTCCCCGCCCCCCCCCCGCCGCCGCCCCCCCAAAACCCTCCCTCAGTAGCAGGGGCCTCGACGCGTCTCTGCCGGGGGCTGGGGAAAGACTCGGACTACCGCAGCTGTTGCCGCGTGCTCGTTCGGGGAGGCTTTTGTATTCACTTCATTCAGCAGCCTGTCTGCACAACCGGAACATCTGGAGTGGCTCGATGTTTAATCATGTATGTACCACTAAATGATACAACCACCACAAAGTAAAAGTATACGTATTTTAGTCATCTATTGCAATATTAGACACATGTTCTGCAATTTCTGTTTTCTCAAAGTGGTTCCAAAAAATAAACCACTTTGTAATGTTTTCCTACAAATCCAAAATAAATTTCCAGTTGTATATGTACCACTAAAATAATACATCAACCCTAAAGTAAAATGCATGTATTTTTGTCAAATATTGCAATATTACGTCTCTGTTCAGCAATTTATGTTTCTTCTCAATGTTCCCAAAATAAATTTCCTTATGTTTTCCTACAAATCCAAGATACATTTCCTTTTAATGCCCTTCTACAGATACTCAAAATGCTCATTTGAAATCTTTGAAGATGCTTTAGGATGGAAGTCTCTGTGAATCAGGACCCAGATGTGCCATTTGGTTGTTGTCATTATTACCAATCACTCTCCCTATTCCAAGAGGCAGAAACTTGTGGAACACAATCTTGAACACAATGCAGTTATGTAATCTTCATCTAATGAAGTCTGAAAGCGATCTATGGAATAAGCAGGATGTGCTGCCTGCAAGCCGAAAGGGCAGCGGTGAAACTAGCAGCACACAACAAATGCAGAGACTGCAAGGAGGTTTTAATGTTACTTTAACAAACAAAAAAATTTCATCCTGGCAAGAAAAGTCCATCAGTCCTAAAGCAAATTCTCTAGGAAAAGAAACGGTATCCTGCCTTCAGTTGCTGATTAATTGACTCCCAGAATCCAGATTGACAGGATCTTTTGGCACGCAAGACCAGGGGGGGAGTCTGTGAGGCCTTCCCACCCACCCTCTTGATGTCCTCTGTGGCCACTACTGGGGGATCAAGAGGTTGGGTTGGCAGATCCAAGTTGGGGAAGCTCCTGGAGATTTGGGGATGGTGCTGGGGGAGGACCAGGACCTGAGTGGGGCCCAGCGCCACAAAGTCCACACTCCAAAGCATCCATCTGATTTCTGTAGCCTGGAGATCAGTTGTCACTCCAGGGCATCCCCAGGCCCCTCGCTCGCACCCCTGACTGGTCTGAGTGCTAGCTCCAAGCAGATAGAAATGTTGGATCTTCAGAGTTGATTTGATGAAGAATTGGAAAGTTCGCTGCCTAGAGACCGCTTTCTTTAGGCTCATGCAAAGGAGCTGCAACAGAGAAAGGCCTTCCTTTACCCACAATTCTTGGGGGGGAGTTGCAGATATTTGCAGAAGGAAGTGCAGCCAAGGCAAATGAAGCGCTCCCATTCATTTGAGCTGTAACTTCCTTTGGAATATGCAATAGGCAGCCGGCAGCTCCAGTGTGGATATTCTACCTTGTGATTGGGCCGTGCCAGCTGCTGCAGTGTTGATCCCTTTCCAACAAACCTTCCATCTCACAGTTGTGTATTAACCAGCTTTTTATCGCTGAGAGATTTTGCTTTTTTCCACATGAGATCCAGGAGGGAGACTGGTTTTGTGTAACAGTTATTTGCTCTTAACCTTACAACCACAATTTCATTTGCATCTAGAAATACTTCTTAACCCCACACGGCCATCAGTATAACTATCCCCCCCCCCCCCCCCCCCGGGAACTTGTGGGCCAAGTCTTTGGAAGTCACTATATCTTTGCCAGTATTGGCTGCTCAATTAGAACACTGCTGGTGGAAGACAATGCAGTCAAGGCCCAGCCACGAAGGACTTGCAGGGCAAGAAGCAGAGGTGACTTTCTCTACATAGTCGACCCATCCTGGACTTCTTCCTTGGTCTCCTTGGTCTCCCATCCAGGTCCTGCTAAGCTTACAAGACTGGGTTAGCCTGCCCCACCCAGGGCAGGGAAATTAGAACATTATACATACACAATGTTCTAATTGCCCCAGCATGGATGGGCCAGGCTGACCCAGACCCATAACGTGTATATATAACTTCTCATTCCCAACAGCTTCCTCCTTGATTCTCCCAAAATTAAGTTTGGGATCTGAGTGGATGAAGTGCAATCTGCAATGGAAAATATCTGTTGAGAAAGAGTTAAGAATTCCCCGCCATCAAGAGCTCTTGGAATAATGATGGTCTTCCAAAGCTGTCTGTGAAATGAAAACTAGGCAAAGACGGCCATTCAACCTGGGTGTTGTACAATCCATTGTAGCAGTCAGTCAGTGGCCTTGGGAATCCAGGTGGTTGCTATAATATAGTGTATGGGCAATGTGATGAACTATAGAATACCAAAATGCACTATGCCCGCTGGCAAATCAAACTTATTATATACATTATGCTACAGGGACTTGGCAGATGTAATATCAGAAAAAAACTCTCTTTGAGTGAGTCCCACATGCTGAAAAAAGGAGCGTCCAGGACCACTGATGAAGGTCTGAAAACCCCATATTATCGCAAATAGGGTTTTGGGCTGGAATATTGTTTCACATTGAGAAATTCATGAACTTTGATGCTGATTTGGAACATTATCATAGAAATTCTCATAGACTGTGATGCATATTTCTTAAATTCCTTAAGAAAGGTATGTGCATTATAATCAACAGCTGTCTGTTTCTCTTGCACCTTTGTATATGAATAGAGCATTTGCACTTTTCCCATGGGCGTGGTTTTTGTCTGTAATAAGTTTGGTTTGCCAATGGGCATAGCCATAGTGTATTTTGGTATTCTACAGAATCCAGGTAATTGTCATCATAGCCAATAGTATCCAGGGTTCTCTGCAAAGAATAAGCAGCTGGTATCACGGGCAAAATTTTTCATATTGGGTTTGATTTGAGAGCCAATCTTCCAAATACTGTGTGTGTGATGGTAGCCCCTTTCATCCTAGGTATGTTTCAGAAACTGGCCTTGTTCATCCTTGTTGCTGGCTAAATGAGAAAGACTGCTCACAGGCCATTTGTGAGCTTGATGTAGAAAATCATCATTGGTTGCCAAAGGTGAGCTTGGAAGGCCAGGAACTAGCCAGAGTTATCACCTCATCAGAAGACGGCCAGACAACCTTCAGTCTGACAGAACTAGAACTCGAGGGCATCCAGTTAAGCTGATTGGCAGTAGATTCAAAGCAGGCCAAAGGAAATACTTTGTAACGCAACAAGTGATTAAAATGTGAAATTCACAGCCGGAGGATGTACAGGTATAGATGGCATTAATAAAATTTGATATAGATTAATGGAGGGCAGGTCTATCAGTAGCTAATATCCATGGTGACTAAAGAGAACCTCCACATTTAGAGGCATGAAATGTCCTCTAAAGGAAGCAAAATCAGGGGAGGCTTTGGGGTCTGTGCCCTGTTGTTCGCCCTCCAGAATAAGTGATTGGCAGCTGTTTGAGATGGGATGCTGGTCTTTGTCTGGCTTTGGCATGGATTCTACACTGTTGTTTATGAGAGTATCTTCTGCCTGCATTTTCCAGATGGGCATCCAGTGTGCGTGGCACTCTGCAGAGGCCCCTGAAGGAGCCTTCAAGCTGAAATTTCAAACAAAGGAGACAACAAAAAGAGAAGAGGGGGGTAGAGACAGAGTTGGTTTCACCCTATGTTACCGCTGTTTGCCAGGTAACAACAAGTGATTTCAGCTCAGCAGCTTAACGAGGTTTGAGGAAGCCGACGTTCTTCACAGCAAAAGATTTTATTGCAAGTGGTGGTCACAGCTCGGTCAGGAGAATCTCGCCTTTGCAACCCAGCGCAAGAACTTTTATTCCCAAACTTCAAAGGGGGCAAGGGGCAGGAAAAGGGGAGGAGAGGGGGCAAGTCCCTCTCCCAAACACCAATCAAAATAATCAACATGCAAACAAGATACAGTTACAACTTCTGAAAGAGATTACAAATCTCGCTGTCAAGCGTCTTCCTGCGAGATCTCACACAGGTGCTGAACGGAAAGCAGATAACGTTCATTCATAAAATCCAGGTGGGCTCGTTGCCCCACCCAGCTATCTCCGCTATCAGATGGTTATACCTTTCAGTAATGCCCTGAGGCTCCCACCTCTGCTGCTGTAACAAAGAAAAGTTCAAACTGTCCAATGGTGGTCCCTGCACGTCTCCTAACGGCTGGGGACCTTTGGGTGCTGGCAACAGATCCGATTTGCAAGCCCAAAGAGGGTCTTTGTCTTTGTCAAAGAGTTGGCTGGACGTTGGTCTAAGCTGCATTTCAGAGCCAACTTTCTTGTCCCTTAATATCAAACCTTTCTGGCCACTGCCTTGGCCATCAGACACAAATTTCAAAAATACCATTTTTAAACTTAAACATTAGGGAAACCTTAAGGGGATAAACGCATGTACTTATACTTATGGGCAAGATTTTACAGATACTTATTGGCATAGCTTTCTTAAATCTAACAATAACAAAACCATAAACTAACTGAAGAACCTTATTAAACTACAATCCTAAACTGCAGGCACATCATAACTTCAACTTAAAAGGGGCTTTTATTACATCCTAGAAAGGCATAGACAAGAGGGAAATCATATAACATTGGCATAGACATACATATACGTTCTCTGTGAGCCTCATGGAGGCTTCTAAACCATACAAGTCTCCGCGTCTGGGCATGGAGCCAGTGTAGCCAGGCAACCTGACTTCAGGAAAATATTTTGTTTATTTTCTTGGCAGTAACACCTACACCTGGATCTCCCAGGCTAGCTAGTATCTCATTAATCCTGTCACCCTTCTAGTAACCTTGGAGACCAGCTCACCAGAAGGTTTTGGCAACTCAACACAGGACCTGGTAGTCATGGATGGAATTGTTTGTGACCGGTTTCTGGGATGATGGTTTGTAGGTTTCTTGCTTCCTGCCTCAGAGCTCCATTTGTCTTACCCCTTTTGCAGGATGTACACACAAAGGCGCCTTATACTTAATCAGACAACAGATCCAGCAAGGTCAGAAATGTGTATTATGACTGGGGACCCTGAAACATATTTCCACAAGAGAAGGAGAGTCAGGAAAAATCATGAACTGAGTTTCGGAATGGGCGGGGGGGAGCCATTTGGCATACCTGCTAAATGGGCATCATAAAAACCTGGGTTTTTTAATGTGGGGAGAGATAGGCACAGGCTATGTGCTAAAGGAATGTGACTGTGTGTATATGTGTCTTATGTCTTATGTTTCTGTATTACATTAAACCATATATTTAATAAATATATTATTTTAAAAAAGGAACTGATTAGCAGAGCTTAATGGGGCAGGAGCCCTAACTCTGAATTTTGGGCGGGGCAGGGAGGTCGGGTCACAAAAGCAGGCACAACTTTTAAAAGGTGGAATCTTCCTTTGTTCTGGGTTCAAACTGCCCCCAATGCTGTGACCTTTGGAGCAGCAGTGGCGTAGGAGGTTAAGAGCTTGTGTATCTAATCTGGAGGAACCGGGTTTGATTCCCTGCTCTGCCGCCTGAGCTGTGGAGGCTTATCTAGGGAATTCAGATTAGCCTGTACACACGCCAGCTGGGTGACCTTGGGCTAGTCACAGCTTCTCGGAGCTCTCTCAGCCCCACCCACCTCACAGGGTGTTTGTTGTGAGGGGGGAAGGGCAAGGAGATTGTCAGCCCCTTTGAGTCTCCTGCAGGAGAGAAAGGGGGGATATAAATCCAAACTCTTCTTCTTCTTCTTTGGGACCCACCCTCCTCGGTGGACACCACGTTGGGGACCCCCTAGTCTAAGCCACTGATCCCAATTCCTCCTTGGAAAAGCTGCATTTGTGAAAGAAGTCAATCTAGAAAAGAGTGGAAAGGACCGGCCGCTTCCCCATCTTCCTGCCTGCCCTTCTACCTTTGGAAAGCTGTACAGCAGCATCACTTCCTTCTTGTCTGTGGCTCTGGATTTGGAGGAAAGGTCAGGCTAGGCATGTCTACTCAGAGGTAAATTGCACTGCCTCCAGGATGCAAAGAACTGGTTACTTCTTGTTGCTTTTTGTTAATTGGGCTTCAAATCTGCTCCCCAGGCCAGGATCCTGTGTCATTTCCTAAAGAGAAGCTTGAAGGGAGCATCCCAGAGAACTTTCCTTAACTGTCTCCCTTGAGCACGCAGGAGAAAGAATAGCGGCTTTGCCTCATGTGGGAAAGAGGAAGCAGAACTGGAGAAAAGAGCCACTCGCTGTGTCCCAGTAGTACGCTCAATGTTTACATCGATGCACATGAGAGACAGCAATAAATAGTCCCGCAATTATGGGAGATAAGATAAATGGGGAAAATAAGCACACATGTTGTTTGACTCCGATCCTAACAACCACTGTGGTATAAACTGAAGGAACTGGTTGGGGTGAGAATCTAAAGTCACCTGTTTTTGTTGCAGCAGAATATGGTGGTAACCAGGGCAGCTGCTCTGGAGGCCTTGGCAGAAGTCAGGGATGGGCCCTCACTGCCCCAGGGCTGCAAGCTCTGCACTGCGAAAATCCCAGAGATGATGGGGGTGAAGTCAGGGAAGGGACCTCAGCAGGGAACAGAGTGCTGCAGAGTCCACCTTCCAGAGCAACAGTATTCTCCAAAGGAACTGATCCCTGTCTACCAGAGAGAACTGCCTGCCTGGGAGATCTGCAGCCACCACCGCAAAGCTATGGGCCCAGGGCCAGGCCATGGAGGTAGGAGACCCCCAAAGCCCAGCCAGCCCACCTGAAAATACGAGACTAGCCTCAGTGTGCCATTCTTCTTCATGTGAGGTATTTCAACACACTGAGGCAGATTGAAACCAGCTTGCACAGCTCAGGAGTCACCACAGGGTGCAGTGGTGAGCTAGTCCTGCGGGGGGGGGGGGGGGGCCGTGCACGGGGGGGGCGGAAGCTACATGGTTAGATTGCACAGTGGGCAAATGTTGGCCACTTATCTATTAAAACATTTACATTGAAACATTTCCTCATGGTTCAAAAAGGTGAGTATTGGGTATAAGTGTAGAAAATAAGTGTAGAAAAATAACAACTACTGCAATTGTATATGCTAATAAAGTTATGAATTGTACATTTCATTTGGTTATTTACAAGATTTTTATGCCACCTTTCCTCCCAATCAGAGACCACAAAACATTATAACATTAAAATTAAATTTGGGCTTGACTAGAAAGTAAATATTGTGCGTCTCTCAATTTCTTGCCAGATTTCCATCCCCCCCCCCCCCTCGGAAATAATTGGTAGGGGAGATTCCCCCCACCGCAAGGTTTAAAAATTGCTGGATGTGTTACATCTGTGCCATTTCATACCTCTGATCCTGGTCAACCAGATAGTGGGTTCCTACCTCTACCAAACCCAGCTGCAGTACCTGAAAGACTGGAACGGATCCGGTCCTGAGAAAAGGTGTTGGGGAGGTGCTGGACAACGTGCATGGCCCAGTGGTGTTTTGCCAGTTCTTAGCAGCCTGGGACAGGAAACTGCGGGTCAGGAAGACAGTGTAAGGCTTTGACCCAGCCTAAAGTTAAGAGGACTCCTCTGAGGGATACAGGGCTGAGGGACACCCTGTTGGGATGGTTGGGAGGGGGGATTGTCTGGGAGTGCTTTCGCTTTTGCAGGAGCACCGCTATCTCCTTGCTCTGGCCTTGGAGTCCTGCAGCTGGGATGGGCCTCCGGGCTGGACACTTCTGAGTCTTTCAGTTCACATGTGGGGGTGGGAACCTTCATATTATCAACTGTTTGGCGCCTTTTTTGCCAGAACTGTCTTCTGTTCCTTGCATGTCTGCAATAAAATCCTTGAAAACTGATAAGTGGTTTATTGTCTGATCTGGGAACTGACATTAAGACAGTTCTGCCTTGTTCATGTTGCCAACTTCAAGCTTTCGTCGCTGGCTGGAGTTGCGAACACCTTATCGGCGACCGTGTCAGCAGCAGGAGGGGAGCCAAGAGTGGGGAAGAAACAGTTCTTACTTTTATGGATTATGTAGTGGACATAGTGGTTGAACAGGCCAACATGGAAGCTACTGTGGTGGGTCTCGAACAGCTGTACCACAGCGGAATCTGGGCCACGCTGATAGTAAAGACAGTTGTGGGTCCAAGGTTGGGTCTGTGACAACCACGGAACTGCTGTAACTGGATTCCAAGCGTAAGACCTGTGGGACGAACGGGACACAGTTTCGAGGGGTGTCCTTGGGAACACGCCCGGAGGCCTCTTGCAACCCAGATAGGGAGCCTCCGGAATACCCCGTGGAGGCTTGGACTTTCCCGCCAGGTGGAGCACGCCGCTGGGTCCTGTTGGAAGTATGCTCTGAGTACAAGAAAACCGCAGTGTGGCTCACCAAACCGGCGGACCTGACTTGTGACTTCGAGTCAGACTCGGACTCCGAATCCTCGAGGGCAGCGCACGCCCCAAGGAGGGAGGCCGCTCGTTGGAGACAAGAGAAGGGGGAATACCAGGCAGAGATCCACCATTTGCATTGCAAGATGGAGTTGCTCCAAGTCCGTGCAGAAGCAGTGGAAGCAGCCTGGGGGGCAACAGCTGGGAGTAATCCAGTTGCCCCCTCCCGTGCTTCTAATTTGTAACTCACACGACTGGGACTTCACCATCACCACCACCCCACACACAGAACACTAACCCAATACAGCCTCCTATGGTGCCTCAGAGAGTGCCATTACCAGTAAACCCCCCACCCCAGAATGTGGGTGCAGGGTCCCTAGGAGCTCCTGGGGGAGTGCCTCCTGGACCGCTTGCACCAGTGCAACGCATATTCGCGGCAGCTCCAATACCACACAGACAACTGAGAGTACAATTTGATGGCACCCCTGACCGCTTGTCCTGTTTCTTGGTGCAGGTAGATGCTGACATGCAGGATCATGGGAGAAATTATGAGTGAAGACAAAGGACCCCTGGGGCTACCCATGATTGTCACCCACTCCGTTAAGGGAACCCGAATGATAGTCCAGGCTCTGGTGGACTCAGGTTGTTCACATTGCTTAATGCACCCCAGTGTGGTGGAAGGATTGAGTCTCACCCCAAGTCCCCTTCGCAGATCCATCCAATTCACGCAGATCCATCCAATTTACCCCATGGAAGGGCCTCCTGCAGCCTTCAAAACTGAAAAAGTATTGTTTCAATGTGCCTAGCACTGGGAGCGCCATAGTTTTATAATTGCCAACGTTGCCAAATACCCGGTAATCTTGGGAATGCCCTGGCTGGTCAAACATGATCCAACCATTAAATGGTCAGGTCAGATCGTGGGGTTCACCAACCCTCCTTGCGGGGCCAAGTGCACACCAGCCCTCCCTCAATTGTAACTCCACTGAGGGAAGATGGGGTGGCTGCTTCACTGGAATGCCAGCCAGAGACAACGGTCAGCATCCAAGGATGTAGGTAAGGGGGGGTTTCCTCGGGTTCAACCCCCCCATTCATGTCCGAAGCTCCACCCCCCCACCCCCCCGTTTGTGGGTTTTAAAAACATTTTCAGTGTTTTTTCAGTTTTTGGCCTGCAGGGGGCGCACTGTTTAGTCTAGCAGCACCAAACTTTCAGGGATTGTTTGGGAGAATCTCCTGATGATACTACCCAGGTTTGGTGAGGTTTGGTTTAGGGGGTCCAAAGCTATGGACTCCCAAAGGGGGTGACCCATCCTCCATTGTTTCCAATGGGAGCTAATAGAAGATGGGGGCTACACATTTGAGGGACCATAACTTTGGACACCCTGAACTAAATTTCACCAAACCTGGGAGGTATCATCAGGAGATTTTCTTATTTATACCACCTGGGTTTTGTGAAGTTTGGCCCAGGGGGCCCAAAGCTATGGACTCCCAAAGGAGATGCCCCCATCCCCCATTGTTTCCAATGGAAGGTATTAGGATTTATGGCTACCAATCTTGATCCTCTTTGATCTGAGATTGCAAATGCCTTAACAGACCAGGTGCTCGGGAGCAACAGCCGCAGAAGGCCCTTGCTTTCACCTCCTGCAGGTGAGCTGCCAAAGGCACCTGGTGGGCCACTGCGAGTAGCAGAGAGCTGGACTAGATGGACTCTGGTCTGATCCAGCTGGCTTGTTCTTGTGTTCTTATGTTCTTAGGAGATGGGGCTACACCTTTGAGGGTTCATAACTTCAGACCCCCTGAACCAAACTTCATCAAACCTGGGTGGTATCATTAGGAGAGTCTCCTAAAGATACCCTAAAAGTTTGGTGCTGCTAGATTAACAATTGCACCCCTGACAGCAGGCATCCCCCAAATTTCCCCAGATTCTCCTTTTAAATCCACCCCCTTTGGCATGGATTTAAAGGGAGACTCTGAGGTCCTCAGTTTAGAAGAAGAGTTTGGATTTATATCCTCCCTTTCTCTCCTGTAGGAGACTCAAAGGAGCTTACAATCTCCTCGACCTTCCCCCCTCACAACAAACACCCTGTGAGGTGGGTGGGGCTGAGAGAGCTCCGAAAATCTGTGACTAGCCCAAGGTCACCCAGCTGGCGTGTGTGGGAGTGAACAGGCTAATCTGAATTCCCCAGATAAGCCTCCACAGCTCAAGCGGCAGAGCAGGGAATCAAACCCGGTTACTCCAGATTAGAATGCACCTGCTCTTAACCACTACACCACATTGAAAGTGATGCTGTTTCATGGTGGGGGATAATCCACCCCAAAACAGCATCACTTTCAATGTTGTTTAACTGGGGACCCCAGATTCTCCCTTTAAGGTGGATTTAAAAGGAGAATTTGGGCTCTCTAGTTTAAACACCATTGAAAGGGATGCTGTTTGGGAGTGGATTCCAGCATCACAGCGGCTGCCCCGGGGGGGAGGGGGGGGGACAAAACTCAGATTTTGCACCGGGCTCCATTTTCCCTCTGTAAGGGTGGGGGTTAGTGCGAACCTCCGCCCGACTCGTCCTTGGCACATTCTTTGTACTGGGCTTGCTGCCTGGAGTATTGACCTTGCTATGTTTATACTTATCATGTCTGTTTGAAACTCACTTTCGCTTTTCCTGTGTGAAACTATGCTTGGGAACTATGCAAGGGGGAGGGGCAGTGCTCTCGTCTGTAAAAACGACGATTCTAGCCGAGGGGGGCCAGTTCTCGCATGGCGTGTATTGTGTTCATTGAAGTTTATGGAATAAACGAGCTGTCCTAAGTCGTTTTGTTTCAAGTCCTTCGAGTTCCTTACACCCTCTATGCCTCTGCCCAGAGGGGAGGGCAGAAGGAACTGCTGGCTGCCGGCTGGGAGTCCAGCTGATGGGGAGCAGGGAAGGGCAGGGTGGGGGAGTCTGCCGTCCCCGGCCTTGAAGAGCTTCTTTTATAAGTGCTAGGCCGGGGGCAAGGCTTGGGGAGGTGTGGCCAGTTCCCTAGGGGCGGGAGGAGGTGTGGCCCCCCCAAATCCCCCCCCATAAAAAATCTATACCTACTTCCCTGTCAGCATCCCTCCACCTTACCAAGATTTAAGCCAGATATCTGGAAAAAAAAATGTGATTCCTTGGCTCCGCACCAAAAAAAAAGATTGTAAAATAGAGCTGGTTCCAGGCACCAAGCTCCCCAAGGGACAGCTATACATACCCCCATGAGCCCAGCAGAAGATTCTGCCCTTCGAGAATTCTTGGGTAAAAATTTAGCTCACAACAGCCACTAGCAATTATGTTGCACCAGTGCTGTTTGTCAAGAAAAAGGATGAATCTCTCAGTTTGTGCACTGACTATTGTGGCCTCAATGCAATTTCCACGTGTAACAAATACCCCCTCCCGCTGATCAAAGATTTGTTAGCCAGCCTGGGGAAGGGGCACATCTTCACAAAGCTGGATCTGAGGGAACCGTATTACCGTGTCAGAATAGCGGAAGGCTTTGAACATTTGACAGCTTTTAACACCCACTATGGTCCGTTTGAATACCAAGTAATGCCCTTCGGGTTAAGTGGGGCACCCGGAGTATTGATGAGTCTCATTAATGATGTGCTTCAAGATTTGTTGTTCAAAGGAGTAGTGTAGTGGTGTATTTGGATGATGCACTTACCTACTCCCAGGATGAGAAATCTCATGTGTAGTTGGTGCAGGAAGTGTTGAAACGACTTTCAGATAATTCCGTTTGTCAAACTGTCTAAATGTGTATTCTACCAGATCAAATTGGATTTTTTGAGCTATAGAATCTCCAAGGAAGGTTTAGAAATGAATCCCTCTAAAGTCCAGGATGTGTTGCAGTGGCCACCTCCTGCTACCTGGAAACAATTGCAATCATTTCTAGGTTTTGCTAACTTTTACTGAGACTTTATTCCTAATTTTGCTGAACTCGCTCTGCCCCTTATGCACTTACTCCACACCAAAGGGAGGGACTCAGCAGCTACTCGTCCCGAAGCACCCCTCGGATGGATGCTGCCTTATCAGACGGCTTTTGATGCTCTTTAGCAAGCATTTACCTCAGATTTAAGTAAGGTTTTCAAGGTAAAGGAATGTGATTCTTTGCCACCACACCGCAAAACTGATTGTAAAATAGAATTGGTTCCTGGTGCCAAACTGCCCAAGGAGTGCCTTTTTCCCATGCGTCCGGCAGAGGATGCCACTCTTTGGGAATTTCTGGATAAAAACTTAGCATGGAACTTTATTTGGAAAGCCACTAGCAGCTTTTCTGCTCCAGTGCTGTTTGTAAAGAAGAAGGACAGATCTCTCTGCTTCTCCCAACGCTGTTTCTAACTCCAACAAATACCCCCTTCCCCTAATCAAGGACTTGTTGGCCAGTTTGGGAAAGGGATGCATTTTTACTAGACTGGACCTCCAGGAAGCCTATTACCGAGTTAGAATAGCCGAAGGCTATGAACATTTGACTGCTTTTAACAAGCGTTATGGACAATTTGAATATTACGTGATGCCTTTCGGGTTAAGAGGAGCCCCTCTCATCTTCATGAGCCTTATCAATGATGTTCTCCAAGATTTACTGTTCAAGGAAGTGATGGTGTACTTAGATGATGTGCTCATTTCAGGAACGTAGGTATAGAATTTTTATGGGGTGGGTTCAGGGGGCATGGCCACACTCCCCAAACCCCGCCCCTGGCCTCAGTGCTTATAAAAGCAGCTCTCCAAGGATGGCAGACTCCCCTGCCCCGCTCACCCACCCCCACCAGCTGGGCTCCCAGCTGGCAGTCGCTTCTGCCCTCCCCTCCGGGAAGAGGCGTAGCTGGGGAAAATGGAGCCCGGTGCAAAATCTGAGTTTTGCGCCCTCCCCCACAATAGACAGCTGCTGTGATGCTGGAATCCACCCCCAAACAGCATCATTTTCAGTGGTGTTTAAATTAGGGAGCCCAGATTCTCCTTTTAAATCCACCTTTTAAGGGAGAATCTGGATCCCCAGTTAAAACAACATTGAAAGTTATGCTGTTTTGGGGTGGATTATCCCCCACCCGGAAACAGCATCACTTTCAATGTTTAAACAGGGGACCTCAGATTTTCCCTTTAAATCCATGCAGAAGGGGGTGGATTTAAAAGGAGAATCTGGGGAAATTTGGGGGGTGCCTGCTGTTAGGGGTGCAATTGTTAAGCTAGCAGCACCAAAATCTTAGGGTATCTTTAGGAGACTCTCCTGATGATATCACCCAGGTTTGGTGAAGTTTGGTTCAGGGGGTCCAAAGTTATAAACCGTCAAAGGTGTAGCCCCCATCTCCTATTAGCTCCCATTGGAAACAATGGGGGATGGGGCACCCTCTTTGGGAGTCCATAACTTTGGACCCCCTGAACCAAACCTCACCAAATTTGGGTGGTATCATCAGGAGAGTCTCCCAAAATATCCCTGAAATTTTGATGCTGCTAATCTACGAACTGCGCCCCCTGCAGGCCAACAACTAAAAAACACTTTTAAATATTAAAAAAACAACAAACAGAGGGCAGTGCTTCGGACATGTAATGTGGGGGGGTTAAACCTGGGGAACACCCCCTTACCTACATCCTTGGCTCATTTACTCCCAAGATAAGGAGTCTCATGTGTGGTTGGTGAGAGAGGTGTTAAAAAGACTTATGGACATCTCCCTTTTTGTTAAAATGCCCAAATGTGCCTTCCATCAGGAGAAATTGGATTTCCTGGGCTATAGAATTTCTGCTGCAGGAGTAGAGATGGACCTTTCCAAGGTCCAAGATGTGTTGCGGTGGCCACCGCCCACTACCCGCAAACAGTTGCAGTCCTTTTTGGGTTTTGCCAATTTTTACTGGGACTTTATCCCTAATTCCACTGAATGTGCCTTGTCCCGCACAAACTTGCTTCTCTCCAAAGGGAAGGGTTCCTCTGCCTCACATCCCAGCGCACCCCGGGGGGGGGGGGGGTCAGAAGCCTGCCCATGTATGCTTGATGCTCTCAAATGGGTGCTTAGTTCAGAGCCCGTCCTCAGGCATGTCAGTTCTGCGCTGCCCTTTGTAGTTCATGTGGATGCCTCCGACAAAGCCCTCGGGGCAGCCCTCCCCCAGCGAGGGACAGGTGGGGCTTCATATCCCTGTGCCTACCTGTCAAAAAAGTTCACTGGCTCTGAGGTGAACTGGACTGTGGGAGACAAAGAAACTGGGGCCATCAAACAGGCTTCACTGGTTAGAGGGAGCGGAAACTCCTTTGAAGTGTGGACTGACCATAAGAACCTGGCGGCGCTGAGCACCCCAGGCCAGCTCTCGGCCAAGCAACTTAGTTGGGGTGGTTTCTTTTCTCATTTTAATTTTACCATCCACTTTTCCCTGGGTAAATCCGACCATTTGGCAGACACTCTTTCCCACCTCCTGGAAGGGGCTGCAAAGGGGGTGGAGTTGAGGGCTCCACTAACTATTTGTCCCCCCTCCCAACTGGGCATGACCGTCATGACCCAGTCACAAACACATAAGAATTAGTCTGCTGGATCAGACCAGAGTCCATCTAGTCCAGCACTCTGCTACTCGCAGTGGTCCACCAGGTGCCTTTGGGAGCTCACGTGCAGGAGGTGGAAGCAAGGGCCTTCTGCTGCTCCTGAGCACCTGGTCTGCTAAGGCATTTGCAACCTCAGATCAAGGAGGATCAAGATTGGTAGGCTGTCAGGAGGCCTGTTAGAATGGGGCATTTGCTTATGCTGCTTTTTGTAAGATGGGTGGTGGTGGAATGGGTTAATGCATTACTGTCTGCCTTTTGACTGTATCTTGTGTGTGATTTCACTTCCCAGGTGCTGGCCAAGGTCAGTGGCTGGGCATCTTCACTGTTATCTTTCTTACAGTTACTTTTAAGCATGCTTTCCCAGGATGGGGGGTGCAAGCTGTTTTAATTACTGGATTTTGCGTGGGCAAAGTCAGTTCTGGCTTTGTCCAGGGAAGATCCACAGGCTGAATAAACTACTGTTCTACACAAGAGTTTGTCTCAGTTTTTGGGATTCTGACATAGGCATAGATTGACTTCATAAATCTGTCCAAGCCCCTTTTAAAGCTATCCAGGTTAGTGGCCATCACCACCTCCTGTGGCAGCATATTCCAAACACCAATCACGCGTTGTGTGAAGAAGTGTTTCCTTTTATTAGTCCTAATTCTTCCCCCCAGCATTTTCAATGAATGCCCCCTGGTTCTAGTATTGTGAGAGAGAAATTTTTATCTCTGTTAACATTTTCTATCCCATGCATAATTTCATAGACTTCAATCATATCCCCCCCTCTCCAAACTAAAGAGTCCCAAATGCTGCAGCCTCTCCTCATAAGGAAGGTGCTCCAATCCCTCAATCATCCTCGTTGCCCTTCTCTGCACTTTTTCTATCTCTTTGATATCCTTTTTCAAATGTGGAGACCAGAACTGAACACAGTACTCCAAGTGCGGTCGCACCACGGCTTTATATAAGGGCATGACAATCTTTGCAGTTTTATTCTCAATTCCTTTCCTAATTATCCCCAGCATAGAGTTTGCCTTTTTCACAGCTGCCATGCATTGAGTTGATATTCCCATGGAACTATCAACTAAGATGCCCAAATCCCTTTCCTGGTCTGTGACTGATAGCACTGACCCCTGTAGCGTGTATGTGAAGTTTGGATTTTTTGCCCCTATGTGCATCACTTTACATTTTGCTACATTGAACTGCATTTGCCATTTCTTAGCATCAGAATGCATCAGTTACCGCCCAGCTCGTTTCCCCGCCTTCCAAGTTGCTCTCCTCCTTTTTGGAGGCGGGTAAGCTACCCGTCTCCCCAATGAGGGCGGTCCATCACTGAGCCTTCATGACGGACTGTGGAGGCAGGGTGATCTGCTGTTTGTGCCACCTGCTCTGCGCCAAACAGTCATCCAGCAGTGGCATGATTCCAAAACTGCAGGGCATTTTGGCTTTGTAAAAACACTCCACCTCCTTAGGAGGCAGTTATGATGGCGCTCGATACGTAAAGATATGGATGCCTACATCAGAGGCTGCCCCACATGTGCCATGGCAAAGAATAACCTGGGTAAACCACAAGGACTGCTACATCTGATCCCAGCCCCGATAGTCCCTGGAAGGTCATCTCAATGGATTTTATCACCGATCTGCCTGTTAGCTAAGGCAAGACTGTAATTTGGATGGTTGTGGATTTTTTTCTATGTAGGCACATTTTATTCCTTGTTCGTCCATTCCGAGTGCCCCTAAACTGGCGAAACTGTTAATCCAGCACATTTATCGCCTACATTCGGCACCTGATAAGATCATTTCAGATAGAGGAACTCAATTTGTTTCTAAGTTCTGGAAGGTGTTCCTATGGCTCCTGGGGGTGGAGCAAGCTTCATCTTCAGCTTATCATGCCCAATCGGACGGCCAGTCAAAACGCACCAATTAAACACTGGAACAGTATCTCAGATGCTATAGCAACTACCACCAGGATAACTGGGTGGATCTGTTGCCATATGCAGAGTATGCTTATAATAATGCCATGCATAGCAGCATAGGAAAAGCCCCTTTTGAAATGGTCTCAGGCAGTCAGTTAAGCCCCTCCCCTTTTGGGTCAACCTGCTGTCGATCCTCCTGAACTGCAGGAGTGGGTTCAGAAAATAGCAGAGATACTCAAAAGAAAAAGGCTGATAAGCATCACCGCCTGATTGCCTTAGTGGTGGGAGTTATGGTTTATCTGTCTACCAAAAATCTCAGAGACATGCATAAATTCACAAAGCTGGGACATAAATATATTGGCCCTTTCAGGGTTACTCGTATGATTAATGAGGTGACTGCTCAACTCTGACTCCCTGAAGCTTTGCATAAAATTCATTGTTTTCCATTGCAGCTTGTTCAAGAAAGCCGCCTCTCCAGATACCTGGCACCCAGCACCATCTCCTCCTCCTCCAGTTCTGATTGATGGTGCCAAACATTTCAAAATCCAGGAAGTGCTAGACTGCTTGCAATATTTGGTGTCCTGGAAAGGCTATTATCCTGGACAGAATGAGTGGGTGAATGCTGATGACATTGCAGCCCCCTCACTCATCAAAGAATTTCATTGTACCTGCCCAAGCCAACTAGGGGGAGGGCCCTGTGTATATTCTGAAGGCAAACAGTTCCTCCTTCTGAGAAGGGATGGGGAAATTGTAGGAAGATCCCCAAACCAGATCAGTAGCAGAAAGCACCTGGCTTGCTGAAAGGGTTACTCAATGGTAGGAAGAAGAGAAGGGTGAACAAGAGAGTACAGATTTGTCTGTCCCCCCCTCTCCCCACCTAGGAAGGGTGTATTATCTGGTAACCCCTCACCCTTCAAGCACCTCCCACTTCTATGACACCTGCCTATGGCTCCCTATCACAGGACAACAGACTAATCGCCAGTCAAAGTCCTTTATCTGTAAAAAGCATGTTTTCTTTGAACTTCTTCCATGCGCTTGTTGGGAGATACCCAGGACTTCTAGATCGAACCTGATTCTCCAGATTAGAGTCGACTGCAGAAAACCCTCATCACAATGCAGTAGTCATTTGACAGCACTTCACACACAAACTAGAGTACGTCAATAGTTACACCAGAGTGGATCCAGTCCGAGCAAGAAACAAAGATTTATAAAACTGTTTTAATATTTCAGGTATTTTTAAAAAACATAAAGGGTACATAAAAAATAGTTTATATAAAGCAATACAAAAGTTAACATTTGCCAGACTTAAAATACAGATTGGCAGCATTATAATTTTCTACGAAGAAAGCTACAGATGGGGTGTTGTGTGGTTTCCAGGCTGTATGCCCTGTTCTAGTAGCATTTTCTCCTGACGTTTTGCCTGCACCTGTGGCTTCAGAGGATCCTCTGAAGATGCCAGCCACAGATGCAAGCAAAACATCAGGAGAAAATGCTACTAGAACAGGCCATACAACCTGGAAAAACCCACCACACCCCAGTGATTCCGGCCGTGAAAGCTACAGATGCTTAACAGTATACAACCAGAATTTTAAATTTCTTTATACTCCTGGCACTTGCTTGTTCAATATTAGTTTCAACTTTCCTCGCTTAAAAGATGGCCACGACCGTCACCACCAAGCTGCTGCAACGATGCACAATGCTTGGATTTAAGACAGTTTAGTGCTGATTGGGGAAAATGAACAGAACTCAACTGGCTCAGCCAGCACATGAACTGTAACCTAATGGGAGCCTTATGGTTGCCATGGCCTTGACAAACAGCTTTGTTTGCGGGAGAAGGCAAATACCTTCAAAGGATACGTCTGTTTTTCAGCTGCAGGCCAAGATCCACTTCCCCACACGAACTCACCTGCACTCAGCCAAGATTCCCCCAGCCCAGTCGCTCCTATTCATGCACTGAAACAATCATTCCGTTTTTTCCTTTGAAACCTGAGCTCAGCTGTGATAGGCTTCCTGATACGGCTGCTCAGCCAGTGCTGTTCATATATGGTCTCAGATGCACCACTAATATACACCTGTCTCCAACCTACGCTGAGAAGTGTAAGCACTCTGAGCTGTCAGTCAAGAGCCAGATTACTTTGATCAATGTGGTAAAGGCACACCAGACTTCAGTCTGCTGTATCGCTGTTAAGGCCTTAAGATGGAGTTAGTGCAGCACAACTTGACACCTACTCAGTCATAACGGAAAAAAAACCCAGCACACCATAAAAAAGGAAAAGCAAAAAAAAATGTCAAAAAAACCAACAAAACAAAACAAAAAACAACAACAACAAAACATGTCAAAACCCAGCAGGCTACATTTGTCTGGCACTGGAAGCAGAGTCCCCTAACCCCAAAACGCTTGCTCTTCAAAGACAGGGCTTGATGCCACGGCCATCTTGGCTCCCTAAACTGTGTGCCTATTGTAGGCTACCCACGGAGGCGGAGAATTGGGAAGGGCTGTTACTCTTCAACAGGGCGCTTGTTCGTCTTCTTCAGAAGCTTTTTCAGATTAGATGACATAAAATAAGGCTTCTCGGCAGAGCCATCGTTACGCTCCAGGTCCTCCACTGTAAAGAGAAACAAACACACACCACCACCACCACCACGGGGTATGAAATGGTTGCTTTTAGAACTACCCTCCTGGCAGAATCTGGAACAGGAATTAGGAAGGTAATTATGAAAAAATGAGCACCAGTGATCTGAGCCAATGGGAATTTATTTAAATGCATGTTGGCCCTCCTCTTCTCCTTTTGGTTCAAGGTGGCTGACAAGTTTGAGTTTAACAAATACAAGGTACAGTAAAAATTCTTCCCCAAATGCCTTCAGCCGACACTCGAGGGAGCGTTCACACAGTGAACAGTGCACTTCCCATCCACTCGGCTGCTGGATTTTATTGCATGAAACAGCAACACATGCAAACGACTGCTGAAGTGGATTGGAAGCGCATTATTCAGTGTTCCCTAGCAAATAAAACAGGCTTGAAGTGTGGACACAAAGCGCATTACTGGTAACCAAATCACAGAGTCACAGAAGTATGCACTATGGCTATGGCCAGACTGGCAAAGTCTAAGAAAGGCGCTCGAGGACCGGATGAGGCTGATCAAGGGAACTCTCGGCTGCCTGGTTTTCCAGCAAAGCTGGGCCCCTGATGCTCCTCATCTCCCTCCTCTGCTTCATCCACCACAAGAAGATCCAGCCCCGCCAAAGTATCAACCCTCCTGGCCAAATTACTTGTCTTACCTGGATTCAGCCTTAGAGCACTGGAGATCTCTGGGGGTTTACACACGAAATACACAACTGGGTGCCACCTGCACATTAGGCACATTCTCCAGTAGACGTAGGAAGTCTCTGATGGGTATGCCTGTGCTCTGCTACCAGGAGGCAGGATCTTTTAAAACGATTGCTTCCCGTTGACCCCTTGCCAGGGTTAAGTCCCCAGTTGATTTCCTGCCTACAGGAGTGCAAGGCTTTTTTCAGAAACCCCACGCTCCGCAAAAGGGGTTGCAGACTGAGGCGATTCAACTCAGCAGCACTACAGTGGGCTGCAAGAATGGCAGACGGCCGTTTTTCTCCTGAGAGGGAAACCTACGCATGTACAGCGGCAGAGTCAACTCGAGCCTCTACTGCCAGAGCTTCCTCCTCTCAGTCAGAGACAGGCAGGAACGCTCCACCAGAAGGCGCAGCCTCTCAGTCCAGCCGTCAGTTGCCCAAATCTGGGCGCTCTAAATCGGCAGACCAACAACCCTGACCGCACAAGGGCACTGACCCAAAACGCGCGGGGGGGCCCGTCGCCACCCAGGGGCGAAAAGCGACAAGGAAGCGCAAGCACATCGAGACCGAAGTGCAGCAGACGCCTGAATCACGGCAAGTAACTGTGCCAGAGAGAATTAATAATACTAGGCAATCCAACCCCAGTGCCCTACAGGAGGGAGGGCAGGTCAACCTCTCTGATAATCCAGGCGCCTGGAGTACCATTTCCCCCCTACAGTTTGCAAACTTAATTATTCAGTCAACAGTAGGGTACTCCAGTGCATGAACCTGGCTGCCCAGCCAGAGTCAGTCAACCAACACAAGTGCATGAGACAGAGAGTGATGGAGACATTAGCAAGGGGGAGTGTCTGGAAGAAGAGGAAAAGTTCTCTGACACAGAAGAGGGTCAGGTTGAACCCAGTGATCAGACCCCAAGATTTTTCAAAATAGAGGCTCTGCCTTTTCTAATCTCTAAAACTATTTCTGCCCTGGATTTGCAAGACTCTGCAGAGGCAGAGGAGGTCCCTAATTCCCAACAACTTAAGCTTATCAAAGGCAGACCTAAGGGAAATCAGGACTATTTCCTTCAGGATGGAACAGACAAATCCTGCTTCCCCATCCCAGAAGCCTTTGAAAAGCGCATCAGAAAAGAGTGGCAGAATCCTACAACCAGCAAGAATGCTCCCCCTCTAGCTAAGAAGCTCTACGCTCTTCCAACTTATGTGCACAAATCCTTCCAGGTTCCCCTAACCCAGGGGTAGGGAACCTGCGGCTCTCCAGATGTTCAGGAACTACAATTCCCATCAGCCCCCAGAGGCTGATGGGAATTGTAGTTCCTGAACATCTGGAGAGCCGCAGGTTCCCTACCCCTGCCCTAACCTATTGCATCGATCCAATCTGGTAGTCTAGTCTCCAGAGATGGGGATGGTTCCATCAAACATCCCCAAGACAGGAAGGCAGATGTGCACCTTAAAAGGGCACACGACTACCTGGCCATGTCCATGAAGGCACTCCTCCCTTCAGCTACGGTGGCCAGAGCACTTTTGGCTTGGCTCAAGAGAATCTCGGAACTCCTCCCACCGGAGCACAGAGCCATCTAGGAGGGCATCGATAGGGTTAGAATAGGAGCCTCATTCTTAGCGGACTCCACCTCGGATGCCCTGGCCATGGCGGCCCGATCAATGGCATTCTCTGTCGCAACCAGACGCACCATTTGGTTACGTTCATGGAAAGCAGATGCCCTCTCACAGGCTACCACTTTCAGGGAGAGAAGCTCTTCGGTCAAGAACTGGATCAAATTCTAGTTAAAGACAAAGACGATAGGAAAACACTTCCACGCTTTGTTAGACAGGAAGGATCTTCCAATAGGGGCTCCTTCAGATCCTTTCGTGCCTTTCGTTCCTTCCCTCGTAACGGAGACAGAAATAGGTCCAACTGGCAACAACAATACCAACAAAGTGGGACTCCACAAAGGGGATCCTTTCGTCCCTTCAAGAGACGTGACAGATTTCCCAAGTCTGACAAAACACACAAACAATGACTACACCCAGATCCCAGTAGGGGGGAG
The DNA here is from genome assembly GCF_021028975.2 of Sphaerodactylus townsendi. Lineage (NCBI taxonomy): Eukaryota > Metazoa > Chordata > Lepidosauria > Squamata > Sphaerodactylidae > Sphaerodactylus > Sphaerodactylus townsendi. The sequence goes on from NC_059431.1 coordinate 122,112,099, forward strand.
ACTGTCCCAATTCAGATTACAATGGGAACAGCCACCTGTAGATGCTTGGGCCAGGGAGGTAGTACACCCAGGTTACACTATAGAGTTTCTACATTTCCCAAAACATTGATTCTTCCCATCACCACTCAGCTCCATTCCCGAAAAGAGACACAGAACTCTGAATGCAATACATCACCTACTCTCCATACAAGCCATCAAACATGTCCCTGCAGAACACAGACACACGGGAGTTTACTCCCACTTTTTCACTGTCCCGAAAAAATCAGGGGACTGGAGGGCGATCCTCAACCTACAATACGTAAACCAACACGTACGGGTCGCAAAGTTCAAGATGGAGACGCTGTGCACCATCACAGCATCCATCAGGGAAGGAGAATTCCCTCGACCTCACAGGCATACCTTCATGTCCCCATACATCCAAGTCACAGGAAGTTCCTCCGCTTCACAGTGGACCAGGAACACTTCCAGTTCAAGGCTTTACCATTCGGACTTGCATCTGCCCCCCGAGTTTTTTCCAAAATTCTGTTACCCCACATAATTTGCTTACGACAACAGGGAATCCATGTCCACCCTTACCTGGACGACATCCTAATGCAATCCAAAACCAAAACCAGAGCACTAGTAGACGTCCAATTAGTAAAGCAAACCCTCCAACAATTCGGCTTCCTAATAAACGAGTCCAAAAGCTCACTCAGACCCACATGCAGAATGGAGCATCTAGGTGTAATTGTAGTCACAAGATTAAATTCCCTTTTTCTCCCAAGACCGAAAGTTCAAAACATTCAGAAGGAAGTCTCTCTTCTCATCTCCAGAAAACAACTGTCCCTAATGCAACTGGCGAGCATCCTAGGCCAGATGATAGCGGCCATCGACGCTGTTCAATGGGCAAGAATGCACGCAAGACCCCTACAGGCCTTCCTGCGGCAGTACCAATGGGACATCACTCACAAATTGGATCAACAGATCCTCATCCCTCTCTCACTGAAATCCAAACTCAGGTGGTGGACCAGGCCACACAACCTCACCCAGGGGAAGATCTACCTAGTCCGAGAGCGGATCCAAATCTTCACAGACGCCAGTCTAACCAGCTGGGGGGCTACCCTGGGATCGCAGGTGGTTCAGGGACTCTGGCCACAATCTCAGAAAACACTCCATATCAACCTGTTAAAGACTCGCACGATCTTCCTAGCTCTCCTCCACTTCAAGGACCAAATAGTCCACCAGCATGTATTAATCAGAATAAACAACATAGCTGCAAGGGCATACATAAATCATCAGGGAGGGTCTAGTTCGCGACTCCTTCAGAAGGAGGCAGACAAGATTATGAACTGGGCCGAGGCCAACCATACAAGCAGAACACATCAAGGGACATCAGAGCAGACTGGCTCAGTCGACAGACCTTGGACAGTGCGGAATGGGCAATACTCGCGGAGGTCTTCCAACAGATAATGAGACACTTCCCCACACCGAAGACAGACCTCTTTGCTTCTCAAAACAATGCTCAGCTACCCCAGTTCATGTCCCGCTACTTCTGCCAGACAGCAATAGCAACCAACGCCCTCACGGCTCCTTGGCCTCAAGAGACGCTTTATGCTTTCCCTCCCATTCCCCTCCTACCAAAACTCCTGAGATGGCTGTTTCAGGAGCAGTCACTCATGATCCTAATAGCCCCATACTGGCCACGCAGGCCCTGGTTCTCCATGATCCTAGAACTAGCAGTAGGAGAATCGATTCCCCTATCATCCAGACCAGACCTACTCACACAGGGCCCAGTGTGGCACCCGGACCCAGACAGGTTACACCTAACCGCATGGCTATTGAGAGGGCAAGGTTAGAGAAAAAAGGCTATTCAACTCAGGTAGTACAAACCATACTAGGTTCTAGGCGCAGGTCCACCACCAGAATCTATGATTACACATGGAAGGTGTTTGTACGATGGGCTACCAGTAGAAAGCTAAACCCCGAAAAACCGGGACTGGCTCACATTTTAGACTTCCTCCAAGGAGGGATAGCAGATGGCCTTAGAGCTGTGGTGGCGAACCTTTGGCACTCCAGATGTTATGGACTACATTTCCCATCAGCCCCTGCCAGCATGGCCTCAACGCTCCGCAGACAATTGGCAGCCCTCTCCACGGTTTGGCCCAAAATCCAGGGTCACCGCATCTCGGTGCACCCAGACATCCTGAGATTCTTGAAAGGGGTCTCCCAAACACAAACGCCCAAAGTCCACAGGTTCCCCTGCACACAGTATTATTGGCATTGACTAGATTCCCCTTCGAACCAATACATCTCCATTGGTTGAGGATGAAACTCTTTTTCCTAGTAGCATTAACATCAGCCAGGAGAGTCTCAGAACTTAGATCTCTCAACATCTCCCTCGCATGTTGCACTATCCACCCAGACAGGATCACCCTAAGGTCAGACGCATCCTTCCGGCCCAAAGCCAGCTCTAGCTTTCATCTAGGGCAGGGGTAGGGAACCTGCGGCTCTCCAGTGCATTCAGCCTGAACTATCGAAGTTTCTCACTCAGCTAAACACCGCCAATTGGCCCGGTGCTGGCAGGCCATAGGGCTTGCATGGGAATTAGAACTTCCTGAACATCTGGAGAGCCGCAGGTTCCCTACCCCTGATCTAGGGCAAGAGATAGTGCTTCCGGTCTTCTACCCTAAACCTACCAATGATAGAGAAAAAATATGGCATAAATTAGACATCCGTAGGATCCTGAAAATGTTTCTGTTACGTACAGAATCTATCAGAACATCCAACAGTTTGTTCATCAATGTGACTCATCCGAGATTGGGTGACCAAATGTCAGGTGCGGCAATAAGCAACGCTATTCGTACCTCTATTGCAGAGGCTTACGTTTCCACTACATTATCAGTTCCTACTGGAATTACGGCTCACTCCGTCTGTTGTGCTGCTACTAATGCAGCTATTAGGCAACAAATCCCGGTCGAGGAAATTTGCAGAGCGGCCATTTGGTCCTCCTCATCGATCTTTGTCAAACACTATAGGTTAGATTCTTGGTCCGCAGTCCAGACTGCTTTCAGCACCAGGATTCTGGACCTGGACAAAGAAAACTGAGATTTCCCACCCAGGGAGCAGGGACGCTGCGTTGAAGGTCCCATCAGAGACTTCCCACGTCTACTGGAGAATCGGCTATTGGTTCACTCCCACCATAGAAGAGCGCTTTTTCTCCAGGGTAGGCGTGGGAAGGGAAGTCTCAGAGCCTCCCCGGGAAACAAAGGTTTTCCAGCCAGGACATTGAAGAAAATTAATCCTCCTGATTCAGATTGCCCTATACGGAGTTTAATGAGTTAGTTCAGTTGTTTAAGACTGTTTTTTCTTGAGTGTTGTTTGTTCAGACTACGTGGTCAGTTCGCAACTGGGGACTTAACCCTGGCAAGGGGTCAACGGGAAGCAATCGTTTTAAAAGATCCTGCCTCCTGGTAGCAGAACACAGGAATGCCCATCAGAGACTTCCTACGTCTATCTGGAGAAAGGCTCTTCACGGTGAGTGAACCAATAGCCGATTCCAGCCCCAAAGCTCTACATGATCTTATTCAGCTGCCTCACACAATACTGCAATGGGGCAGATACCAGAACGGAATCTGAGGTATTTCACAGGACAAATCCCCAACCCACTGACTATATACCTCTGCAGAAGACATGGAAAAGACCTAAACCATCACTATCTCTTGCTCCTTATCTGAGCTAATAACTACATCAGTAGGCCTAACAGTACCAGCAGAGATGATTGCCCCCCTCTGGTTTCAAACAAGCATCCCGCACCAATACTACTCAAGCCATATTTGTTCTAAGCTGGTTTTCTTTGAATGACTAGCCAAGAAATTGCAGAACTGCCCTGCCACTTTCCCCCAAATGTTCGGTTGGACACTGGCACATAATTGGCTGCTTCATCCTGAGCCAATGAAGATGCTTAAAGCAAAGACTGAAAATAGAAAAAGGAGTTTAGCTATGATTCCAACACTGCATTTTTTGCACACAAAGAAGACATAGAGCATTGAAGAAGATTTTCTTGTCGAAAACGCTTTTCAGCGCGCAGGCATTTTGCAGTTTTGGAATCACAGTCTTCTCGGTTCAGCAATTTTGCGCTTTTTGGAATTACAGTATCCTTGATGCTTATTTGGAATTACAGCCTTTTGTTTCCAGCAATTTTGTGTAATTTGGAATTCCAGTCTCCTTGGTTCCAGCATTTCCTTACCTGCTTACAAAGAAAATTGGGTTGAGATTGCAGACTTTTTGTGAGTACTGTCAGCCATCCCTCGCAGGATACCACTTTAATTGTACTATCCCTTTAAGAAGAATTGTGGTACAACCTTCATTGTCTACATCTGCCGGACTTTTGAGGTCTTTGTCAGAATATGGCTGTGGGGTTTAGATTTGCATCTGTATTCCTAATGTAATAGCTTATCACCTAATTGGTTTATTTGCACAATACAATTGATGTTTAGAAGGACTATTTATATGCACAGTGTTGTGGATCTAAGTGTTTATTCATTCGTGTGTTTTTCCCTGCGGGACGTTGCGTCTTATAGCCTTGGCCAGGCTCCAATTCTTTTTCCCTTGTGTCTTCCCCGCAACGTGTTTGCTTTTCCCCAAAGGCAGTTACTGTTCAGCAAGAAAGGCTGTGAAGGGAAAAACTTTCCAGAGTTGGCTGGTTTGGTAAAGCTCCATTATGGAGAGTTTCCTTGGCCAATCACCCACTGGTGCACTGACACACAGTGGGACTGGAAGTGCATCGGGGCACACAATCTTGCCGCAGCGCGCTTCCTCTTTGCAGTGTGCCAAGAGAGGCGGTGCGTTGGGGCAAGATTTCTTGTCTGGACGCACTTCCTCGTGCCCTGCAGGGAAAGTGAGAGCACTTCTGGCTAGGGGCTAGTTCTAAAACTAAGAAAGGAGTTGACATTAGCAGCTCCTTGATCATAACACTGAGAGAGGCTGGAAGTAAGAGACTGTCCTTTCTTAAAGGCAGCGGTTAACATCAGAGAGCCCAAACTCCCAAGTGGGCCAGGACCCAGTTTGGCTTGAGAGACCAGCGCTGATGTAGGAGCAGGTTCAGCCTTTCCTTCCACACCATTTTCTGGAGTCAAAGTGGCCAGATGGCGGGGAGAGAATATGCAGATCCTAACACTGAGGCAAACAGGGTCTTCCTGCAGCCATTTCAGCTTGGGAAATTGGTGCCCGGGGTGGGGGGGGGAGCTGAAGCCCCTCCTGCTGCCAAACCACAGCCCTGAACCAAATTGAGCCTCAGAGCACTCAGAAATGTTAGTTCTTCCAATGTTCACATCCCCCTGTGAGTAGCTGCACCTTTTCTTCCATGCCAAAAGGGCCGGGGGGAAATATGTGACGTGGGACCCCCACACTGGAGCAAACAGTGTGGCCCTTTGGGCCATTTCAGCTTGGGAAAACAGTGCAAGAAGGGAGGCTGAACCCCCCCCCCTCCAGTCACATCTCACTCTAAGCATAATGTTTGTATTTTTTTGGTGGGGAGGGGGAGGGGGGGTGAAATCTAACCACTTTATCAGAAATAAGATTTCCCGGATTGTTGCCAGCCTGTGCATTAAGCAACTCAAAGATGCTGAAAATGCCAATGGTGCATTTTGGCCACCACCGAGCACTGAGTTGGCTGTGCAAATCCATCTGCCCTGACAGCCTTATGCATTGAGGAGCAGACTGGGAAAGGTGCCCCTTGGCCTGTGCATCGGATGGCCAGGAGCAAGCAGCATCCAGCACCAGGAGCTCTGCCCACGCTGCAGGGGCTACCAAGCTCAGAGCTGGCCTCTGGCGTCAGGAATGGGGGAGGGCTGGAACCAGAGACACAGGGAGGCTGGTGCCAATCAACGATGCCTCTGCCCAAGGCCACAAAAATGGGCCCCGTGACGTTGGCTTGTAGCACCACAGGGGCCACTCAGGCCGTCTTCCTCGCGAGCCTTTTCTCATTTCCCAATATAGCCCTGCTGGCATTCCTGGCTTCATGTCAGTCGGAGCCTGAGGACTGGATTTAATTTCTCTCTCTAAATCAGGGTTCTCCAAACTGGCGCCTGCGGTTGCAGTGGTGCCTACCAGGACTTCTCTTCATGCCTGCACAGCTTTTCGGAAAGTGGGAGGGGCCACTGTAAGGCAATCTGGTCACTGGCTTCCCTCATTCTAAGGAAAGGGTTTTCCTCTGGAGGAGGAGGAGGAAGACTGGGCTTCCCCAGCTCAGAGTGTGGTTCCATTCCTTCACAATTTCCTTCTTCTCAGGAGCTGTGAGAAGAAGGTGGTGATTATCAACCCAAAATGGTTTCCAAAATGGGGAGGCAGAGCCAGCCCCCAAAGAACTGCCTCAGGAAGCGGAGCCAAATGGGACCACCCCTTCCTCACAAAGATCCTCAAAAAGGCTGAGAGCCCCTGCTCTCGATTTTCCTCTGAAGACTGGGCAGGAGGGAGCCAATGGCTCAAACCCACTGTCTGGAAAAGAAAAAGGCGAGGAAGAAAATCACAGTTTCTTTTTGCACCAACCCAAGCTATGTAAGAGCCAACGTAGTTGCATCCAGATTACTCCGCAAGCCAGTATAGTTTCAACAGTATGCCAGAGCTTCAAAGGTGATTAAAACATTTATTCAAGTTTATGTACAGAGTAAGGCAGCTTGCAAAGAACATATAAAACTCCCAGGTTGCAAAAAACGTTATCAAAAGAAAGGGAAGTATATAAAGGAAGACAAACCACAAGGGCTTCAAAAGTTTACATGAGCCCATATAAGTATTTGCATCAATGTCCTGCGGTTCAATCAATCTGCCACTATGTACACAGCAAAGATAAAAGATGCAGCCCAGACTTCAGAATGAAGGAAGTGAATAGAATTCATACCGTGCACAAGAACCCCTTGCAGGCTTCCTCAGTTTTTCGGGCTGGAATTCTTCCCCATTTTGCGAAACCTGGTTTCCCACCTAGCCTGATCCAACTTTGCACACAAAATTAGCCCTACAGAAAGTCACCCGATGGAACCTGTAGGCGACCCATCCTGACATTTACAGACTGGGGCGAGTCCCAGTCTCTGGCGAACTGAGGAGAGGAAGGAACTATGAACTCTCTGATAGATAGGATAATGTGCTCTGTTTGGCACTGAGGTACTAGATATGTCATCGGTGTAGGCCGGTTTAAATAGGCAGCTTAGTTATACAGATAGCATTTTGAGGAAGCCAAGAACAATTTTTTAAAAAGGCCCACATAAAGCAACAGTGGAGAAACTGGGGCCTTCCAGTGCTAAATATCCAAACTCAACTTCACTCCTTTGATGCTTGAGTATCAGCTGTGCCAGATACCACCATCTTCAAGGTATTCTGTGAAATCCCCAGAAGCCCCACAAACTTCCCAGGATATCTAACAGAGAAGTTTTATGCGAGAACTGAGGACCGCCGTGAAGGACCCGGTCCCTCCCTCTCCCACAGGCAAGAGGCCTGTGCCTTGTTCGCTTGGGGGGAAATCCCCTCATTCTTGGATTTCAGCACTTTTAGAAGATTCTAGGCTTCCCTTCAGAAGGATCTCATTCAGGGCTGGGGACATGTAATAAGGCCTCTCGGGAGATCCATCGTTCCTTTCCAGATCTTCGCCTTTTGGAATCCCAAGGAAGGCAGAGAGAGCAGACCCAGAGTCACGAAGCAGACGGAAGAGACAAAAGAAAGCAAAACAAAGCAAAGCAGAGAGAGAGAAAGCAGAGAGGAGAGGAAATCGTTAGCCGCTGTTAGATTCCCTCACCAGGAAAAGAACAAGACTACTGAGACAGTCACCTGCTTTTTATAATGAAAGATATTTTTGCTACCAAGGAGCAACTCAGAAGTGTCTACGTGAAGGAACAGAGGAGAGTGAGGAGGATTAGTTCTGTGTAACCACAAAAGGATCTGAGAGTCTGTCCCCAGGGCAACACCAGATTTGAGGAGAGATAGTGGAAAAGAGGCCTTTAAAATTAAGTTTTATATCATTCTGGGAGGTGGGTTTTTTTACAGACACAGGAGTGGAAAACAGCACTTTAAGCATCTCATTGGTTCTCAGGTTTCTGGTGTAGGTGAGCCCCTGGTTTACTGTAGTCTAGTGAGAATTCTGGAAACAAACGCTCAGATTTGAGGATTTCTAGTAAGGACAGAAAACCTTCTTACAAAGGAATTTGGAGTCTGAAATCATTTGTGGTATACAAGTGGTAGCTCTAACAGTTAACACCTAAAGAGCCCCCAAACACAAAACAGCTACAAGAAAAACAAAATAATCTGCATTTTTTAAAAACAACAAACTTTTCAGAAACTGTTTTCTACATTGTTTTGGTGTGCTGAATACATTTCTGGTGTAACTGCAAGAGTTTCCCCTTAACATCACAAAAGTCAGGATGATAAGTTCTGCCATATAATTTAATGAAACTGCAGTATGTAGCGGCTGTGTTTTCCAAACATCCCTGGAATAAGAAGAGGACTCCCACTTCCCCTAATTCTCTCAAAATCTCTCTAGACGACTAGGAAAGCTGTTCCTCATCCCAAATTTCTCCCAGCAGGTTTCTTTGCAGAGAATTCATTCATTCATCCATTCATTCAAGGAAATCTATATAGCACACAGATAAAATTTAACAGAACTTACAAGCCCTTTGCTCCCAGCAAGCCAAGAATGGGGCAAATGTGGCTGAAAGGGGCCCTGTTCTCCACAGACTGAGTACTTTGCTTTCACGCACACTTAGTAATGTGCTTTCAATTTGCTTTGCACCTATTGGTGGTGTAAAATTGATGGTGTAAAATTGCAAGTGAAAATCCACTTGCAAACAATTGTTAAAGTGCATTAACAATGTCTTGAAAGTGTGTTATGCAGCATGCAAGAGAGTGCCAAGGAAAGCGTTATCTGCTCGGTTTCTGAATGTCAGTCAGCTCTCAATGGCGTAGGAGGAGGGCACATTAAAAAAGAAGGCAGATGTAAGGGCAAACCACAAAAGAAGGTGACTCAGACTGGCCCGTTGTTCGAGTAGCTAGGCCGCGCTTTAGTTTCTCCTCACTGCTTTGGCCATTCCAAGAAACAAGAGCTCTGCTGGTTCAAATCCTGAGGGTGTCCAGGCAACATTTCATTTCTCACAGCAGCCAGCCAAACAAATCTGGGAACCGCCCAAGCAGGGCAGGGCTTCATTTATCTATGTAATCCATGCATACCCTGCCTCTCTCCCAGATGGGAACTCAAAGAAGCTCATGTTGTTCTTCTCCTCTCCAATCATCTTCACAACAACCAGGCAAGGTAAATCAGGCCGAGAGAGCGTGTGACTGGCCCAAGATCACCCAGCGACCTTCCACAGCAGAAACTGGGAATCAAACCTAGGTCTCCAAGATACTAGCCCAACAATCTTAAACACCAGATCACACCGTCTCTGTGTTTGACCTGCAGGCTCCTGCACCCCCCTACCCCCAAAACCAGGTGCCTCCTGAGAGAGTCCATCACACACTAATCTAGCTACATATCTTGGTCAAGTGGGCAGATTCTGTGATGGATGAAAAGTAAGCAGGCACAGGTAGGCATGGCTCAGGGTTGAATACGGACTTTCACTCTGACCATCCCAATCACGTTTATTCATTCCAAAGCAGATTATCATGCACATCACTCAATTATGTTTTTTTAAAAAAATGCAAAACCTCAATGAGGATATTCTGGAGATGCTGGAAGTATCACAGGGCAGAATTACTGCCTCAGCTGCGCACATTTACCTTTGGTTTATGGAAGTGGGACAGAGATATTTTAAGTTAAGTAAATCCCAAGAAGTTCACTTGCTGAAGTCAGTGGGGCTTACTTAAAAGTAAGCTGTAAGTTACCATTGACTGTACTGTCAAAGGCTTTCACAGCTGAAATCAGCCAGCTGTTGTGGGCTTTCCGGGCGGTGTGGTTGTGGTCTGGTTGTTTTTTATCCTAACGTTTCGCCCACATCTATGGCTGCCAGCTCCAAAGGCATGTCATGGTGAGATGTGTTTCTCTCTGTGGCATTCTATGAAGAGAAACACATCTCACGGTGGCATGCCTCTGAAGATGCTGGCCATAGATGCAAGCAAAAAGTTAGGAGCAAAAATTACCAGACCACGGCCATGAAGCCCAGAAAACCCAAAACAGCCAGTTACCATTCATTGCTAGCAATGCACCATCATCCAGAGTAAATAAATAAGGAGTGCCCATAATGTTCAACTTCACACATTTAAAATTGCCCTTCTTGAGCAGCAATTCCAGCTTGTGAATCCAGCAAAAACGTCAATCAGGCTGGAGAAAGCCCCCCCCCCCCCCCCCGGCTCCCCAGGTAACGCCTATTTTGGCCTCTTATGTGAGCCAGTGGATATTCTGAGCAGGTATCCGGAGTCAGGATGGACAGGAGGCAATTAATTAATACTGAGCCCAGACAAGACGGCCTGGGATCTCCTGCCCTGTGAGCCTACCTGCCAGTTGAGATAAACTAGCAATTTCCATGCACAGGTTCATTTGGAAGCGGCTTAATTCTTCTCATAAACCAAAGGGTCTTATAAATAATCCTTGAATATTATGTATTGCAAACAGCTACTACTTTTGCTTTGATGGCAAAATGGCTGGGGAACATTTCTTGTGAAGGACTGGCAAGCGCTCTCAGTTATAAGCTAAATGGCTGACTCAGTCCGAAACGTGGCTCCAGCCACATGTCTCAAATATTCATGTTCCACTAGAGCAAGGGTCTACAAACTCTGGCTCTCCAGATGTTCACGGACTACAATTCCCATCAGCCCCTGCCAACATGGGAAGTGTAGTCTGTGAACATCTGGAGAGCCAGAGTTTGAAGACCCCTGCACTAGAGCAGCGGTGTGGCCAGATACTTACAGAAGCAGAGGAAGAGCGTGTCCACACACATGGCATATACGCTGAAAAACCCATGGGCAATGAGATAGGAGCCAACGACCACAGTCTACAAGAGAAAACAAACAGTGGTTTCACAGCCACAATGCAACTCTCCCAACAACTGTGAACCAGAACTAACAGGGAAGTTGTGCCCTCTCCACATCTAGCAGCAATCGTTCCAAGGAGATAAATAAAAGCTTGATGAAAAGCCAGTATGAATTTTCCTGAAAATTAAAGTTTACTTGGCCACATCTCCCCTCCCTCATTCATCAGTAAATGATACATCCAGGAGAGAGACCCCCTGGTGGGAAGAAATCTCCTCCAAAAAGGAAGCGTCAGCTCTCAAACACTGCAGGAGGAATGCCGACCAGCTACAGCTATAGAATACCAACCAGAATTGGAACCCAGTAGTAGTTGAGGGGTGGTGCCGAGTCTTGAATGAGTTTTATCCTCTGGGTGAAAAAGAAGAAAGCAAGAATGCCTAAAAAGGAAAGAAAGAAATATTGCTTTTTCCTGATAAACCTTCCATCTAAAAGTTGGGGTATAAAACTCCTGTGTGGGTTTGTGGGTGTGCATCTCTTGTCTCATACATATTTCAAACATGTCTGGAGACCTCTCCATTCCTCCCCATCAAAGCCTCCCTTAGATCTGTGTTCTGAATTGACCCAGGAATAGAGGGCAATTTATGGCTTGCAAGTGGCTGTCCAGAAGCAACTGAGGTGGCCCGAGGGGTAACAGGGGTAGGGAAAAGGACACAGACACACAACACATTGGAAAGGAGTCTCCAAATTTGAAAAAGGTCTTACCAACACTTCCTACAATCAAGAGTTTGCCAAGAAAGAGCAGAAAGTCTGTGACTTTATCCAGAACAGCCACCCTGAAAAGTGCGAGACAGCAAAGAGTAACGCTCTGACCCATTTTCTGAGAATGTCCCAGCTATATACCACAAGGGGCTCCTGTGTAGTCACATATTCCCCTTCCTAAGCCAACTTCAACCCATACACACAAGGGACCTACTTAACATGCAGATGTGACAATCCCATGGCATATAGGACGTCTGTAACTTTACCAGGAATAGCTACCCTGAAACGGTTCCAATTTCTGGAATTAAAACTTCAGCTTGCTTGGAAGAGAAAAGAGTCCAGAGCACATGCGCTGAGCCAATGGTGGCTGGCTGGTGGTGAACACGTGAAGCTGCTTAAACCGAATCAGACTATGGGTCCATCAAGATCAGACTGGCAGCAGCTCTCTTGGGGTCTTTCCCATCTCCTACTAGCTGGTCCTTTCAACTAGCCATGAAGACGCAGGTCAGCAAGACCGACATTCTGCGAGGTCTGTGGTTTAGGACAGCGATGGTTCCACTCTAGCTATTCCCCCTACCCTACCCTACCCTACACTTCCCTTCCCTTTTCTCTTCCCCTTCCTCTCCTCCTTTTCCTTCCCCCGCCCCCTTGTTGCTCTTTCAACTAGAAATGACACAAGTCGAACTTGGGCCCTTCCGCATGCCCAGGAAAGGCTGAACCACTAAGCCATGATCCCTCCCCTAACATGGAATGACCCAGAATGGACCGTTCCATTTGGGCCACCCCCTGCCCCTCCCTGCGGTCAGTGGGAAGAACAACTGATCATACCCTATGAGGAAAAGTAGTGCTGTCAAAGCTGCAGCTGTCCAGTCCACAAGCAGCTCAGCCAGGGAAGACCTGCTAAGCCCCTGGATTAAAGAAACTGACCCGCAGCAACCCAACGGCAGCTCATTGGCAGGTCCTCACCTGATGATGTTCCTCATGAGCAGGGAAAAGGCATTCCTTGCAGAAGTGCAGAAGTTGGTGCCATAAATGGCAATCTGGGGAGAATCACCCAAAACACAAACATTATGCCAGACAAGGGGCAGCAGTATTTTAAGATGCTTTGGAGGGTTTGGTTCTCAGAGACTCTCAGAGCAGGTTACTCCGAGTTAGATAACTCATAGTCATTTGATTAATGCCAGTGCTATCACCGAGGGTCCTTGGCTGGGGGAAACATATATCTTGCCTCCCCTCTCCTTATCACGCCCCAACTTGAACAAATCAGGCCAGCCTTGACTTCACTCACGGGAATCCCGCTTCTCACAGCAGCCAGCCAGGTTCCCGCATAAAATGGGACCTTCTTTGGGATCACAAGTGAGGGCATGAACTCTGCAGGCCAATCACAAAATAATCAAAATACACAACATGCAGGACTTAGAAGACTGGCCCATAATTAAGAACATGGATCAGACCAGAGTCCATCTAGTCCAGCTCTCTGCTACTCGCAGTGGCCCACCAGGTGCCTTTGGGAGCTCACATGCAGGAGGTGAAAGCAATGGCCTTCTGCTGCTGCTGCTCCTGAGCACCTGGTCTGCTAAGGCATTTGCAACCCTGGGTAGACTCAAAAAAAGAGGATCCAAGATTGAGGTACAGCCATAAATCTGTCCAAGCCTCCCTTTAAAAGCTATCCAGGTTAGTGGCCATCACCCACCTCCCTCTGTAAGGCAGCATCTTCCAAACACCAGTCACCACGTTGCGTGAAGAAGTGTTTCCTTTTATTGGGGATCCCAATTCTTCCCCCCAGCATTTCAATGTATGCGCCCCTGAGTTGTAATAGTATTGTGAGAAAGAGAGAAAAATTTCTCTGTCAACATTTTCTACCCCATGCATAATTTTATAGACTTCAATCATACCCCCCCCCTCAGACGTCTCCCTCTCCAAATTAAAAAAGAGTCCCCAAATGCTGCAGCCTCTCCTCGCATAAGGAAGGTGCTCCAGTCCCTCAATCATCCTCGCTTGCCCTTCTCTGCACTTCTTTTTTTTCTATCTCTTCGACATCACTTTTTGAGAATATGGTGACCAGAGACTAGAAACCACATAGTACTCCAGAAGTGAGGTCACACCACTGCTTTATATATAAGGCATGACAATCTTTGCAGTTTTATTCTCAGTTCCTTTTCTAATTATCCCCAGCATAGAGTTTGCCTTTTTCACAGCTGCCATGCATTGAGTTGACATTCCCATGGAACTATCAACTAAGACTTCCGCAATCCCTTTCACTGGTCTGTGACTGATAAAGCGCTGGACCCCTGTAGCATGTGTGTATGTGAAGTTTGGATTTTTTGCCCCTATGTGCATCACTTTACATTTTGCTACACTGAACTTCATTTGCCATTTCTTAGCCCACTCACCTAATTTATCAAGGTCGGCTTGGAGCTCTTCGCAATCCTTTGTGGTTCTCACCACCCTACATAATTTGGTATCATCTGCAAACTTGGCCACCATGCTACCCACCCCTACTTTCAGATCATTTATGATTACGTTAAAAAGCACTGGTCCCAAAACAGATCCTTGGGGGATACATCTCTCCATTGTGAGAATTTCCCATTTACATCCACTCTTTGTTTCCTGTTCCTCAACCAGTTTTTAATCCATAGGAGGACTTCCCCTCTTATTCCTTGATTGCTAGGTTTTCTCAATAGTCTCTGGTGAGAAACTTTGTCAAAAGCCTTTTGGAAATCCAAGTAGACAATGTCCACTGGTTCCCCCTTATCCACATGCCTGTTTACAGAGAACTAGTAAGTTTGTAAGACAGGACTTGCCTCTGCAAAAGCCATGCTGACTCTTCCTCAGCAGGTCTTGCTTTTTTACATGTTTTATCATTTTATCTTTAATGATACATTCTACTAATTTACCAGGAACAGATGTCAAACTGACTGGCCTGTAATTTCCCGGGTCCCCCCTAGATCCTTTCTTAAAGATTGGTGTGACATTGGCCATCTTCCAGTCTTCAGGGATGGAGCCTGATTTCAGGGATACCGTATAAACTCATGTATAAGCCGACTAGTATAAGTTTCAAAGGCACCTAATTTTACTACTTGAAACCACCTGGGGAAACGTGATCCGGCTCCTGTATGAAGCTTCACAGGTGGGAAGCCAGGAAGAAGAGGGAGCTCCTTATTTGGGCAGTGACTCCCCCTATTGTCATTGCCCAAATAAGGAGCTCCCTCCACCTCCCGGCTGCCTGGGCTTCCTCAAACCCAGTTTTTTTCCAGTTTATATGGGGATAGTTAAATTACCCATTACCACTACATTTTTGTTTTTGTTGGCCTGTCTAATTTCTTTTTCCATCTCAGAATCCTCCTGTGCACTTTGGTCAGGGGGACGTTAATATATTCCTAATATTAAACTATCCTTCACACCTGGTATTGACATCCACAGTGATTCTGTAGGGGAACCAGCTCCCCTTACATTGTCTATTTTATGTGACACTATGCTCTCTTTTATGTAAAGGGCAACTCCACCCCCAATGCGCCCTGTCCTATACTTCCTGTAGAGTCTGTAACCTGGTATAACAGCATCCCACTGGTTCTCCTCATTCCACCATGTCTCTGTAATGCCCACTATATCAAAGTCCTCCTGCAAAACTCTGTACTCCCGTGCTTTCTCCCCTACCATATTAGGTCAAGGCTTCTACTATTAGCATACAGAGACACCTGTTATACCCCTGTCTCTGTCCTTAACCTGCGCGATTGCCATTAGCTTTGCCCTCAAGTCTTTTGTAGACACTATCCCTTGTCACATGCACATTGCTATGTTCCTCGCTTGTATGTGGTTGATTTAGAAAAACCTCCCTCTCTGCCTGAATTCCCATAGATACTGTATTCCGAACCAAAGTCACCTCAGCTCCTGTTGGCTTTCCCCCAGGGATCAGTTTAAACGCTGTTCTGCCACCTTTTTAATGTTGAGCGCCAGCAGCCTGGTTCCTCTTTGGTTAAGATGAAGCCTGTCCCTTTTGTACAGGCCTGCCTTGTCCAAAAAGGTTCCCCAGTTCCTGACAAAGCTGAAACACTCTGCCTTACACCACCTTCTCATCCACACATTGAGACCCTGTATCTCCGCTTGCCTAGCTCGCCCTGCGCGTGGAACAGGTAGCATTTCGGAGAATGCCACCTTGGGGGTCCTGGACTTCAACCTGTTTCCTAACAGCCTAAATTTAGCTTCCAGAACCTCCCGGCTACATTTCCCCATGTCGCTGGTGCCAATGTGGACCACAACATTGCGCTTCCTTGCATCAGCAATGCACCAACAAGTAATATGTATGCCCAGATGTCAACGTTTTCTTATTCCTAGAAACATCAGGTTTCGCATTCCCTAGTTCACAAAAAGCCACCTTCTAAGAGAGAAAGGCTACCTGCTCTGACAGGTTTAGAACATGGCACACATGTCTGTTTTCTAACTGTTAATGGCTTTGGTATGGTCCATGAATCGTACGTGCACTTGAGATCCCAAGGCACACTTCAAATCACATCACATCCTATAGTAAAAGAGTCTTCTACATTTTCCCTTCCATCTCACAACCTGCTAATTTCCTCCATTGTCTGCAAGGCAAGTGAGAAATTTGTTCAACCTGATTGTCATGGAAGAATTTGACTCCCAGCAAATATCTGAATAATTGAAATTGTGGTAGGCTGCTATTTTTACTAAACTGCTCTCAGAAATTAACAACACATGTGGTTCCAGTAAACTGGAAACAGAGCATCATAGAACCCTTCTATATAAAGGGTAACATTGCAGACCCAAATTATCATTCCAGTCATCTTTTAAACATAGCATCCAAAATATATACTCAATACTTGCCTGTTAAGCTTGAAGTCTGGGCTATACAATCAAATCTCTTTAACCCAGAACAAGCCAGCTTTTGAAAAGGCCGCAGTACAAGAGCTCACTGTTTAGTATTGAAGACTCTTATTGAAAAATACACTAAGAAACTTAAAAGTCAACTATTTGGACTATTTGTAGTTTTCGTGGATCTTTCCCTCAGACTTTGATATCAACTGACTGCTCTAGGTTATGGAACAAACTAAAATAGTATTTCCTACCTATCCATCCCATATGATACTAGACATAATAAAACAATAAAATGTGTCTTTGAAATGTATAATTCTCTTTGAAGCACCTGGGAGGCAGCAGCCACCTTTACTCCTGATGCCACGTCTGTCCTGCTAGACTATACTGTGGATGAATCCTCTCCCATGATATATGGCACTTGGCTTGTCTGAACCATCCTGCATTCCCAGTTCATCTCCGGAGCAGGCAATGAAAAAAGGCATCAAATCTCTCTGCATGGTTCCATGGCACTTTCCACACTGGCCCCAGACAGCTATTATTAAGATCCAGCTCATCTTGACTTGTGGGTACCAGTGCTGAACTGAGGAACTCCAAAATCACAGACACCAGATGGACATCCTCCAAGGCTCATCACACATTCTAAGGATGAGGCACACCTACCACACTGCCATAGAAGCACTTCCCACGTTTACTTTGATGGGCAGACATTTGGAAGCCAAAACTGCTTTGAAACATAAATTACAATTGAAGAACCATGATAAAATAAAGTTGGTCAAGGGCAAAGCTAACTGGTTGGGAAGCGGCCTCCGCAGATATCTTGAATACCTTCACGATCTGCAATAATTCCCTAGATGATCTACAAAAGTCGAGGTCCTCACCATAATGTAGGCGTTTCTGTTCAAGAACTTGATGAATTTCTCCAGGCACCAGAAACAGCATTTGAGGCAGGCCAAGAGGAACTTAGCAAACTTGTTATCAGCAGCTAATAAAGAAAAAGCAACATGAGAGATGAGTTGTTTTCCTTCTTTGTCCAACTGGCCAAGGCCAGTTCACATATTCACAAATAATTTATTTGTGTAAAACATTTATTAGCCACTTTTCCTCCTTACAGAGCTCAAGGCAGCTTGCAAAGACACAGAATAAAACCAAATTTTAAAACTGCAACTTAAGATAGCCTGTCCTAAATAAAAATGTCTTCAACTGTCTCATTAAGATCAAAAGCACAGGGGCTGGGCATGCCTCTCTGGGAGGTTGTGCCACTGAAAATGCCCTCTCTTGTGTCCCTGTAGCATGGCCTCTCGTTCAGACTGAGCTTCTGTTAGCTCCTGGCTGCACTCACTGAAATGGGCAAACTGCTGGCTAAACAGTAGACTGGGTTTAACTCTGGCCTCCTCAGTTCTTTTTGGGGACTTTTCATTCAACCAGTTTGCCAGCCAGAACTACTGACTCAACACTAGAGCCTGCCAAAACAGGAAAACAGAAAGGCTTGGCTTTGGCGCCTGGTCATATTTTCAGCATAGTATTAGTATTTCCAATCCATGCGCCTAGATATAGTTCTCTTTCCCATATTTCCGTGTCCCTTTCTGACCTCCTTTTCCTGCCCCAAATCAGCTTCTTGACAAAAATTTTCAGAAAATACAAAATCTGAAGCCCTGAAGTCTAATTGCTGTGAAAAATCTACGCAAATTTCACTGATTTCTGTAATGAGAGGTTTTGGAGAACAATTTGATTTTATTTGGAGGGCTAACAGCACCTCTTTGGGCAGCTGTATCCTTCACCAGCAACCAAGGAATCTCAAAGTGTTCCTGTTGGAGGAGAACATGAAAGATGCAGAAAGAGCCCCAAGTGGGCATCTCCAGTAAGCCAATCAGATAACATGTAACTTGGAAACTTAGGGAGACAGGAGGACTCCCATTCCCTTCACGCCACTTGGGCCCGGCAACTCCCAGCTAGTAAGAGAAGAACAGAAGCCACCTCCCCATTTCAGTATTTTCCCCACAGGATACCCTTCCCCAATCTGTACCTTTTAACCTGTGATCCAAGTACTCCAGAAGGACCCGAATGACCTGGACAAGAGCAAGAATCAAAGACCCAAAAGCCAATGAGCCCGTATGATACCTGCCCAGGGAGAAAGCAGGAGCAGAGAACCCAATGTCAACGGCAGTTCTTGGCTAAAGGCAGTGGAACCCACAAAGCTCTCTCTGGAAAACATGAAGTTGGCCTGCCTGGCAAAGACAGTCTGGTCAGCCTAACAGGAGGGCATGTTGGGACTCTACCAAAAGCAACCCGGGCCCTGCAGAGCCTGCCTCAGTTCTGCAGGCCAGCAAGTCTGAGACGTTCCACCAGGCCTGTGGCTGAGGACAATGACAGTTCCACTCTATTCTCCCAACCTTCACTTCCCTTCACTTCTTTCCCTTCCCCCTCCCCCCACCCTCCCACCCAGTTTTCCTTCATTTATTTGTAGGGGTGCCACCTAGAATTCTGAATTTTAAAATTAATATTGGAAATGATTTAGACTGATCTGTATGTTGCACAGTGCATTGACTTTAAACTGTATGTACTTTATTGATATGTTAGTTGACTTCAGTTGGGAAAGGGTGGAATAAAACTCAATCAATAAATAAAAAGGCATAATTGGTCAACATTTTTTAATTTGTCAATATTTCTGAGGTTCCAATTTGAACTCCAGACCACCCCATGACAACATCTGATGAGCCTCAACCAGAGCCAGGGCCTTTTCTGCCCTGGCACCAGTCTGGTGGAACTCTTTGTCAGCTGACACCAGGGCCCTGCGGTACCTTAAACTGTTCCATAGGGCATACAAGACAGAGGTGTTCACCCGGGTTTTTGGTTGTGGCAGATCTTAAGTCTGTTCTATTCCATGTTGCCGGCCTCCCAGATCTTGTAGCTCTTCCTCCCCATCCTGATTTGTAAGAATGGGAATGTGTGGTGGGATGGGGTTGGAGGTGTGTCGTAGGCTGTCGGGGTCCTTGAATACCTGGCTAATCACCGAGTACTGTTTTAATGAATGAGTTTTAATTTATGTATTGGAATTGTGTCTTGATGTTTTAAGATATGTGTGTAAACTGCCCTGAGCCTGGTTTAGGCTGGGAAAGAGCAGGGTATAAATATAATAATAAACTAATACCCGTTTCCCTAACCTGTCAAGGTGTACTCTGGCAGTGAAATGTCCCATCTCCTCAGGCTCCTCACCTGAGTGCTCGGCCAAAGGAAGAGAAGATGGGGAATGCTGGCATATCATCCGGTTTCTTAAAGGCCCAATAGTAGGAAGCAAAGGCCCCGGCCAGGGTGACCTGGCCCAGAGCAATGACAAAGTTGGCTAGCCAGAAGAACATGAAGACATTGTAGATCTGGAAGATGATGAGGTACTTGTGGTAGGCGGTCTCCCCACCATAGAAGGCAAAGAGGCAACGGGCATCTGGGCACTGTTTGGCGATGTTGGAGGTGTTGAAGGTCTAGAAAGGGGAAAGAATTGGAAATTTTCATGAACACACACGTAAGTGGCTAATACTGAATTGGACAACTGATCCACCAAAGTCAGTCTTGTCTACTCCAACCGGCAGCAGTTCTCCAAGGTGTCAGGTGGAGACCCTTCACATTACCTACTACCTGTTCCTTTAAACTGAAGACAGCGAGGATTGAACCTGGAACCTTTGGTATGCCAAACAGATGCTCTAATACTAATACTATGCTGAAAATACAGCCGTCACATCGTCATTCATAATGCCACAATTGTTACTTCCTGTCAGAATCCCAAAAACTGAAACAAACTCATGTATAAAAACAGTAGTTTATTGAGTATTGAGGATCTTCTCTGGTCATGCCAGAACTGAGGTTTGCCCGCACAAAACCCAGTAGTTAAAGCAGCTTGCACCCCCCCATCCTGGGAAAGTGCGTCCAAAAGGAACTGTGAAAGAGATAACGGTAGAGATGGCCAGGCACTGACCTTGAGCAGCACCTGGTACAGTATAACATCATTCAGCAGACAGTTGAAAGTCAGTTAGAAATGCAATTAACCCATTCCTCCACCCGCAGCATACAGAAAGCAGCAATAGCAAAACCCCCATAATAACAGGCCTCCTGACACTTCCCCTCAATACTGGGTCAATATTACAAAGCCAAAAAACAAAATGAAACAAAAATGGACACGTATTCCCTGATGTCAGATTGGTGGTTCCCAAGCTTGTTGCACAAATCTGCCTTTTTCCAGACCTCTCCAGACAATCAGCCATATTTCTACCTTCTCATCAGGGCAGGCAGATCATGGAAAAAGGAGGACTTGTCCTTAGTACCATAATCCTTGATGGGAGGGATAAAAGTAATGGAGAAGGGGGATGATAAGAAGAAGGGGAAGAGGATGCCAGCTCCCGGCAACACATCCAAGCCAGAATTCTCCTTCTAGTAATTTTGGCTACCTCCTCCCTTGGCCCAATCCACTCCATCCCTGAGGATGCATTCCGATGGCTCCCTTAATTTGAGGAGACAGAAGTGATTGTAAGACAGTCCAGATGTGTAGCTTTAATCATAGTATGACTCACGACCAAGTGGTCTTTCTTTTAATCTCTGAAGATAAATGTCACCTTCTGAATTTGGGGCATAAAGGTTACTGCTCCTGAGTCAATCTCAAAGCAAAGGTGCCACGAATTATGCATTGATTATCATCCTGTGTTTGATCCACGCGGCAGCAGACCAGAGCAGGAGTCCCGGCTGGTCTCCCACGCAGGCCCTGAAGCAAACCAAATCTGCTTCACCCCAACAAGGCTAACATAGCATGTGTCTCTTCTAACTATCCCAAGGGTCTGACCTACAGCCACCTGCCTCCCCTCTCGCAAGCCTAAGTGTTGCCTTCTGATCCTGCTTAGTCCAAACTCCTAGAAGCTCACAGAGGCTTCTAAATGGAGTTATCCCACTTGGGCAACAAACTTGGGAGGCTGAGCGTGTAGTTTTCTCAAGGCCGTCCAGTGTGTGTTCCATGTTTGAACAAGATTTTTTGGGCTTAAACCCAACAGGCAAACCACTGGAGGACAAGAGTTCTTCCATTAGACAGAGCTGTGCAGTGACTGGAGTGTGGGACTAGCTTCATGGGTGAACCTGGGCCAAGCCCTCGCTTCCTCCCTCTCGGTCTGCTCAGATTGATGTTGTGGAGATAAAACTGAAGAAGAGAACTATGTTGGAAACTGCTCTGGTTCCCCACTGGAGTAAGAAGAGGGGTAGATAAAATAAATGACGTTCACTCTTACACCCTATCCTACATCTCTAGGTTTGCAGGTTGAGGCAACCATGGGTTTCCACCAGTTTGGTCTCCCCCCACCCAATTCTTCTTTCTTCCTGTTAGGAACTAGGGTGCCTTTGGACTTAGAAATATTTTAGTTGTTTTTAGATTATCTAAGAACATAAGAACATAAGAACAAGACAGCTGGATCAGACCAAAGTCCATCTAGACCAGCTCTCTGCTACTCGCAGTGGCCCACCAGGTGCCTTTGGGAGCTCACATGTAGGATGTATCTGAATGGGCCTTCATTAAGTGCTGTTGCTCCCATCACCTGGACTGTTACAAGGCATTTGCAATCTCAGATCAAGGAGGATCAAGATTGGTAGCCATAAATCGACTTCTCCTCCATAAATCAGTCCAAGCCCCTTTTAAAGCTATCCAGGTTAGTGGCCATCACCACCTCCTGTGGCAGCATATTCCAAACACCAATCAAACGTTGCGTGAAGAAGTGTTTCCTTTTATTAGTCCTAATTCTTCCCCCCAGCATTTTCTGGCAATGAATGCCCCTGGTTTCTAGTATTGTGAGAAAGAGAGAAAAATGTCTCTCTGTCAACATTTTCTACCCCATGCATAATTTTGTAGACTTCAATCATATCCCCCCTCAGACGTCTCCTCTCCAAACTAAAGAGTCCCAAATGCTGCAGCCTCTCCTCATAGGGAAGCGTGCCTCCAGTCCCTCAATCATCCTCATTGCCCTTCTCTGCACTTTTTTCTATCTCCTCAATATCCTTTTTTGAGATGCGACGATTTCAGAACTGGACACTACAACATGCGGTCGCACTCCACTGCTTTTAGAGTATATAAGGGCATGACAATCTTTGCAGCTTTTATTCTCAATTCCTTTTCTAATGATCCCCAGCACAGAGTTTTGCCTTTTTTCACAAGGCTGTTATGCATTGAGTTGATATTCCCATGGAACTATCTAACTAAGACGCTTAAATCCCTTTCTCCTGGTCTTTGCACTGATAGCATCTGACCTCCTTGTAAGGCGCAGTATGTGAAGTTTTCTGATTTTTTTGCCCATATGTGCATCACTTGTCTTACATTTTACATTGAACTGCATTTGCCATTTCCTGAGCTCCACTCACCTAATCTTATCAAGGTCTCAAGTTGGAGCTCTTTCGCAATCCTTTATGCGGTTCTCACCACTCCTACTATAATTTGGTATCATCTGCAAATCTTGGCCACCACGCTTACCCACCCCCCTTTACTTCCAGGTCATTTGCATGAATAGGTTAAAGAGCACTGGTCCCAAAACGGATCCCCTTGGGGACACCCATACTCCCGACATCTCTCCATTGTGAGAACTTCCCATTTACACTCCACTCTTTGTTTCCTGTTTCTCAACCAGTTTTTTAATCCATAGAGTGACTTCTCCTCTTATTCCCTTTCCATTGCTGAGTTTTCTCAATAGTCTCTTGGGTGAGGAACTTTGTCAAAAGCCTTTTGGAAATCCAAGTAGGACAATGTCCACTGGTTCCCTCCTTTGGTCCACAATGTGTCTGCTTTACAACCCTCAAAAGAACTCTAGTAAAGTTTGTAAGACAGGATTTGCTCTCAGTAAAAGCCATGCTGACTCTTCCCTCAGCAGGTCTCTGCTTTTCTACATGTTTTATAATTTTATCTTTTAATGATACATTCTACTAATTTACTTCAGGAACAGATGTCAAACTGACTGGCTCTGTAATTTCCCGGGTCCCCTCTCTAGATCCTTTCTTAAAGATTGGTGTGACATTGGCCATCTTCCAGTCTTCAGGGATGGAGCCTGATTTCAGGGATAAGTTGCATATTAAAGTGAGAAGATCAGCAATTTCATGCTTGAGCTCTTTAAGAACTCTTGGGTGAATGCAATCTGGGCCAGGGGATTTGGTAACATTTAGTTTATCAATGGCTGCCAGAACTTCTTCCCTCATGTCTACCATCATTATCTTCGCTAGTTCCTCTGATTCTACTTCCTAAGAAGCTTCTTTCTGGTTCAGGTGCAGGAATTTTCCTCACCTCCTCTTGGGTGAAGACAGATGCAAAGAATTCATTCAGCTATCTATTATTAAATATGTATGATTTTACATATTATTTATGTATTATTAAGTATGTTGGGAGCCATCCTGAGCCCGTTAAAGGAAAGGTTGCATACAAGAAAGAACAACTACCACCACCGCTAAATACCATGGTTTGAAAATCAAGATTCAGCAACTATAGCACAAACCAGTTGAGGTCACCTCACTGGTAATCGGCACCCTGTGGGCCTTCCCAGAAACACTCAGGCAGCATTTGAGACATCTTCAAATCAACAAAATTGACCTCTGTCATAAGAACATAAGAACAAGCCAGCTGGATCAGACCAAAGTCCATCTAGTCCAGCTCTCTGCTACTCGCAGTGGCCCACCAGGTGCCTTTGGTAGCTCACATGTAGGATGTGAACGCAATGGCCTTCTGCGGCTGTTGCTCCCGATCACCTGGTCTGTTAAGGCATTTGCAATCTCAGATCAAAGAGGATCAAGATTGGTAGCCATAAATCGACTTCTCCTCCATAAATCTGTCCAAGCCCCCTTAAAGCTATAAAGGTTTGTGGCTCTTCATCACCACCTCCTGTGGCAGCATATTCCAAACACTCCACTATCACTAATGCTATGCGTGAAGAAGTGTTTCCTTTTATTAGTCCTAATTCTTCCCCCCAGCATTTTCAATGAATGCCCCCTGGTTCTAGTATTGTGAGAAAGAGAGAAAAATGTCTCTCTGTCAACATTTTCTACCCCATGCATAATTTTGTAGACTTCAATCATATCCCCCCTCAGCCGCCTCCTCTCCAAAGATCCTCCTCTCCTCCTCTCCATATCCCCCCTCAGCCGCCTCCTCTCCTACTGTCAGATTCAGTAGGCAGCCCTGCTGGGACCTGAATGATTATGACACGGATACATGACAACGTCCGAGGCCTCCGGGTGGAGCTCAAATGGTAATGAAAGGCCAGCAACACAAACAGAGCTACCTTATCCTGGTCCAGGGGTCTGCAACCTGCAGCTCTCCAGATGTTCAAGGACTACAATTCCCATCAGCCCCTGCCAGCATGACCAATAAGCAGGGCAGGGGCTGATGGGATTTGTAGTCCATGAACATCTGGAGAGCCACAGGTTGCAGACCCCTGTCCTGGTCCCTTCAAGGTTAGCACGGTCTACTCTAACCAGCAACAGCTCTGCAGGTTCTCAGGCTGAGGTCTTTGGCGTCATCTACTAACTCACCTTTCAATTGGAGATGCTGAGAATCGAACCTGGGACATTCTGCACACAAAGCAGAGGCTCCACCGTGGAGTCCCAACCCCTCTCCAACACCAATAATTCTGAACATGCAGTTCTTGAACTTTCTTTAATTCGGTATGTTTGATCTGTTACTATTTTTGAGATAGTTCCTCACCTCCGGGTTGCACGTTGTCCTCGTGTAGTTGCACTGCGTCTCATTAAATACCTTGTAGATGGCTTCGTTTGAGGTAGACAAAAACCTGGAAGCAGTTAAGGGGCTCTACCTGGCTGAAATGCACCACCCATCTCTGCCTTGGAGGACCAGGCAATGAGGTATTTCATAGCCATCCCCTGTGATTCGCCTTGCCAAGAGAGAACTGTGGAAGGATACACAGCTGTGCTAGCCCAGTAGGCAATACAGAGGCACACCAGGAAGAAAGTGAAGAGGGGAAATAACAGAGATGTCATGATGTGACCAACAGCCCTGCAGGGGAAATGAAGAGAGAAGAGCACATCAGTTACTCTAAATATCTCGTCCTTCCCAGCAAGAGCAACACCCTGCTTTTATCTCATACTTCTGATATCAAGATGGCGGCCACTTGACAAACGGTAATGGGAGGCGCCAGATTGATCCAGAAGAGATGGCTTGGCAAAGGGTGACGAGAATTTGCTCGGGAGGCGCTAGATTGGAGCTGACCAGATTGGGGTCGCCTGAGCCAGCCAGATCCAGAAAACGGCAAATTCTCACAGGCTTCTTAATAGGATACAGGATCACGATCCCATCGCAACAGGGCAGCAATAGCAAGCCAAACTCACCTGCTGGCTTCCCGGATCAATGCTATGGCGATGAGGATCCTCTTGCGCAAGAAGATGAGCAAAAGGATGATGACCACCTCTGTGATGCAAAGGATGATCACTAGGCAAGAAAGAGAAAAGCATCCTGAGAACAACACACCGGTGCCGCTGGAGTGCTGGGTGCGCCTCCTTTTTAACTCTGATTCTACTATTATTTCTCTAATGTTTACAATAAGGGTGTCGAGCATGTGGCCCGAGGTCTGGATCTGGCCCCTTGAGAATGGCTTGCCAGGCCCTTGAGCCACCTGAGGGCAACCCCTCCCCGCACTGCCAATCGGGAGCAAGAGGGAGTTGCCTCGGCTGCCTGGGGGACCGGATAAGCCTCTTCAAGGCACCCACGCTCCTGCTGCAGGCTCACCAGTCCAGGCATCCCCCCCCCCCGCCAGCTGAGGCAGCCACCCCATCAGGGGCGTAATGCCCATCTCCTTAGCAAAGAATGGGGGATGGGGCACCCCCTTTGAGGGTCCATAACTTTGGACCCCCTAAACCAAACTGCACCAAACTTGGGGGGTCCCATCAGGACAGTCTCCAGATGATACCCTGAAATTTTGGTGTCGATATATCCAAAACTGCACCCCCTGCAGGAACATCCCAGAAATTTGCCCAAGAATCTTTGTTCTGCATTGAGTTTTCTGAATTGCTGTCAATGGGGGCTGCAGGCTGGGGACATTTCTGAAGGCACAGTCTCAAAACTTTCAGGGTCTCATCAGGAGACTGCCCTGATGATGCCCCCCAGGTTTGGTGCAGTTTGGCTCAGGGGGCCAAAGTTATGGTCCCTCAAAACTGTAGCCCCCATGTCCTATTAGCTCTCATTGGAAACAATGGGGGATGGGGCACCCCCTTTGGGAGTCCATAACTTTGGACTCTTTGAACCAAACCTCACCAAACTAAGGAGGCAGCATAAGAGCAGTCTCCTGATGATACCCTGAAATTTTGGTGCTGATATGTCTAAAAATGCACCCCCTGCAGGCAACAATGTCGTGGTGAAAAAAATTTTTTTTGTCGTGGTGGAGTGGCCGCCCATGGGGGGGGGGGGCATCCAACTCAGGTTTTGCCCAGGGCTACAGTTTGCCTTGTTACGCCCCTGCACCCCATCCCCAGGGCACAGCCCGTGAAGTTATCAGCCTCCCTGGCTTGCAGGGCACAGGTCCTCTGGATGGGTCAGCCATAACAAACAAAAGATAAACAGAACAGGGTATCTTTAGACTCATTGTTTTTGGCACCTGCAACAGCCATCTTCAACAGCACAAAATGCAGAATTTTAGGTGCAGAGTTTCAAGAAATCGACGTCGCAGCCAGGAAAACCTGTTTCCTCGTATACCTGGGAATTTTGCCATCTCTTGACTACCCAGCATCTTAGTTCCATCACCTCATCCAGGGGTCGGCAACCTTCACTATCAAAGGAGCCATTTCTGCACCCCCGCACACCAACACAGACGTTGTCTGGCACTGCAAAACACATTTGAACCTTATAATGAAGGTAACACAGCCTATTCAGTCTAAATTTGCTGATCAACATGACAATTAGGTCTCACTGAGCATTCATTAGTTTGTTTTACCACATGTGGCTACAGTCTGCAGTGGACTGATGATGATTATTTGGTACCTCAACTTTGCATTTCCACTCCCATGTTCTTTGCATTCATGAACAGCCTGTGAGCCATAATAACGACAGACAGACTGACCAACAGTGCAGTCAAAACAACACTGGCAGTGGCTTCCTTATGCAGTACACAATAAAGAAATTTCCCTGCACAAAACACACTAATTGTAACCAACACATGTTGCTTTAAAAGGGAATTAAACAAGCTAATGAAGAGGTACACTATGTCAGCAAAGCAGAGCCTCCAGGTTAGGAGGCAGCATACCTTGGAGCATCAACTACTGAAGAAATGCTGCAAGGGAAGGCTGTTGCCTTTAATTTTGCAAATGAGGGATTCCTAGATGTAACTGGACAAGGAGGCTTTTCTTACTTATTGCCAATCCTATTTGCATACAAGCCTTGAAAAGGGCAAGGGAGCAAATGACAAAAACCACACCAAAGGACAAATACCTCCGTGCCGCCCTCAAGCCCCGGTCCCCTTTACGCCTCAAGCCCAGCCCTTTCCCCACTGTTGCTACCTCAACAAGCTTCTCAATCTACAGATACCAATACCAACCACCCCCCTATCAGCAGAGTTTAAAGCGGAGTCACTCTGGTAAGATGAGAAGTCTATAGTAGTCTTCTTGCACTCACTGCAACCTTCTATCACACTTGGAAAAGAATACTCTCCATGCAAGATGTTCTTTCCATAGGAAGGTTTTACTTTAGCAGTTGCAAGGTTACACAAGTCTATTCTATACAAGACTATCAAACTACACAGAACTCTTTAGAAAGAACAAAGTTCGACACACACTGAACTTAAACTCAGACTCTATATCAACTTAGCATATACAAAGCATACATCCAACTGGATACTTTTCCCCGCCCACGCAACAGCCTCTCATTGGTCTAGAACAGGGGTAGGGAACCTGCGGCTCTCCAGATGTTCAGGAACTACAATTCCCATCAGCCCCTACCAGCATGGCCAATTGGCCATGCTGACAGAGGCTGATGGGAATTGTAGTTCCTGAACATCTGGAGAGCCGCAGGTTCCCTACCCCTGGTCTAGAATTACAGTTGAATTCACCAATCATGTTAAAGGTCAATCTTTGCTACTTTCCCCCCAAGACTGACTGTCTCCGTCCTCTGGGTTTTGCAAACTTCTGCTAACTTAGAAGATGACCTTTATGTGAACCTTTACTCTTTTTTAATATATCATGACACCCCAGGCCCGGCAGATGCCTCCCCTTCCGCTGAGCTCTCCTTTCTGGCTACCTCTCCTTCTGTCTCCCTGGCCCTTTTTCCCTTGGCCCTGATGGCCTCACTTACCATTTGGGCAAAGTTGCACATTCTCCAGCCAGCTTGGGTTCATGGGGATTGCACTGGACCCACCCAGAAGGGAGGGTGCGGGGGCTGTGGCCAGCAGGGGTGGTGGAGGCAACCAGCCCTTCAGCATGGACATGGCACCCTCCTCCTCTCTGGCACTTCTGCCTGACTCACGGGGGCGAGAAGAAGCAGAGCACAAGCATGCAGACGCTGACGGCCCACAGAACTGGCAGTGAGCGGGCGGGAGGACACCGTGTCCTTCCTCGGAACCACAGTGGAGGGTGGGAGAGAGAAGGACTGCCAGCTGTCATGGGTGCAGCCCACTGTAAGGTTGTGTTTTAATTTCAGTCAAGCAGCTCAACCTTGGGAGGATTCCTTTAGCTGGGCTGTGTGCCCAGGACTGCTGATATCGTTAACCTTGCTTTCTGTCTGTGTGAGAACCAACGTCTCAGTCTGGGATTGTTTACTTTATGCTTTAGGCGGGAGAAATAGTTCTTAAAAGCAGCTACACATCTGGGGAAAGGTCAGAATCTGCATTTCCTGTATTGTGCATCATGGAAGTTTAAGAATTAAAGAACTGCTAAAGTCACTTTAAGTCTGGTCCTTGCTGATTCCTTACACCCACAGCTCCTCCAGAGACACTGCCAAGCGGTGGCAAAGTTCTTACAGACAGCCACAAGACTTTAAGGATTTAAACCCTTTAGCAATGAACTCTGTGGTCTATATGCCGACAAAGGTTGTCACGTGCGTGAGAAAAGCTTGCAGAACACGAGGCCACTTTTTGACCCCTGATTCAACGGCACAGAGGAAAATCCTGAAGACGTGTGACGCCTTGGGACAACGTGTGGGAACCTCTCGCCACCCGACAGACACGCTCATCGCTGCTGGGGCGCGTTTGCAAGAAAGCACTTACTGAAGGCCAACCACGTTTGTCTCAGGTGCAGATAGACGCGGACGTCTGTCTGGAAGCCCAGGTCCTTCAGAGAGACGTCAGACCCGGCTTGTCCTTTCAGCGCTGCGTATTCCATGTAGCAATGGAAGATCCCTGGCAAGAGAAGGCAACCGTCAGACAGGACAGGAAGACCCGGAGCCTGCTTGTTCTCTCTCCCGTCCTCAATGTGTGCCGATGGATTCTCCACATTATTTTCATTTTTGAATGTTTTTAGTTCAAGAATAGCACCCAAGCCCTAAAATTCTTGGTCTTGTGCTATATGATGTCTAGTCTGGATCGAAGCTTGGCTTATGCTCCCATCAGAGCCCTCTGGATTTTAGAAGAAGTAATGCTACAGAACAGATTATCTGGTTTCATTGGATCAAGGTTTAGCTACAAAATTTAATTATGAAATTAAGATGTACTTTAAGGACATCAGGACTAATATATCAAGATGTCCTACACTATGGTTCTGAAAAGGGAGTAGTTGTGCTCTATCTCCGTGTTCAAGAAAAATGTATTTAGGGAACAAGTTGAAAGAAATTTTAAAAATTAGAATGAGATCTCTTTTAAAAAAAGCAGTAGTTGCTTTTCTCAGCAAATATAGCACTTGGGAGCATATTCAAACAGAAAGAATGTTCTTAAGAATATTTGGAAAACAGATTAAAATAAGAACAAATTTGGCGCGCTTTTTCAAGAGCGGTTAATAGCTACTGCTTTTAAAACTGGCATTCTAACACTGATTATAAAACTTCTGAGGGCCATTTAGGTCAACCTCTAACAAGCAGGGTAATTATGGAGTCCTGTAATATCAGATACATGGAATACAGGTCAAATGGTGGTGTTTCCAAAGGAGGCCATTTGACTCCTACATACTTCTGGAAAAAGAAGCATATTGCTGCTCCTCTTGAGCACCTCGAGCCTTCTAAGATGAAGGGAGTTTGTCAAGTCAACTGCTGCGTATTGGCTGTGGGGCCTCAGGGGGCCACGGATGACACTCGCTTGGTGCCGGACAATACTCTGTTGAACCCTGCATGTTACATGGCACCGGGGAGGATCGCTGGGCTCAACAGCTCTCAGCACCATTCTCTCCATTCCTATTTTTAATACATGCTTAATTTTTAATAGAGCTGGTTGCAGAATCATTTCCTTGAATTACATGAGCAACACTAAGTTTAAACTAATTTATTAGTACATGCTCGTTTCTTTTTAGCTATCAATATTTATTATATTAATCAATATTATTCTGTACCCTAATTTTGGGTGCTTTTCTTAAGTGTTTTGGTTCACTCTTATGCTTTTCATTTGAGCAATAAATACATATCAACATCTCTAATTCTCAATATTGCCAAGTCTGTGTATATTACGGTTGTCAGCCTCCAGGTAGACGGGGAACTTCCCAAAATTGCAGCTCTTTTCCTGACTACAGAGACCAGTGTTCCCCTGGAGAAGATGGACTCTGTTGCATTGTAACCCACCCACCCCCACCCCCACCCCCACCCCCACAGTCCCTGCCTTCCCCAGGCTCCATCTCCAACCTAGATCTGGCAATCCAATGCCCCACCCTCGCTAGTGAAGCCTGGAGCCATCAACAGATAAGACAGATCTTTCTTCAAACCTGAAAAAAGAATCTGAAATCTTTTTTAAAAGGAGGGTTCATCCCTCCACCCAATAACAGAAGGCACCTGTAGCTTTAAGAAATGAATGCCCGGGGCAGTGCTAGGAAACCACTATAAATCCTAGATAAAATAAAATTTCCCAACCCATCTGTGAAGGAAAAACTTTCTTGAGTCCACAGAGAAAACCAGTTGCTCAAACTGTAGAAGCCTTAGAGATTAAACAGAGGTAGAATCCCATAATAGTTTCATTGCAGCAACCCTGTTCTAGCACCCATGGTTAATGTAAAGACAGAAAGGCAAAAAGCATCTCACCTGAAAGGAGGAAACACGGGAACATTGTAGATCCTCCCTGAGGGAACACCAGGTTCTGCGGGGCCTACACCCAAGATCTGGCTTAACCCAACTCACCATATCCAAGGACGAGGATCACAAGGACAATCATCACCCAGACCATGATGCCCGCCAGAAACCGAAGCAGGACAATAAAGATGAGGCTGACCACCATGGAAATCACCAGACCTCTGTGGATGGAAGACAAGAGGGCAGTCCATAACTCTTGCAGAACTATGTGCCAGTAAGTGACCCACATTCAGGGTTTTTTAAAATACATAAATAACTGGGATGAGGAGGGGAAGGGATCCTCAAAAAAGACCAAAAAGGGGAAAGAGAACAGAGACCAATCAGACATATTACGTTGTCTGTTGTGAATTAGCCCTTCTGTTTTCAGGTAACAGTATATTTAAATAAATACGCAAATAATGGGCTGCTGTTTACGTCTTTCCCATCTTGTAAAACTCTCTCATCTGAGTTGAGTTGTCGCCTTATCAAGGAATGTTCACAAACACACAAACTTCTCTAGGAGAATGTATGCTAGAAAACACACGGGCAAGTGAATGCTGATAAACACTACATGTGGAGAGAAGGAACTAGAAGTTCAGCTTGTACTGAGTAGAAAAAGATCACCCTGGGCCAAAGGAGGCCAGCCGCTGATGAGTGCCCCCCACCCCCCGTTCTGACAGCACAAGCCCTGCTTTCCCCCCTTAAGGGAGTTTTAAACTGTCGGACGCCATCTGTTGTTTTCTGTAATGTAATATAATGTTGTAATTGAACGTTGTATTTTAACGGGAAGGGGTATTAAGATGTATGGAGTTTATTTATATATTTAATTGTATTTGTATAATTATGTTGTGAACTGCCCTAAGCCCTTCGGGGGAGGGCGGTATACAAATTTAATAAACAACAACAACAACCCAGGACACCACACCACGATGTTTAAAAGGCATACTGTTGATGGGACGGTTTGTCCCGGTCATCTACATTTTACCCCAGCAAGCTGGAACTAATTTTACCAACCTCAGAAGGATAGAAGGTGGAGTCAACCTTGAGCCGGCTACCTGAACACATTACCTTCTGTTGGGGTTGTGAGCAGAGCTTTGCAGGACTGCAGCTCACCACCCTGGGCCACAAAGCTCTTGAACTTTAACAGAGCATTAATAGTACAAACCATACGGTCTCCTGTAATACCATTTTCATTGCTTACGTTTAGGTGAGAAGAGAATACAACAGAAAACATGAATCTTCATTATGCACATAAATAGGGCCTCCTAACGAAGATTCTGTATAAACACCAGTCTGCCCAGTGTCTTCCACTCACTGGACAGGAAAATGAAGTCCAGGTGACTTTCTGAGAATGTTACTTTAAAGGTGTTGGACGGGAGCCTGCTGCCGCAGAGCAGCCTGAATATTTCTTCCAAGCCACGTCAGCACCAGCACCATCTCTACAAGCCAGGCAAGCACAGTTCCAGGCAAGCAACATCTGTCCCAGACCCAACACTCTACATTCTTGAGGGTGAAATCTCCTACCATCTCCAATCTGTCTTCTCCCACCCCCAGAGAGGTCTTCTTGACGTTAAGAGTTTGACAAATGAGAAATAAACCCCTTTCCTCAGCTTGAGGTCCTCCTATTGAAGACGCTTTCAGAGGTCCATGAAAGTCACCTCCACACATCTTTCTGCCTTTGTCATCTTCCCCAGGAGTTCGCAGTAGCCTCCCTCGGGGTCTGCTTCCAGCCACACAGGCGACACACCAGGATAGCCTCCATCCCCTTGTGGGCCCATGATCCTTTCTCAGACACTTGGCCCCTACGATACTTTCTTCAGTGGGCCCTGCGGCTCACAGAGATCCCTAAATATACAGCTGTGGCAAAATCTTCATGCTTACAGGAGCCATGGGCCTAGTTAACAAAACAATGGCTTAATACAGAGGACATTATGGTCAACAAGAACAGAAGCATCTGAAGTAACAGCTGTTCAGCTGATCTTAACAGACCAGGTGATCGGGAGCAACAACCGCAGAAGGCCATTGCGTTCACATCCTACATGTGAGCTCCCGAAGGCACCTGGTGGGCCACTGCGAGTAGCAGAGAGCTGGACTAGATGGACTTTGGTCTGATCCAGCTGGCTTGTTCTTATGTTCTTACGTTCTTATGATCTGTCTCAGTCTATTCCAGATGCTTTGTCAGTAAGGGGGAAACACTTCATGCCAGGGGTCACTCCGAAAATTTGAGAGGGGAGAGAAACAGAAAGTGCTAACAAGCGTCCCTGTATCTGCCTGCATGCACACACAAATACAGACACACACACACAGTCGCACCAAATTCCTAAGTTCCATGTTGTTTAACTTCTATGAAGCCTTTAAAGTGGTTAAATGAAAATTGTTGGACTTAAGAGTTTCAAAATTTAATGCTAGTGGCTAGAAGAACACGTTCTCCGATTAGCCTGTGGATCCTGGTCCAGCGAGGAAGTATGGCAATGTATCTTTGTCTCTTGCCAAATCCTAAGCAAAGTTGAGCCTTGGCGATGTGTTGCCTTCGGCTCTTCTGACTGGAAGATACAGGAGCATTGATCGAACCCAAAGATTTCACCCTTGTAATAATGGTGGTGTGAAAACGCTTGTGCACTTTGTTTGAATGCCCTAGGCTTGAAAAGATCAGGTTGAAATATAAAGACTCAATTTTGACAAATTGCTTTCCGTTGCTGGGCTATGACAGGATACTTTACTTGCTGAATAGTACTGATTTGACATTTTGTGAGACAGTTGCAAGTTTTCTGCTTGAAATTATGAAAGCTTAATTTTGTTTTGTTCATCTGTTGTTTGCACTGTCATTGTACTGTAGTCTCATCGTAATTTATGGCAATAAAGGTTTATTACAGTTAAAGGTTCCATGTTGTTCTGCCTTCAGGGGGGGGAAAACCAGGCATCTTCTCATTCCACACCTCACCTGGAGCATTGAGCTCTCTACTCACATTATTATCCAGTACCAGGAAACAGTGTAGTCTTCAAAGATCTTCATAGCCACTTGTCGGGCCTCCAGAACCACATTTGCTTTTCTGGAAGTGAAAGCAACAAGAAATAAGAAGCCAGGAAGATGGGCGCACTTTCTCATCAGCGCTCAGTGGATCACAAGGACAACCCGAGCTCGGAGTCACTCCCTGTTTCCCCCTCTTTGAGCCCTCTTGGCAGAGGCTGCACACACTGGAGTCTTTTGTCTGAGATGGCGCTGCCAACTAGAG
This sequence comes from Sphaerodactylus townsendi, assembly GCF_021028975.2. Classification (NCBI taxonomy): domain Eukaryota; kingdom Metazoa; phylum Chordata; class Lepidosauria; order Squamata; family Sphaerodactylidae; genus Sphaerodactylus; species Sphaerodactylus townsendi. The sequence continues at coordinate 122,147,022 of NC_059431.1, forward strand.
AAGGCGTTGTTCCTCACGGCCACACAGAAGGATTAAAACACAGCCTCTGCCCCACCTGCATTGTTGTCCAGCTTCCTTTCAACAACAGCATTCAGAACTGTTTCAACACAGAGCCTGTTTTACTGTGGCCCAAACTCAAGTCCAAACTTGGCATAAAATTAGGCCGGGCACAACTGTCTATTACTTGAATTGATGCAGTTCACTACTCGCTCCTTGTTCAAATAGTTCAAATAGTGTAGCATCTCTTCTGTGGTTTTTGCCCTTGATGTCTGACTGGATATCAAGAGTTTATCAAGAGTCAGAGGGGCAGGACCTGTCTAATCGAGTGTCGTACGGTTCCAGTTTATCAACCTGTTCTTCAGTATTTACAAGAGGCCACTGAATGAGAGTATCTGGAGCTCACCCAGTTCTACATGTCCTTATCTAAGCCTCCACATATGGGCGTATCTTGGCTCTAAACTAGTGCCTTGAGGCTGTGGTCCAGTGGCTACAGCACAAGCTAAATTCAGACAAGACAGACGTAACGCTGGTCAGAAAGGGACTGGATCCGCTTGTAGTGAATGGAAGGCAGCTGGCACTTGAAGGTCAGGTTAGAAGCTCGGGGGTCCTCACAGACTCAGCCTTGCAGTTTGAAAATTAGGTTGACAAGCTGCATCTGGTTCGCCAACTCTCTCTTCTCTTACACTCAGTCAACCTGACTACTCCAGTCCACACTTCCATAGCAGCACAGTTTGACTACTGAATCATGCTCTAGTTGTGCCTCCCTTGACGACAACACATAAACGGCAACTGATTCAGAATGCAGCAGCCCAATTCGCAGCTGGCCGGGGGGAACATACCTTGCCTATTTAAAATAGGCATAAGAACTGCCCACTTATTTCTGAGCTCCATCCATGGCTATGACCGTGCCCCCGAGGGCCCAGGTGCCCGAGGGACCGTCTTTCTGCATAGATCCCAGCCAAGCGCATCTTCCAATGGTTCCTCCGCTGAAGGTGGCTCGCGGGGGCCCTGGGTTTTTTGCAGGGGGGGGTGGGGATACCATTTTTAGAAATCTTGAGAAAGTACTCTATGGCCGTTTTGTTTGTAAGGACTTTCAATGGGGTTAAGCTGAAAGGCATGGTCTTGGAGAGGAAAGGCAGATAGGGTTTTATGGTACAGAGGAACCTCGGTTTTCTTTGGTAATCCGTCCGAAAAGAATCAATGAAAACCAAAACCGATGAAAACCGAGGCAAACTTTTCCATAGGAATCGATGTAAATCCAATTAATCCGTTCTAGGCACTCCAAAAAACGTACCAAAAACACATTTTTTGGTGAATAAACATAGCGCTTAATGGGGTGCTGTGTGGTTTCCGGGCTGTATGGCCGTGTTCTAGCAGCATTCTCTCCTGACGTTTCGCCTGCATCTGTGGCTGGCATCTTCAGAGGATCTGAAGATGCCAGCCACAGATGCAGGCAAAACGTCAGGAGAGAATGCTGCTAGAACACGGCCATACAGCCTGGAAACCACACAGCACCCCAGTGATTCCGGCCGTGAAAGCCTTCGACAATATATAGTGCTTAATGCTGAAATCAGTAACAAACAATAACACTAGGACCAGCTTCAGAGCCAGTGGACCAATGTCGCACCAAGAAAGCTTATGTCAAAGAGGTCTGTTTCTGACACCTATTTAAGATTTGTTTGAAATGGGGCAAGACATTGTCATTAAACAAGTTGCAGACACGGCCTGCAACAGCTTTGTCCGGGTGATTTTTCTCCACAAACCCCTGCACCTTACTGCAAATTGATGAAAATCAGAACCGAAGGCAATGAAAACCAAGGTTCCACTTTAATTGGTGTGTTTTTAGATTTGGAACCTTTGAGCCTCATGGGAAGGGTGTATAAATAACTTAACAAGAACAAAGATATGCATGCATACCACATTCAGGACTGAGCAGAGCTGACCAAATCCAGAGAAAAATGCATGCCAGCAAAGTTGATGGTTTGTGCAGAACAATTAAGGTAGAAGATTCTCAGGCTGCCAAGTATGACTAGGGCTACTATCTTCCCATAGATGTCTATTGTTATAAGATATATATATTTTAGTGACATTCCAACAGCACAGTTATTTGGCTGATAGGAGGGTATGAGAGGGTAAAAATGGCCTTATGAGTTTTTAACTAGGGGAACTTTATTTCCAAAGTCTGAATGCAAGAAGAATGGCACAACAAACAGGATACGGCATAACACGTAGAGAGAGCACTGCTCAGACACTACATGAGCAGAGTGAAAATTGGGACAAGAATTGGGCTGATTGCAACTACCAAAGCAGCTTTGGAAGCAAGGCCCAAGAAGAAGTTTGAACACCCATGGGAATGTCACACGGAATGTGGCTGTCAGGGGGACAGTATCTAGCGATTAAGATACATTCCTAACCCAAAGTAACTGCTACAAGATATACGCAATTACCTCGCTACAATATACATGTAACCAGTCCGCTATATGTTATCACTGCTATTCTGGGACATTCTTTCCTTGATCTTTGCTTTATGGCTTCATACACCGTGTAGATAACTAGGCTTTCTCCTGACACTTTGGTCTCATGGGGAACTGTGTTGTCAGTCTCATGGGAAACTGGGGGTAGGATGCTAGGTGGCTTTATCTCTGTCTATCATCGACCTTGGGGCGCCTCTGCTCCAAACTAACTCTTTCTCACATTCCCTGAGGAAAAGGGAGGGGAGATCAACGTTGTAATAAAACAGGTAGCACAAGCCAGGTTCCCCACAACTGGCTTGGCCGAGCTGGGCGCTTCAGTGCAGATCAATAAACGCTGCTGATCAACAGTACTGAGCCTATTTATCAGTTCCAGGGTCGAGACCTAACAGTGGCAAATGTGCTACAATTTCATTGGCTATTAGGCTATGGGGGGCACGCAATCAGTTTCTAGCTTTTTTGGTTACATATTAAAGCCAACAGAAGAGAAGGTATTTTTTCCTAAAAAATTAGAAGAAGTCTGAATGGACCTTCTCAACCCATGTGCCAGCCCTTCACCCACAAACCCCCCCTCTCTCTTGCTCCTCGGCAGCTTTTGGCCCCCTGACATCCCAACTTCTCCCATCTGTGACACCACCCCCACCCCCACCCCCACCCCCACCCCAAAAAAAACCCACTGGAATGCACAGTCTACAGACATGGACGAAAACCAGCACCAACCAGGTAATAAGAACAATGCAAAAACAGATCAATCTAATTCCAATAGCTGAATTTGGCCTTTTTGTGTTCACAAACTCCATACAAATAGCAATTCCTGACCTGAATGGAAAACAGCAATTCCTGACCACTCTTGACAGCTCTCAGAAGCTAAGCAGGGTCAGCTCTGCTCAGTGCTTGAATGGGAGACCCCCAAGGAAGTCCAGTTGCTACACAGAGGCAGGCAATGGCAAACCACCTATTTGTTCTTGCTTTGAATGCTCCAAGGGGTTGTCCTAAGTCAGCATTTCCAACCACCCTCACAGCCACACAAAGAAAGAGACTTACTTGGCCCCTTCCACAAGATCTGTCACATTCCTTTTGTGTCCACGTCCGTCATCAAAGGTAGTTTCATTTCCAACCATGATGACCCCTTTCTTAGAATTAATTGCAGGCAAACATCTGCGGGCCACTGAAAGGAGAAGAAGACATAACATCCAGCAGCAGCAGCAGCAGCAGCAGCAGCAGCAGCAGCAGCAGCAGCAGCAGCTGATCTTTAAGTATACGAAGGGCTGTCACTTAGAGGAGGGCAGGGAACTGTTCCTATTGGCAGAAGGGGACAGGATTCACAATAATGGGTTTAAATTATGGGTGGAAAGGTACCAGCTGGACATCCAGGAATTTTTTTTTTTTTACAATAAGATATTTAAGATACTGATCTTTTTTTGAAGCTTGTGGGCTGGGCAGGAATCCCAAAGAGTAAGACTAGGGGGAGAAAGAACCACTGGAATCCGTCCTGTGAACAGGGTGCAAGACTGCACCCAGCACAAAGTCTATGCATAGCTGCTGCTTGGGCAAAGTCAGAAAGAGAACGTGCGTCGCAGCAGGATACATTGCAATTTTTGAGATACCCAAGAAATAGCAAATCAAAGCTCCAAATGTGCCTCCCCCCACCATACACGCCCCATTTTGTTTCCCAGCCAGACTTACAGGGCTTGCTGGGAGTGATCATGGCCGGGCACTCTCCATCTCTCAGAACTTCAGGGGGGCTCTGTGGCCAGAGAAGGAGGGAGAGTTTAATTGCAGGGAAGGGAGAGGCATCAGGTGGAACGTCAGTGCCATCCCAAACAGTATCACACCCACCGAAGACCACCGACTCCAACACCCAAAGGGGCGTAATCGCACAACACAATTCCAGCAGAACATCTCAGCTAGTTCCTGCCACGCCCACTCTTTTAGACCAGTTACCTTGTTCAGACTTTTAAATCCTGGGACACAAAATTGCTTGTAGTATTCTGAGTTCTCTTTCTGGGTCGAGGCCTGCAGGTAAGTGAGGTACCGATCTGGGCACTTTTGGACACAAATCTGGAGGAACCAAGAACATGAAATTTATTTATTGGGTTTCACTGGGTTTATACGCCACTTTTTCCCTCGCAAGCTCAGGATGGCTTCCAAGCTATCAAGCATCTACTCCAAAAACATAAAATTATAACTGTATGACCAATTAAAAATTGGTGAATAATATCAATTTATTTTAATCCAATTCAAGGCCTTTATTGGCATCTAAGCTATAATTACATAATATACAAAAAATTAAATATACAGAGATTTAAAATAAATAAAAGACATACAATACAATACTGCATGGAGTTAAAGAGAAAAGAGTTAATACATCTTAACACAATTGGTCATGCTGGCAGGGGCTGATGGGAATTGTAGTCCATGAACATCTGGAGTGCCATCGGTTCGCCACCACTGCCTTAGCCCAAGATTTTCAAAAATCGCCAGTCTGGAGATTCTTTTTAAAAATCCTGGTGTGACACTGGTTGTGCCATCTAAAAACCAATCAGGAGCAGGAGCAGTTTATTCTTCCCACCCATCCGGCTGATCTCCCCGACTGACGTTCATTCAAGCTGCCACTCAAAAACAGAAGCCACTCAGAATGTGGGATACTGGGCAAGCTCACAGGTGCTTGCAGCTGCCACTCAAAAGCAACAGCCAATCAGAACAACCATTCAGTCGATTTTCCTCAGCACAAGCTTTATTTTGAACCAATTAGCAGACCCATTCACTCATTTTATCCCTCTGACAGCAAAATCTTATTTTAGACCATTAAAAACAGAGAGCAATTTCTTCCATTCCCACAGCACATACATAAAAACACCAATCGGGGGCAGACCAAGTGTATTGTTCCTGCCCAGCTGGCTGATCTCCCCGACTGACGTTCATTCAAGCTGCCACTCAAAAACAGAAGCCACTCAGAACGTGGGACACTGGGCATGCTTAGAAAAACTTCCGAAGCAGATACAGAAGTCCAGGTTGCGCGGAGCAAACTGGAGCATTACTAACTCTGCCCCTGGGCACAAGCGGGGAACCATACGTACACAGAAACCAGGATAAAATAGCCCAGGTATATATGATCTCAGCTCAACCCCGGTGTAATTGAGACGTGCAAAAATGGCCCAAGTAAATAACCTGACAATTAAATACAGCAGAGTGGAAGAGAAGAGGGAGGCCACAGGATAGCTTAACTGTAGCTGCCACAGCCACAGACCTAGTGAAAAACTCTGTCTAGCCGGCCCTGTGGAATTGCATTAGGTTTCACAGGGCCTGGATCTCACTGGACGGAGCATTCCAGCAAGTATGGGTAAGATCCAAAAGCACCCTGGGCCTGGTGGAAGCCAGCCAAACAGCTTTCAGGCCAAGGACCACCAGTTGTTTGTTTGTTGCTGAGCTCCACTTATCTAATCTAGTAGGTATCAAATAAGATCAATTCCCAGTTGGGTGGGGTGGTTCTTCGGGACTGCCGGATATATTTAGACAGGACTCTTTTCACACTCACAGTGGCCTTTTCCGAATGAAGCGCCTTCATTTTTCTTTAGCTTGCCTCTGCTGTGCACCTGCTTTTTTTGTTGATTTAGCACATTGGTGTGCTGCCCCTCCAGACGCATGCTCAAGTTAGCCAACAATGCAAACGGAAAAAATTGTACTGTGCCATCTCAACATCAAACTATCAGAGAAGCTGGTCATAAAAACATCGGACAAACAATAGAGGCCTACAATGTGGTCATCACACACACTGGTCTCGCCAAGCATCGCAAACCCGAGTCTGATCTTGACAAGCTGAATAAGTGAAGCGGATGTCACCAAGACTTCTTTGAATGTGGAAATGCTGCCCTCATCCCCCCAGACACACAGGAGAGCTGGCCAACATCAGCAAGACAGTCATATTTTGGATTTCAATTCACCTGTTCACACGAGCATAGGGGCTCTTCACATGGGACAGTCTGTTGCAGAAACATTCACTGTGCTTTATATAATGCTTTATTTATATTGTAAGCTGCCTTGTGTTCCACCAGAGAGAAAGACAGCTAACAAATATTTAGAAATAAATAAATAAATTTGCAGTCAGGCAGCATTCAGGGCAAGCACGATTTTTGAGATTAACCAACAGATGCCAAACTCTTGAATATGTGACCAATTTGAAGGTAACATCAGGGGCTGGGCCCGGGGCAAAACCTCACCTGTGTGGTGGGACACTGGAACTCCAGCAGCACTGAAGGGCTGGCACATTTCATGATGTTGAAGTAGAACAAGTAACGTTTGTTCCTGAAAAGGGGAGAGGATACATAAAAACCATCAATCAAGCATATGGTTTTCCACCAGTGGATGGATTCAGAGGAGTCTGAAATGGTGCGTCAGCCATTTCAGGAGCAGGTACTCTTCACTCAGCTGAAGGTTAATGACACCATTTGAATCAGTACATGCTCCTGAACCACGCGACACGGATCAGACCAGCAGGACAGCCAACTAGTTTCCTTCGAGTGATCACGGACTGCACAACGCTTGGCTCATTTTTAAAATGGAAGATCCTGAAGCTCAGGTCTTCTGGAAACCCACAACCCGGTCACGAGAAAAGGCCTTTGGCAGAGGCCAACACTGTTATTCCAGTAAGCCTCAGGCCATTCACTCGGAATCCCAGTTGTGATGTCCCACCTCTCGCCCCAATAGGGACCCAAAGAAGCTTGCGCCACTTGTTACCCGCAGCAGGCAGTCTCCACTTTGGTTGGTGGGATTAGCTGGAGAGAGGCGCCGGGGGGGGGGGGGGGGGGGGGATCAGTTACCTCAACATACCAAGAGGACAGTCCTGGGGGAAAACCCTTCAATGAGTCAGGCAGTTGCATAATTAAAATTTAGGTTTTATTAAAGGACAAAAATGGTAAAACAAGAAATATGTCTTAAGAAATTATTAGAAGCACACAAAAGCACACAAAAGCTGACTAAGAGAAAACAGAGGAGGTTGGAAAGAATTTCGGGGGGAGTGACAGTCAGCAGTCTGCAGGGGACGTCCAGAGAAAGCAGCTCTGCAGAGGAAAACCACCAGAGTTTCCAGGAGTGAAAGGAAGAGTCCACACAGAAGTAGGAGTGCACGCTTTGATCCAGAGTGAACACACTGCGAATGGACCGATATCTATACCCCAAAATGGGCCCCAAGGCAGCATGAGGTGAGCTGGCAGAAAAGCAAGAGAGACAGAGAGAGCACACTGATGGCTTTTCCGGGGTCCTGAGACAGGAGAGGCTGATGAGTCGTCAGGCCCCAAGAGAAAGCCTGGGCTATTCTCCCAAATACTGGCTGATGGTTGGGCTGGGGGCAGATGGGGATCCCAGAGGCATCCATTTTGTGGGGAGCAGCATCCTGCTCTTATGCCAGCCCTTGTGACACCCCTTAGCGCAGTGGTTCTCAACCTTCCTAACGCCACGACCCTTTAATACAGTTCCTCCTGTTGTGGTGACCCCCAACCCTAACATTTATCCATTTTACAGATGGAGAACACTGATGCAGAGAGTCTTAGGCGACCCGTGAAAGGGTCGTTCGACCCCCAAAAGGGTCCTGACCCCCAGGTTGAGAACCACTGCCTTAGCGGGAGGAGGGGTTCGACTTCTTACACCACTTCTTCTCCTCTGCTTTATCTTCAAATGACCACTGAGGTAGGTGAGTGGGATTCGTGCCTGATTTCCCCAGACCCTAATCTGACATTTTAATCAGTATCAACACTGCTATTCAGGTCTGTTCAATGAGGCCTTTTCTCCAAAAAGCCTTCTTAGGATTGCACTGCATTATACCTCTGCTGACTCTCTTTCCGTATCACCTTCACCAACACAGTCAGGTCAGGGACGGAAAACAATCCACCCCGTGTGCAGACGGTAGCAGCTTATTCTGTTCTCTGGCCATTGAGGCTAATCAATTTTGAGTGGAAGGGCTTACAAAACTGAATCCTGATCCTAAAAAAAAAAAAAATCCCATTCTCTCATTCCCCTCCCCTTCAAATCTGGTCCAACATGAGCCAGGGCTCTGAGGAATATTGGGGTTACAGCAGGTGCTAAGAAACCTCGCCCCAGGACCCCCTGAAGTGTACCAGGACATGTGACTCATGTGTGGCTGCCCATTGGCACATGAAGCATTAAGAGATCAATGTTCCAAAAGAACAAGATGTCAAGAAATGAAAACAATTTACAAGCTGTAACACTAAACATTCTAGACAGTCTTCTGCTACAGTGAGGGTAGGGATATAAATTCATTTCTTTCTTGCAGATCGGTGAAAGCTATTTTTTCTGAGGACATCAGAGTCCCTTTTGAAAGTAAGTAGAATAGGAGTCAAATCCATGCATTTTGGATATGTTAGAAATGAAATGAAATGCTTGGAGAAAAAGGAGCATATTATACTCATATGTGGATAGAATGTAAACTGGTGAAAAAGTTTTGGGAAAATATAATGAAATATGTAGAACACTTAGTAAAAGTAAAAATTGACATAAATAATGAATTATTAATTGTGGGGATAATGGATGATAAAAGAGTGAATAGAAGTATTGAACCAATGTATACAATAATGATAAGAGCAGCACACGCAGTGTTGGCGCTGGGCTGGAAAGATGATAAAAAATGGACAGTGTCAAAATGGTTGGAATACATATGGGAACAAATACAGTTAGAGATTTTCGAGAGACTGACAAAAAATAAACTATGGGGAGAAAAGATGGAAGATATAATGAAATTATGGACAGTGTATGAAACATGGATGGAAGAAGCCGGATTTAACAAAGAAATGCGGAATAAGAGAATAAGAAGAATGAATCTCCTACTGCTTGCATAAAACAATTAATAGAAAGGGGGGAGGGGGGGAAATGAAAAAATGTATAGATGAAAATGAAGAGATTGAATGTAACAAATGCATAATTATTCTATACAATAAAAATCTATTAAAAAAAAGAAAAGAAATGCTATAATTAATGTGTATTTTCAAAACAGACACCATCCGAAGCCACTGACACGCCAGCAAGTGGCCAGCTCGTGGCTCTCTGATATTGCACTCAGGACTCTCTGCATTATTACTATAGGGGTATTTTGCACTGTTTATGTCACCACTAACACAAGACTTTATGCCTACTTTGATTTAGATGGAGTCCCTAAACTGGCACAAGGGATTGCAATTTGGGCCAGAAACTTGATTCAAAGCATTTTGCCTTGTATCACTAGTTTAGTGATACAAAGCTTGAAATTATCCAGTTGTGCTGACAGCCAGCTGCTTTGGTGCAATAAGAGCTACTAGAACTGCAGCCCATTTTAAGTTAGTATAAAATGGGCTCGAGAAGGGGGGGAGGGAGGGAGGGAGGGAGGGGAGGGCAGGGGACCGCCCTCTCCTTTTCCCTCTCTGCTCCAGGAGAACAGCCCATATTGTTTGGGGCGGGGGAGGCTCCTGGGTTAGAACAGGTTGGTGGGGATGGGATGGGATGCCATGAGTCCTGCACACCCACTGGCTGGGGGTTTGTTGTCGGCCATTCCATCCCTCAGGCAATTATGTATAAAGATTGTTTATGCTCTGTTCCACACACGCACACCTCACTCTTTTCATGTGACAGAATCCATTCCCACAAAGTCAGTTTGCTGTGGGGGCGGGGAGGAACCTGGCAAGGGAAAGGTCAGATCTGCATGCACACGCCTTCTGGAGAAATGTTAGCGTCTCAGCTCTGATGCTTGCTAAGAGGCAAGATTGTGGGGAGCCAGGCCTGGGTGGGCATGTGCTTGGCATTCAGCACTGCGCATGACTGAGCACAGGAAAAGGACAGCCAGACAGCTCACCTGGGCTGATCAGTAATCCCAGAAGCATAGATGCATTAGCCTGATGCAGCTCAAATAATGGCTTCTCAATGCTAAGATGGAAGGGAGTGTCCTGTCCTGCTGTAGACGCCCTGGATAGTTCCAGAAGGCCAAACATACTTTTTCTTAATGACTTAACATCACGGATAAGGCAAGACAGGCTGAGCCTCAGGTTGGCCCCCCCCCCCTCCCCACAGCAGAACAGGCTGCTTCCCTTTCTACATCCAGAAGACAGTAGAAGAAGAGTTTGAAGAAGAGTTTGGATTTATACCCCCCCCCCTTTCTCTCCCGTAGGAGACTCAAAGGGGCTCACAATCTCCTTGCCCTTCCCCCCTTACAACAAACACCCTGTGAGGTGGGTGGGGCTGAGAGAGCTCAGAAGAGCGGTGACTAGCCCAAGGTCACCCAGCTGGCGTGTGTGGGAGTGCACAGGCTAATCTGAATTCCCCAGGTAAGCCTCCACAGCTCAGGCGGCAGAGCGGAGAATCAAACCCGGTCCCTCTAGATCAGGGGTAGGGAACTTGCGGCTCTCCAGATGTTCAGGAACTACAATTCCCATCAGCCTCTGTCAGCATGGCCAATTGGCCATGCTGGTAGGGGCTGATGGGAATTGTAGTTCCTGAACATCTGGAGAGCCGCAGGTTCCCTACCCCTGCTCCAGATACACGAGCTCTTAACCTCCTTCGCCCCAAGACAGAACTGGGGAGAAATGAGGGAGGCTGCACAAGATCACTTTCCGATACTTACTCATTAGGAGTTCCTTTCTGGCCACAGAACTGCCCACGACTGTCTGTCGGGTAGATCACTTTACGGGGGTCTCCTTGGGTCCATGCTGAAGAAGGGAAAGAGAAACACAGGATTTTATTAAGTACTCCCCTGCCCCTAGATACTGACTTACCAACCAGTTTGCCAAGCAACTGCACTGAACCGTTAATATATTAATTTTATTCCAATTATTTTACTCACATTAATAGCCATCCCTTTAAATCCAGGCAATTTACAGCAGTATCCTGACCTGTATAGCCCTGAGCTAGCCTGTTCTTGGCAGATCTCAGAAGCTAAGCAGGGGCAGCCATGGTTAGTATTTAGACAAACAACCTCCAAGGAATACCAGGGTCATGTAATTGGTTGACTGATCACACTCAAAGGGTCCTCATCAATGGCTCATCTTCATCCTGAACAGAAGTGACAAGTGGGGTGCCAAAGGGTTCTGTCCTGGGCCCAGTGCTATTCAATATTTTTATCCATGACTTGGATGATGAACACCAAATTAGGAGGGGTAGCTAATACCCCAGAGGACAGAATTCAAAATGACCTGGACAGATTAGAGAGCTGGGCCAAAACAAACAAAATGAATTTCAACAAAGATAAATGTAAGATTCTACACTGAAGCAGAAAAAGGATGGGTGACACCTGAAGGAGGAGGAGGAGTACCGGTAGTTTGGATTTATACCCCCCCCCCTTTCTCTCCTGCAGGAGACTCAAAGGGGCTGACAATCTCCTTGCCCTTCCCCCCTCACAACAAACACCCTGGGAGGTGGGCAGGGCTGAGAGAGCTCCGAGAAGCTGTGACTAGCCCAAGGACACCCAGCTGGCCTGTGTGGGAGTGCACAGGCTAATCTGAATTCACCAGATAAGCCTCCACAACTCAGCCGGCAGAGCTGGGAATCAAACCCGGTTCCTCCAGATTAGAATGCACCTGCTCTTAACCACTATGCCACTGCTGCTCTCCAACAGTACATGTCTGGGAGTCTTATCAGACTATAAACTGAACATGAGTCAGCAGTGTGATGCAATGGCCAAGAAAGCCAATGCGATTTTGGACTATATCAATAGTATGGTGACTAGATTGAGGGGTGTAATTGTACCTCTCTATTCTGCATTGATTAGACCTTGCCTAGAGTACTGTGTTCAGTTCTGGGCACCACAATTCAAGAAGGATATTGACAAGCTGTAAGGGGGCCAGAGGAGGGCAACCAAAATGGTAAAAAGTCTGGAGTCCATGCCCTATGAAGATAGGAAGCTGTGGATGTTTACTCTGGAGAAGCGAAGGTCAAGGGGGGACATGATAGCTATGTTTAAATATTTGAAGGGATGTCATGTCGAAGAGGGAGCAAGCTTGTTTTCTGCTGCCTCAGAGACTAGCACACAGAGTAATGGATTCAAGGTGAAGGAAAAGAGATTCCACCTAAACATTAGGAAGAACTTCCTGACCATCAGGGCTGTTTGACAGTGGAATTCACTGCCTCGGAGAATGGTGGAGTCTCCTTCTTTGGAGGTTTTTAAACAAAGACTGGATCAGCATATGTCAGGAGTGCTTTGTGTGTTCCTGCATTGCAGGGGGTTGGACTTGATGGCCCTTGTGGTCTCTTCCAACTCTATCGCTCATTCCGCACATGCAGAATAATGCACTTTCAAACTGCTTTCAGTGCTCTTTGAAGCTGTGCGGAATGGCAAAATCCACTTGCAAACAGTTGTGAAAGTGGTTTGAAAATGCATTATTTTGCGTGTGCGGAAGGGGCCTATGATTCTATGATTCTATTCTATGAAATATTTGAAGGGATGTCGTGTCGAAGAGGGAGAAATCCGGTTTCCTGCTGCCTCAGAGACTAGGACACGGATTCAAGGTGCAGGCAAAGAAATTCCACCTCAACATTAGGAAGAGCTTCCTGATGGTCAGGGCTGTTCGACAGTGGAATTCACTGCCTCAGATAGTGGTGGAGTCTCCTTCTTTGGAGGTTTTTAAACAGAGACTGGATGAGCATGTGTCGGGAGTGCTTTGATTGTGTGTTCCTGCATTGCAGGGGGTTGGACTTGATGGCCCTTGGGGATCTCTTTCAACTCTATGACGCAGAGGCAGGCAATGGCAAACCACCTCCAAATGTGTCTTGCCTTGAAAACCACATGGTCACCATAAGTTAATGTGACTTGATAGCACACACAGCAACAGAAACAACAGCAAATACCTTTAATTGCATTAAAGAGAAACATTTAAAAGAAGAAACAAATACAAAAGAAATGTGGTGTGCACTAATTCAGGTTCCTTTGCACAACTTATGCTAAAAAATTCAGCCACTTTCATTGTAATTTCAGGGTTCTTATCTGATGGGAGAAATGTGGTTTCTTTTCCATCTGGACAGTGCATTTCTTGCAACAGCAGCAAAATGTGTTGGACTTGCCTGCCATTGCCTCTTGGACAATACAATAATATATGTTTGATGGTTTTGGGTACCTTTATGTGACACAGACATATACTGTCTTCATATGGAATTTGCCTGTGTCTGCCAGTTTTCATTGCACAGGGCAAAATAGTCCATCTTGCTGGCATAAAGTTGGTGGGTTGAAATTGTAAGGATGCAAAATAGTGAGTGAGAGGTCCTTGTGAGGGTATCCAACTCCCAGTACAGAGAATTCAGGCTCTTGGTCACGTTAATGACTCAGGCCAAGAAGGATAATAGTTTACTAACTTCACGCCCTGCTAGCAAGTCACATCTAGAGCCATAAACTTGGAAAGACCTACGTGATAGAAGGAAAACAATTTCTTTAGGACAGGAAGGTTATGCCAAGGTGGGGAGGAAGCAAGACAGAGTTATTTAAACACAGGACACCAGGAAGAAGATTCCTCACTTCCACCTCCCATCTCCTTGGAAGAACATCAGCTACGATGGATCAAGTTTCATCTAAAGGCTCCATCTTGTCCAAACAGGAGGGACCATTGAGATAAGACATGAAAGGTAAAGATGACCATCAATTTGATGAGCCTGAACAAGCATCATTAGGCTAACAAACGGGCAGAGTTTTGGGGACTACAAGTTTTTGCTGTTCAGAATGAAATGCTTGAACAGAACCTCAGGAATCTTTTACTCCATTTATGAAATCTTTGGTAAATGCTGAGTGCTCTAAGCCTGATCTCTGGGAACGGCCTGTCTGAAGTGTGGCAATGAGGAAGGGCAGAGAAGAAGTTCCCACCTGTGAGCACCTCAAAATTGGGACCCTGCCATAGTCCCCCACAAACACTCTTGCTTGTGGGAGTGTAGCGGGAGGAGTGGCAACTCAGCAGCGCCTCCAACTGGCAATGCAGACATATGACCCTGTCTAGCAGAAGATTCAGAGTCACTGTGGGGAGGGGGTTACCCAGTTTGTTTTTGATACCCCTGGAGAATGAAGGGGAGGGGAAGAATTGCCAGGCAGAGACTTAGGACACTGTGGATTTTTCTGACCTTATGGGGACCCATTAAAAAGAAGGGCCTCTACCCAAGGATTATTTCACATGTAGTGGAAATGTCCTAAATCCTCAAGTGACTTCCACTGTGATAGTTGCAGAGGGTAGCAATGTTGGACTGTGGCAGAACAGTAAGATTTGATTCCAGCATCACCTTAGAGACCAATGAAACACGCCCATTGGGGAATCAGCTTTTCAGAGTCCAAGTGGGCAGAGAAAGCTTTGACTCTTGAAAGGTGATAGCCCGAAAAATGTATTGTCGACTCAAATATGGCTTCTGCTATGTTGTCCAAAGATCTTGACTTCAAAGCTGCCCTCACTCTAGGAGCAGCAGTGGCGTAGTGGTTAAGAGCAGGTGCATTCTAATCTGGAGGAACCGGGTTTGATTCCCAGCTCTGCCGTTTGAGCTGTGGAGGCTTCTCTGGGGAATTCAGATTAGCCTGTGCACTCCCACACAGGCCAGCTGGGTGACCTTGGGCTAGTCACAGCTTCTCGGAGCTTTCTCAGCCCCACCTACCTCACAGGGTGTTTGTTGTGAGGGGGGAAGGGCAAGGAGATTGTCAGCCCCTTTGAGTCTCCTGCAGGAGAGAAAGGGGGGATAAAAATCCAACTCTTCTTCTTCTTAAAAAAAAGGGTGGCTACTTTATATACAGCAACAGTTGCAAGTCTTGTACTAGCCAAGGTGTGTAGGGTGTGTGTGTGTGTGTGTAAGTAACAAGTCACAACTGACATGACAACCCCATAGGATTTTCAACGCAAGAGACATTCAGAGATGGTTTGCCGTTGCCGGTCTCTGTGTGAGCTGAGAAAGTTCAGAGAGAACTGTGACTGGCCTGGGGAAATCCAACAGGCTTCACATGGAGGAGCGGGGAAACAAACCCAATTCTCCAGATTAGAGTCTGACGCTCTACCTCACGCTGGCTCATTAGCAAAGGTAAAGAATGCTAAAATAATTCCTGCAAGAAGACTGTTTGTCAACAAAGTTAAAGCTTTTTGTTTAAATATTAAATGACCTCCCCTGCAAAAGAGTTCAGATTCCTCTAGTGCAGATGTAATTTGGCAAAACATTGTCAAACACATGGAATCAACCTTGTAAGGTTTCTTCCCCCCTTTATTTCACATGCATACATGCGTGGGTGGGTGGGTGGGTGTGTATAATGGTTAGACAGGCTTGAGAGTCTGTTCCTTCAAAGGGAGAGCTATGGAAGGAGAACTCAGGGGATATTTGGGTTCCTTCACACGCTACCCCACCCTGCCCAGCACTGCCCCTGCATTCTTGCTAAAGTCCCTTTTCTCCACCCGAACCTACAGCACCCTGAATCCACAGCAAATGGCTGTTTCGTGATACCAATGAAGTGAATGCCAGGATACGTACCTACCACTCCCACAGCTACGTAGCCCACAACAGCAACCAGGAGCAGGACACAGCAGATGATGTCTGTGCAGCCCCTGAAGAATGGGAGACGCACTGAATTAGACCAGCTACAAAATATGCAGGCCGACCCCCAACACACTCCAAGCTTTTTGCAAAACCCCTGAGTCTTTCTCCTAAGAACGAAGGGCACGATTCACTGAACACCTCTCCTGAGCAAGCACTGATTTTTTAAAAAAGAGCCACAGAATGCTTGCAGCGTGTTTCAACAGGGTTTGCCTTGGAGACGCGTCCAGAGGATGGTGTCCTGCGGACATCAGAATACAGGATCCGGCCCCACAACCCGGTGCACCAAATGACAGGTTTATTCTTGGTCAGAGTTAAGTGACGCGAGAGTCATGCATTTTATGTTGAGTGGCAAAGCAAAGCAGTGGTGAGACTGCCAGATAATCAAAGCAGCAGAAAGTAAAACCCCCAACTCCTCACAAGGAAGATTCTCCGTTTCCCCAGCCTGCCCCCCTGCAAATGTGGATGGGTGCCAGGGCCCACACCAGAATTGTGTGCGCACTTTCCCCCAGAGCCTGCCATTTCCCCACAGCCGTGTCAGACAAGGGCTTTTTTGTTTGCAACACAGCATTGTAACAACCTGTTGCCACAGCCTGCTCATTCGGCTGAATTCCAGGCTCTGACTTAAAGCAACAGCCTCTAGCTCTTTCCGCTGAAGAGATCATGGTGACAAATCATTCTGATGTCACGACACAATAACGATTACTGATTTCTAAGCCCCCCAAAACTGCCCAGCATCAGAGGGCAGGTGGGAGAGGAAAGGTGACCGAGGCAAGGAAAATGGAGATCACCTGGGCATGGCTTTCCAAAAATGTGCACATTCTTATCAGATCAACAGGTCTTTGCTTATAAACATGCATACCGAGGAATTTCCCCAGGCAAGCGGAAATCTTCCCCCTCTCGGCAGATTGTCCTGTTCTGCACATTTACAATTGGCAAGGGATCCCATCGTACGCTACTTGAGGGTATAATGACCCTTAAATTATAATCAAGCAATGAAATATCTTTTGTACAACAATGCATATAGGCGGACAGTTTTTTGGCAGCTTTCTCTGAGGAAGTGAAAAAGTGTCAGGCCGGAGCCAAGGTCACACCTGCACACCTGCTGTCCTCTGCAGCCTGAGGGCCCTTGCTGTTTTCTACTGCTGCAACAATTGAAGTATGCAAACCTCCTCCCTCCGCACATTTCCTGGAGAAGGGAACGAGCTCCATCGCTGTCCTTGGGCTGAACACAGAGCAATACTCTCTTCACACTCTCCTCTTCTTACGCAGGCCATTGGCCATTGTGGGAACCGGCAGGAGGGAGGGGGAGCACCCGAATGGGGAACGTTTGGAGATATATACCTGCGGCAAAAGCTTGAACACCAGCTCTGGCTTTTTGCAGCTAAGGTCCTGACCCAGTTCAGTAAATCTCTTGAGCCATTCCTGAGTCTCAATTATTGACTGGAGTAACAGATCCTCACAAAAAGAAAGCAGACATGTTTCTAGGCAGCAAGGGGAGGATCCCTCAGACCCCGGGGCAGGGAGGAGGCCACAAAAAATACCCTCCCCCCCCACACACACACACAAGAGCCTTTGCAATGGGCCGAGGTGATCCCAGGATGCGCACCACAGCCTCACTCAGATTTCATTTCACTGTTTGGGTTCTCCAGTCATGGAATTGGCATTTATATTAATTCAGCCCCATTCACATAATTGATCTTCAATAGAGGGACGTGGGGCACCCCTGCCTGGCCATAGACTGCCCTAGATTTTGCCCCCCTTCCAACTGCAGAAAACCACTATTCCAAAGCAACTTAAATCCTTTCCCAACAGGTTGATCTTACCTGTCATAAATGGGGCCTTTGAAAGTCGGGTCATATTTGTGGGGTGTCCCTAGAAAAGAAGGAAAAGAATATACCGAGTCACATATCTGTGCAACTTTCTGGATTTTCATTATCATGCCCACACCATGCAGTTCTCAGAGGCAAACTCTACAGGAGCACGGGAGATCATGCTGGTGGATCGTGTCGTTTGGGTCCTTCTTCCAAGCTGTACTTGGAGCTGAGAAACAGCTTTGCAAAAGCGATTAAGCATCCTTTGGATGGGCTGGACACAGGCGCCACCAGTGTTTTTCTTAAGCACTGTTAACAGCTGCAACTGCGTGACAGGCAGAAATTAAACAAGGAAAGTACACCTGCTGAATTCCTGGCTGCGGTAGAGCTTTAAAGACACAAAGCAAGCTCCAAGTTCCTGCTAGTCCAGAAAGTGACACGTGCACATAGGGAGGGCAGCGTGATAATGTGGAAAGGAAAGATGGGCTGCTACAGTAGTTCTGCAGAAAGCAACACAATTGACGGGGGGGGGGGAGGAGGAGGGGGGAGGGAGGGAATTGTTACCGCGCTGCTCAGAATAACACTTTCCGTTCCAGAGGTATCCCGCTCTCGGCAGCGCCCAGGAACCCAAGCAAGACCCGACAAGGCTTGGATAAATAAAAGTGATTTATTGAGATGCTGACCTAAGTGTCAGCACCTCCCTTCCGCACAAACACTGCGCTGCCTAGCAGCCTTGCAACCCCTTAAGTACACTTTCTCCCGTCGGGGGCCCGGGGGGACCAAAGACAGCCCACCACCATTCATTAACAAAATTCAAAACAACCAATCCTTCATTTGCAACCTGCAGGAACCAATCCGTGTCCGATAGGCATCCCCTTCTCAAGTTTCGCGCCAGAGCTAGGGTTTAGGCGATGACGCGGTTCAATTCTCGGATCGGGGACACACAAAGGTTTTCTCCAGGTGTCCGGGGTCAGGAAGCAAAGAGCGATGACGTGGAGTCCCCTTATCTGCCTGCTGACGCAGATTAGGCAGGGCAAGGCGCTTCACCGAGGTGCTCTCTTTGTCCGCGTGCATCTGTGAGACTTTACACGTGAATGGGATAAGGGTTCCGGGTGGGGCAGAGATGGCTCTCTGCCTTGGGCCAAGGAGGTTCCATACAATCACAAATACAGGGAAACTTACAAATCCTATTTCTACCCAATACAAACCAGTTTCTACCCAATAAATACAAAACGGAATAAATCCCTCCAATCAGCTTTAATTCAGACATAGTCCAGGAGCGGGACTCTCTCCTGGTTCGCTTATCATTTCGGGCTTTCATGCCATAGGCCATCATGGTACATGGATGCCCAGACAATTACACAACCCGGAGAATTAGGGAGGGGCCCTGGAAGCACCGGGTAATCCAGAGACGTGAGGAGCATAAGAGGACCTGCGCAGACAGCGGGGAGTTTCGGGACCTTCTAAGAACATACCATACACATACAAAACAGAGCATCAAAGTAAACCTATAAATCAGGGAAATCATACACGTAAACCCAACTAAAGAAGGAACAAAAGGGGTAGTCCAGGCACTTCTTAAAACGTTCCAGTGTGGGAGAGCACTTCAAGTTATTCCCGTGCAGCAGACCTAAAGAGCTGAGTTGTGTGACACAGCGGAAGAGCAGAAACGCCAGGAGCCAGGGATGGAAATCTCGATATGAGGGATCAGTAGTAAGAAAACGAGGAGTCCGTTTCAAACACAGCCGGATCTCGACTTTAGGAGACAGTTAGGCGCATCATAGCTTTCGGCAAGGCATCGAGGCTCCAAACGCGACACGCGACACGCATCGCTTCCATCCAGGGAGTCCGGCTTATGTTTCTGTAGAGTCCTCCAGCGTTCCTGTAGAGGCCGACTCGGGGGTGCCGGGATCACTGCACACCTGGAATGATGAATGAAGGTCTAAACGTCAGCGGAGGCAGCTCCCCCCCTTGGTGGTACTTCTGGATTGCCAGGTGGCCGTCAACAGGCATGTACGCACCGCCTTCACATCTTGGCAATAGAAGTAGAGTCAATGGCATCTTTCGCCAGAGCTCCTCATCACCAGAGGCGAGCAGCTTGTCGATCCCAGGTCGCCACCTTCGGCGACATCCCAGCGCAGCCGAGCATGGACGCAGGGATTCGGCTTGTCCAAGAACTATTGCCGCTGGAGCTCCAGGTCAGGTTCCAGTAAACCCGAGACCACCAAAAGTCCCACAGTTTGTAAGGAAATGTAAAGTGCCTTGGAGTTCCCCCCCCCCCCCCCTCTCCCCTATGTAACTTGCTAAAATGGTCTTCAAGCATAGGAAAAACACTAAACATTTGATAGAATCCTCAATTTTCAGGCAGGAAACATACACAATTTACTAATGCCTCATTCTAGTAAGGGTAAAACGGTGCCTATGCACTCCAAGAAGGGAGGGGAGGTGTCAAGATCGAGGCAGAAGTTACAAAGGCAAAAGGGCAAATAGCCAACGAGTGAGTGAGGCAGCTTCAGCTACATAAGCGTGGAGTAGCAGGTTCCACGTGTTCTGGACCTACCCACCAACTCCAATGGCAGAGGACAGAATCAAAACCCAGAGGGAGCACTCTACACAGAGGATGGATTTTTTAACAGAAGGGGACATTAGGAATGCTGCACAGGAGACCTATGCCACAATAAAGTAGGAGCCATAATGCAAGTGATGATCACACCAACTCATCAGCTTGCGCACCCCCCTCCGCTCCACAAGTGTCAATGCTTTCACTGCAGGGAAGGTCCTGTTTGAAAAAGCAGGGTCTGTAAAGACCCTGTCCAAAATATAATAGCCAAAAAATAAACGCGAGAAAACCTGAGCACCCGGGTGACAAAAATGGGTCTAGATGGCTGGCGTGAGCCTTCCAAATGTCTAGCAAAACAAGCATACACCCAAGCAAGAGAAGTGAACATATAAGTGGGCTCCGTCCCCTTTGGTCCCTTCGGTATTAGCCCTGAAACCGACCTCCGTCCCCATTAGGCAGCGCTTTCAGTGGCAGCTGTTGTAATATTCCTGAAGCATATTGTGGGATATGCAGAACTCTGTTTAGATTTGGTTGAGCCTTAACTTCTGCCCTATTAACAAGGGAGGCTCTATTTTGGAAGAAGCTGGGAGGCTGGAGGCGCCGGATTTTGACAAATCCAAACACGTGTCCCAGGCCCTTGAGATCTCTCTTCCTATCAGGGGACTCACAGCCACTGGTCCCTTGTGTCACAAAAGATTTAGCTGAGGTTCCGAAACTGAAACTCTGCACGTGCTCTGAGGCTGTAACATCTATTAAAGTGGTGCAGGGAAAAAAATTGACTGGTTGGATCTGAGATATTGCATCCATTTTAAATATGGTCTGGATTCTCTTACCCCCCCTCTGGAGGCAATATCTCAGAGACGACCCAATGGCCCGGGAACACCAGGCCACGAAACGCAAAAATCCCAAAAAACCAGGGAACGCAACAGAAGCAAGGGGGGCAGAAAAAGGACGGGGAGCCAGACCACCCACGGGCACACGCCAGGCCAGGGAGAGCGGCAAGCCGACCCAGACCATGAGGGCGAAAAGGAAAGGCTGCCGTCGGGCAGGCAGGAAAACAGGACCTGAATGGACCGCCAGAACGGGGGCAGTGGGGGCCGGAAAAACAGAGGCACTGTCCCATACACTAAGATCCACCACTCCGGCTGTCCTCGCTACATACGAAAATGGGACTCGGGAACACAGGACAGAGCAGGGAGGCTTGGTAACCTCAAGTGTGGAGTCAGAGAGCGGATCGACAGTAGCAGGGGAGACAGGGCCAGCCCAAGACAACGGGAGGGACGGGGCTGAAGTCAAAACAGGCTGGGAATTCCACACATGCTCAGAGGCTACCGTCCCGCACGAAGCAAGCATACAGTGGATAAACCATCACTCGCCGTGCATTTCTGAATGGAGCGGGTGTAAGTATGGGGACATGACATCATTCCCAAACTCAAAGGGTGATGGCGAGGCAGAGCCGCATAGCCCGACACACCGTTTGAGCCGAGAACGCATGGTCCGATGCTTTCTCCAGCTTGAAAGTGGGTGGCACTCCAGAGTCATGCAGACGCCGGGCGGGGGGGGCACATCGGGAGTAGGAGAGCAGGTCACTTGCAGTCCGGAGGAACTGATGGTCAGTGACAGGGGTTGAGGCAGCCAGAGCAGAGTAGTCAGGCCGAGGGCTGGAAATTCCCTCCAAATTCAGGTCCCAGAAGTCAACGAGCAGCTTTAGATTGGGAAAATAGAAAGGAGGGCGCTCAATTCTCGGTGAGCAGGTCAGCGGCCCAAAAGTGAGTTTCCGGCAACGTCCTCCATGTTGAGGAAGGAATGCTTTCGGCCACCGAACCCGTTACCGGGAGACAAAGCTTGAGCTGGTAGGCGGGGAACAAGCTTGCATCTCCACCACGCTCGCAGAGCACCCATGACACGCACCTCCCCTCACCCGTATGCGTGAGAAAGCGGGAGACATCAGAATTCCAGAACAGAATAGGGAGGCCCCCAGACGCGACCAACATGGGGATAGAGAGGTACAACCCCCCAATCGAAAGACACACAGAAAATCAACCGGGTCGGAGGGAGATAGGGTGAGCCAGGCACCAGGGCTATCATCAGGGCAATCCTCCCCATCTCATGGAGGCAGCAGAGGCTCCCACCACGACCTCCGACACAGGCACCCGAGGAGTCCATGGCCAGGGTTCACTACTAGGAAGGATGGGGCATCCCCGGGAACGAGGGAGAACGGGTGCAGGAGACAGACTATGCACGTGTTCCAAGGCACCAGAGGAGGGCTGGGCAGCCCGTGGAAGGGCATCAGCCACGGGAGGGAGTTCCAGAGCGTGAGGGGGGGCAAGTATCTGGGGATGCACGCGTGGAGGCGTAAGGAAAGCTTTGGCAGCCTCCGGGGGGCTGGGGTGTGCCTGGAGAGAACTCCAGCAACCACTGTGTGGGGGAGCACACTAGGAGTTCCCAGGACAGGGGCTTCGCAATGGGCTGGTGGGCACCGCCAGCTGCTTGGAGCCTGCGGTGAAAAGCTGTGCCAAAGCGACAAGACAAGATGAAGGGTATCCACCCTGCTGCTGGGTTTTAGTAGGGAGCAGATCCAAACGGTGTGAGTCCTCTCTCTAACCCGGCAAGGGGAATTACTGGCGAGCTTGTTCAAGCCCAAGATCCCAGAAACCTGCCTCAGCTGCTCCGGTCTCAGGTCAGTGCCCAATCCAAAGCAGGGCTCACACATACGAAGAGGGGCCTCCTGGCTATCCCATGCGGGGTTTGGGAAATTAGAGTGCCTGCAGCTGGGATTTCAAAGTAGGGAGATTGAGGCCAGAGAACCAGGGCAGCAGCCTGCTGAGCAGCTGTTTCCCTCGCCTGTAGGGCTCGGCGATCCTCCCGATGCTGTAATCAACCCTAGCACAATTTCTGGGCGCCAATGGAGTCGCTGGCTGGTGGTGGCAATCAGCTACACGATTGGTCCCTATCGAAAAGGGCTTTACTGGCTGGGCTGGTGGGTGGACTCTTGGGGGAGAGTCCCTGGTAACCCAGAGCTCTTGCACCAAAATCCCCGATTCCCACCCACAGTGTGGCTCTCAGTGCTCCTACAACCTCCCGCCACAGAGAGATTTTTTGAATCTGATCTAGGGCTGGCGCCATCGGAACGTGCATGGAAGTAGGTCTTGGGAGTACATTCCCATAATGTGGTTTCTCACACCTCAGGGTCCCGGATTGGAGTGCTCACAGCTGCCTGCAAGGCTCCCACCAGTGGCATGTGTTGGTGCTCTTTGCCTTCTCCCTCGACATCCCAGCGCAACCTCCTCCCTCTCAAAGTACACATTATTGGCAGTCTTAAGGAGATCTCCTGCTGGGTCCTTAAGAGGTATTGTCCAGGGATCCTGTTCACCTCTCTTCCTGATATCTAGGGAGCTTCCTCCAATAAACACACTATGTGGGCAGAGGGGGCTGTAGACCAGATCTGTGGGATTCTACCGTGTCCATTCTTTATGCACTCGGAACGGATGCGTCTCCATAAAATGCCAAGGGTGACTCATCCTTATTCTTGGACTAACTGGTGGGAGCTTCTCGAAAGATCATGGCGGCTGAGGCTCCATTTCCTCGAGCGTCCCTGATAATAAAAAAAAAAAAAAGCTACTGCCCGGTAGTTCCCTAACTTGTTCTCGGTCTGCCTCTAAGTTAACATCTCCACCCTCTGGGTCTACATCGGAAACACCTGGTCCAGCTATGGCATGCGGTTTGTTCACTCTTCCTGGGTGATCATCTACGTACTGGGTGGCTTCTATCTTAGCTGCTTCAGGCATAACTAGGGCCCCTTCCTCCCCAGTCAGAAGAAGTTCTCAGCAAATGGTGCTGGGATATCAGCATAAGTGGGCAAGTAAGTGAGTAGCGAAGATAGACTCCACCAGCTGGGCTTCATAGCCAAGGGATCAGTTGTATCACGGAAGGGACCCCTATTTCCAACTATACAGATCTGAAGGCAGTAAAAAAGGGACATGAACGCATAGGAGAGGCGGGGTTAGCCATTTGGGGCCCTCACCCTTTGAGTGCGGATGGGATCCATGCCCGCCCGGCACTACCTGGGCATTGGGCTCCAATTCTGACCTGAAGGCGGTTGGGAGGCGTGCACCCTGGACGGGCAGTGGCACGCCATTCTCCGAGCTGGTGGAGCCAAAGACAGGGTGGACGGGAGAGACGGAGTCTCTACTGATTCCATCGAGGGGGGAAGCACTCTCAACTGTGGGGACAATGCTTGCAACGCTGGGGAACCCTATAGGGCCGACTGTACGTTGTTCTTTTACCCGCAGGAGGCCACATCCTCCAGCATCTGTGAGTTAAGTGTGCTTTCTCTGGGGGGGGTCAAAGAGGGAGAGCTTTGAGGGTTCCTTCCCTAGCTGGGAGGAGGAGTGTAGATCCCCCCCTTGGGGAAAGGTAAGGAAGCACTAGGTGCACATCAGCTGTGGGACGGGGAAGGGGCTCCATCTCCCACTGGAGGAGGGACAGACGGCACCACCTGAACTCCTCCATTGCTGGACTATGCTGGGGAGGAGGGCGGAATTTGGCTGACCAGAAAACTAATGAATCCCTGTTACTATGGCTGGCCCGAGAGGGCTGAGGCCATGCTACCGCGAGGACAGGGAAACTCCCAAGCAAATTGTCTTAGGGGAGGGGGCAGAATATTCAAGGGGGTGCTCCTCGAAACTATAGACTCTCCGTCAAGGGACCTCCTGGTTCCACCACTGGCATAATCTTAGTTCCCTGAATGCAGGAATAATTTTTTTAGGATTTCTATATATTGCGGCAAAAGTTCTATCTAATGTTTTGGCCTGCTTCTTCAATCCGTGTACTCCTCAAAACCTTGATAAAGATTCTGGAGAGATGTGAGTACAACTAAAAGGAACCTGTTGCCACCCAAGAACCAGAAGCTGAGACAAACAGAATTGACCCCATTCTCCCCTCGCACTAAGACTCCAAGCTTCTTTCCTTGGCACAGGGGCTTTAGGGCGTCGAAGCCTGTCCCAATTATACAAGACACAAAGCCAGTGGGATCTAGATTCAGGCAGAGACTGGGAACCTCCATTCTTAGATCCACAGAGCTCCCATTTCTGCCTTGCAAAACTGGAGCATAACTCTACTTATTCAACGACTAAGTGCTTCTGACTTGGGCTTCCTGGGCTCCAGTCCTTTCCTGGACAAAAAACCTGTTTAAGCCAAATTCCTGGAGCCTAAGGGGACGCTTTGGTTTTAAACTCTTGTAGCCTGGGTTCTTTCTTGTCCTTCCCGACCAACTCCCCATAACGCCGAGAGTCTCCGCTCCTTCTTTATGGCTCCCCACGGAAGAATTCTCTCTCTCTCTCTCTCTCTCTCTCTCTCTGGGATCTCCGTTGCCTTCTCCCTTCGCCAGGTCCTATTCTCCACCTGTCCTGCAGAGGGTTTCACAACTCCTACCCGACCAAGCGTAGACCTCCGATCTCCAGAACCACTGCAACCAAGCTGCGTTCTCGGAACTGCACTCCGCCAGTCGGAGTGGTTCCTCGAGAGCAATGCACTGTTCTCCCGTAGAGGTTCAGAAACTCCTCGGACGAAGCTCCCCTTAACTGTTAACCGCTGCTCAGAATAACACTTCTTCACGCTCCAGAGGTATCCCGCCTCGGCCAGCTCTAGGAACCCAAGCAAGACCCGGGACAAGGTTGGATAAATAAAAGTGATTTATTGAGATGTTGGACCTAAGTGTCAGCACCTCTCCTTCGCAGACACAAACACTGCTGCCTAGCAGCAGCCTTGGGTAAAATTCTTCTTAAGTACACTTTCTCCTTGCTGGGGTCAAAATTGGAGGACCAAAGACAGCCCACCACCATTCATTAACAACAAAATTCAAAACAACCAATCATTCATTTGCAACATATGCAGGAACCAATCCAGTGTCCGAGTCGGCATCCTTCTCAAGTTTAGCGCCAGAGCAGGAAGCGAAGTGATAGCGTGTCCACTGGCCAGGGGACACACAAGGTTTCTCCAGGTGTCGGGGTCAGGAAGCAGGCGATGACGTGAGTCCCCTTAATCTGCCTGCTGGCGAAGTTAGGCAGGGCAAGGGCGACGGTTTCCTTTGTCGCGTGCATCAGGAGACTTTTACCGTGAATGGGAAAGGGTCGGGTGGAGACAGAGATGGCTCTCTGCCTTGGGCCAGGAGGTTCCATACAATCCTTTAAATGCAAGAACTTACCAAAATCCCTGGCTTCTACCTGTACAAGCCAGTTTCTGCCTAAATGAAATGCAAGCGGAATCCCCTTCTCAAGTTTCATGGGGCCAGAGCAGGGTTTAGGCTTAAGGACGGTTCCACTGATCGTGGGGGACACAAAGGTTTTCTCTCCAGGTGTCCTGGGTCAGGAAGCAAAGAGCGATGACGTGAGTCCCCTATCTGCCTAAGGACTTAGATTAGTAGGGCAAGGCTGACCGAGGTTTCCCTTTGTCCGTGCATCAGGAGACTTTTACACGGAATGGAAGGGTCTGGTGGGGTGAGATGGCTCTCTGCCTTGGGGCCAAGGAGGTCTCATACAACTCACAGGGAAACTTACAAATCCTATTTCTACCTAATACAAACCAGTTTCTACCTAAATAAATACAAAACGGAATAAATCCTCCAATCGTTTTAATTCAGACATAGTCCAGGAGCGGGATTTTCTCCTGGCTCCGCTATCAGAATGACTCAAGGCGCTGGTATCCACCACAGCCTCTGCTTCTACACAATTGTTTGGTAGCTCACAGCTAACAACTTTACCCATTCCTCTTTGTGTCTGTCTTATGTCTCCAACTCCACCTCAGAACAATGGCGGGTTGCAATGGCTTTCTCACCAAAGCCATCTTTTTCCAAAAACTTTATCTGCCATATTTTGTAGTCCTGCCCCACTCCCAAATACTTGGGGACAAGCCATTAGCTCTGAGCCCGTCCCTGTTTGCAAAACAACTATCACTCCAAGGACACACACACACACACGCCAGCCCGCCTCAGAACATCACTCCCCAGTTTGGAGGCAGCTGCTGGGCCGGGGGTCCTTTCAATACCGTCCTTAGTGCTCAGTAAGTATTTCTCTCTTTGAAGTTTTTAAAAATTGTTTTTCAACATTTATTGAACATGCAAGGGAAAAAAAGCAGAATAAAAACAAACATGATTACATCAAAGAAAAAGAAATCTACCCCTCATTAAAATACATATGACATAATGGATCCCAATATAACATTTTTATTTATTAGACTTTATTAGGTTTTAAAATCTTTTATCATTTATATGCTTCTGAACATCTCACTAAGCATTTCTCAAAGGTGGGCGGGGCCAGGGGGGCTCTCGCCAGGCCAGTGACGATTAGACAGACAATGTAGATTAAAATAAGTGTTTAGGTCGGTTGCAGCTCCCCCCCCCCCCCCGTTTCATTACCTCCCTTTCCCAGTGTCTTCTCCCCTGCACCTGGGCTTCCTCTGGGTACCTGGCTCACCACTTTGTGGTTATGTTTCTACCACTCCAAAAAGGCCCAAAGGCCAAGACGCCTGTACAGAAAGTCCCAGCCACACGTGTCTATTTATCACCACGCTTGAGAAAGGCCAAGGCCTTCGCTCAGCTGCTTGTTTCAAGTGCTGGGTCTCATTCTGGAGCACACCTCAAGGAACACAAAAGTGAAGTAATCAAACTCAAGCAGATGCAGTAGAGACAGGGGCGTACGCTCACTACACAAATGGAAACATCACCTGAACCCACAACATAAAAAATGCAACAAGCCCACAATTCTAAACGGTATTCAAGGTTCATCAAGATTCATCAAGATTCACAGACAAAACGGTGAAAATGTAGAAGTCTAACTGAAGTCAAGCAGTCCTGCCATTTCGAGTAAATCTTCATCACACCATTTCTGCGTCTCCAGTTTTAAACAAGGAGCCGAAAAGGTCTCTCGCTGCTGTGGGATGAGGCGCAAAACAACATCCTCTGGCGGTTTAAAAACCACACAACAACCCCGGAACGCCCATCAGGTGGTCTTTTCATTTCGAAGCGTGCAATTCACTGCCCTCTTTCTGACCCTTCGTTTTGGCGCTCTCCTCCCTACTGCCCGGCCCCAAGGAGCCCCCCGGAGCCCCCCTGGAAGGAAGCACGCGGAGCTCTCAGAGGCACCCGATGAAAGACCAGGAGGGCGCCGCTCAGCTGGGCCCCTGCGGCGGCCGGAGAGCAGCAAACCGCCGGCGGCGGCGAGGAGGAGGGCGGCCACGGCCCCCCGCGGCAGGGAACCCGCGGGCCAGAAGCTGGGCTGCCAGCCGAGGTGAAGCGCAACAACCACCCTGCGAGAGAGCGAGAGAAGCAAGCAAGCAAGCAAGCGGGGGCGGGGGGGGGGGCCGCCACACACGCAGCGCCCCGCCGGCCTTTCGGTTCGGCCACAGACACTCCCCCCGCCCAGCCCCTCTGGCCGCCCGGGTGCCCAGAGCCCAGAGCCGCCGCCCCCCTGCCCCCCTGCCCCCCAGGGGAGACGTGCCGGGCACGGCGAAGGCGCCTCCCTCCGCAGGCGGCGTGGGGCAGCGGCGAGAGTCCCGGCGACGGCCTGGGGTCCGGGATCATGGCCGGGCTGCCGGAGAAGCTCGCCGGGGGAAACCCGGGCGGGGCTCGCTCGCACGCGCGCTCAGCCTGGCCTACTCCACAGGGCTGTGGCGAGGAGGAGGAGGAGGGGCCCATGGAGAGAGGGGCCCGCGCTGCGTCCCCGGGGGAGGAGAGCGGCGGGCCGGCGGGGCTGGGGCCACGTCCACCCGCCGGGCCGGCAGCCGCCTCCCACACCCAACCCCCCACCCCCCCCCACCCCGGCTGAAACTTGGCGGCGGGGGGGGGGGCTTTTGGTTCTGGAAACCCTGACACCCCCCCCCCCCGCAACTTCCAGCGCCGCGGGGCCAGACGGAGCAGGGGGAGAGGCGGCGGCGGCGGCGGCGGCGGCACCAGGAGCTCCCCTCCCCCCTGGGCCCCCCCTGACCGTGTTTGCCGTAGTAGTCCCTGTCCTGGGCGCTCGCCATGCCCGCCGCCGCCCGCTCCGCCGCCACGCTCCGCCGGCGTCAGCTGCTGTTCAGGCGCCCAATGGCTGGCCGGCCCGCCCCCCCGGGAGCCACGCCCACCCACGCCCCGCCCCCGGGAACCGGAGCCCGCCGCCGCCGCCGCGCCCGCCCGTCCCTGCGGCCGGCCACGGTGGGTGTCCGTGGGCAGAATTGGTGGCCCAGGTGGAATTGCAACAGCGACCGCAGTGTGGGACCCCCCAGGTCCTCCCTCCCCCCCCCAGATCTCCCCTCCGCCCAGCTTCACAGGCCCAAAGTGGCTCACAAGCGCCTCCCCTCCCCCTCCCCGCGACAGGCACCTCGTGAAGCAGGCGGGGCTCACAGAGTTCTGACAGACCTGTGATTGGCCCAAGGTCACCCAGCAGGCTTCATGTGGAGGAGCAGGGAAGCAAATAAGAGTCCACTGCTCATGTGAAGGAGTGGGGAACCCAACCTGGTTCTCCGGATTAGAGTCCACCACTCTTAACCACTCCGCCACGCTGGCATCAAGAGCTGGCCGGGGCAGGGCCAGAGATCTGCTTCATCCTTCCTATAGGCCACAACCATCTTTTCTTATAAGGGTCAACAATGAGGATCACGTGCCCAGTCAATGCAGCTGCCAACACTGAGCCCATGTGGGCCTGTAAACGGTCAGCCCCCACCAGGTGAGTCCTGGATTCCTGACTCCTTCCTTCCTCCCATCCCTCCTCTGCTCAGGATCAGTCCCACTGACCCTGCCATCCAAGGCGGCTGCTCTGCTTCCACCAGGGAAGCAGTCCTGGGGACAGCGGAGAAGCAGCCGGACCCCCCAAACCCCATCAACACGCGGCACTCTTCTGAGAGACAGAAGCCCCGGCAGCAGCCACCGTTCCCAGCTCTTCTCATCAAGAGCCTCAGAGATTCAGACCACGCCTGCCTCCTGCCTTCGGAACGGCCGCC
The DNA here is from genome assembly GCF_021028975.2 of Sphaerodactylus townsendi. Taxonomy (NCBI): domain Eukaryota; kingdom Metazoa; phylum Chordata; class Lepidosauria; order Squamata; family Sphaerodactylidae; genus Sphaerodactylus; species Sphaerodactylus townsendi. The sequence continues at coordinate 122,177,357 of NC_059431.1, forward strand.
TGGAGCCCTTGGCAAAGCTGCTGCCACGAGATCACACGGGCTGGCCATGGCCATCGTGGCTAATACTGGTCATGGGCCACAGGTTGCGGATCAAAAAACCCATGCACACCTAGGGGAGGTCTTTCTACAAATCTGAGAGTTTTAAATCCCTCAAAGTTATACCCCAAAAGTGGCTATTTTGTGAGTTACCACATTAGTCCCATGAAGCACTGGCAGGAGAGCTGCCACAAGGGGGAGGGGCTCTTTGGGCCGGGCCTCGGGAGCCAGCAGCCCCCAAGATCCCTTGGCACGGGGTGGGGGGGGGGGGAACGCCATCAGGCCTTTGCACAGGGAGCTGTGTTGCTTCATTCTCTGCAGGTGTCCATCTCTCACCCTCTCCTTCGGCAGCCTGGAAGGGCAGATCTCATCGTGGGGGGAGTGTGAGCTCTTCCCAGGCTTGCAGTGCTTTGTGGTGGGAATCGAGTGAGCCGTGGGGGGGCGGGGGGGGGGGGGCCTGGGGAATACAGGCAGTAGTTTTGAGGGGGATCTTCAGATTTGTCTTATGTTTGCCTTTCAAATCGAAATAAAGACTTTAGAGCAAAGTTTCTATTATTTTTGGACCAGCGGTCTAACAGGGGGCAGGAGAAACTACCAGGGAGTGGACTATGAATGCCAGCGAAGCAGAAATGAAGCCGCGCAGCAGGCAGGGTCTCCAACCGTGCCAGGGAGAGAAGGTGAGCAAGTGGCAGCTGCTGGGAAAGAAGGGAGGCAAACAGGGCAGTGAACTACAAACAGCAGCAGCAGCACCTGTCCCACCCCACCCCCCCACCTCCCGCCCGAAGCATTAAGTGGGCTGGGGACACAGTGCAGACAACTGGGGAAAGGAGGCCATGACAAACCAATCTGTAAATACAGCCGGCCAAGCAAACACTGTGATGTGGCGTCACCCCATGGGTCAGCAATGGCCCACGATGCTTGCACAAGAGACTGCCTATTTATGAAATTTCAATGTACAGATTACTTCGTTTCTTACAAGCAAACTGCTGAGCACATCTGTTCCCAGAGAGAGTGCTGCACACCCTATCCTACCTCAGCACACGTCATCTTCGTCTTGCCCTCTGAAAGGTCAGGGGGGAAGAATGGACGAAGTGACCCTTTTCCAGTCTCCCCAGGGGGTGCGGGCCGTCGCACTGGGCTCAAACTTCCACTGCCCAACCAGCTAAGCGGAAGCTCTGAGGCTACTGGAAAAACAACCATAATAAAGGCATTACTACAACAGTAAAATGACTGTGTGTGTCAAGTACTGTCAAGGCGCAGCTGACTTGTGGCAACCCTGTCGGTTTTCAAGGCCAGCGATTGAGGAGGAGTGGTTTGCCATCGCCCTTCTTGGGAAAGTCTTTCTTGGAGGCCTGGGAGACCTAGCTTAGCTTCTGAGATCTGACAAGATCAGGGCACCCTGCACCAGGCCACACCTCACTACAACATGACTGAAGGCAAAGTTTCCCCTTCAGCCGTGTCTGACCCTGGAGTACCACTGCAAGCAGCGATTTTATAGGCAAGCATCTTTTGTGGGGTAGTTTGCCATTGCTTTCCCTGGCTATTCTTTTCCCCTAGCTATGTGCTAGGTACTCATTTACCGACCAAGGAATGGATGGATGGATGGCTGAGCTGACCATGAGCCAGCTGCCAGGATATCTGACCCACAGGGGGATCGAACTCCTGACCATGTCAGTGGCAGTGCAAGCACTTAACCACTACTCCACACGGCTCCTACAAAATAATTACTGCAAGACAAAAAGAGCACCCATGAGGTTAAACAAAGTCAAGGAGACTATAACATGCAAAAAGGGGAAAGACTGTAAATAGAAAAATCAAGCACAAACTGGCAATTCAACACTGAATGGACACTGTGCCAAGCAATGGAAGAATTCTTATTAGTATCTTCAGATCCGTCCGCAGTGAGTGGGAGGAGGAGTTCGGCTGTTGTTATGATCGAAAGCATGACTGGGCGTGCACTTTACTGGAAACGGCAGAAAGGATAACAGAGTTCTTTGCATTAGCATTCCCTGGCAGAGACTCAGCAAGCAACAATCCATTTTCAAGTTCTCTTGATCCTTTGGGAGAAGCTCTGCCACAGTTTCTCCAAGGAAAAGAGGCCCAGTGGCGAGAAACCCGGAAGGAATCCTGCTTGCAAGTGCAGCAGCACTTGATCACAGCCCTGACCCCCAGGCAGCGGAAGTGGCTCAGTGGAAGAACAGCTGGTTGGCATGCCAGAGATTCCGGGTTCAATCTCTGGCATCTCCAGGTAAAAGAATCAAGTAAAAGGTGATGCGATAGATCTCCACTTGCAACCCTGCAGAGCAGCTGCTCAGTCTGAATAGGTAATGTTGACCATGAGCCAAAAGCGTCCAATTCTGCATCAGGCGCCCTGTCCTATCCTTCCTATACAGCCTGTAGCCTGGTATAACAGCAAAGGCTCCGTCCTGGGGAATTACAGAACTTTGAGACTGAGGATGAAGAAACTGAAATTGTTCAAGATTTACAATTCTTTGGCTCCATCATCAATCAAACGAGAGACTGCCACCAAGAAGTCAGAAGGAGACTGGGAAAAGCTCCCATGAAGGCTCTAGAAAATATTCTGAAGTGTAAGGATGTGTTATTAACAACCAAGACCAAGTAAATTCATTATAAGTACTCCCCATTATGGGTGTAAGGTCAGACAATGAATAAAGCTAAAAAGAAGAACATAGATTAATTTGAATTATGGTGTTGGAGGAGGGAGAGTTTTGCGGATACCATGGGCCAACAAAAAAGACAAAAAGATGGGTTCTAGATCAAATCAAGCTTGGACTATCTCTAGAACAGTGGTAGTGAACCTTTTTAAGACCGAGTGCCCAAATTGCAACCCAAACCCCACTTATTTATCGCAAAGTGCCAACCCGGCAATTTAACCTGAATGCTGAGATTTTAGTTTAGAAAAAAACGATTGGCTCCCTCTTCCTCCGCCCCACCCGCTCAAGCAGAGGCCAGCATGCTCTCGTCTCCAGCAAGTCGTGCATGCACCACTCTGTGGCTCTCTAGCATCTCTGCCTCCTCTGCGCCTCCTCTGTGCCCCCCCGGTGGGCAGAAGCCACCATCTAGGCACAGGCACCAGGCCCGCCAGCCGAGTCCTCCCTGGTCACCACGGTGCACGCATGTCGGTGCCCAGGCCAGCCTAGATGGGTGTGTGTGTGGGGGGGTGATTTTCCACCCCCCACATGATGAACTCTGTGTGCGCATGCCCACAGAGAGGGCTCCGAGTGCCACCTCTGGCACCCATCCCATAGGTTCGCCATCACTGCTCTAGAAGATAAACTGAGGCTGTCATATTTTGATTGCAATATGAGAAGACAAGACTGACTGGAAAAGACAATTAAGTTAGGAAAAGTTGAAAGCAGCAAGAGAAGTTTTGACTCAATAAAGGAAGGAAGTGCCTTCCGTTTGCATGACCCGAGCATAGCTGTTAATGTCATGGCTTTCTGGAGGTCATTAATTCTTAGGGTCGTCATCAGTTGAAAGTCTCCTGTTGACCTTCTCACAAGCCCCAGCTGCCTCACTCCGACACTGAAATCTACAGGAGCCTGTCCGTTTGTCCTTTTTTAAGCAAAATTTTGTCTCTGTGGCTGTCTCTTCCTCCTCCTCCTCCAAACTCCCCTGTTGAACTATGTATTTGCACACTCCATGACCTGCTGTCTGACTTCTTGCAACCGTGAACTGCAATTAACTCTGCTTACAGCTGGCACCTGTGGTTCTTTCCCCCATCAAAAGAAATCTAACCAGTAGCCAGTTTTGGAAGAGCAGAACTGGTATCATAATTCCACTTTGGAGGCAAAGAGACTGCCAGACAAGGGAGGCAGGCTGTGTGGTTTTGTGGCCAACTCTCCCACTAGTTCTCTAGCGCAGCACCCTCTCTTTCTAGAACACAAGTTCCCCTGTGTCCCACTTATCTCTGTGCAATGGAGTGACTCCTCTCTCTCCCACTTCCTTTCCCCCTCCTTCAAATTAGCAAAATCCAGGAAGTGTAGAACTGCCTCTCTTTCCTTCAGCACATAATGAAACTCCCAGCCCTTCAAGCAGCAAAGCAAAGAAACAAATTCTGAATTCAAACCTCATTTCAGAAGAATCCAGGAACAAAATATTTGGTCCTGGGTGGCTATCCCGGTTGAAAACATGGCAGGCTTAAGATGTTGACCCTCAAATCCTCCATCAGTTCCCCAATCCTGAGAATCTCCATTCAGACAGTAGGAACATAAGGAAAGGCCTGCTGGATCAGACCAAGGACGGTCAAGTCCAGCAGTCTGTCCTCTCAGCGGCCAACCAAGTGCACCTGGGAAGCCCACAAACCGGATGACTGATATAAGAGGCCTCCTCCTCCTCCTCCTCCTCCTCTACTGGAGAGAACAGGCCTGCACCATGACTAGTATCCACTTCAATGAGTAGCCCTACTCTCCATTCCCCTCTGGCAGCCGTCGCCACAACCTGGGGCAGGGAGTGGCACAGTTCCACAGCATTACTTCATCCAAACCCTGCCTTTCTCTTCAGTGGGGATCACTCTTCTCCCCTCTGTTTTATCCTCACAACAACCCCGTGAGGTAGGTCTGGCTGAGAGAGTGACTGACTGGCCCATCCAGTGAGCTTCCACGGCAGAGTGGGGACCCGAACCAGCTCCCAACCTGACACTCGAACCACCACACGGGTTCTATCCGTGCCTGTGTGAGTCACTCTCTTGTTTTAATTGCTGGTTTAAATTTCGAATAGATGGTTTTATTATGTGCTGGAAGTTGCCCTGAGCCCACAGTGTGCTCAGGGCAGCACACAAAGCAAATACAATAAATAAAAAATAAACTGGCTGTTTCTTAAGGGAAGTGTTCAGGCTTTCCAGCCTCTTGCCCCGCCCCCATGTTCCTCGCATGTCTGCTCACCCTGCAAGCTGAGCTAGATGTGGGCCTGAGAAACATGTTCTCTCAGATTGATGCCACCTGCTAAATTTTCCGCTCTGCATGCACTTTCAGTTCTTCTTTTGTGCCTATGACGTAAGTCCAAAACCCAACCAAAGGGGATAGTGTGAGATGGTAACTTAAAATAACACCAGATACACTCTACCTAGGGCTGCAACAATATACAAGGTGAACATCCATCCAAGCAAGGAGTGTGTATTTATTAAAAAACAGTATGCAAAGTAAAACTGGCAAATCTGTGAAAGATTCAGGGCAGCTCTCACAATGTCCTCTGAGAGAATTATCTGTGAGAGAGCAGGACTCAGATACTGATAACGAGAACAGTGTCCAGAAAGTCCAAATTCGTATGAGCTCCCGGGTGCACACTTGTTTTGTGGATGCCAGTCCACTAGAGCAGATCTGTCTGTTTGCTTAGCCCGATGTGGTGGGGGCACATCCAGAGAGTTGCATTTAAATTGTACAATGTATATTTCAAAGATAGTGATCCTGGAATGTTATGAGCAGGCCCAAAATATTACACTGAGGAAGCGGACTGGTATCCATGAAACAAGCGTACGTCGGAGAGCTCATATGAATTTGGACTCTCTGGACACTGCTCTATGATCGATATCTGAGACCTGCTCTCTCACAGATGATTCTCTCAGAGCACATTGAGAGCTGTGCTGTATCTTTCACAGATTTGCCTGTTTTCACTTTGCATGCTGTTTGTTTAGTAAATACACACTCATTGTGTCGATGGATGTTCACCTTGTATGTAACTGCAATCTAGGTATCATTTAAAGAACTAGCACAGTATAGTGGCTAGAGTCTCAGGCTAGGATCTGGGAGGCCTGTATTCAAGTCTCTACCCCACCATGAAGCTTGCCAGGTAACCTTGGATGGGTCACTCTCTCTCAAGCTAACCTACCTCACTGGACTGCTGTGAAGTCTTTGGAAGCAGCAGAGAGGAGTAGAAGAGGAGAAGAGGACTGGGACAGAAAGGGCTGAGTGAGTTCTGGTTTTCTTTTTGGAGGGCTTTTCTCAAAGCCACATCTTTTTAAACAGTGTGTTTTTAACAGGGGTTATCAGGGGTTTTCTCTCTTTGCCCTGAAGCTGCTGAGACTGCTGATAGGTGGGGCTGCTGATAGGTGAAGCTTCCTATTAGCTGTGTTGCTCAGTCTTTGGAAGAGAGGAGTAGCAGTGGAGAAGAGGACTGGGACAGAAAGGGCTGAGTGAGCTCTGGTTTTCTTTTTGGAGGGTTTCTCAAAACATGCAGGTGTTTTACTAAATAAGAACATATCTTGAGGGATACTACAAGGCACAGAAAGCTCAACGGGGAGGCATTCATTAAAAGTTTAATATTTGAATATCTACACAGAATTAGTTATGGAGGCAGGAAGCCAGCAGGGGGGTGGGGGCTTTCCAGTGTTTTGCACTGAGTGTCACATGTACGACTATCTGCCACTAGGACAGAAGTTGTGGGTGTGCCCTCATTGCAATAAGCTCCTGGCACTCAAGGAACGTGTGTGTTCTCTTGAAGCCAAGGTGGTAGACCTGGAGAAGCTGAGAGAGGAAGAGAGGGTGACAGATGAGGCTTTCAGGGACCTAACAGCTGGGTCCCACTCTTCAGATGTCATGGAGCATGAGAGTCTGGGGGACGGAGGGTGCCAGTCTGAGGTGGTGGAAGATGCTCCCTTAGATGGGACCCCTTCCTTAGCTGGTGGTCAGATATCCTCTCGCACTGACGATAGCCCTCGGGGAGGTGGGGGGCTCCTTGTAGTGGGTGATTCGATCATTAGGAATGTAGAGAGTTGGGTTTTTGAGGGGCGTGATGACCGCATGGTGACTTGCCTGCCTGGTGCGAAGGTTGCGGATGTCACACTTCATCTAGATAGGCTGTTAGACAGTGCTGAGCTGGAATCAGCAGTTGTGGTTCACATTGGCACCAACGACATTGGGAAATGTAGTCGGGAGGTTCTGGAAGCTAAATTTAGGCTGCTAGGTAACAGATTGAAGTCCAGGACCCCCAAGGTGGCATTCTCTAAAATGCTACCTGTTCCCCACGCAGGGCCAGCTAGGCAAGCTCCACAATACAGGGTCTCAATGCGTGGATGAGAAGGTAGTGTAAGGCAGAGGGTTTCAGATTTGTCAGGAACTTGGGTCTGTACAAAAGGGACAGGCTTCATCTTAACCAAAAAGGAACTGGCACTCAACATTAAAAAGGTGGCAGAACAGCTTTTAAACTGATCCTTGGGGGAAAGCTGACAGGAGCTGAGGTGACTTCGGTTCGGAATACAGTATCTATGGCGATGCAGACACAGAGGGAGGTTTTTCTAAATCACATACAAGCAATGTGTATGTGATAAGTGATAGGGCTAGAGGGCAAAGCACATAAATCCCAGGTGAGGGTCAGAGACAGGGTATACAGATGTCTCTAGTAGAAGCCTTTGACCTAAAATGGGGGAGCTGGAGTACAGAGTTTTGAAGGAGGACATTGATATAGTGGGCATCACAGAGACATGGTGGAATGAGGAGAACCAGTGGGATGCTGTTATTCCAGGTTTCAAGCTCTACAGGAAGGATAGAACAGGGCATATCGGGGGTGGTGTTGCCCTCTACGTCAAAGAGAGCATAGTGTCACATAAAATAGACAATGCAAGGGGAGCAGATTCCCCTACAGAATCACTGTGGATGTCGATACCAGGTGTGAAGAATAGTTTAATATTAGGAATATACTAGTGGGCCCGGCCACACGTTGCTGTGGCAACTGTCCTTCTCATCACAGTCCGCAACCCACACAGTTGTCCATGCAGGTCCAATGATCCCCAGCATAGCCTTTTGAGGTGGTCAAATAGAATCCCTCTTTCCCTTTTCAATGCACATTGTTATATGGTGCTATCTTTTTTTTTTAGTATAAGGTAACCCTTCCCATTCCACAACGGAACTGTCCAGAGTGTAAATCCCGCTGTCCATGAGGCTGGTTGACACGCACAGTCCTGGCTTGGGTAAGGCAGAACTGGGGCAAGCAGGCTATCCCAGTCAGGCAGCAGAGGCAGGGTGGTGAGGCGCTCAGAGCGAGGCCAGCTCCCTGGGTTCGTAAAGGGCCATGCGCAAAAGAAGCGGAGCCGGTAGTGTTGGTTCGGCCCCACCCCGCGGATTGTCTTAGAAGAAAAAGGCAAACTCCAGCTCACTTTTAGTAAAAGAGAGCTGTGGCGAATATGGGTGAGGAAGTGGTAAGTGGTGGTTGGATGTGAGGGAGGGCAGAGTGAGGTGAATGAGGATGAGCTGGATGTGTATGAGAGTATGTGTGTTGTGTGGTAGCAGTGGGTGAGGCACAGAGAGTGAAAGTTACCTGTGTGTGAGGGGGGGGAACCCCACCTGACGTCTCACACGGCAAAGTGTGTATGTGTTTCACTTCCACTCGTATTACCTAACAGTATTACCTATTTACTGTTTTCACTGCTCATCTCTGCCCATCTGAGCGAACATCCCAAGCCCTCATCCCAAGCCCTCAGACCGCAGACAGACAGGCTGCACGGACATTCTAAGGGTGACAGTTAAACACAGCCAGCTTCATGGTACGCCAGGAAAAAGACGTTTTACCTGGCTCAGGTATGGACTTTTGGTGATTTGAAGGTCCGATTACCTGCCCGAAACAGGGAGGGACGTCCTGTGAAAATTTTGGGGCAATTCGTCCAGCAGCTTCTGAGGGAGACCGTCAGGGACAAACACACTGTATATACAAACACACTTTTTATATATGTAGATTATCGTCCCCCTGACCAAAGTGCACAGGGGGATTCTGAGATGGAAAAAGAAATTAGAGAGGCCAACAAAAGCAAAAACATAGTGGTAATGGGCGATTTCAACTATCCCCACATAAACTGGAAAAATACATGCTCAGGTCATAGTAAGGAGAGAGCATTCCTGGATATGCTAAATGACTGTGGCTTAGAGCAGATGGTTGTGGAACCAACCAGGGAAGAGGTGATCCTAGATCTAATTCTATGTGGGACCCAGGAACTGGTGCAGGAAGTCAAGTGTTGTTGAGCTGATAGGGAACAGCGACCACAATGCTGTCAGATTCAGTATCTCTGCATGCGAACCAGTGACAACTACTAATGTAGTTGCATTCACCTTCTGAAGGGGAAATTTCTCAAAGAAGAGGGGGATAGTGCACAGGAAGCTGAAAGGGAAAATCAAGAGTCAAAACTGTCCGAGATGCTTGGAGGTTATTTAAAAACAAAGTAATCAAAGCTCAGCTGGAATGTGTTCCGCAGGTTAGGAAAGGCAGCACCCAGTCCAAAAGAAACCCACCATGGTTAACAAGAGAGGTTGAAGAAATTATCAGAAAAAAGAAGATGTCTTTTAGAAAATGGAAGTCTAGCTCAACTGATGAAGAATACAAAAAGGAACACAAATGATGGCAAAAGAGAAGCAAGTTAGCTGTAAGGGAGGCAAAAAAGGATTATGAGGAACGCATGGCTGCAAACATCAAGACCAGCAACAAACAGTTCTTCAAGTACATCAAAAAGCAGGAAGCCAGCTAGGGAAGCAGTAGGCCCGTTAGATGACGAAGGAACAAAAGGTGTGCTAAAGGAGGACAGGGAGATTGCAGAGAAGCTGAATGAATTCTTTGCATCTGTCTTCAACCCAAAAGAGGAGAGGTGAGGGAGAATTCCTGCACCTGAACCAAATACATCTTAGGAGGCTTAATCCGAGGAACTAAGCTAAGATAGTGGTAGACAAGAGGAAGAAGTTCTGGCAGCCATTGATAAATCTAAATGCTACCAAATCCCTGGGCTCCAGATCACATTCACCCAAAGAGGTTCTTAAAGAGCCTGCAAGCGCATGAAATTGTTGGATTGCTTCTCCACATTAATATGCAACTTATCCTTGAAACCAGCCTTCATCCCTGAAGACTGAAGCAGAGATGAAAGCCAATGTCACACACCAATCTTTAAGAAAGGATCTAGGGGACCTTGCAAGGAAATTACAGGCCAGTCAGTTTGACATCTGTTCCTGGTAAATTAGTAGAATCTATCATTAAAGATGAAATTATTAAACATGTAGAAAAGCAAGACCTGCTGAGGAAGAGTCAGCATGGCTTTTGCAGAGGCAAGTCCTGTCTTACAAACTTACTAGAGTTTTTTTGAGGGTGTAAACAGGCATGTGGATAAGGGGGAACCAGTGGACATTGTCTACTTGGATTTCCAAAAGGCTTTTGACAAAGTTCCTCACCAGAGACTATTGAGAAAACTCAGCAATGAAGGAATAAAAGGGGAAGTCCTCCTACGGATTAAAACTGGTTGAGGAACAGGAAACAAAGGGTGGGTATAAATGGAAAGTTCTCACAATGGAGAGATGTAGGGAGTGGTGTCCCCCAAAGATCTGTTTTGGGACCAGTGCTCTTTAACCTATTCATAAATGACCTGGAAGTAGGGGTGCGTAGCGTGGTGGCCAAGTTTGCGGATGATACCAAATTATGTAGGGTGGTGAGAACCGCAAAGGATTGCGAAGAGCTCCAAGTGGACCTTGATAAATTAGGTGAGTGGGCTCAGAAATGGCAAATGCAGTTCAATGTAGCAAAATGTAAAGTGATGCACATAGGGGCAAAAAATCCAGACTTCACAGGGGTCAGTGCTATCAGTCACAGACCAGGAAAGGGATTTGGGCGTCTTAGTTGATAGTTCCATGGGAATGTCAACTCAATGCATGGCAGCTGTGAAAAAGGCAAATTCTATGCTGGGGGATAATTAGGGGATATGATTGAAGTCTATGAAATTATGCATGGGATAGAAAATGTTAACAGAGAGAATTTTTTCTCTTTCTTACAATACTATACCAGGGGCATTCATTGAATATGCTGGGGGGAAGAATTAGGACTAATAAAAGGAAACACTTCTTCACGCAACGTGTGATTGGTGTTTGAAATATGCTGCCAGTTCACCAGAATTGGAATCCGCCACTCATGTGAAGGAGTGGGGAATCAAACCCGGTACTCGTGATCAGAGTCCATAATTCTTAATTCACGGGTCTGCAACCTGCGGCTCTGGAGCCACATGCGGCTCTTTCAGCCTTAGACTGTGGCTCCACGTGGCCTGGAGGTTGGAGGGTAGCGTGGGCGTGTCCCTCTAGCCCTCCAGAGCAGTGCTGGAAGGAAAGGTGAGTGGAGGGGCTGAACCGGAGGTGGCTCTATGCAGAGCCACCTCTCCGGCTCGGTAGGTCTTCGGGGCCGTGGAAAATGGGTCCAAATGGCTCTTTGGGTGGTGAAGGTTGCTGACCCCTGCACTACATCATGCTGGCTGAAGGCCCTTGAGATGTGGTGGCAGCTGTTGCCAAAGCAACATTTTTAAAAACTTGTACAGTCAATCAAATCTCCAATAGCCAATCAGAAGCTTTGCTGACATCACCTACTTTCTAAAAACACTTGATGGACACCAGGAAAGCTGTCACCAAGTTACATGATGCCCATGGGCATCATAGTGGTGACTCCTGATATTCGCCATTATGAGCAGACTGGAAGAAGGCATGAAAAATGTACTTGATACAGACACAGGTTGATTTGTTGTGGTCTGATACTATGTGTGAATGGGGCAGGGGTAGGGAGAAGGTACTGGGATGGATGAGGGCCACGCCACCTGGCAGCAGTGGCGTAGCCACCAGGGGACAAGGGGTGCGCGATGCACCGGGCGCACACCTGAAGGGGGCACCAAAAATAAAAAATGAATTTAAAAAATATTTTAGTGTTTTTATTTTGACGGCCTGCAGGGGGCGCAATTTTTAGACTAGTGGCACCAAAATTTCAGGTTATCATCAGGTGACACTCCTGATGATATCAGCCAGGTTTGGTGAAGTTTGGTTCAGGGTGCCCCATCCCCCATTGTTTCCAATGGGAGCTAATAGTAGATACCCTTTGAGGGTCCATAACTTTGGACCCCCTGAACCAAACTTCACTAAACCTGGGTGGTATCATCAGGATAGTCTCTTGCTGATACCAGCCAGGTTTGGTGAAGTTTGGTTTAGGGCCATGGTGGCGAACCTTTGGCACTCCAGATATTATGGACTACAATTCTCATCAGCCCCTGCCAGCATGGCCAATTGGCCATGCTGGCAGGGGCTGATGGGAATTGTAGTCCATAACATCTGGAGTGCCAAAGGTTCGCCACCACTGGTTTAGGGGGTTCAAAGTTATGGACCCCCAAAGGGAGTGCCCCATCCCCCATTGTTTCCAATGGGAGCTAATAGTAGATGTGGCTTCCCTTCGAGGATCCATAACTTTGGACTCCCTGAACCAAACTTCGCTAAACCTGGGTGGTATCATCAGGATAGTTTCCTGAAAGTAGCCTGAAATGTTGGTACTGTTAACATTACTCCCTGACAGGCACCCTCCAATTTTCCCCAGATTCTGGTCCCTTCTGAGTGGATTTAAAAGGAGAATCTGGGCTCCCTAGATTTTAAAAAAATTGAAAGTATTGTTGAAGGCTTTCACAGATGGATTCAACTGGTTGTTGTGGGTTTTCTGGCCGTGTGTCAGTGGTCTGGTAGATCTTGTTCCTAATGTTTTGCCTGCATCTGTGGCTGGCATCTTCAGAGGTGTGTCACAGAGAGAAGTCTGTAATAAGAGAAGTCTGGACACAGTGTATAACAGACTTCTCTCTGTGACACACCTCTGAAGATGCCAGCCACAGATGCAGGCAAAACATTAGGAACAAGATCTACCAGACCAAAGTCACGCAGCCTGGAAAAGACACAACAACCAACATTGAAAGTGATGCTGTTTGGGGTGGGGGGTGGGGAATCTACCCTGAAACAGCATCATTTTCAATGTTGTTTAAACTAGGGAGCCTAGATTCTCCCTTTAAGGTGGATTTAAAAGGAGAATCTGGGCTCTCTAAACAACATTAAAAGTGATGTTGTTTCAGGGTGGATTCCTCCACCCCCCTAAACAGTATCACTTTCAATGTTGTTTCAACTATAGAGCCCAGATTTGTGAGTTGGGGAATGTTCTATAATGTGATTGTGACTTTGAGATGACCTGGTGCAAAAAATTGTTCTTTGGTCATAGTGGGGGAGGGCGGCCTTTGGTCGTGGGGAGGCCGTCCACACCGGGGGTGGGGGGGAGGCGCAAAACTCAGATTTTGCACCGGGCTCCATTTCCCCTAGCTACACCTCCGCTTGGCAGAAGCATAATCCAAGCAAGAGGCTCCGTCAGTGGCAAAGTTGCTCATGGATTGAGGCTTCCGCATGGCAAGGGGGTAACTGCACCCCCCCCCCAAGGTGTAGGCTCATGGCTCAGGGATGATACTGGATCCTGGCCAACGACGGGAGCTTCAGGTCTTCTCACATGAACACATTAAGCTGCCTTACGTGGAATCAGACCCCTGGTTCCATCAAGGCCAGTATTGTCCCAAGGTCCAAACAGAGACCTTTCGGATCTCTTCCTATCTGACCCTTATCGGATCTCTTCCTTAACTGACAGCACACTGTGAACAAAACAACTGAAATAAAAGTATTAAGTGCCTTATGCTTTATATAGTTGATATAAGTATAGTTTTATAAGTAGAAGGTAGAAATATTTTACTGTTTAAATGATGAATATTTAAGATATAGGTTTAGAGAAGATGTAGGGTTAATAGAATGTTCGGAAATGCCTGTTTGAATGCGAAAAGTGAGTATTTGCCATTACCAATAGCAGTGAATGTAAATCTATTCTGAAGCTTTGTAATGGTGTTTTAAAGAAACCACTGGAGCCTGAATGTCTCTGAAGTGAATGAAAGGAATGTTTTGTCAGCCTGCCAAGATTTTCCCAGGTGTCATCTTGTTTTTGACATCCGGCCTTCGCTGCTGCTATTCTCTAAGTGACTGACAGTTTGTCCCGATGATGCCTTTTAGGCTAATTTAAATGCTAAAATCTCCACCGTCCCATTTGGAGATCGTACGTTGTGTGTAGTGGCGTGATGGGGGCTTAAACTGTAAAAGGTTGGATTGAAATGATGTCCGCTCGCATGTGACGAGGATGGAGTGATGCTTGGCAGATAAACCTGCATAGAAGCAGAAGTCTGAGCTCAGTGCCTGATGCGAGATGCCGATTTGTTTCAGCTCAAGCTCAAATAAATGTCTATGCTAAGTCTCTGGAATCACCGATTGAGTCTTCGGCTCCAGAGATTTACAAGACTGGGTCACTAAACGTGGCAACATAACTTGGGACCTTCTGCAAGCCAAGCAGATGAGCTGCCACGGAGCCACAGCCCCACCTGCGCAGCATGCGGCGCTTATATCCGCTCTGGCTGATGCACCAGCTGTGGCTGTTTCTCAAACAACATCCTCCAGCTCACACCCGGCCCTGGCGTCACGCGAGGCTCCTTTGGCAACTGTCCAGAAACGTCCACCGGTCCGAAATGCCCCCTGGCAGATCAGGATGGAGTCCCGCCCCACCAGCCACCTGTCTCGCTGGAGGCGCCCTCTGAGAACTGAGCAGGAGTCAGAGGACCGCGGTCGCCCAGCCTGCTGCCGTTACCACGGGCGGGCAGCCCCCCCCCCCCCCCCCCCCCGGGCGGGGGGGGCCCCGCGACCCCGGGGCCGGGGTCGGGGCCCCCGGCCCCCCCCCCCGCCCCCGGCCCCCCGGGGGGGGCCCCCCCCCCCCCCCCCGCGGCGTGTGAGAGTGAGGCAGACACATCCCTGGGCCAGGAAGGGGGCCACTTTCTGACCTCCTGGTGTTAAACCAGCCCACCGAGGAACCTCCCCTAACCTCTGCAGCTGTCTCCCCCCCCCAGAGCTGGCTTGGCGACCCCACAGCCAAAGACCCCTCCCACGGACACACAGGAGGAGGGGCTTTGTTTGCCCCGCACGCAGCCACAGGGTCTGGCGGAAGGCCAGCGGGGCGCGCGCAGCAGGCAGCACGGACGGAGGGGCGCCTCCGCAAGGCCCCCCCCCGCCCGCCCGCCCGCCCTCTCCGCCCCAGCGCCAGCGAGGGAGCCGCCCGACCCTGCTGGCCACCACAGCCCCCCCCCCCCCCGGCGCTGCAAGCGGCGTCCTCCTCGGCGGCGGCGGCCTGGGACCCCTCCCGCCCGCCCGCCCGCCCTCCGCCAGACAGCCGGGCCGGGGGGCACATGCTTACCGTAGTGGTCCTCCTTGGGGCCGTCCGCCTCGCCCTCCATGGCTGCGCAAAGGCCGCCGAGCCGCCGAGGCTGGGGGGGAGGGGGAGAGAAAGCCGCCCGGGGGCGCTAAGCATCCTCCTCCTCCGCCCCCTTCCTGGCGGCTGGCCCTTCCTTCCCTCCCTGCCTGCACGACGGCTCCGGCGCGCTCATCGGCCAGCCTGGCCCCCGCTGGGGGCTCCCCCCGTGTCCCGGGCCGCCCACCCCGCAGCTTGTTGCAGCCCCTCTTGCTGGCGCCGGGTGCTGCTGCTGCTGCGCCCTGAGCGCCCCCCCCTCCCGACATGCTGTGCTGGGGGTGGGGGAGGAAACCAGACTCTGCGCAACCCCTCCCCCCCCCCGGGCCCCTTGGCCACCCGCGGCCGGAGAAGGGCTGGCCTGGACTAGGCTCGCCGCGAACTGGGCGGGAGGGCGCCTCGGCTCGGCCAGCCGGGGTGGGGGTGGGGGTGGGGGGCGCAGCTGTGAGAGAGGGGGGGGGAGGCGGCGGCGGCGGCCCAGTCCCAGTCGCCTGGTGAGCGGGGGGCCCCGGCGCCGGAGTCCGGCCACCCGGCTGGTCCCCCGGAGGGCCTGGGGCGGGGGAGAGGTCTTATTGGGTTTCTGGGCGGGCCCGCCCAAAGGGGTGTGTCGCGGGGGCCGTCAAGGTGCACTCACTGGTGGCCAGAAGCTCGCGGGCGGGCGGCCATTGCCTGCCTCGGCATAGCAACTGTGGACACTTTCAGTGGTCTCCTGCTCGCCTCCAGATCTGATGCTTCGCCCTGGGCTTGCCTGCTGAGCGTCTGAGATCTGACGAGGCCAGGGTAGCCTGGGCCACCATCCCGCCTCTGCATTGGATGGTGTGTTCCTGCACCGCAGGGGGTTGGACTCGATGGCCCCGGGATCTCTTCCAACTCCAGGATTCCATGATTCTATGCATAGCAACCCTAAACTCTCTCGGTGGTTCTTTTAATTATGGGCAGTGCTTGTTTTAACTGTTTTTAATATGATGGATGTTGGACACCTCCCTGAGCCCTTCAGGGGAGGGCGGTATATAAATTCGATCAATCAATCAATCAATATATTCAGGTACTAACTAGGGCTGACCCTGCTTGGCTTCTGAGATTGGATGAGATTGGGTTCTCTAGGTCAAGACTGAGATGAGCAGAGGTGGTTTGCCGTGGCCTGCCCCTGCACAGCAACCCTGCACTTCCTTGATGGTCTGCCTTGCAAGTACTAACCGGAGCCAACCCTGCCTAGCTTCCGGTGAGATCAGGCTAGCCGGGGTCATCCTTGTGAAGACAGGAAAACAGAGGTGGTTTGCCATTGCCTTCCTTTGCATTTACTTCGTGGTCTTCCATCCAGGCACTAACCAGGACCGACCTAGCTTAGCTGCTGAGATCTGATGAGATCCAGCTAGTCTGGGTCATCCAGGTCACAGCTGTACAAAAATATATCTAGACATATCTCCATGAAATCCTACCAGCTGGATATCCCCCCATGCCCATTATTTCAACGTATCATATTTATTGGTTGGATTTACTCAGGAGGAGGAAACCAAGGCAAGATCAAACTCAGCCCACCCAATTAGATGTCCTAACAAATATCATAAAGTGATGAGGGGTAAGGAGAAGGGTGGAGACTAGCCAAGATGCACCCACTTCTGCTTCAGCCAAAGGCCTGGTGGACCGTCTCCATCTTACGAGCTCTGCAGAACTAGGCTAGAAAATGGGTCTGCAACCTGTGGCTCTCCAGAAGTTCATGGACTACAATTCCCACCAGCCCCTGCCAGCATGGCCAATTGGTAGATCAGGGTTCAGGGCTCAGTTGACAGAGGATTCTACAGGCCAGAACCGCTGGAAAGGTTCTGGCTCCATTTGAGGACAGCTGGATCTTTTTAGAGCCAGAAACCATCAAGAGATTACTTTCTATAGAGCATAATACCCTCTGGAGAGGATGTATTTATAGGATTGTGGCAATAGATCCTTATACTGCACCTGTGGATTGGGAGGCTGAGGTGAAGAAAGTGTGAGGGGAAATGTTGCCACGGCAGGGGCCCTTGTGTTCACAGCATCAAGACAAGGAGTGTTGCACAGAGAATCGGGACCCTGAGGAAGTAGGTGTGACCCGCTGTTTCCTCTGTAGGCACCGATGACGTAACAGAAATCTCTCGCTTGTTTCTTTCCCACAGTGCTGAGCTGCTGTTGACCTCAGCCACAAGGACGGGCCTCATCAAGACCCGTTTAATCACTGCACCCTTTTGCAACTGCATTTGGGAAATTCAGTAAAGGTGAAGCTTTTGCCGAATTTCATTTTGCACATCCTAAAGCAAAACTTCTGCCGCGGAGTTTCCTCTGGCCCTGCTTCCTTAGGTGCTGTCTGGGCATATTTCACAAAGAGGTTTTGCAATCCATTTACATGAGCACGTAGATCAGCACCAAACGCATGATGGACACACAGCCCAAAAACCTTGTGTTATTATCCACACTCGGGCCTGTTTTGGATTCTCTCTCTGATCTGTTCCCCATTTGAGGCATGGCTGGGATGACCCCACAGCATTGCCACTGGCGCTTGGTCAGAATAACAAACATGGAAGTTCTCCTCTGACTACAGTGTAAAGAACACTTCTTTCTCTTCTTGCTAAGCACTTCAACAGACTCTTCACACAGAACCTCTTGGAAGGGAGAGGCACCAGCTCCCCTGGTGTTAAAGGCCCAGGCTAGACTAATCTTGGCAGACTTCAGAACCTAAGCAGGGCCAGCCCCGGTGAGCCCTTGGGTGGGAGACCACCCTGGGAGTGGAGGGTCGCTGCGCAGAGGCAGGCGATGGCAAGCCACCTCTGAACATCTCTTTCTCTGACCTGGATGGTCCAGGCGATCCTGATTTAATCAGATCTCGGAAGCTAAGCATGGTTGGCCTTAGTTGGTACTTGGATGGGGGCAGTGGGAGGATTCAAATAATTTCACAACTGGTTCCGAAAGGACTCCGAGGTGGGATTACAACCAGTTCTCTGAGCGAGACAAAAAATTAGCTACCAGTTCTACCAAATTGGTGCGAATAGGCTGAATCCCACCACTGGATGGGGGCCCATCAAAGAATACCAGGGATGTTACACAAACACAGGCAGTGGTGCCCACCGCTGAACGTCTCAGGCCTGAAAGCCCTCTGGGGTCAGCATTCATCTACTACAATTTGAGGGCACTAAAGCTCAGATCATTTTCCTTCAAGTGTTCCTGATAAACAACATGAAGATGCATTGTCAAAGGCTTTCATGGCCAGAATCACTGGGGTATTGTGTGGTTTCTGGGCTGTATGGCCGTGTTCTAGTAGCATTTTCTCCTGCATCTGTGGCTGGCATCTTCAGAGGATCTGATGGTAGTAAAGCAAGTGGAGTGTATATACCTGTGGAATGTCCAGGGTGGGAGAAAGAACCAATTGCCTGTTAACAAGTATGAAGGGTGCAGTTAGCAAGTGTGATTTGCACGTGTGGGGTGGGATCCACCCATTTAGCATGTCAGTAACCATGAAAGTAGCATAATCAATTAGTGAGGGCACCTGCATTGTAGTAGCCTGGCCTTTTGATCCCTTTGATTGCGTACTGCCTGGAGGCATCCTTTGTCTGGGTCGTGTTGATTAGTCACTGTCTTGATTCTAGTGTTTTTCAGTTCTAGTAGCCAAATTGTGTTCATTTTCATGGTTTATCCCTTTCTGTTGAAATTGACAATCCTCTGAAGATGCTGCCAGCCACAGATGCAGGTGAAACATCAGGAGAAAAATGCTACTAGAACATGGCCACACAGCCCAGAAACCACACAATACCTCAAATAATATGAAGCCTTTCTCCTTTGGGTACAAAATTTAGAAAATTTAGAATATGGTACAAGTCTCATTTATATGTGTGTGTGTGTAAACCTTTTGTCATTTTTATCCATGGAGGTTTATTCTTTTATATTTTGGTATATCTATAATTATATTATTAAAAAAATAAACTTAATAAAATTTTAAAAGATGCCCTCATCTGCCCTGTCTCTCAGTGTCTCTTGCAGGGGTTCATGAAGAACTCCAGGGAGGGGGGCTCCTCTACGCTTCAAGGAGCTCACTGTACATAGCAGGACTCATGAAGGGAAAAGTCTGGCTCTTTCTGAGAGCAAGTGGGTAACCCTAAATGAGGAACCAACCAGCAGGTGGCAGCCGGTAGTTAGCAAGAAGTTAGCTTACACACTCTGTGTGTGTGTGTGTGTGTGTGTGTGTGTGTGTGTTTCTGTAATTAGCTTTCACCCGCAGTGCCAGTGCTTTACGAGGTAACGACTCACTCCATCGTCTCTCTGTGCTTTCTAGTACATGTGATGTAATACTATCAGGGGCGTAACAAGGCAGTCCTGGGCAAACTGTAGCCCTGGGCAAAACCTGACTTGGATGCCCCCGCACCCATGGGCGGCCACTCCACCACGACCAAATTTTTTTTGCACCAGGAAATTGGTGCCTGCAGGGGGTGCATTTTTAGACATATCAGCATCAAAATTTCAGCGTATCATCAGGAGACTGTCCTTATGCTACTCCCCAAGTTTGGTGAGGTTTGGTTCAAGGAGTCCAAAGTTATGGACTCCCAAAGGGGGTGCCCCATCCCGCATTGTTTCCAGTGGTAGCTAATAGGAGATGGGGGCTACAGTTTTGAGGGTCCATAACTTTGCCTCCCCTGAACCAAACTGCACCAAACTTGGGGGGTGCCATCATCTCCAGATGATACCCTGAGAACCCCCCAAGTGCTGTCACATCCAAAAATGCACCCCCTGCAGGAACATCCTAGAAATTTGCCCAAGAATCTTTGTTCTGCATTGAGTTTTCTGCATTGATGTCAATGGGGGTTGCAGGCTGTGGGGGGGCACATTTCACAGAGGCACAGTCTCAAAGCTTTCCAGGGTCTCATCCAGGAGACTGCCCTAATGAGTACCCCCAGAGTTTGGTGGTGCAGTTTGGATCAGGGGGGCCAATGTTAGGGAGCCTGAAGGCTGTAGCCCCCATCTCCGAGTAGCGGCCATGGGAAACAATGGGGGATAGGGGCACCCCCTTTGGGGAGTCCCATAACTTTGGACTCCCTAGACCAAACCTCTCCTGAAACTTGGGGGGGTGCTTATGGGACAGTCTCCTGATGTTACGCATGAAATCTCTTGGTGCCCATAGCCCTAAAACTGCGCCCCCTGCAGGCCAAAAATGGAAAACCACTAAAATACCCAAAAACGAACCCAGCATTTTGATGCCCCCACAAGGTGATGCCCTGGGCAGCTGCCCACCTTGCCCAATGGGCATTACGCCAGTGAATACTATACCCTGTTCAGGATAAAGATGGCAGGAGAAGATTTGTGAATCCATCTGCCATTTCCTGGACCATCTTTGTTCTAGAATACTCTGCTTGCTGAGCATTCTAGAACAAAGATGGTCCAGGATATGAATTCACAAATCTTATCCTGCCATCTTTATCTTGAACAGGGCATAGACATTGCCAGAAGGGTGGGGGGGAGCAAGATGTTAGATGTCTAAAAAATTCGGCAGAGTGCTCAAAGGCTGCTGTGCAAGCAAGGCCCAGGTAGTCTGTGTGTGTGCCAGGAACCTTTCATCTATTAAAATATACTTTATTTATTGTAAGAACTCCATTTCTGAAAAGGATAAAGTGAATATAGTTTCCTCATTTAGTCTGGCATGGAGGTTGATATCCGACCTGTATCCTGCCCTCATGGTTTCAAGATGGACTACCAGAATTTCTACTCCTGTGACCCTTTCCACCGCCAATAGGTATGAGGGTGTTATAGTGATCCACTGTCACAATCTCTGCAATGAATAGTTTAGAGATTTATGGATCCCAGCTCGAATCTGGTGTTGTGCTTATAGTTGGTATCAGCATTTCCTTCCATATTTAGTCCTTCTTATAAAACTATTTTAGTACAATCAGCTGTTTTCATTTAAATCTCAAATCCTGCCATTATTTCTCTGTTTGTGTATGTTTTTTCAGTCAGTAGTCCACAAAGGGTTTCCAATCCTTAAGGAAATTTGTCCATGTTCTTGTCTCTTATAAACACAGTCAGCTTTTTTCATCTCTGCATATTCTGTAATTTGTAAAATCCAGTCTTGTTTTGTTACGTCATTGACGTTTACATCATTTGTTTGATAGCCCTTTATACATTTTAGACAATTTTTTTCAGTGTTAAATACCATCTATACATCATTTTATAGTAATTTACTTTCTGATAACTGAACAAAGATGCAGGATTACCATTATTGTGCATCATTTATCCTTCTGATTGTGTTGGTTGGTGCTTTCCTTCAAAGTTGGTGCTTTCCCTCAAAGCCCAAAATGGCCTGGGTCCATTGTTCCTGCGGGGCCACCTCTCCTTTATGTCCCCCAAAGGGTGCTGTGATCACCAAGTAATAACTTACAGACACACGATTGAGGTAGCTGTGGTTGTTCCATCTTAACACACTCTCCCCTCTCCTATGTATATTGTGAGGGGATTTAAAGTGTTGCATTTTGATGCCTTAAGTTGTTCTATCACCATCATGTAGCAATCGCTGTTTTAGATTAAATTAATATTGTAGAGTTTATGGGGCTGAGTTCTTAATGTTAGGTATTTATTGGTTGTTATTTACTCGCCCCTCTTGTTATTGTATTTTATGTTGATGTTGTACACCGCCCAGAGCCCTCCGGGAATGGGGTGGTATACCAAATTGAATAATAATAAGGGTTTTTTTCAACGGAATCAGGATATCTTGTTTTAATTATGTGTTTACATGTTGGAAGCTGCCCTGCTGGCCCTCAAGGGGGACAGCGGCATAAAAATGGAATTAAATAAATAGTTGAATGAAAAGGCAAACCCCCCCTGTGGAACAAGGATACCACAAAATCCGTGAAGAATCACATTCACTCTGTTTGGCTTCTGGGACTTCAGCAAGCAAGTCTGCACAACCGCAAAGGGCTAGAAACCTGATTTTTTTTTTAAATGAAGACTGAAATTTTCAGGAAGCAGAATTTTCCAGACAATGTACTTTTTATGTTCCACCTGTGCTCCAAGTCGACTGGAGAACTCCAAATAGAACTTTTCACACAGAACACACTATCAACAAAAATGGCCAGCATGATTCATCAGTGCAAGTCCAGGAAATAAGTAAATCCCCGTGACTTATGAAATAACAGGCTCTATCTAAACTGACAGTGAAGGACCCTGAAAGAGATCTTGGACTCAATTAATTGCTCAACTAAAATGTCAGCTCAGTGGGAGGCTCCCTGCATTGTTACAGAGTTCAGCTCCCGCTGAGAAGCTCACCAGCACCCCTCAGGATTGTAGAACCAAAGGACCCTTGAGGACCTATGGAGGGGGATTCATTTTCCCCTCTCTCAATATTTCCTCTTTTTCCTTCCCTGGAATTCCCCATATCCTGTCCCCTTTGCCTGCTTTCTTTTCTTTCCTTCCCTCCAGCCAACCTCCTTTTCTCTGCTCCCTGGCCTTCAGCTTTCCCTCCTCCACGGCAGCATTGTTACCCGCTGCTAGGGCAACACCCATTGAGTTTATTTCGATGATTCGGACCGGCAGCAACAGATCAGCGAGGGCAGCAATAAAATTGAAGCCACAAAGTCCAAATTGAAAAAAAGAAAACGAAGTTTTCATGCGGTCGAACAGAGTTTCGTTCAGTAGCCAGTGAAGTCAGCAGCAGCTCGGGGGTACACTGGCACGCAGGCTCCATGCACAAGCCTGCCAGAGCGCACTGAACACAGAAAAATACAGACCTCTTATAGTAATTTTAGAGGTTACATCCTAGGTGGAATTATACAAATATGCAGTCACAATACAGGGCCATCAAGGGCCATTAAGCTTCTTCCTGTGAGACATCTGAGTCTTATCTTTGGTCAGGAAACATCTCCAGATAGTTGTCCTTGTGATAACGCAGATGTTTGCCTGCTGGTTCTGATGCATATTCACCTTGATGTTCCGCCCTGTATTTAGCTATTAATGGGTATTCTTATTCTTTGAGAGAGGCTTTCAGTATGACTGAGTGATTAGATTTTCAGTGTCAGTTAGTGATTAGTTAGTGATTAGTTAGTGTCAGTTAGTGATTAGTTAGTGATTAGTTAGTGTCAGTTAATAAATCAGATAGTGATTTTTCCCAAACTAGGAGGAAATTACTTAACATAAATCCTGCCATCGGCTGTGGGCTTTTCCTGGGTGTGTGTGACAATTACTTGGGGCTATGTCAAAATGCAGAAGGGGTTTGCCTGATTCATTAACTGTCTGCATCCTGTTTCTCTGGATCCACCTTTAATCTTTTTTGTTTTAGCAAGCTTGTGACTTAGAGAGTGGTTTGAGGGAGTGATGCATTTTACAGCAGGAAGGAAAACTTTACAGAAAACCAGAATAAAACCTAAATTCTACTAACATTATATATCTATCAAAACTATATTAAAAACAAAATAACTATTATCTGTCCCTGTTGTGCCCAGCCGCTAGAACGGACCAAGTTACACTGGGGGAACCTTCAAACACTTGCTGAGGGCACCTCATTTTCTCCTGTACCTCCTTCCCCACTCTATTTCCTCTTTCCTTCCTCTTGGAAACCCCCATTTCTGCCATCTTCCCTGCTTCTCTCCTACCCACCCATCAATCTCCCTTGGATCTGCCCCCATCTCCAGCTGCATTTATTATTTCATCTATACCTCACCTTTCTGTATGGGAACCCAACACAGCTTACACCATTCTTGTCTCTTCCATTTTACACCATTCTTGTCTCTTCCATTTTATCCTCACAACACTACAAGGGAAGTTGGGCTGAGAGAGTATGCCTTGCCCAAGGTCACTCAGTGAGCACCAGGGCACAGAAAGGATTTGAATTCAGGTCTCCCAGATCCTAGTCTTAAACTCTGACCAGTTGGAGGGTGGCTACTGTTACTTATATACGTACATAAGCCTTTATTGGCATAGTCAGAAGCAAATACATGAATAGATGATAGATAAAAAGGCCCCATGGGGAGCACAACAAGTACATTCTACTGGGAACTCTCAACTATCTCTGCAATGAAATTGGCGATCTCTTCACAAAGACCAGGGTCCGAGTTGTTTAACAATGGAGATAACCTAGTCAGATCAGGTAGCCCAGATTGGAAGAGAAAATGTAAGTTGGTATATTTAGATCTCATGTTATCAAATCTGGTGCAGTGCAAGAGTTGGTGAGTCAGGGTTTCATCCACATGAAGTTTGCAACTGCATAGCCTTGCAGATTTTTCTAAATTGCTGAACCTACCCTTTAATAGGGCAGAGGGCATAACATTAAATCGTGCAATGGTAAGGGCTCTCCTTGAGTGTGGGTTCGTTAAGGTTTGGAGGTAGTAGGCCATACGTCTCTGCTCAAATGGAATTAAGAGTTGTGTTGGAGAGCAGGTTCGTTTGGCTGCTAGATGTAACTTTGCAAATTCGAGATCTAAAAGCCGATCTCTGAGCCTATTGTACGCTTCTGAATCGGACATTAGGTAGAGTGATTCAATAGGCAGGCCGATGGAAATAATCTTTCTCTCGATTAGAGAGAACCAGGGGTTAGCCTGCGTGTCCTGTAGTGAGACAAGGGAGCGTTCGGATGGCAGGTAGTGAAGGCGGAGCCAAAACCTGAAGGCTCTAAGCCAAGCTTTATGTTCCAGGGTGTTTTGCCCCAGTTCTAAACACAGGGCTGCGTAAGGGACGCAGTTTGGAACTCGCATTATTTGGTGGAAAAACTTGGGCCGTTTCCGCACGGCCCATTAACGACGGCCTGGGGGCGCTAAAAACGCTGCCCCAGGCCGCCGTTCACACAGGCGCCGCTGCTGCAACGCAGCAGAGGCGACCTGACTCCGCTTCCCTCCCCCCAGGGCGGCCTCAGGCCGCCCTAAACAACAACCCTTTAAAGGGTTGTTGTTGGGGAGGAAGCGTCTTCCCGGCGGCGCGGTGCAAACCGTGCCGCCGGGAAGATGCTGTCTCCCGTCTCCGCCCCACTCACGGTGTCCTCCGCCCCACTCACGGTGTCGCAGCCCCGCCCACACTGTCCTCCAACCTCCAGGGGTCGGAGGGCAGCGTGGGCGGGGCTGCGAGCCTCTGAACAACGACGGCAAGGGGACACCGTGAGTGGGGCCGAGAAGGGCGCAGAAGCTGACTCCGTGCGGAGACGCCTGCCGCCTACCCGGCCTCCCCGCCAGCCTGCTTCATGCGCTTGCATGCGAGAGCAGGCTCCCGCCCCTACGCCGGCCAGAACTCCTGCCGGCATTGAAACCTCCTAACGGTGCTGAAAGCGGCCTTGGATTGGGGAACATTCAGAGCTTGATTCACTGCTTGGATCCAGATGGGGACCCCATAGAGTAGCTGGGATTCAACCTTTGCATTGAAGATAAGAACATAAGAACATAAGAACTAGCCTGCTGGATCAGACCAGAGTCCATCTAGTCCAGCATTCTGCTACTCGCAGTGGCCCACCAGGTGCCTTTGGGAGCTCACATGCAGGATGTGAAAGCAATGGCCTTCTGCTGCTGCTGCTGCTGCTGCTGCTCCTGAGCACCTGGTCTGCTAAGGCATTTGCAATCTCAGATCAAGGAGGATCAAGATTGGTAGCCATAGATCGACTTCTCCTCCATCAATCAGTCCAAGCCCTTTTTAAAGCTATCCAGGTTAGTGGCCATCACCACCTCCTGTGGCAGCACATTCCAAACACCAATCCTGCGTTGCGTGAAGAAGTGTTTCCACTTATTGAGTCCTGGTCTTCCCCCCAGCATTTTCAATGAATGCCCCCTGGTTCTAGTATTGTGAGAAAGAGAGAAAAAGTTCTCTCTGTCAACATTTTCTACCCCATGCATAATTTTATAGACTTCAATCATATCCCCCCTCAGACGTCTCCTCTCCAAACTAAAGAATCCCAAACGCTGCAGCCTCTCCTCATAAGGAAGGTTCTACAATCCTTCAATCATCCTCGTTGCCCTTCTCTGCACTTTTTCCATCTCTTCGATATCCTTTTTGAGATGTGGCGACCAGAACTGAACACAGTACTCCAAGTGCGGTCGCACCACTGCTTTATATAAGGGCATGACAATCCTTGCAGTTTTATTATCAACTCCTTTCCTAATGATCCCCAGCATAGAGTTTGCCTTTTTCACAGCTGCCATGCATTGAGTTGACATTCCCATGGAACTATCAACTAAGACACCCAAATCCCTTTCCTGGTCTGTGACTGATAGCACTGACCCCTGTAGCGTGTATGTGAAGTTTGGATTTTTTGCCCCTATGTGCATCACTTTACATTTAGCTACATTGAACTGCATTTGCCATTTCTTAGCCCACTCACCTAATTTATCAAGGTCCACTTGGAGCTCTTCGCAATCCTTTGTGGTTCTTACCACCCTACATAATTTGGTATCATCTGCAAACTTGGCCACCACACTACCCACCCCAACTTCCAGGTCATTTATGAATAAGTTAAAGAGCACTGGTCCCAAAACGAATCCTTGGGGGACACCACTCCCTACATCTCTCCATTGTGAGAACTTCCCATTTATACCCACCCTTTGTTTCCTGTTCCTCAACCAGTTTTTAATCCATAGGAGGACTTCCCCTCTTATTCCTTCATTGCTGAGTTTTCTCAACAGTCTCTGGTGAGGAACTTTGTCAAAAGCCTTTTGGAAATCCAAGTAGACAATGTCCACTGGTTCCCCCTTATCCACATGTCTGTTTACACCCTCAAAGAACTCTAGTAAGTTTGTAAGACAGGACTTGCCTCTACAAAAGCCATGCTGACTCTTCCTCAGCAGGTCTTGTTTTTCTACATGTTTAATAATTTTATCTTTAATGATAGATTCTACTAATTTACCAGGAACAGATGTCAAACTGACTGGCCGGTAATTTCCCGGGTCCCCCCTAGATCCTTTCTTAAAGATTGGTGTGACATTGGCCATCTTCCAGTCTTCGGGGATGGAGCCTGATTTCAAGGATAAGTTGCATATTAATGTGAGAACATCAGCAATTTCATGCTTGAGCTCTTTAAGAACTCTTGGGTGAATGTGATCTGGGCCAGGGGATTTGGTAGCATTTAGTTTATCAATGGCTGCCAGAACTTCTTCCTTGTCTACCACTAACTTCGCTAGTTCCTCGGATTCACCTCCTAAGAAGCTTGGTTCAGGTGCAGGAATTTTCCTTACCTCCTCTTGGGTGAAGACAGATGCAAAGAATTCATTCAGCTTCTCTGCAATCTCCCTGTCATCTTTTAGCACACCTTTTGTTCCTTCATCATCTAACGGGCCTACCGCTTCCCTAGCTGGCTTCCTGCTTTTGATGTACTTGAAGAACTGTTTGTTGCTAGTCTTGATGTTCGCAGCCATGCGTTCCTCATAATCCTTTTTTGCCTCCCTTACAGCTAACTTGCTTCTCTTTTGCCACCATTTGTGTTCTCTCTGGTATTCTTCATCAGTTAAGTTGGACTTCCATTTTCTAAAAGACATCTTTTTTTCCCTAATAATTTCCTCAACCTCCCTTGTTAACCATGGTGGCTTTCTTTTGGACTGGGCACTGCCTTTCCTAACCTGCGGAACACATTCCAGCTGAGCTTTTAAGACTGTGTTTTTAAATAACCTCCAAGCACCTTGGACATTTTTGACTCTCTTGATTTTCCCTTTCAACTTCCTGCGCACTATCCCCCTCATCTTTGAGAAATTTCCCTTTCTGAAGGCGAATGTAACTACATTAGTAGTTGTCACTTTTTCGCATGCAGAGATACTGAATCTGACAGCATTGTAATTCGCTGTTCCCTATCGGCTCAACAACACTGACTTCCCGCACCAGGTCCTGGGTTCCACATAGAATTAGATCTAGGATCACATCTCCCCTGGTTGGTTCTACAACCATTTGCTCTAAGCCACAGTCATTTAGCATATCCAGGAATGTTCTCTCCTTACTATGACCAGAACATGCATTTTTCCAGTTTATGTGGGGATAGTTAAAATCGCCCATTACCACGACAGTTTTGCTTTTGTTGGCCTCTCTAATTTCTTTTTCCATCTCAGAGTCCTCTTGTGTACTTTGGTCAGGGGGACGATAATATATTCCTAATGTTAAACTATGCTTCACCCCTGGTATTGATATCCACAGTGCTTCCGGAGAGGACGCATGCCCCCCTGAATTGTCTATTTTATGTGACACTATGCTCTCTTTGATGTAGAGGACCATCCCACCCCCAATACGCCCTGTCCTATCCTTCCTGTAGAGCCTGTAACCTGGGATAACAGCATCCCACTGGTTCTCCTCATTCCACCCGTGTCTCTGTGATGCCCACTATATCAATGTCCTCTCTGCAAAACTCTGTACTCCAGCTCCCCCATTTTAGGTCCTAATGCTTCTACTATTAGCATAGAGACACATGACATACTCTGTCTCTGTCCCTAACCTGGGATTTATGTGTTTTGCCCTCTAGCCTTTTGTAAGACACGATCACTTATCACATTGCTGTGCTCCTCACTTGTATGTGGTTGATTTAGAGAAACCTCCCTCTCCTGTCTGCCTCCCCATGGGCTCCTGTAATTCCGAACCGATGTCCACCTCAGCTCCTGTAAACTTTCCCCCAAGGATCAGTTTAAAAGCTGTTCTGCCACCTTTTTTTTTTTTTTTAGCGTTGAGCGCCAGCAGCCTAGTTTCCTCTTTGGTTAAGGTAAAGCCCGTCCCTTTTGGCACAGGCCTGCCTTGTCCCAAAAGGTTCCCCAGTTCCTGACAGTAGAAGCTGAAACCCTCTGCCTTACACCACCTTCTCATCCACGCGTGAGAACCTGTATCTCCAGCTTGCCCTGGCTGGCCCTCTGCGTGGAACAGGTAGCATTTGGGAAAATGCCACCTTGGGGGGTCCTGGATTTTTTAACCTTTTTCCTAGCAGCCTAGAATTTGGCACAGAACTACTCCCGGTACCACATTTCCCAATGTCATTGGTACCAATGTGGACCACAACTGCTGACTCCACCCCAGCACTGTCTAACAGCCTATCTAGACGAAGCGTGACATCCGCAACCTTCGCACCAGGCAGGCAAGTCACCATGCGGTCATCAGGCCTCTCACAAACCCAACTCTCTATATTCCTAATGATCGAATCACCCACTACAAGGAGCCCCCCACCTCCCCGAGGGGTATCCTCAGTGCGAGAGGATATCTGACCACCAGCTAAGGAAGGGGTCCCATCTAAGGGAGCACCTTCCACCACCTCAGACTGGCACCCTCTGTCACCCAGACTCTCATTCTCCATGACATCTGAAGAGATGTCACCTTGGGAGTGGGACCCATTAAGATCTTTAATGCAGCCGGAACAAATGAGTGCCCTCTGAGGGTGGCTACTGTTGAGCACTAGCACGGAGCTGGGCTTGGGGTAAGTCATGTGGTGGTATCAAGATGCTGAAAGATACAGCCACAGCTTCTATTATTTTTTGGGGGAAGTAGTACCCTCTTTTTAAGATTTCAGAATTTTCTGCCAACCTGGGTTATTTTTCAGTTTTGTAGGACGATCTGTCTTGCCTATGCATAGCACCAGTCTCTGGATTTTAAGTATCCGCAGATTTTGATACATTAAGAATTAGATATATCAATTTGAATTGGTGCAAGACTTACAGCAGCCTGTGTAGACAACATTTGGCCTGATCCAGCAAGAATCCTCTTATGTTCTTCCATGCAAAGCCCTGGCTGCAGGAGGCTCAGCTGAGCACAGCGCTCCAGAGAAGACGGGGGCTTTTGCAGAACCATTCTTTGGAACACTTGTTCACTCCCAGCTTAGAAATGGGCAGGAAAACCTTTTCAGTGCCCCCCTCTCCCACACGAGGGCTCCTGCCCAGCTTGGCACAACTGCAATATGCCTTTTGTGGTGCGCAGTCCGCAACAAGAGGCGAAAAGGAAGGGTGCACCAATGTAAAGGAAGGGTGCACATTCCTGTATTCTTACACACAGACTCCTTCCGGTCTAAGAAAGCCCAGCTTTGTGCATTGGGAACACTGGATCCATAGAAATACTACCCCCACGTATGCAGGGAGGCTGCTGTGTGCCACACATAGTTCGCTGTTGAATTCCTGACAGGAATGCTGCCCTCGCAAAGGCCAGATCTCCGTGGTGGCTCACTGAACCCACTCCTGGCAATCTCTTTAGCATTTCCCCTTGGCCATTAAGGCACACAACCCAGTCTGGAGCGAAAGAATTGGGACAGAGGAGTGACGACTTTGACATACAACATGACTTGTTTTTCTACCCCCAGGTGCTCAGGACCAATATTCAATCATCCAAATGAATTTTAAAATTGGTCATAGGATATTGACAAACTGGAACAGATCCAGAGGAGGGCAACTAAAATGGCCAAAGGTCTGGAATCCATGCCCTACGAGGAGAGTCTTAGGGAGCTGGGGATGTTTAGTCTGGAGAAGAGAAGGCTAAGAGGTGACAAAATAGCCATGTTTAGATATAAGAACATTAGAACATAAGAAAGGGTTAGGGTTGTCATGTCGAAGAGGGAGCAAGCTTGTTTTCTGCTGCTCCAGGAGTCTAGGACCAGGAGTCATGGGTTCAGGGTACAGGAAAAGAGATTCCACCTAAACCTCAGGAAAAGCTTCTTGACAGTCAGGGCTGTCCGACAGTGGAATGCACTGCCTCCGAGTGTGGTGGGGTTTCCTTTTTTGGAGGTTTTTAAAGAGAGGCTGGATGGCCATCTGTCAGGAGAGTTTTGACTGTATTTTCCTGCATGGCAGGGGGTTGGACTGGATGGCCCTTGGGGTCTCCTCCAGCTCTATGATTCTATTCTTCTTCTTTCAATTGTAAAATGATACAAAATTAATCAAATGCCTATATTGTCTATCAGTGAAATCAACCTGCCCAGGGCAGGGGTCCCCAACATGCCCACAAACATATTTCCTGACACCACAGCCCCCAAGGATCTTTAGACGGCAGAGGGCGCCAGACTGGGCTTCTGCCCCGCAAAGGCTTCTGAGTGGAGATTGAATTGCCTGTGCACATTTTTTAAAATGTTGCTTTGGCACCAGTTGCCACCACAACACAAGGACCTGTGTTGTGTTACTAAAGTTAAGCTGTGGTGGCACCTCCTGCAGCCACCATTTTGTGACAGCCCCCACGACGATGGGTCAGAATTCCAAAGAAGGGGGGGGACGGGGCTGCCCCCAGGGGCAACTGCACTGCGCCTCACCCCGCCTGCCCCCAAATTCCAGTCCAGTTTAAACATCGACCCAGATGAGCCCAGCGTCTAGCAGTAACTGACCTGTTCAGATGAGCCGGGGGCTAACCATAGGCGGGGGGGTGGGGGTGGGGGTGGGGGAGGCACTCAGAAACAAGTCCAGGGTGTGTGTGTGTGTGTGTGTGTGTGTCTCTCTCACACACACACACACACACACACCCCGTTTGACTCCAATTGTATCTAGCCGGGGTCTCCAATCTTCGGGAGGCTGCAGGCACACCTGGAATTCTGAAGGGGTGGTGAGCCCAACCCAAAATAGCTTCCATCTGTGCAGCAAAACTCCAAAGGGCTTCCGCAGAAGGCAGAGTCAACCAGAATACCTCCCTGTTCCTGGGTAGTAGAGAAGTGGGAAGGGAGGAATGTTTGTGCTCAGAAAAGCCCTGCGATTACCCAGCCTCCTGTTCTTCCAGTGGAAACCCCTTTCCTTTGAGTGAGGCCAGCCAATCACAAACCCTGCTCACTTCCCCAAAATCTTGACAGGCACCAAGGCAAGCACTGTCAGGGGCTGCTGCCCTGGCCCAGGGCTCCACGTTGGCGGACCGTCACATGCCGCGACGCTGCAGCATGATTCGAGCACCCATTTGCCCAGGCAACATGAGGGCAGTTGGTCACCCCTTTATTATTACACCCCTTTCCATTGTAGCTGCCTCCCTTATGTCCTTCTCTATTTTGAGATCACCACCATGGTCAACAATTAACACTCTAACAGAATTCAGTTGTTTAAGATCACATAATTCCCCCCCCCCCAATTCTTACAACAACCCTTTAAAGTAGGTCTAGTCGAGTGACCCAAATGGATGTTATTGAACATGAGGATTGAAGCGGTATGCATTTATGGATTCTTATGTATACATGTCATGACTTCAGGTATTGTCTTCCCAGTCTCCAGAAAAACTAACGAACTTTTGGCGGTGCAGGAGGCGGACAAGCTGCTACTTCATCTATGTGTTCGGCACCCACGTTCTGTTGCTCAAAATCTTTCCAAAGAAAGTGTACACCACGGGTGTCCAACTCTGGCGCCCCAGATGTTCATGGACTATGATTCCCATCAGTCCCTGCCAGCATGGCCAACTCTGGTGCCCCCACAGGTTCATGGACTACGATTCCCATCAGTCCCTGCCAACATGACCAATTATGGTGCTCCAGATGTTCATGGACTATTATTCCCATCAGTCCCTGCCAGCATGGCCAACTCTGGTGCCCCCACAGGTTCATGGACTACAATTCCCATCAGTCCCTGCCAGCATGACCAATTATGGTGCTCCAGATGTTCATGGACTATGATTCCCATTAGTCCCTGCCAGCATGGTCAATTGGCCACGCTGGCAAGGGCTGAGGGGAATCATAGTCCATGAACATCTGGGGTGCCAGAATTGGAAACCCCTGTTGTCCATTCCCACCTTGAGGGGAAGGGGCATGAAGAAAGGAGAGCGCACATGAAGCTGCCCTATGCTGAGTCAGACCTCTGGTCCATTAAAGTCAGTCTTGTCTGCCCAGCAGCTTTCCGTGGTCTCCGGTGGAGATCTTCAACATCCATAACTGCCGGGTCCTTTTCACTGGAGACGCCACAAACTGAACCTGGGACCTTCTGGATGCCACTGAGGTGCGTCTCCTGGCGCCGAGCCACAGGTTTCCCTCTGAGGCAAGCTCTGCATCTGCCTTGCGGGCATTTGTTGGATCATGTGCGCACGCCAAGGTGTGTACAAGCATGCGTGGGTGGGTCTCTCGCCACGCACCCGTGGCATCTGGAAAAGCCGGTTTCCTGATCCGGGTGCAGAAGCCACAGGTATGGAGCCTGCCTGTCATCTTGCAGCAGCACAAGCCAATGGCGGGCCAAATTAACCCCAACAACCCCACTGCCCCATGTTTACTTAGAAGGCCTACAAAAGACTGAGGAGGGCGAGGCGGAGGGAAAGATCCACGCAGGTAACCGAAAGGGACCAGGGACTGCTAGCTCAGGCACAGTGCCTGGAAACACACACACACACACACACACACACACACCCCGCAGGCTCCTTGGTTACCATGCCTCAACACTCTCTTACACACATTTATGAGGGCTGCCAACTCCAGGTCAGGACATTCCTGGAGATGTTGGAGAGTGAAGCCTGGGGAGGAAGGCGTTTGGGGAAGGGAGTGGGTGTAATACCCCCTCAGCAGGGGCAGGAATCCGTGCTCCAAAGCTCCCAATTCTTTTCAAACAGGTTTGTAGCGGGTTTGATTGATTGATTGATTTATCATATTTATATACCGCCCTCCCCCAAAGACTCAGGTTTCACTCTTGAAGTGGGGAATTGACCATAGAGTTCCCCCCTAGCTGGGGCATAACGTCATAGAGTCCCATATCAGTCGGGGTAGAATGCCACACACACACGCACACACACACACGGTCAACCGGGGTATAATGCCACAGAGTTCCCCCCTAGCTGGGATATAATACCACAGAATCCCCCTGGCCTCATTTGGGGTATAATGTCACAGAGCCCCCCTCACGCCGCCTTCCAAACTAGCCATCTTTTCCAGGTGAACTGACCTCTGGAGGGTAACTGTAATCCTGGTAGATCTTCAGACCCCACCTGGAGGTTGGCAACTCCGACGTCACCCCTCCCAAGTTCTGCTGCTTCCCTTGCCTTTGGAGTCGCCCCCCCCCCCGCCCCCCTTGACCCTGCCAGAGCGCCTCTTCCTCTCCTCTCCCGGCCGCCTTCCCCTTCCTCGCCGCCGGTCTCCTCCCCTTCCAGGTTCACCTGTAGGTGCAGCCGAGGCACCTGGCTCAGGTGGCTGCCGGCAGCCCGACGGAGGCGGGGACGCAGCTGCGGAGGACCCGAGGAGCAGCCATGTCCGCCTCAGCCGTCTTCATCCTTGACCTGAAAGGCAAGGTGAGGCCGGCCCGTCGTCCCCTCGACGGCGGGCCAGGTGGGTCAGCGAGCCCCTCGCCAGGTGGCCCCGCGCGGCCTGCTGCTTCGGCTTCCTGCCCGACGGCGCCGGCGGGGGCGAGGAAGAGGAGGCCCGCGGGCCGCGCAGGAGCTCCGGGGCCTGGCGGCGCCTTCCCGCCTCCCCCCCCTCCAGGGCGCCCCAGGGGTCGCCAAAGCTCTTCCCCTCGGAGGGAGCCCAGAGCGCCATGTCGGGAATGGGTCTGGTGGGGCCCCGG
Source organism: Sphaerodactylus townsendi (assembly GCF_021028975.2). NCBI lineage: Eukaryota > Metazoa > Chordata > Lepidosauria > Squamata > Sphaerodactylidae > Sphaerodactylus > Sphaerodactylus townsendi. The sequence continues at coordinate 122,211,844 of NC_059431.1, forward strand.
AGACGTTCCCAACTCCAGGCGGAGAAGCTCCGGGAGAGTTGGGGTTGGCGCCTGGGGAGGGGTACTAGGTGCTCCTGCAGATTGTCATGCTGTCGAGCAGGAGTCCCCAGCGGGTGCCACGGTGGCTTCTTGACACCTGTCCTAGTAGTGTCCACCAAATGTTTTTTGGGAAGTGGTGAGGTCAGTTGTGTGCCCCCCTCCCCAGAAAGCAGGGCTTCTGTTTAGCCACGGAATGTTTGTTTAGCCGTACAAGATCTTTAAAAGGGCACTGAAGGTCAGCGGTGTGTAAGCAAGCTGGGGGGGGGGGGGATACTTTTGATTGTACTGGTTTGGAAAGGCCTCCTCCTCCTGCTCCACAGAGCTGCTGCCTGCCTGGAGAGGAGGGTTGGTGGGTGGGGTCATGCATGGCACTGCTGCTTGCCTTTTGGGGGCTGATGCCCCCTCTCCCAGCAACCGTTCTGTGGTTTTGCGCCCACCGCTTGGTGTCAGCGCTGCAGACCCTCACATGCTCAAGGAGGCTGGGGACCCCAGTGTGAGATGATGTCATCATCACGTGACATGAGATCCAGTGAGCAGGTTCTCAGGGCTGGGGGGATCCCTTCCCCACAGCCTGCTCCTTTCTCTAGGGAACTGGCCTCTGCCCTTTGGAGATCGGTTGTCCCACTTGGGAGTTAGTAACTACGAGACTATCTGAAGAGTTCTCCGCCAGCTGGTCTGGCCCGGGGATAGGGTTGCCAACTTCCTGCTGGAGTCTGGAGGTCTCCCAGGTTGACAACTGATCCCCAGATGACAGAGATCAGATCCCCTGGAGAATGCAGTGGGGGTGGGGGTGGGGGTGGGGGTGGGGGGGGCGGCCTCCAGGGCATTATGGCCTGTGGAGGCCTGTTTCCTCTAGAAAAACCCGCCTCTCCCCAGGCTCAACCCCAGATCTCTAGGGATTTCCCTGAATTGGCAACCCCACCAGGGCAGATTCACCAGGCTGGGGAAGAGAAGCAGAGAGGCTTTGCACACAGTTTCCTTGCAATATCTCTTCTTCAGGGCAGGGCGGTCACAATTAATAAGAGGAACAAACTGGCTGAGAGGGCTCGAGTTCAGATGTTCCCTCAGCCCTGACTTCCCTATGCATCCTTGCATCCCTTCCCTGTCGATTACAAGAGGGTGTAATAATGCCCTCTTTTCTCACTGGCTATGGTTGCTAACAGGTGCAAACATAGCTGAGGGAATGCATCATGCTTTGGCACCCTGGATGTTCAAGAAAGGCTACAAATGCTACTAACAGCCAGATTCAAGTCCAGGAGCACCTTAGTGGCGTTTGTCAGATACAACAAGCAGGGGAGAGAGTTGAGCCTCTCCAGAGCCCCACAGTTCTTGTTGGTCTCTCAGGAGCTACGGGACTGAAATCTGCCTCTTCCCTTGAGGACCGACATGGCTGCCCTCTGGAACTATAAATGCTATTAATAATGCAGCGTGAGCTCCACGGGCTGACAAGGCCCTCCTGAGACTGAGCTGTTGTTCTGATGCACTGTGTTGAGCCCGCTTTCTTGTACATGGATAATTTCTGGTGTAGGGAGCAGATTTCTGGAAACAGTGACAAAGTAGGGCATCAAGGGCTGTGCTGTGACGAAACGGCAGGATGTTGCAGCGGGCTCTCGGGTGACTTTTGTGCAGCTGCCCCGTTAGCATTGTCCTTTCAGCTGTGCTTATGACCCAGGAAACCGAGCATTTGAATAACCATTTTGATGGCTAACAAGCCAGAGCTGTTTGGATATGTGGAATGAACCTTCTGCGGTTGCTGTGCGGTTCAGAGCAATCTGAGCGATGTACAGTTGAAGCCTGTAGGCACCTTTGAAAGTCTGACACTGGATGGTGGACACAACCTCAAAATGGCGGCCACTAAAGGCGGAGCCAGCCACAAAATCTCAAGAAGTGAGGTCATGCATAAGATGACTCACTTTCCAAAAAGGTGTCCGCGCATGCTCTATTGTGCCCATGGGCACTGTGTAGGGGAATCCTGAAATACAGCTCGGGCAAGGAACTGGATGTGATAGTAGGAGTTTTCCCATAGCATCCACTGTAGCCTTTGAAGTCTGGGATTGGGATCATGGCAGATGGAGGTGAGTTTATCTGTTCCATTTCCTTTCCTCATGGAGCTACTATATGCCTTGTACAGAGAGGAATAATGCAGGTTCCTACAGAGGTACTACTGAGTTACTGGGCTGGGGTTGGGATTTTGTATTTGGGAAGGAGGAGAGTTAAAGCCCTTGTCCCTAGCATTGTGTGACCTAATCCAAATCCCCCCACAACCCCCCCCCCCCCAAGTCCCTGCAGGTCTTATTATCACTCTCAGATCTTGCTTTCCATGTGTGGTGTGGTTTTGCAGAATGAGATATGAATGAATAATGCGGTAAAGCTGGTGCCGCTGATACTTGTTCAGCCTTCTAGAACTGCCTTCCCGTCCCGCAGCCCCTGATCAGCCGCAATTACAAGGGGGACGTGAACATGTCGGAGATTGATCATTTCATGCCGCTGCTGATGCAGAAGGAGGAAGAGTGCGCCCTGACCCCACTGTTGACCCATGGAAAGATCCATTTTCTCTGGATCAAGCACAGCAACCTGTACTGTATCCTTTTGCTGCCCCCATGGATTGGGTGTGAGATTGGATCTTGCATAATGTTGCATCGGGCAGATCGCTGGTAGGGGGTGTCAGATAAATGTTGGCTGCAAAGTTGCTACTAGAAAATTATTCAGGTTTTCTACTGAAAGACACTTCCAGGCACACATTTGATAGCCTCTTGCAAAATGACGTTTTAACCAAAGCATTAAAAAAAAAAAAAACCCTACCTAGTCTTGTTTATTTAATTTATTCACATCCCACCTTTCTCCACAAAGGTCTCCCAAAGCTACTTATATTGTTCTCCTCTCCATTTGATCTTCACACTCATAATTGTTTTATTGTAACCTGCCCTGAGATTGTGGTAAAGGGTGAATAATAAATGTAAATAAAACACCAACCCTGTAAGGTAGGTCAGGCTGAGAGTATGGCCCAAAGTCCCTCAGCAAGTTTCCATGGCAGAGAGGGGATTTGAACTTGGCTCTCACAAATCCTAGTCTGACCCTCAATCCAACCAACGCAGCACTCTGGCTCTCTGCATTTTGCACATGACTGCGTCTGCACAGAATTCTCAGGTGGCTCTCCTGCATTTTCACACTCCGTTTTTTTAGTGGAAACCTCTTCTTTTCCCTTTGCAGCTTCCTAAATTGGGGGCTAATATCTGGGGGGCTCTGGTTGCTGCTGCAGATGTCTCTGGATTTGCCATTGGAGTCGTGGGTCTGCATGGAAATTTCTCCACACTCGCCTTGCCTCAGTCCTGTATGATGACCGTTTACCCCTCCCCCCCCAAAAAAACTCTGAAATTTTTTTTGGCAATTTTTACAATAGGTAATATCTGTATCACCACAGCACTGCAACGTTATCACAATTTATTGCCACAATGCACTATGCACTAGTTTCTGGCTTTCTTCCCCATGTCCCAGTAGTCAGCTTCCCGTTCTATAAAGCAGAATGTGCCGCTGTTACCTTTCCTCTTGTGCTGCACAGCCAAAAGGGCTAGATAGTGCTTTTTTAAAGAAATGAAATCCGACAATTGATATGTTGCTGTAGTAGCTCATTATGGATCACCATGTGTGTCCGCAGGGGGCAAGTGTGGCCACGACTGAGACTGCTGACAGCCACGCAGAAAAAATGTTCTGCCTCTTAAATACTGGCTGAATGTGAAGAAATGGGCCACTGAAGTAAATAACATCGCCTGGCAAATAAAGCTCTAAGCCAGGGGCAGGATATTTTTTAATTTACTAGGCAGTTGGCAACCTTACCCCCATAGGGGTTGAGATCAGGAAAATGTTCAGGGCGGTGGGGCTGGCCATGCTGGCAGGGGCTGATGGGAATTGTAGTCCATAACATCTGGAGTGCCAAAGGTTCGCCACCACGGAAGTAAGCACTCATCCGTGACTGAACTGTAGAAGTACTTCCAAAATGTTGTGAGGATCAGCATTGGGTGTCTGTTTAGAATGGTGTTTCATTGTGTGTGATGTTTAAGGTATTTGTGAACTCCCCAGGAAACAGGTCTGCATCTGAGAATAGCCTGACCGATCCTCCTGGGCAGGTCCGGTGGGTGTTCAGGCCAGAGCAGGAAGCTCTGAAGCCCTTTGAAAGCCTTGGGGTGGGGTGGGGGGGGACAAGCAGCCAGAGACAGGGTGGGTGGAGAGGAGGAGCACGGAGGAGATGTGATCATCGGAGCAGAAGAGGAGCCTTTCTGTCCTTTATCAAATTCTTCTGAATGCCGTTATTCCTCCTCGGGTATCTGATGTTCCAAATGACACACAGCAACAGAAGGCCTTTTGTGCACATCACTTGGTCTGCAGACGGTGCACAGATCATCAGTGTGTGGTGGTTGTTGTTTTTGTTTTAGTTGAAAATCTCACAATAGGCTGCTGAAATTAGTGTTCAACCATTCTCCATGGGTTGCTTCTTCTTTTTTTAAGCCAAGGATGCAAACAAGAGCCAACGTGGTGTAGGGCTCAAGGGGTCCGACTAGGATCGAAGGAAGCCAGGTTTGAATCCTTGCTCTGCCGTGGAAATTTTCTGGGTGACCTCGGGCCAGCTGCACCCTCTCAGCCTTGACCCTGGCAAGTATTTGGGTGGGAGACCTCCTAGGAATGTCAGGGGCAGGACCCAGTGGCCAGCAATGGCAAAGCACCCCTGCATTTCTCTTGCCTCGATAACCCCACGGGGTCACCATAAGTTGGCTGTGACTCCTCCCCCTCCCCCCAAAAGTGTGTCTGTCAACTCCCTGGATCAGACAACAAACCACTCGATATTTTAAAGGATTTTATTGACAGACTTCAAGGAACAAAGGAAGACAATTCTGGCAAAAAGGCGCCAAGCAGTTGATAATATAGTTGGTTCATCCCAACCCCCAAATGAGAACAGAAAGACACAGAAAGGTTTGGTCAGGAGGCCCATCCCAACAGTAGACTCCCCAGGCCACACCGAAGGCAACCAAGCACCTGCTAAGCAAAAGTAACTTTCCACACAAAGCCCCTTTCTAGAAAAGCAGACTTGACAGTGTCATTGCAAGCCCCCCCCGCCCACGCCTGCGCCCCCCGTGGAGGTCTGGATTGCTCCCCCCAGTCGACCTCAGAACATTTCATTCGCATTCTCTGTTTCCTCCGTCTCCCCCCCCCCCCAGCATTAATGGTCAGGATCAGGGCGGAAGCGCCTGGGGCAGCAGCTCAGGGGTCCTTCTTCTTTCCCTTAACCTTGTGTGGAGTGGTGGCCACCACCATGAAGAACGCCAACGCCTCTCTGGTGTATGCTTTTCTCTACAAGGTGGTGGAGGTAAGTAGCCATTTTCAGACCTGCAGAGGCCCGGGGTGGGTGGGTGGGTGGGTGTACTGTGATGGGGACAGGGCCTTTCTTCCCCCCTCGAGTGGAGGAGTGGAACGCTCCCCTGATACTTCCTGCAGCGTTTTTCCTCTTGCCTCAGAGTCGCAGGAAGATGCTACCACCAAGTGTGGCTGAGCACCTGCAGCCTAGGAAATCGGTTGGGCGTTGGCACCACTGCCCTCCTTGCCGTATCAGGGGATGTGGGGGAAGGGACCGGTTGCCCTTTGGATCCAGCTTCTGCTGGGAAATCGAGCAACCTTTGCAGCGTCCGGCGACTTGTTGTGATTGGGTGCACCTGCCTGGTGCTGTTGGCGAGGGATGCCCGATGTTGGGGAGGGTGTGCTTGAAGGGGGAGGGCTTCTCGTCCCGTGCCCCAATCCAGCCATGGTTAGGGAGAAAGGAATGGGACTGACAAGCAGGCAGCCACCCACAGCCCAGTCGCTTCCGCAAGACAGAAACAGCCGGGAGTGGCGGCTGGCACTGCCAGGCTGTAACGCATCTGCCTGCCCCCCCCCCCCCCCCCGGGCTCCTGCCAAGGCCTCGAGGAGGGGCGCTGCCACGGCCACTGCTGCTGCCGCCACCCCAGACAGGTGCTGGCAGGCAAGGCAGGTGATGGCTCCCAGGCGCCAGGGCCACTCGTTGGCGGCTGAGACAGCAGCAAGGGCGCCTGGTCGCCATGGCTGGCTTGCCCGCTACCTGTTTGTCCTCCTCCGGATGGAGAGAGCCCCCCCCCCCGCCTGCCCCAGCCCCTCCGGCTTAAAGGGCAGCAAGCCAGTCAAAGTTTGCTCCCCCGCCAAACAGCAGAGGAAGGAAAGCGGGGAAAGGAGCCACGCGGTGCCCCACCCACCCGCTCTGAGGAAGGCCCAGTCCAGTGGGGGCAGACTGGCCGTCCAACGCACAGAGAAGGTTCCTGGGGGGCTGCTGCCTTAGAGGGCCTCTTGTGGTAAGGAGCAAGCGGAGCCCAGCCCCAGAAACTGGCCCAGTTGGCTCAGACCCATAAGTGGCCAAGGTGGACATAGTTGGCTTCCTTGGTGCAGCTTGCTTAGGTGAGGAGGCCACTGCTCCCCACTCCCCCAGCCGAGCGGCCCTGGAGTGTCACGGCTTGGCTTTCTCCAGGCCCTTTTGACTTCCTGGTTGGCCTGTGTAATATAGCCATCAGCGGCAGAGGCGCAGCTCCAAGGAGGCGGGGAGGGGGGCCCATGCACCAGGGGTGCACCCCTGCAGGGGCGTGGCAGGACAGAGGCATGGCGGGACAGAGAACACACCAGAGCACCAGGCACATTTCCCCCTTGCTGCGTCCCTGACCAGCGGCAGGTCACCTCGCAACCTCTCCAGATGCCCCCTATAGCCGTTGTCCTCTGACTCTGGGGAGCCGTTCTCCCCTCTGCCCAGTCTTGGGGAATAAGCGTGGCAGGGTCTTCTGATTCACAGTCAAAGTGTTTCAGTGAGCATCAGTGGTGTAGTGATTAAGAGCAGATGTGCTCTATTCTGGAAGAACCGGGTTTGATTCCCAGCTCTGCCGCGTGAGCTGTGGAGGCTTCTCTGGGGAATTCAGATTAGAAGAAGAAGAAGAGTTGGATTTATATCCCCCCTTTCTCTCCTATAGCAGACTCAAAGGGGCTGACAAACTCCTCTCCCTTTCCCCCCCCCCCCACAACAAACACCCTGTGAGGTAGGTGGGGCTGAGATAGCTGCAAGAAGCTGTGACTAGCCCAAGGTCACCCAGCTGGCGTGTTTTGGAGTGCACAGGGTAATCTGAATTCCCCAGATAAGCTTCCACAGCTCAAGTGCAGCTGCTCTTAACTATTACGCCACTGCTGCTCCCTGTGCACTCCAATACACACCAGCTGGGTGACCTTGGGCTAGTCACAGCTTCTCGGAGCTCTCTCAGCCCCACCCACCTCACAGGGTGTTTGTTGTGAGGGGGGAAGGGCAAGGAGATTGTCAGCCCCTTTGAGACTCCTTACAGGAGAGGAAGGGGGGGGGGATATAAATCCAAACTCTTCTTCTTCTCATGGTTACCAGACATTTGTGCAAATGTTTATGATGCGTTTGCACAAATTTGCATCCTGCTTTTCTGCCTCTGCAGGGGCCACGAAGGGAGCCAATAATTTAAAACATGCATGATAAAATCACATTTTTAAACCGTTAAAGTCAACCCCCAACACTCATCATTAAAACAATAAAAAGCAGAGTTAATATACATATAAAACATAAAAACAGCGTTTGAAACATTGGTTGGGATGGAGGGTTCACTGAAGGAATGCCAAACAAAATCTTCATCCACTAGGGATTGTAAGTGTCTAGCCCAGGGGTCTGCAACCTGAGGCTCCGGAGCTGCATGTGGCTGTTTCAGCCTTATACAGCGGCTCCGCGTGGCCTGGAGGTCGGAGGGTAGAGTGGGCGTGTCCCTCCAGAGCAGCCGCCATCCCCCCTCTGCCCCACGGAGCAGGTGGCTGCCTGCTCTGTCAAGCAGAGGGGGTTTTCCTGCGCGGTGCCGCTGCCTCCCAGAGTGCCGCCATCCCCCTCTGCCCCTCCGCAACCCCCTCTGTTCCTCCAGAGCAGCCGCCATCCCCCCTCTGCCATCTCTGCAGCACGGGGCAGGCCGCGGCCACCATCCCCCCTCTGCCCCATGGAGCAGGTGGCTGCCTGCTTTATCGGGCAGAGGGGTTTCCCTGCCTGGCCCCTCCGCCTTCCAGTGCTGGAAGGAAAGGTGAGTGGATGGGCCGGGCTGGAGGCGGTTCCGTGCGGAGCCACCTCTCCGGCTCGGTAGATCTTTGGGGCCATGGAAAACGGGTCCAAATGGCTCTTTGGGTGGTAAAGGTTGCCGACCCCTGGTCCAGTGTAAGTCTCCCACGGGACCGGGTGGCGGTGGGGATGTGGTACTTTGACTCAGCAACTGGTCCCTGAACACCCACTCCATTGGCTGTTTCCAATTCCTGACATCGACACCACAAATTGGAAATTCTGCAAGAAAAATCCAGTCAAGTAGAAGTAGTTGAATAAAGGGGACTTGTGTGAATGAAAAAAAAAATGTACTAAGTTTATTCTTCTTGCAGATCTGGGCAAATGCAGCTGCAGAGTTGCGGGTTGTCGGCCACGGGAATGACTTCCACTTCTTCAGTCTAAAATCCTGGTAGCTGCCTCCTGACCTGCTGTTCTCTTATTAGGTCTTTACTGAATACTTCAAAGAGTTGGAGGAAGAGAGCATTCGTGACAATTTTGTCATTGTGTACGAACTGCTAGATGAGCTTATGGATTTTGGGTTTCCCCAGACAACAGACAGCAAAATACTGCAAGAGTGAGTTGTTGGACTTTCTTTCATTGTCTTTATCTGCTTTTCAGCCTGGACTTTGTCTCATACAAACAACCAGGCAAGATTTGCAAACAATGACTCATGGGAGATAAAGGCCTCAGAAAGGGAATTTGAACAAAAAGCTTGAATGTGTACTTATAGTTGGCTTCAATACTTCAATTTTAGAGGCAGGACTCTGTGCTTAAGCCGAACCTGAATTCCAGGGCAAAAGAAATCAATCCTTAGATTGTGAACTGTCTGTTTCAAATATTACCATTATTGTTATTATTTAAAATATTTTTATGCTGCCTTTCTACCAGATCAGGGGGCCACAAAATGGCAAACATAAAAAACAGTAAAGCATTTGAGTGGTAATACAGTTAAAATTATAAAATAATTCAACTAAAACACAGCAACAAGCAATACTAAAGGGGGGTCAGTAACCGTTATTGGGGGTATATCAGACAAAACAAAAAAGGCCTTCACCTGCTCACAAAAGGTGCCAATGGAGGGAGACATACGAATCTCCAGTGTGGGTGGAACAAGAGTGAAACAGAACTGAAACCCCCTTCCAGTCAACATGTTGGCCATAGCATTCAGTATCAATCGTAGGTTCTGGACAGTCTTCAAGGGCAGCCCCAAATTTTCAGAATTTGATTTTTTTTTCAAACCTGGTAATGTCACATTGGCTTGACATTCGAGATTCTACCCTTTAGGCAGGCCTGGAATACTGGGCTGAGTTGCATGAATTTAAAGGGAGAATCTGAGGTCCCTGGTTTAAACATTGAAAGTGATGCTGTTTCCAGGTGGGGGAGAATCCACCCCAAAACAGCATCACTTTCAATGTTTAAACTGGGGACCTCAGATTCTCCCTTTAAGGTGGATTTAAAAGGAGAATTTGGGCTCCCTAGCTTAAACACCATTGAAAGTGATGCTGTTTGGGGGTGGATTCCAGCATCACAGCAGCTGCCCATGGCGGGGAAGGGGGCAGTAAACTCAGATTTTGCACCAGGCTCCATTTTCCCTAGCTACGCCTCTGCTCAGAGGGGAGGGCAGAAGGGACTGCCGGCTGGAGCCCAGCCGGTGGGGGGAGGGGCATGGCGGGTGGGGCAGGGGAGTCTGCCATCCCTGGCCTCGGAGAGCTGCTTTTACTGGTATAAGCACTGAGGCCAGGGGTGGGGCTTGGGGTCGGAGCCCCACCCCCGAGCCCCCCCTAAAAATCTATACCTACATCTCTGGGAGAGCTCCGGCAGCCCATAATGGTCCAGCAGCCGCTGTAATTGTATTTTTTTCTCCTTCCCCCCAATGTAGGTACATCACTCAGCAGGGCAACAAGCTGGAGACCGGCAAATCCCGCGTCCCGTCCACCGTCACCAACGCAGTTTCCTGGAGATCAGAGGGCATCAAATACAAGAAGAACGAGGTCTTTATTGATGTAATTGAATCAGTCAACCTGTTGGTGAGTCAGTGGAGGAGTCCACAGGTGGGCTGCTGTCAGGGAGAGAACAGGTTGGATAGCTGGCTTTAGAGAAGCCAGATCAATGTATTGTCGAAGGCTTTCACGGCCAGACACCGTGTGCAGCAGACTTCCCTCTGTAGATACACCTCTGAAGATGCCAGCCACAGATGCAGGCAAAACATTAGGAACAAGATCCACCAGACGACGGCCACACAGCCCGGAAAACCCTCCACAACCAAGCTGGGTCAACATTGCAATATCAGCCTGGGAACTATATGGGACACATCTCTGCCTTCCTGGTATAGTTGCTAAGTGTTCAGTAGCCTGTAGAACGAACTACAGCAGAGGCATATTTTTAATGCTAGCTCCATGGATGGATAGAGGCTATGGATGGAGGACTCTTATGCCTCAACAATTGTGTTAAAGAGGGAATTTTGTCAGGTGCCACTTGCCATGGGGGGGGGCGGGGTGGACGGTGGGTAGGGAAGAAAACTGTAAAATTCCCTGTGCTACATTGCTGGATGTAGGTATGGATTGATTGATTGATTGATTGATTGATTGATTGATTGATTGATTGATTGATTGATTGATTGATTGATTGATTGATTGATTGATTGATTGATTGATTGATTGATTGAACTTATAGGCCGCCTCATCCCCGAAGGGCTCGAGGCGGCTCACAATACGGTAGTTTTTTCTCGTAACGTTTTGTCCAGATCTATGACTGGCATCTTCTATGCCTCTGAAGGTGCCAGCCATAGACGTGGGCGAAACATTAGGAGAAAAAAACTACCAGATCACAGCCACACTGCCTGGAAAACCCACCACAGACAATATCCCTAGATCTGGACAGAAGATCACCATCAGCACAGGATCTGTCCTCAGACTGGATGAGATAGACAGAATCAAGAGAGTCAGTCTTACATGACATTAGTTAGTCCTCTTACTGATCAGAATAACTTGACTGAACATGGTTTTGTTGATCCAGTGGCAGAGGAAGAGAAGCCCTTCTGCTTGGCATCACTAATGGGTGGGATGAGGGTGAACCTCCCGGCTGTCAAAATTCCCCAGAGTCATTTAGGAAGAGGACCTGTCTGTCTGTCTGTGGCTGGGGACTGTCCGCGCCATTCTCCCCCACCGTGTCAGAGTGAAGTAGGCATCACAACCCAAGCCTTTGGCAGGAAAGTAAACCTATTTGGTTCCTTCAGCCTTTGCTTGTAGGACTTGTTTTTTAGGTCCCCAGCCACCTTGGTTAACTTCTGCGGAACAGATTCCAGTTTCCCTACATCTTTCTCCAAGTGGGCCGATGGTTACATTAGATGAAACCTTCCTAGCATGAATCAGGCTGAACGATTATTTGTGTCTCAGATATTATCATGGCAGGTTTTTTGCTAGATCTCGTATTTCATTAGCTGTACTTTGGTCATGGTGTGACCTCTCTGGCTTTTGCACACAGCTGCATTTCACAGAATGACTGGGGTGCATTATTGACACCGTCACTTTTTTCAGGCTCTTTGGTATGTCCTGTAAATAGGATGCTGCCATGGAGACCAGGAGCCCAAACCTCGGTCTTCTCTCAAAGGAGCATGCAGCCCTTTTGCCAGGGTGAAACTGGGTAGTGTCAGGGGTGCAGACAGAGAGGACTTAGTTGATTTCCTGAGCCTCTCTGGCCTGGGCATCCTATCACAGCTAGCGCACTGGCAGGCAGGGATTGTTGATCGTGCATTTCAGAGTCATGCTATAGAGCAGCCCTCGCATGGTGGCCACGGGTGCCGCTTCAATGACTGATCCACCAAGTGTTTTTAGAAAGCGAGCCCAGCAGATCTTCTGATTGGCCATTGGAGACCTGCTTGGCTGTGCAGATTAAAAAATAATAGCTGTGGCAGCAGTTGTCACTGCAGGACAAGGATCTTTACTGTGTGACTGAAAGTCAGCTGTCTGTAAACAAGAAAATATTTTTCAATGATATGCTCATTTTGAAAGGTTTCCTGTTAAGGCAGACTCTTCAGCCTTGCTTGCCATTTTGTGGTTGACTCACTTCCTGTGGCTGCCATTTTGTGTGAGAATTCCAAATGTGACCACAGGATCAAAAAGATTGGAGACCCCTGCTGTAAAGACCTCCTACTTCACATTCACCCCCTCCCCAAGTACCAACAGAGTCCTCAGGCAATCACAGTTCTCCCGAACATTATGGGAACCCCAGCTAGGGCACTCTGAGTTGAGGTGCCAGGTTATTAGCACAGGACTGCAGATATCTCTCTGTCCTAATGCTCTGTCAACTTACAATGCACATGGGAAAGAGAAATTTGTTGAAGGGAAAGGGCCCTCAGGACAGCCAGGGAGTACAAAACCCAGATATCGACTGGAGAGCCCTTACAGCAGGTGTCTCTCTCTGGTGTGGCACCCGTGCGTGCCATGCTGCCTGTGAAATGTGTTTACAAAATGGATTGAGACAGATGGGAATGTTGCCAGCATTTTGCTAGAATTTTGCTTTGTTGATGTCATTGAATCGGTCTGCCTGCCCCCGCAGCAGCAGCTGTGACTGGAGGTGAGTCACAGATTCGCAAAAAATAAAACAATGTGCTTATTTTAAGCGGACCTGCTGTCTGAAATGTTGAAGAGTTACTCCCCGAATTATGCCTAACCTCACTCTCTGATGCTGTGTGGCCAGCTGCACTTTATGCGGTAGCCATTTTGTGGTTATGCCCGTGCCTCTGAGATAGAATTCCAAAGATTTCTGCAGGCTCAAAAAGATTGGGGAACCCTGCCTTGCAGTTACCTAAGAACACAGAAAACAGAAGGAGGACTTTACTAACCCAGCTGGGGGCTATAGGGACAGTGTGCCCCACACAGCAGGTGAGGCAATCCCTTGCCAGCCCCCGAAGAAATCTTTTCTCCTCGTCCAGCAGTATCAGCTGAGCCTAAATGTTTCATGACTAGATGCTTCTGCTTGGCATCAGGCATACAGCGCATTTCGAGACTCCATGTGTTCCACTTCCATCACTAGATCCTTTGGGTACGGCCATTAGACAAAAGGAACAGCTGTTCCTATTCATGACAAATAGCTCTCTGCCCAATGAAGATGAAGAGCTGTTTTTATACCCCACTTTTCCCTACCTTTAAAGAGCCTCAGAGCAGCGTACCATCACCTTCCCCTCCCCACAACAGACACCTTTTCAGGTAAGTGGGGCCAATAGAGTTCTGAGAGAACTGCGACTGGCCCAAGATCTACCAGTAGCCTTCATGTTCAGGAGTGGGGAAACAAACCCAGTTCTCCAGATGAGAGTCCACCACTCTTGACAACCACACCACACTGTCTTGTAGGTCAATGCCAATGGCAGCGTCCTGCTGAGTGAGATTATGGGCTCCATCAAGCTGAAGGTTTTCCTCTCGGGCATGCCCGAACTGCGCTTGGGCCTCAACGACCGAGTTCTCTTTGAAATCACAGGACGTAAGTAATTCTGAACCAGAGGTATCCGTTGGTGGGCTGGCTGAAGAAGCGCTTGGACCAGCCTCGGGACTCTGCGCTGGGATGGGGGGGGGGGGGGCGGCTGTGGCTCAATGGCAGCACATCCGCTTGGCCTGCGAGAAGTCCCTGTTTCAATCTCTGGCATCTCCAGTGAAAGGATCTGGCCGTGGGTGACCTGAAAAAATCTCTACCTGAGGCCCTAGAAAACCTCTGCTGAACTTGACGGACCAGTCGCCTGATTTCACGCAAGGCAGCTCCACGTCTTCAAATATTCACTGGTTTGGGTAGAATATGATTCCTTTTTGGGGGAAAAGATGACCGGAGATGTGGGGATCAATACGCTGCAGATTCTTGCATGATTTTCGTGGAGGGAGGTTCTGCTGCTTGCTGCCCCCCCCCCCCTTTCCAATTCTCTTTTAGGGCACGAGAATTGTCTTACACGCCGCCTTCTTCAAAACCATTATCCATTGCAACGTTAAACACGGCCCTTTGATGAAAAAGCATTCAGAGTGCTCTGGACAGCTGTCAGCAGCACTTTCACTTTTAAATAGTTGTGACTGCCATTTTGTCACCCGCAGCAGCTCAGAGCCTACAAAATGGCGGGTGCAACTGTACCAAAATAGAAGTGTTGCTGATAGCTGTCCAGAGCACTGCAAATGCTCTTTTGTCAAAGTGCTATGTTTAACGTTGCAATGGATAATGGTTTGGATGAAGCTGGCGCTTAAAGATAATTCTCAGGTCCTGAAAGAGAATTGGGTCCTCTTTGACATGCAAAGACACACAGATCCGGCTTCTGCCAGAACATGTACGACCACACTGTCTTCTTTTTTCCAAAAAGGGTACAGCACTTTTCATCTTAAGAAAGAAAGTAGAGCCCTGCTGGATCACACCAGTGGTCTGAGTCACACAACAGTCAAATAGTTGCTCTGGAGGACCACCAAAAAGGGGCAGAGAGCCCTGGTGAGGCCTCCTAGCACTGGGGCTCAGAGCTTTGCTGCTATTAGGGGGGCAGTCAACTTGGAGGTTCCTTTTAGACACCACGGCTACCATGTTTCCCTGAAAATAAGACAGTGTCTTATTTTAATTTTTGCTCCCAAAGTTGCGCTATGTCTTATTTTCAGGGGATGTCTTATTTTTCCGCTCCACAGCTGCATGCTCTGGTGTTCTGTTTGAAGGGCATGCTTCCAAACAGAAACTTTGCTACATCTTGCTTTCAGGGGATGTTTTATATTTAGCACTTCAGCAAAACCTCTACTACGTCTTATTCTCCGGGGATGTCTTATTTTCGGAGAAACAGGGTAGTAGCCCCTGGTGGATCATCCCTTCATGAATCTGTCAAACCTCTCTCTGAGTTAAAGAGATGTGGTTTTAGCCAGGGCTTGACCATGAAATTCTTTGAATGTTGAAATGCATGACTGGTCGTGACCTGGATGGTTCGGGTAATAACAAGGGGGCCTGCTTTCCAGAAACAAAGCAGAGTTCCTGTTCTTGGGAGAGAACAGTGGGCATTGGCTTGATGGGTCAAAGCGTGTGTGTGTGTGTGTGTGTGTGTGTGTATCCAGCTTTTGATTAGATTTAGATAGTTGATGAATGTACAACTCTGGGATATTCCAATTCAGTGTAAGGTTGGATGGTTCTTTGGTAGTGGGGCAAGAAAGGTGTGATAGGATTAAGCTAGGGAAGAAGAGGACTCAGGAAAGCTGCTTGTGTTAAGGCTGGCTGGCGGCTGCATGTCCTTTGTGGGCTCGGGAACAGGTGTGGCTTTTCCAGGGCTTTCGAGGGTGGCAGCCATTTGTTATCCAGATAGTCACAGCTGAAGCTGCAGGAAAGGCACTGGCAGCTGCTGTGCCTATTGATGGGGAGCGGGGAACTTCTTTAGGCAAAACCCCTCCATTGGAAATGAAGTCCAGAATGAAGCTTTGGCATCCATCTTAGTCTGAACTGCCGATGTCGCCAGTCAGGCTGACTGGCAGGGCCCTGTCCGGAAATAGGCGCTCCCCTCTTGCTATGAGCCTGCTTGCCAGCAGCCGCTTTGCCTTCATCATAGTTGAGCCTCTTCATCGCCCCTTCTGAAACTTCCTCTTCCAATATTGGCTTCCAGGAGGAAAAAATAAATCTGTGGAGCTGGAGGATGTCAAGTTCCACCAGTGTGTGCGGCTGTCACGTTTTGACAATGACCGCACCATCTCCTTCATCCCACCAGACGGCGACTTTGAGCTCATGTCCTACCGACTGAACACGCAGGTAACTGTGGCTCGGGGAAGGAGGCCAGGCCAGAGATCCCGCAGGCTTCTTGCTCATGGCCTGGGGCTGGGGCTGGACAAGGCAGTGGCCAAGTTGGCAGATGATGCCACATTGTTTGGGAGGGTGAGAACCGGGGGGGGGGGGGCATGATGGAGAGCTGCAGGAAGGCCTCTGCAGGTTGGGTAAGTGGGCAGCAACTTGGGAAGAGCCATTCGACGCAGGTAAGGGCAAAGTGATGCCCACTGCAAGAGGAATCCTGCCAAGCTGTTAGAGGCTCAGTCCTCCGCTGGTTGCTTGAGTGTGCGGGACTGATTAAGGTGGTGGACTTTACTCAATCTTTCTCCACTCCAACACAATTGCACTTCACTGCTTGCAGGATTTTAAAATCAGGACTCTTCAGCCTTGCTGATTATTCATTCTGTTTTAGCCAATTGAATAGACAATTCACACTTGGAAAAATTTGTGACAGGATTCTCACCTTTTTGCCTCATCTCTTTTCCCTTTATACACACTTGAAAGACTTGTGACAGGTGTCACACCTGCCCCTAGTGCTGATTGGAGGGGCATGACAAGTGATTGCTGGGCACCGCCCCCTTTTGCCCCACCACAGCTACAGGCCTGCCCACCTCCTGTGTGGTACTCTCAACTTCAGCAGCTTTAGCATTAGCCCTTTTTCAAATTCTTGTGTGCTGTTTTTCAGTGGGAATCACTGTTGCTACTTGCTGGAGGGCTCTACCTCACGTGGCTGAATGCTGCTTGTTTCTCTTTCTCTCTCTGAAGGTGAAGCCCCTCATCTGGATTGAGTCGGTCATTGAGAAGTTCTCTCACAGCCGAGTAGAGATTATGGTTAAGGTGAGGTCCTCTGAAGAATGCCTCCACACTTGTTCCAGGTCTCCATAGCATTTGGAGGCCCCTGTCATTTTGCTTCTGGACTAGATGGACCACTGGCCTGCTGTAGCAGGCTCCTTCTTATGTTATTGTGGGACCTTTCTTGATTTGGTTAGTGTACTTACATTGAGCTTTCTAGAGATGTTGCAGGGACTAAGACTGTGGGATAGGATTTGAAATTGTGTCAAGAATAATGGGGTAAGCCGGTGAGAGAGCAACAAATTAGTTCCTTGATTATTGAAATGGGATAAATCAAAGTCAACCTGCTTGCAAATCTCTTCCTCCAACCTAGAAGTTGTCCCCTCAGACTAACTAGGGAGGTGCACCTGAGGAGCCCTGTGTGGTGAATTTGCTGACCAGACATTCAGAGAAGGGATTACTCTTGGCATGTTTGTACTTAAACTCTTCCAAATACCTTATCTTTCTGTATTGGGATGCAAAGAGGCTGCCTACATTGATGCTCCTCCCCGCCCCCGCCCCCCCCCCCGCACCCGGCAGTACCTTGGCCATCTTCTGCGACAAAGTAATGCTTCTGTTGCAGGAAGAGCATCCGCCTTCCTGAGCAGGCCTGTTCAGCCCCTTGACCCTAATCCAAATTTGAGAGGGTAAAAATCATTCTGCATATGGCCAGATACCTGCATTCCTTTTTGTAAGCAAGTAATGTTTTGCAAAGACCGTGGATATCAGGCTAGATTAAAACTCAAGCAGCCGCTCACAGTTTCTGTTCTCACCTTAATCCAGCCTGGAGCCAGTAAGGAGAAAAGGAACATACAGGAGGGAAATAAGGAGTCCAGGGGATCAAGTGATGGGACAGAACAGAAGAGGGTGGATTTTGGTCAGGAAGGGGTTAAGTAAGTGAGCTCCAGTCATTTTGCAGCTGCCCCATTTCTTTCCAGATAACAGGGATATAAAAACTGCTTCCACATTTTCCCTTTTATTATCACAACAAAAAGGCCATAGGCTTACCTTTGTGTGTGTGTGTGTGTGTGTGTGTGTGTGTATGCGCGCGCGCGCGGGGGAGGGAGGGAGGAAATTTTGGGAATTCACAGGTGCAGCCTGATGTATTTGAGGAGGAGTTGCCTTAAATGCCCATCTCCCAATAACAGACCTGACCAAAATTATCCCTAAACTTGATTCTAAATCTTAGGCTTCCTGCTGAATTGATTTGCTGGTGGTTTTTTGTGGCACAGAATGTTTAGAAGGGGTCAGTGCCACTGGCGAAGCTACCAGAGGGACGGGGGGTGCACGATGTACTGGGCGCACAGATTTGGGTCACGTGGGGGCGCAAAATCCCATGGCCCCTCCCCCTTCCCCCATGCCCCCCTCCCCACGGCGCCCCCCACACTTACTTTAGGAAACCGAGCAGGCTGGAGAACAGGCCTGCCTGAGTGGGAACTACATTTCCCAAGATACCTGTAACGAACTAGCAAAGTCCAGGCCAAAGTAACCATTCTCAGTTCTTTATTGTGCTGGCAATCATAGTCGGATACAAGCAATGTGAGGTCTGAGAGCCTCAGACCTTTGATTTTAGATTTTACACAGTGGCACATCACATTCCCTCCAAACCAGAATAAACAAAGCCAATACTCAAAGCAATACAGAATAAACAAAGCATAGTTTCACACAGATAACCTACAAGCAAAAATCCCCATCCCAGGCAGAAAGCCAGAAGCAGCCGGCAGCCACCTCCCAAGGACAGAACACGCACTCACCACATCCTGACAATACCCTGGGAAATGTAGTTTCCACCAGAACAGGCAGGCCAGTTCTCCAGCCTGCTCGGTTTCCTAAAGAAAGTGGTGGTGGTGGGTGGTGGTGGTGGGGGCCACGGGGGGGGGGGGCGCAAAAAAGCCAGAGTGTGCACCAGGCGCACTCTGGCCCAGCTATGCCTCTGGTCAGTGCAAACTATCATGAGGCTCTTTCTGCTTCAAAAGGCAAAGGGCCAATTCAAGAAGCAGTCAGTGGCGAACGGTGTCGAGATAGCTGTGCCAGTCCCAAGTGACGCCGATTCTCCCAAGTTCAAGACCAGCATCGGCAGTGCAAAGTATCTGCCTGAGAAAAGCGTCGTCATCTGGAGTATCAAGTCCTTCCCGGTAAGGGGTTTGCCCATCCCTTCTCGACAGCCTTGCAGGGTATCTTGGCCAGTTTGCTGTTAACCTAAATAAGAGGCAGATTTTTCGTTATGGGGATCCTGAGCTTCAGTCTCATTATGGGGAGGGTACCAGAGGGCCATTGAGAGCCAGTGTGGTATAGTGCAGCGTATGCAGTGTGGTAAGAGCAGCTGATTCTAATCTGAAAGAGAAGAGTTGGATTTATATCCCCCCTTTCTCTCCTGTAAGGAGACGCAAAGGGACTTACAATCTCTTTTCCCTCCCCCCTTCCATAACAAACATTCTGTGAGGTAGGTGGGGCTGAGAGAGCTCCAAAGAACTGTGACTAGTCCAAGGTCACCCAGCTGGTGTGTGTTGGAGTGCACAAGATAATCTGGTTCCCCAGATAAGCCTCCACAGCTCCTGGCAGAGTGGGGAATCAAACCCAGTTCTCCAGATTAGAGTGCACCTGGTCTTAACCATTACACCACGCTGGTTTGATTCCCCACTCTTCATATGAATGACTGACTCTAATTTGGAGAACTGGGTTTGATTCCCCACTACCCTTTTCCCCCGAAAATAAAACCTACCCCAAAAATAAGCCCTAATTACATATTCCCCTGGCGCAGCTGATCTGGTCCCGTGGGGGGCGCAAAATCATGGGGAAAAATAAGACATCCCCTGAAAATAAGCCCTAACAGAACTTTTGGGGCAAAAATTAATATAAGACCCTGTCTTATTATGGGGGAAACACGGTATGCCACATGGAGTCTGTCGGGTGACCTTGGGCCAGTCACAGTTCTCTTCGAACTCTCTCAGCTCCACCTACCTCGCAAGGTGCCTGTTGTGGGAAGAGGAAGGGAGGGTGACAGTAAGACTCTGGTGCTGTAAAACAAGGAAATAGTGACCCATTAGAACCTCCACCCCCACCCCCCCCCCGCGACTGAAGTGGCACCTGAGGTACCACTAAAAGACCACGAAGGTGCCACTGGAAGAATGTTGGCAGAGGATTTCCTTGATGTTTTTGTCTGAGCCACGGATGATCCTTTCCGATCCATGGTCTGACCTTGTGACATTGACTAACTTCTGTTGGTCTGCCAGCTCTCAGGAGGGAAATAACTGGAGATTGGGGGGGGGGCAGAGCCTGGGGAGGGCAGGGCTTGGGGAAGGGTGCAATCTGCCACAGAGCCCACCTTCCAAAGCAGCCATTTCCCCCAGGAGGACTGACCTTGTTAGTCTGGAAGTCAGTTGTCATGGAGGGAGCACTCCAGCCACCACCTGGAGGTTGGCAGCCATAGTTGCTCTGTGGTCCAGTAATTCCTCCATCCTCTCTTGCCTTTGGCTCGGTAGGGCGGCAAGGAATACTTGATGCGAGCTCACTTTGGGCTACCCAGTGTTGAGAACGAGGAGCTGGAGGGCCGTCCACCCATATCAGTCCGGTTTGAGATCCCCTACTTCACCGTCTCTGGGATTCAGGTGAGCTGGGTTGGGTGCAAGTCAGATGTCAGAATGGCAGCACTCTGTTTCGTGAAAATACTGTTGTACACGTGAAGATTGGATGGACTCTACTCTAGGATGGTTTTGAAGTTGAAACTCAGACTCTGTGAGGCATGGGTTGAATTGAAATGCTGGGACCAGCTAGCTATTACCTGAAAGAAGGTTTTGATCGTGCTTAGAATAGTTGGCATCAAATATTTCCTTTTCAAAAAAAAAACAAAAAATTCTGTTATATCTAGAGTTTGCAGAAAGTCAGGTGAGCACAGAGCCTTCCTGACCTTCTCGGGCAGCCATTCCAAAGTGGGGGCAACCTGTAATGGGCAGTAATTGTTGCTCTTGCTCACTCGCAGGCCGGGTGCCACCTGCAGAAGGCTCCGTTCTCACACGGCAAAATAATTGTTACTTGTTTATAGTCCCTTGTTCTCTCTTTGGCCTTCTTCCTGCGGTGTGTGCCAGAGACAGGGCTGGGCGAAACTGAGTCTCATGCTAGTGCCTGCTGGGAGATGTAGTCTCACAGCTCTCCTAAACAGCTTGACTGTGCCTTTGCAAAGAGTTTTCTAGCCAAAGATGAGGCCAGTTGGGCGCTTCAACCTGCTTCCCCCAAGTTTGTTGCAAAAGATAAAATATTGCATTGTTTTGTTTTGTTTTTTCATCTCAGGGTTCCTCCAAATTTCTATCTGGGAATTTTTTTAAAAGGCCTTTACAAAAGCTGGAAATAAATTCCACACCCCTTCTCCGCCTCATCCATCATCTCTCTGCACGCCCCGAATCCTCTTCCAAAACGGAATCTATTGCAGTTTTTTACTGCGTATTCTGGAAGTTCAGCTCCAGCGCTGCTGGCAGGACCATCTCTCAGCAGACGGCCCACAGACTCCTTGCCTGTCAACAGGGCCCTGATTCTTGTGTGTTTACACTATCGCAGCTGGAAATGGTGTTTCTGTTCTCTCCCTTCAGCATGACAAGGTCAAAACTGACTGCTCTGTCTGAAGGAAGCTTCTCTTGGTCGAGTTGCCAGTTCTTTCTTGGAGACCAGAAGTAGTTTTTCATCCGGCCCCTTAGATGTTCAGCTGCCAGTCGCTCTTTGTGGCAGGCGCCCCATGTGGTAGTACCTGGTTCAGGCCCTGCTTCATGCTCTGTATCCCCTTGGATGGCGTGAAGGGGGGAGACAAGTAAGCCGATCAGCCACTTTTGGCCCTTGGGGGTACCACGCAGTGCAAATGCCAAGGGCTGCAGGCCTTAAACGAGGCCGTTCATTCCTGTTTCCATGCTTTCTCTCTCTCCCTCAGGTGCGGTACATGAAGATCATAGAGAAAAGTGGGTATCAAGCTCTCCCATGGGTCCGCTATATCACCCAGAGCGGGGGTAAGTTGGCAGGGTCAGTTCCCAAGTTCAGATATTTGGAAATGAATTGGCAAGGAGCGCATAGATGAAAGGGCATAGATTGCCTTCCCAGCGTTGATTCCTCCCTCCCCACCCCCCAAAATATATCTTGGCCCTCTGTGAGAATTAAACCACACGGTAAAGTTAAAAGACAGGGCAAATATCTTGCTTTTCTGACCCTGACCATTGTTTTAAGTGCTTTCAAATGCTGGCTGACTTTGGCTACCTGGCGGGGTTTTCAAGACCAGTCACATGCAGAAGTGCTCTGCCATTGGCTGCCTCTGGGCACCCGGTATTTCTTGGAAGTCTTCCATCCGGGCTGGCTCTGATGAGGTTGGGTCAGCCTGAGCCATCCGGATCAGCTCTGATTTATCTAGACCAGGGGTGTCCAACTGGTGCCCCGATGTTCATGGACTGCGTATTCTGGAAGTTCAGCTCCAGCGCTGCTGGCAGGACCATCTCTCAGCAGACGGCCCACAGACTCCTTGCCTGTCAACAGGGCCCTGATTCCCATCAGCCCCTGCCAGCATGACCAAATTGGGCATAGACGGTTTTGCTGGCCTCTTGGCGCCCTCGGGCCCCAGCTCTGGCACTTGGTGGGGCTGGATGGCGGGGGCTTGGTCCCCTGCACTGCTTGGCTCGCTGGACTTCCTTCAGGTGGGCCTCGCCATCTCCAGCTAGGAATATCCATCCCATCAAGGTGTCTGGATCCCCAGCCACCAGGGCCCATTTCAGGATCTCAGGATTCAGGCCATCTTTGAACATGTGAATAAAGGCGGCTTGCCAGTTGGTGGGACTTGGCCCCGTAGTCAGCTACCGATTGGGATCATTGGCACAGACGTTGCAGCCGGGCCCTCGCTTTCTCCTCCAAGAAGGGGTCCTCGAAGTGACACAATGCAGGGAGACCATGAAGCGGTCAAGGTTGCAGAGCTCAGGGGCTTCTTCTTCAGAGAGACCCACCAGCCAGGCCGCCGCCTCCCCTTCAAGGAGCGCTCCGATGTCGTACAGGCGTTCGGCATCGTTGACGTACTCGTCATCCATCACTCTCATGTACGCTCCCACTTGCACAAGGAATTGAGGGAGGTTCTTGGGGTCCCCGTCAAAGGTCACCTTCAGTCCCCTTCTCCTCAGTCTTGGGACTGGAAGTACTGGTCCCACCGGTGCCGCTCCTCCACTGGCTGCCGCGCCTGCAGTGCCGCCACCACCCACAGTGCCTACTGGAGCTGGGGTTCCCACTGGAGTATCCGACCCACTGGAGTATCCGATACCCACTGGGTATCCAACCCACTGTCAAATGTAGTGTGGTTCCCTTTCGACCCAACCATACTGTGAGTAGGTCTGGGTGTAGAAAAGGGGATCCAGAAGCTTCGGCTAATTGTCAGGGTTTCAAGAGCTTTATTGGAACCGTGTCCGCCCAAGGCTCAGATAGCCGAAACTGAAGTTTGACTCTCTGACCCCTGGTAGATACCGGTAAGTTGCAACATGGCTCATCCCAAAATCCCCCACCCTCACATTCCCACAATATCAGCATAACAAAGCATGGTGCGAACAGAAATATTGTTTAAGGTCCACTCCTTCAGAAGAAGGCAGGTAAGAGTGGACGGTTAAGCTCGATTGACTGGCGTAGTGGCGTAGTGGCGTAGTGGCTAAGAGCAGTGGCTAAGAGCAGGTGCACTCTGATCTGGAGGAACCAGGTTTGATTCCCAGCTCTGCCGTTTGAGCTGTGGAGGCTTATCTGGTGAATTCAGATTAGCCTGTGCACTCTCACACATGCCAGCTGGGTGACCTTGGGCTAGTCACAGTTCTTCGGAGCTCTCTTAGCCACACCTACCTCACAGGGTGTTTGTTGTGAGGGGGGAAGGGCAAGGAGATTGTAAGCCCCTTTGAGTCTCCTATAGGAGAGAAAGGGGGATATAAATCCAAACTCTTCTTCTTCTTCTGGTTACATGCAAGCAGGGGGAGATGGCCTTCGCCTCGAGCGAAGATCATGGCTGGGCCAGCTGTGGCCCTGATGCGGACATGCAATTTGCCAGGCTGAGAATGGCGAGGCCTGACGTAACTTCAATAGTCCCCTCCCCAGGGGAAAAAGTTTTTTGTGGCCCTGAATCATTTCTGTCTTATCTGGATTCAGCTTGTCCGGCTCTAGTTCCGAAGCCCTGGTTCCAAATCAAGATCATCTTGAGACTCCAAGAACAAAATATAAAGAGCTGGGTGGTTGTCTATATGTCGATGACCTAGTTTTTATTGTGTAGCCACTTCTTTATCTTGTGTGCTCCAGTTGTTTCGTTAAGCCATTTTAGTAAAAATTGTTGGGTCATGATAAATATTATGGTATCTTACGTGTTGTGTGACTTTTAAATTGTGCTGTCACATAAAACATTTTAATGGCATCTTTCCACTTGGTAAGACTCTCCAAGAGGCAAACATTTGAACAATTGTAAACAACATTTAAAATTACAAAACAAATCAATGAAAACACATAAACAAACAATGCCAGGAAGTGGAAGGTCAATGGCTGTTGCTGGGGGCTACGACAAACAGCAGTCTTTGCTTGCTTTCGGAAGACGCTGACACAGGGTGGCAGGTGACTCTCATTGCGAAGGGAGTTCCACAGTTTTGGTGCCTTAACCGAGAAAGTCCTTTCTCAGGTTGCCCCCTACGCAGCCTCAGGTGGAGGGGACAACTGAAGCAGGGCCTCCGAAGATAACCAGAGTGTGGGGGTAGGATCATAAGGGAGAAAGTGGACATTAAGGTATGATGACCACTTTGGTTATCTTTGTTCTAAATAAGTAAAATGACCTGCCCCATTCCAACCCTGTATGGGAGGTCAGTGGTCTTCCCCCTTTGAGGGTAGTTAGCTCCTAAGGCTGCTGTAGGAAGAGGCAGAATAGCTTCCAGCTACAAGGCCTTTTAGCCAAGAGGCCCAACCCACTGACTGTTATCTTTGACCATTTTGTTTCAGATTATCAACTCCGGACTCACTAGCCTTGTCGCCTTGGGGCCTTGAACAACCTCTAAAATTGATGCCTAGAGAACAGTTTAATCCGCCCATGCCTTCTTTGAAGCACACCATCTGTGTCCTTCTAAAAATGTTGTCCTGGTTATTTCTTGGCCTCCTTGCAGCTACACAGGGGATCAGTTGTTGGACTATGCTGTGCAGCGTCTGAAAGGAAAACAAGAGCCCCGCTGTTGATATTTTTGTGCTACTTCCCTGCCTGAACTGGGATTGCTTCTGGTGAAATGTCAGCATGCTCTTGCTTATCAGAGTCCCCCGGTAGTGAGCTTTTTGGGAATGTTTGTCCTCTGGAGCGCATCAGACTAAGAACATTACTCCCTTTCGATTTGGCCTGGCAGCTCGGGCGGCAAGCGATCAGTTCTGCCTTGCCTTGTAGGTCACAAATAGAAGATAATTCAGCCCATTGAAAGCTGGAGCTTCCATTTCCTTTGATTAGATATGGATTCCTGTTCTGATGCAGGTTGAAGAGGAAGCAGGAAAGGGTGCAGAGAACTCGGCCTAGAAGTCTGTATTCCACTGTCAGTTCAGGGCTTGGATTCTCTGTGAAGTTATAACTTGTTTTCTCCACTTCACTATCTATAAAGTGAGAATATAAACTGCCTGCTTATGGGATCATTGTGAAGAGGAGTGAGACAGGTGACTACTTTTTCCTTCTGAGATAATGATAAATTATAAATGCAAGTGAAATCAATATATTGTAAGAGGGTGATGGTTATAATGTGTATCATTATATACATCACTTGCCTTTTGTTTTGCTGTGCTGTCTGTTTCATTGGCCTGAGCCCTGAGCCCTGAGCCCTGCTCCACAATAAACCACACTCGTTGGTGATTATTCTAGCTCCTCTGTTGGCCAGTTTCTGCAAACCAAGTGCTTATTTAATCATTGTAGGCTGAAGCCCTAGTTATATTTTTACAGAAGTCCTAGAATCATAGAGTTGGAAGAGACCACATGGGCCATCAAGTCTAACCCCCTGCCATTCGGGAAGACATAGTCAAAGCATTCCTGACAGTTGGCCATCCAGCCTTTGTTTGAAAACCTCCAAAGGAGACTCCACTACACTCAGGGACAGCACGTTCCACTGTTGAACAGCCATGACTGTCAGGAAGTGCTTCCCCTCGTGTTTAGGTCAGAATCTCTCTTCAGGTACCTTGAATCCATTCCTCCTTGTCCTGGTCCCTGAAGCAGCAGAAAACAACCTTGCTCCCTCCTCAACATGACATCCCTTCAAATATTTAAACATGGCTATCATGTCCCCCCTTAATCTTTTCTTCTCCAGATTAAACATACCCAACTCCCTAAGTCTCTCCTCTTAGGACATGGATTTCAGATCCTTTACCATTTTGGTCACCTTCCTCTGGACCTGTTCCAGCTTATCAAGATCCTTCTTGAATTGCGGAGCCCGGAAGTGGACACCGGATTCCAGGTGAAGTCTGACCAATGCAGAATGGAGAAGCTCCATGATGTCCCTGATGCTGTTTTTGGCATTCTTAAGAGCCAGCCTGGTAAAGTGCCTGACAGCTGTGGATGCTAATCTGGACAAGGTTGACCCCACTGTGCGGAAGCCCCCGTCAGCCGGGCCTCAAGCACAGCCAGGAGCCTCACAGGACGCAGGCAGAGCTGGCCCAAGTCAGCAGTCGCGCGCCAGAGTGGTTGCAGAAGCACCTCGGCCACTGAGGGCCAGCCTAGCCGTCCACCCCCAACTCGCCTGAGCCTGGGAGGCAGCTGAGGATTTGCACCCAGTAGGAACTGCACTCTAAAAGGTGCAGCGCCCACTCGGAAGCCCCCAGGTAGTGAGTCAGCTCGGGATCAAGACTGAGCCACAGCACAGGGTTATAAGATGCCTTCTGCTGCATCCCTTGGAATACAGACCAGATGGCCTGACCCCTCTTGGCAATCCCTTGCCTGCCTCTTACCAGACCTGCTTGGACTCTTTCTCTGGACTCAGAGTAAGACGACTCTCTCCCTCTCTTGCCTGCTGTGCCTGCTGTTTGCTGGAGCCTGACTCCCTGGGAGCCCGGCAGGCCAGGGCACAGGGAGACAAAACAGCTGTGTGGGAGGGTGGACTCTGTGGCATGATACGCTGCTGAGACCCTTCCCCTTCCTGAATTCAGCCTTTCCCAGGTTCCACCTCCCAAATCTCCAGGAATTTCCTAACCTGAAGTTGGCAACTCAGTACTTTGTACATGGGGAATTCTGCAGTGAGGTATCATTTCAGAGGACTTTTAAGCTCCTGCCATTGACCCCCTGACAATATCTGCTTCTGTGTAGTCTGAAGCTCATATTTGTTTTTGAAATCCTCTTCCTGATTAAACCAATTTATGGCTTTGAATTTGATGCACAGTTCACATGGAGGCCAACGCCCAGAGGCCGGGCTCTCTGGAACGCCATTTCTGAAGATGTTGATGACTACCTCATCAACCGCAAAGCCCTCCTGCAAGAGCTGTCTGTGATACCAGACATATGGCAAGTTCCCCCCACCCACCCCCCATGCCAACCCCAGGAGAGTGACAATGCTCCCAGCAACAAATCTGAGAGGTGCCCTCGGAGCAGTGTGGCAAAACAGGCCTGGTTTGACCTGCAGGCTCTGTTCCACCCAGCCCTCCCCCTCCCCCCTCCTTCTGGGTTCCCCCCTCCCCCCTCTCTCTCCCTCCCTCTCCAGAATCAAAGGCCAAGGGAATGCTAAGTTCATGGTCAATGGACTCCACCCAGACACAGGATTTGCATTCACGAATACTACTGCTGCTGCAGGGAATGCAAAGGTAAATGGACTGGAAACCCCCCCCCCCCCCAGCAATACAATGCACTCAATCACACCTTTGCATAGCAACCCAAACACTTACCGATTGGTTCCCCA
Source organism: Sphaerodactylus townsendi (assembly GCF_021028975.2). Lineage (NCBI taxonomy): Eukaryota > Metazoa > Chordata > Lepidosauria > Squamata > Sphaerodactylidae > Sphaerodactylus > Sphaerodactylus townsendi. Next base: position 122,239,483 of record NC_059431.1, read on the forward strand.
CCCTGGGACGTGGATAATATATACCCCACTAAACATTCCCTTCTCACTGGACACAGTGTGTAACAGACTTCCCTCTGTGATACACCTCTGAAGATGCCAGCCACAGATGCAGGCGAAAACATTGGAAACAAGATCTACCAGACCATGGCCACAAAGCCCGGAAAACCCACCACAACCAATAGCTGAAAATGTTGACAAAAACTGTAGTTCATAGAGAAAATGCAGAACTACCACCTCCCCGAACACTGCTCGAGGGCAGCCTGTATTTGGATGTTTGAGAGTGGGTGAAGTGGCGCAGGGGCCCTGCAAAGTCACACTTGCCAAAATAACAAAGTCAAAACCCGTGCCACCATGTCATGAAATTGAACTACTTCCATTACTTTTGACTTGTATTTTCTTACACTGTTGACATTAATGTACCCTTTTCCTTTGTTATCTAATCTTTTTTGCATGCCCCCAAATGTTCTGGCATGTACCCCGGAGGCGAATGTATTGAGGAAGGTTTGGCATGGAATGGCAGTCAGTCGGCAGTACTAAAACTAGGCAGATCAAGAGTCTGATTTGCATAAGTTGGGATTTCAGGAAATCAATAGACCCGTGGAGAGGGTTTAGACCACTTGGAGGTTGAAAACCCTAGAAGTGTTTTGTTTTGCGTGGTCCATAACTTTTACAGTTCTTTTCCAAGATGTTTTGTTTCTTGCTAGGATACCACACTAGAGACAATATGTCTACCTCATAACATGCTGAGATTATTCATTCATCTATTTTATCATGTTATTTTAATTTTGAAAGGAATAATTATTGATATACTTTACTTGAATTCATGATTGTGTTTTGTATTAGATCCCCTGACAAAGCCAACTGTGAAACGTGCATAACAGTAAAAGCCCTGCCGTACCCAGTAATGCATGCCAAGCGACAACACTGTGTTTCACCAGCAACTCACACCAGTAAAAATAAAGCTTTATTGAAAGAAATCCAGTAAGTTACTCAAAGCAAATAGAATTTCAGCTGGACATAGACAGGAACTATTCAAACAATGAAAAGGGATGACTTTGGTTTGAACTGGCTTATTGGATTTTTAGACTGCCCTTTCCTAGCAGGCTCAAAAATAGGACGTGTTTGGAATGATAAACTCTGCTGTGAAGTCCCAGCTCCACGGGTAGCCCTCGTGGAAATAGTGTTGGACCATTGCCTCCCACAGTGATGTATCACCTGAACGAACGCAGCCGCGGCTTCCGTGCAGTTTCGGTGGACCTGTTCGTTCAGGTGATGTGACACTGAGAAACGTCCGTGCGGCTTCCCCTTTGGGCACTTTCACGCAGGACGAGCGCTGCCCTTCGCAAGTGGGTTTTCCTGCGTGGTAGGGCAAGGTCCACTTTGCAGACCGTCTGTGCACGCAAACGGGACCGGGCCAGTCTGGGGGTTCCCTGGAACGACGGCGATCAGCCCTCCTGCAGAGAGTGGGTGCTTTTGGAGGGGGGACCTCCACGGCGCTGCCCCCCCCTCCAGGAGTCCCCCAAACTGGACCTGGCTATCCTGCCCCGCCCCCCCCCCCCAATACCGGGAGCCAGCAGGGGCTTCTCCCCGCCCTGGAGCCCCTGCGTTTCTGCGGCCAGTCGCCCGGGCTGCTGCTCCCTCCCCTCCCACTCCCCGCAAAGGGGGGGGGGAACCGGAGCTCCACACCGGCCGGGGGGACCCGCGCGACCCGGCCTCTTCCCGCCCGAACTGGCATTTGAATCGCGTGGGCCCGCCCTGGAGACCGCCGATCGCCAGCCAATCCGGAAGCGGGAGGCGAGGCGGCCGGCCTCCAATTGGTCGCGGCGCGGGAAAAGAGGGCGGGGAGAGAACGCCGGGCCGGCTACAATGTCTCCACGGGCGCCGCACAACAAACAGCGACTGGACACGTGGGGGCGGGGCCAGGCGGGGCGGGGCGGGGCGGGGCATTGTCGGGGCCGGCTTGACAGGCGCCGGGACCGCGGAGCCGCCTGGCCGGGAGGAGTCCCGCATAGCCGCGGCGGGCCCCTGAGCATGTGCAGAGCGCTCTCCGCTCACCCTTGCCTGTAGGGGTCGGCGTGGAGATGCAGCCGCCGGGGCGGGCGGAGGTGCGCGGCGGAGACCGGCTGAGCGGGGCCGCCGCCCGGGGAGACCTGGCCGAGGTGCGGCGCCTCCTGTATCACGAGCTGGTGCCGCCGAACTCGCCCAACCGCTTCGGCCAGACGGCGCTGCAGGTAGCAGACCCGGTTCTCACGTGCGGGTCTTGGGCCGCCTCTTGCCCGGGAAGCTCGCCTGGGCCGCCGGGGAGGGGGCCGCCCTCAAGGCGTGGTCCGATCCAGGCCAACCCGGGCCGGCCCTTCTGCTGCGGGGCTGCTTATTGGGGTCGTGGGAAACGGTGTCCCCCCTCCCTCCCCACTCTTTTCTCCCCATGTCTCTGGCTTTGCTCTTCGGGCCCAACCGGTTTGGCCTTTACCCGGCTTGCTAAGGGTGCTTTGGAAGAGGGTGGAAATCCTGGCTGCCCCAGCAGTGATATTCCAGGGTTTCATTTGTTTACTTTTTATTTTATATTGTATTGCTGTCACGTTGCAGCGGACTTCTGGTGACCCCATCGGATTTCCTAGACCAGAGATGTGCAAAGGTGGTCTGCCTTCACCTGCCTTTGGGTCACCCCCCACCCCCATCAGCATTTGTCTACATACAAAGCAGGGGTGTGTGTGTGTGTGTGTGTGTGTGTGTGTGAGTGAGAGACAGAGACAGACTCATGGGGAAAGCTTCAGCTTCTCCTGGGCATGTGCCGAGTACCCAGTTCAATCCCTTGCATCTCCATTTTTAAAGGACCAGGCAGTGGATGGTGTGAAAGATGGTGGGAAGGCCCTGGTGGGAAGACCAGCGGCTGCCAGCCTGAGCAGGCACTACCGCTGTTGATGAATTGACCGTCTGATGCAGTGTGAGACAGCTTCGGGGGGAGGGGGGAGTAGAGAACTTTAATGCTGAAGAACTGGACAGCCCTGCAGTGTTTTAGAACCTGCTGAGATGCTCTTTTGAGGTTGCTTCTTTCGGCCAGATTACGGCTCTGAATTCCTGCCTGTCCCACCCGACCACGCTGGTCTGTGGATTCTCCTGATATCCCTTCTGCTTTCCGGTCTTCCCCTCAGGTCATGATGTTTGGCAACATCTTCATAGCTCAGGAGCTTCTGAAGCAAGGGGCGAGCCCCAACATCCAAGACAAGTCAGGCACGGCCCCTGCCCACGATGCCGCCCGCACGGGCTTCCTCGACACCCTGAGCGTCCTGGTGGAACACGGTGCTGATGTGAACCTACCGGACACCACGGGCTCTCTGCCCCTGCATGTTGCCGTCCGGGAAGGACACGTCAATATTGTGCGCTTCCTGGCACCTCGCTCTGATCTGCGCCACCAAGACACCGAGGGACAGACTCCGTTGGAGCTGGCACAACAGCTGGGGTTGACGGACATCCAGAGCATCTTGGAGCAGCAGTTCCCCAGCACTGCCTGACCTGGCCCTTTCTTGGCCGGGAGGGTTGGCCTCAGCACTGAGTCAGCCTTGAGCCCCGGAACAGAGGCGGCCTCTTCTGTCCTTCCTACCTCATGCTCCGTGTTCCATTACCTTTAGTGTTGTTTCTATTTATATGATGTTTGTGGGTTCTCTTCTCTTGCTTCTCAATCCTCCCATGCTTTTGAATCTTCTCACTTCCCTGGCACTGAAGATGCATGCAGTTTGCTTTGATCTTCTGATTCTTCTTCTTCTTCTGATCTCTCCTTTCTGAGGACCCTCCAGTCGTTCCCAGTAGCCTCATATTAGCCTTATGTTGGCTGCCGTAAAGAGCCCTCGAGGGACCAGCCGGGTGTCTCTGCGTGGCCGGGGATACTTCTGCTCCCACTCAGCTTTTTGAGAAGCAGTCGCCTTCTTGTACCTGTTATTTCTCTCTTTGATTTTTCTCCTTATAGATAATAACTTTTCCAAGATGTTGTACTTGTTTTTGGTGTGCTGGGCAGGAATGCCAGCTGCCTTCCGTACCAGGTGAAATCGGACAGAAGGCTTCGCCAGATGTTGGCTGTTATTTTGTACTCTGCATTTACAGGGTGTGTGTGTGGCCTGACCCCGTTCCTTCACACAGTTCCAGAATTCACTTAACACTGAACCACACAGAATTTTATCTCCCTATCATTGCTGAAGTTGTCCATCCACTCTGTGAGCTTGTGCTAATTTGTGGTATCTTGTGGCCCCCGGAGTCAGAGCAACGGTTTCCCCCGTGCCTCTGACCAGCTGTTTCTGCCCACACAGGTATTGAAAGTGTTCAGAATATGTTATATTTGAAATGTTTTATGCTTGATAATTTTTAATCAGCTTGTTCCCTGTAATGAATTTGTGGATCTGAGCTATGTATATAGTAGATTTCTAAGGAAGGAAATTTTTATTTTTATTTATTGTGATTTGCAAAGGTTTGTTTTATGGAATGATGAATTTACTTATTAAAAAAAACTGTGAAGTCTGTGGCTTGTTGGACTGGTAATCTTTGGAGGGTTTTTTCTAAGGTGAAATGTCTTTAATGCCTCCTGACCTTGTTGAGAATTTGGCCATGTTTCCTTGAAGTGTGCCCATGCCGCTATTATTCAGCATTGTTAGTAAAGCTTTGGATTACAGGATTCCCACAGCTTCGCACACAGGACTGCAGCCCTGATTTTTTGCCGTTCCATTGCAAGAGCATTCCACTATGCTGAAATCTGGCTATTCAAGAACCACTCTGCTAGATTGGACCAAAAAAGTCCATCTAAGTCAACCATCCTGTTTCCCTCAATGGAGAAGTGAGTGTTTCACTTGTTGCAAAATGGAGTACCTGTCACCCCTATGTATCTTTTAAGGCCATCTAAGCGAGGGCCTTCCCCCCATCTTGGATCATTTATACCATGTATAAATGTGACAGGTGGAAAAATACCGGAGCTTTTGCATTGAAGTCATGGGCTCACTTTTATCTCAAGCTGAAAATTTTTAAAAACTTTTTTTTGCAGTAGAGGGATTTTAAAAACTTTTTTTTTTTTTTGCAATGGGATCGGATGCAGGAACTCTGCCAAACTCTAGGATCCCGCAGCGTTATTGTCCAGACTTTTTAAAATCCTGAATTCCTTTCAGGGTTAAAAATATCTTGTAATGCTTCTGTGCTCATTGTTGCCCTGAGCAGGGCGCCGTGGCCAGGTTTTGTGGGAAAGTAGATAACGGTGATCCGTATCTCATCCTCGGGTCACAGGCAGGGCATGAGAAGAGTGGTGCCCTCTTTCCGCGGAACAACCCGCTCTGATTAGCCTGACAGAAAGTTCTCCAGAGCCACTCAGGGATCCCCCAACGTGGTGCCAGCCATAGATGTGGGTAAAACATTAGCAGCAAAACCGACCAGACTATGGCCACACAGCCTGGAAAACCCACAACTGCTGGTTGATCCCAGCCATGAAAGCCTTTGACAGTACTTTAAAGATCAGAGCTAGAGGAGATCAGCTATGTTGGTCTGCAGTAGAAAAGCGAGATTCAAATCCAGTGGCACCATAAAGACCAACAAGGCTTCCGGCATGTAAGCTGTCAAGAGTTCCCATCTTTGGCTGTGCCTCGCTCTGCCATAAAGGTTTCTGAATTTGTATGCGCTGCACCTTCCTAGTCAGGATGGGTTTCATGGTGACATGGCAGGACAGTGTTTGTAGAAAGCCCCATAAGCCCCTGTGACCAAATCTGGAGCCTGTTTGCCCTTGTGATGGCTTTATAAAGACTGCTGTAGTTCTTGTAGGCTGCAGAGGCCCACTTCACCCAGGTATGGGAAGAGGAGCTTTACTCTTCCCAGCTGTGCTACCTGATTCATCAGCTGGAGGTCTAAAATACTGCGGGAGAAAAGACGTTGGAGAGGTTTTGTACCAGGCAGGCACTGAAGAAAGGGATGTATTGGATTCTCTGGAATAAGGTGGCTGTGAAAAATGAAAGCAACTTTGCAAAGTGACAAATGCAGGCGTACGGTCAGTAACCTAGCACTTATCTCCTGGAATGCTGAGCCAGCTGCTGGGTGCCGCACCCACTGGCACGGGCGAAGGAAGCAGGCAGACATCCTGCCGAGGCAGCTGTCTGCCTTTTGGCCAAGCACGCCAGCATGCATGCCGTGTGTGGCTGCAGATGACAGGCCGAGAGAGACAGCAGGGGCTTTAAACGGGAGAACAGCTGAGCCTCTTTGCTTCTTCAGGATGGGAAGCCGTGCCCAATAGGCGGCATCTGCCAGGAAAGCACCAACTGCTGAGCAAGGGGACAACAGCCGCTGTCTGCTGGAAGGGGGCAGGCGGGGCTTTAACTAAGCCGTTCCTGAAATATCTGGGGCTGAGGAGAAGCTCCCTCTCTGACAGGGCAGACTTTGGCCCAAACATAGCTACGGAGTATCTGGGGCAGGTAAAAGTTCTTGGGCCACAAGTTGTTTATTTATTGTTTATTTACTAGCCACCATCCTTACAGAGCACAAAGGCAGCTTACAATACAAAAAAATGCATAAAATGCACAACCCCCTCCCACGCATAAAAATCAAAATTTTAAATCACAACTGACTACTATTAAACTGAACCAAGTGTGGTCCTAAATTATACTGTCCTTAACTATGTCCAAAAGACTGAAAGTGAGGGGGCTTGGCCTGTGCACATTCTTGGGAAAGTTATTCCATATCTCTGGGGCAGCCACCAAAAAGGCCTTCTCTTGTGTACCTACCAAATAAGCTTCTTTAATTGGTGGGATAGTGGGGAGGATGGTGTAGTGGTTAAGAGAAAGTGGTCTCTAATCTGGAGCACCAGGTTTGATTCCCCACTTCTCCACTTAAGCAACGGACTCTTCATCTGGTGAAATGGGTTTGTTCCCCTGCTCCTATACATGAAGCCTGCTGGGTAACAGTTCTCTCCAAACTCTCTCTGCCCCACCCACCTTACTGTTGTGGGGAGAGGAAGGGAAAGGAGTATTTAAGCCACTTTGAGTCTCCTTAAAGGTAGAGAAAAGTGGGGCATATATCCAAACTCTTCCTTTTTTTCCTACCTGTGAAAAGCATAGAGGTGGGTGGGGGAAAATGGTAATTCAAATACTCCAGTCCCAAGCCAAGTCAGCCTTTTACTAAACATCTTCTCAAAGTAAAATGTATATGATTGCATGATACTACTTTGCTTTTGCTCTGCTGTTTTGTAACTGTTTCAGCATTGGTGTATATTATACCATTTTTTTGCATTGTTTCTAATTTATTATTTTTATTTATTTACTTTTTTAAAGGCTATACCCCAACTATATATAGGACCTCCAGGCAGCTACAAAATTAAAAACACAACAACACGCAAAAGTTAAAATCCCAACCCTAGCCCTCACCCCCCCTCCCACAAGCAGCATCATAAAGGGGGCATCCAGGATGAAGGGGAAAGGCTTCACTAGGGCCGTTTCCGCACGGCCCATTTATGACGGCCTGGGGGCGCCAAAAAAGGCGCCCCCAGGCCGCCGTTCGCACAGGCGCCGCTGCTGCAACGCAGCAGCGGCGACCTGAATGCGCTTCCCTCCCCCCAGGGCGGCCTCAGGCCGCCCTAAACAACAACCCTTTAAAGGGTTGTTGTTGGGGAGGGAGCGTCTTCCCATGGCGGTCGCTGTTGGAAGAATGCTTAGCCTTCCCCTCCCTCCCAGGCCAGAAGAGTCTCACCTCCCACCTCCAGAGGGTCGGGAGGGGCATGCATGGCCCGCCCACTGTCCTACCGCAGGCTCCAGGAGGACACCCAGGCGGGGAGGGAGGAGGGGGAAGGCCTCCCGTCTTGGAGTCAGCCTGCTGCCTGCCGGCCTCCGCTTCTCCCGTTCGCATGCTTGCATGCGAACGGGCTTGCGCCCCCATGCCGCCCGCACTCTTGGCGGCGTGGGGGCGCAAGGAGGCCGTGCAGAAACGGCCTAGGTGTTTAAACCCATACAGGGCGGGAACCAGGTCTACTTCTGAGGGGAGGTTATTCCAAATCCTGGGGGCAATAACAGAGAAAGTTCCACCCCCTGTATCTCACTGGGGGGGGGGGGTACCATAAAAAGAAGAAGAGTTGGATTTGTATCCCCCCTTTCTCTCCTGAAAGGAGACTCAAAGGAGCTTACAAACTCCTTTCCCTTCCCCCCTCACAACAAACTCCCTGTGAGGTAGGTGGGGCTGAGAGAGCTCCGAAGAACTGTGACTAGCCCAAGGTCACCCAGCTGGCGTGTGTGGGAGTGCCCAGGCTAATCTGAATTCCCCAGATAAGCCTCCACACCTCAAACAGCAGAGTGGGGAATCAAACCCAGTTCCTCCAGATTAGAACACACCTGCTCTTAACCACTACGTGCACTGCTGCTCCCCCGGACAGGGTCACATGGGTGTCGGCGTTCCTTTAGGCAGGCAGGGCCGAAGCCGTGTGGGGCTTTGTATGTTTGTGATCTGGCCCCATTGCATTGGTCATTGGTCATTCACATTGTGGGGCCAGGACCGCATCTCTGGTCCTGCTCGGCTGAATTAGTTCAAGACTAAGTTAGAAAACACCCAAGAAGCAGTTTTGAAACAGAAGATAAGTTTACTGGACAGCATAAGTATCTGACCAGGGTGTCCCCTTTAGTAAGAGGCGCCCCCCACTTCATACAAAAGGACCAATTTTATAGACACAGAATTTAGAAAGTTACAGAAGGTGAACTCTCCCTTCTGGGTGGCTCTCGAAAGAGACACACCCAGCCTAGGAAGAACCTTAGTTTTTATAGATACAGAGTTCATCCCCTTAAGTTTCACGTACATAATCCATACCCCTTTCACGTGCTATAAGCATGAACCTTAAAATCCCATTGGATAGATCTGTCTCCTGGTCACAGTAAGACAGTTTCTATTCTACGTGTCACATTCCTTCTGTTAGTCAAACGCTGCATGCTGTTAGCTCATGTACCTCTACCCATATGCAAAGGGCTGCAAAAAACTAGCCTCTTGTCTCCAAGAAAAACCTGTTTTCTAAGTTTGCTCCCAGAGAGAGATATGTCCTTAGGGTATGCAGCATTCTTTAGGATCATAAAACTTCCCTTCAATTCCGCAGTTTGAAATGTTAAAACATAATTTTAACAGATTATACAATTATTGATTCCAACACAATTATAGTGAAATACTAATACATGTGAATCTCTCATTATCATTTCTGTGTTCATTTAACATATATAGAAAAACACTTTTTAATTTAACTAATCACATTCATGTAGCTATTCTAACAAAACAAAGTTATAAAATGCATATGTCTTCTGTCACGTTGGCCCTTAGTGACAAGATCTTAAAGATGTTATCTTTGCTTGCCTGCATAATCACTAGCAAGCTTGTAAAATGCCTTTTGACCTGTTGCAAACAAGCAATCTTGCTGGTCACTATTCAGAAGCTCCCATTTTGTTTCTTCATATCTTTGGTTCGTATGACTTTCCATATTCCTTAATCAAATACAATTTATAGACATTCTGGCCCATCTCCACAAAATACTCTCGCTATTTGCACGAGTTGTCCCCATGGGTGTCATCTACCTTGAGCCTCAGCAAGAAAGGCAGGCTACAAATAAATGCAAGTGAAAGGGACTGTTTTGTGCTCCATCGTGCAAAGAAGTCCCTACAACAGGGGTTGTAGGGACTTCTCTGGCCCTCCAGAAATTCATGAACTACGATTCCCATCAGCCTCTGCCAGCATAACGCCCCCTCCTTCTACCCTCCCCTCTGGGAAAAGCTCAGTTTTCAAACTATTATTTTTATGTGGTTCTAGCCACTGTCGTAAACTGAAGTGGTCCCAGGGTCTGGGATGTGTCAGTAAACTAGACTTTTCCCTGGGTGTGATTTGAAGGCACATTCTTAGTAACATCACTGTCTAAATTGCTAATAGATCTGATCAGTGCTTTCTTGGGAGTCCTGCTGGAAATCTTAAATATTCTCTGCATGGAAGAAAATTGTGGTATATATGAAATAGTAAATAGCATATTGTGTTTTGAATCTAGGTTATTATAGTTAATGAGACCCAGGTATCAGGCATTTATTATAGCCAACTGATACACTGGCACAGAATAGGGTGGAGAGAACAGAATTGTTTACAGAGGTTATTTACTATCCTCTTTACATTTGATCCATCACTGTAATCACATACACACTAGAACAATATATCTGTGGTGTTTTTACAGGTTTGGGCTCCAGGGGTGTAGATTTTGGACTGGTGGGAGGGAAAGAAACTGGGAATGGAATCTGGCGTTGAGCAGGGGCCTTCAGTGATGGACGGGTTGCACTCTGCAGCTGGCCACTAGGGTTTTTTTAATAAAAAAATTTAATAAATTTTTTATTGTATAGTATAATTATGTAACAGATACATGCTATACTTTTAATCAGCCTATACATTTCCCCCTTTTTCTCCTTCCCCCCTCCCCCTCCCTTCCTCTTTTTTGTTTTTTTCATGCAAGCAGCAGAAAGTTCATTCTTCTTATTCTTTTTTCCCCTATTTTTCTTCGTTAAATCCAGCTTCTCTCATCCATTTCTCAAAGATTGACCATATCTTCATAATGTCTCTTAGTTTTTCTTGCCATAACATATTTTGTCATCATCTCAAAAATTTCTAACTGTATTTCTTCCCAAACATATTCCAACCATTTTGAGATTGTCCATTTCTTTTTATCTTTCCATCCCAATGCAATCAACATGTGTGCAGCTCTAATCATAATCTTGTACATTGGTCCATAACTTCTATTCACCCTTTATTCTTCAATTACACCTGCCATTAATAAATCATTTTTTAAATCAATTTTAATTTTGACTAATTTTTCTACATACTTCAAAACATTTCCCCAAAACTTTTTTACCTCCTTACATTCAATCCACATGTGGGTGTAGTATGTTCCCAGTTCGCCACAGTGCCAACATCTTGGGCATAATCCCTTAATCATATAGGCTAGCTATATTGGGGTTCTATACCATTTAAGAATTATCTTTCTCTCCAGTTCTGCATATTTTTCTATCTTTATCTTATTCTTGCTATCTATAATTCTTTCTATTTTTTTGCTATCAAACAGTTCTTCCTTCTCCCATTTTCGTTTCAACATTCTCATCATAAATCTCTTATCTTCCATCATGTAGTTATATACGGATCCCAATATCTTTCCTCGTGATTTTTCATGACTTTTCAGCCATTGTGCCATAATACATTCACCTTTTATTCTGTAATTCTTTAATCTTTCCCAAATCCCTCTTAATACCAACCAATTCTCCTTCCCTCCAATTTCTATAACATTTTGTAATGGAATAACTTCCCCTTCTTTAACTAAATCAGCTGCTTTCAGTATCCCTTTTTCCTTCAACTTTTTTATAGCTTTCTGTCCCTCGTTTCCGACCATGCTTGCTACCGGTGCACTGTCCAGGATGCCAGGCATCCATTTCGTCCTCCATTTCTCCCATATTTCCATGTTAACCGTTCTTGGGCCTATTACTTTTTGTTTTACTTTTTTGGGGCCCAAAATGGCGAGAGTAGATTATGTTGTCATAAGGCCCTTTAAGGCCCTTTGCGGCCTGGGGCCCTCATACCTATGAGATCACCTTCCCCCATGTCCTGATCTAGCCTCTCCATTCAGCAAAGGCAAATTTACTGGTGGTCCTGTTACCACTGCTGCTCGGGTAACAATAAGTGATTTCAGCTCAAGCAACGTAGTGAGGTGCAGGAAGCCGGTGTTTCTTCAAGGCAAAGTATTTTATTTGGAAGTGGTGGTGACAGCTCAGGCAGGAGAATCACGCTCTTGAAATCAAGCGCAAGAACTTTTATACAAATACATCAAAGAGGGCAAAGGGGGAGGTAAAGGGGCAGGTAAGGGGGCAGGCCCCTCACTTTACACCAATACAGAAACATCGATACAAAAGAAAGATACAATTACAACTTTTGTGAATGGGATCACGAAATCCCGCTGTCAAGCGTCTTCCCGCAAGACTTCACAATGGTGCTGAAAGGAGAACGGAGAAGGTCCATTCATAGAAATGGGTGTTACTGTGAGGCGTTGTCGGGGCACGGATTATCAGATGGCTGTTTCCTTCAGTTATGACCTGAGGCTCCCGCACCTCAGTTCCGCAACAAAGGAGAGTTCAAACTGTCCGATGGTGGTCCCGACACGTCTTCCAACGGCTGGGACCTCTGGGTGCTGCCATCAGATTTAATTTGCAAAACCAAAGGGGTCTTTGTCTTTGCTGAGGAGTCGGCTGGGTGTTGGTCTAAGCTGAATTCCTTGTCCCTTAATATCAGCTTCTACAGGCTACTGCTTTTACTAACAAACACAAATATCAAAAATAACATTTCTAACCTTAAACATTAGAGAAAACCTTTGAGAGTGCAAGCACATATACTGATAGGCAAGAATATCCTAAATAAACAATAACAAAATCTTAAATCAACCTAGCTAAAATATAAACCTAGACAACGGGCAAATAGTAAATTCAACACTAAAGGGCTTTCATTATATCCTAAGAGGCGCAAAGGCAAGAGGGAAACCATATAACATTGGCACAATCGCATATTTACGTCCTTTGCAAGCCTTATGGAGGCATCTGAGCCACACAGGTCTCTGTGTCCTGACATGGAGCTGGTGTAGTCAGGTAACTTGACTCAGGAAAATATTTTGGCTATTTTCCTGGGTGGTAACAGTCCTCCACCCAGAGGAAGGATTCAGGGCGTTCCGAAGGTTCCGTAGAACCTGTTGTTAAAATGTCCTTTTTCACTTTTTTAATACTTAAAATATTTTTATTAAGTATTAATATTTTTAATTCTTAAAGTAAAAAGTGATATTAAAAATATATTTTTAATACTTTTTAACAGTCATTATTTGAATCCCACCACCATCGGAACCTGTTGTTAAAATGTTTGAATCCCACCACTGCCTCTGCCCCTCTATGATGCGGCTGGCTTCTACTCGGGCCAGGCTTTTATGGCTCTGGCCCCTGCCTGGTGGAACGCTCTTTCTCCAGCTGTTAAGGCCCTGCGGGACTTTGGGGAGTTCTGCAGGGCCTGCAAAACTAAGCTGTTTCACGGGGCTTTTGGGGAGGCTGGCAGCAGAGGGTCTGTCCTCCCTTGATACCTGTGTAACATCTGTTTCTAATTCCAGCAAATTGCTGGTCCTCCCTCCTGGGAGCGACCGGATGTCATCTAACAAAATATGGGCAGGTTGTATTGTTGCTACTGATTTTATTGGATTTTAAATGAATTATTCAATTTGTCTTTCTCTGCACCTTTTGCTATTTATTGTTTGTTATTGTTGGTCTGTTCACCACTCAGAGCCCTTCGGGGTACAGCGGTTTATCAAATTGAATAAACAAACAAACAAACAATAAATGGAACAGAATGCTGCTTAGCTCCTGTAATAAAACAATTGCTGGAAAATAAAGCCTTAGTTGTTTTTTGTCCCCACAAATGTTGCTCTCAGCAGGAGCTGATGTGGGTATTTGTGTTACGGGTCAAGCCAACCCTTCCCTGTATTTTTACTTCTGCCCCCTGCTTGCAAAGGTTGCACATGTGGAGGGCCAGGGTTGGACACCTCTGCCCTACGAGATCAGCGGGGCTGTCCCTATAGGGGGAGCAGGGGAGGGAATTGAGGCTCTGGCGCCTTCTTCGGCGCCCATGTGCGGACAGATGCGCCACGAAGTCGCTTTGCCAGTACCGCGCGAGGGCGGGAAGGGGGTGGGAGGCAAAAGTTCAAAAGTGCGCATGCGCCGATCCCTTACGGTGCCTGTTCCCCGTTGACCTTCCCGGAAGTTTCCCCCCACGAGGGCAAGCCCAGCGCTCTTGATGATAACGCCCGCTGCTCGCCTTTCCTTCTGATTGGTTCGAGGGACGGAAGTAAGAGCGGGAGGACGACTCCACTTCCGGTTTACCCGGAAGCGGGATCTGTAGTGGCTGAGTGGGCCGTGCCAACATGTCTGCGCCGGCGAAGCTGCGAATCAACGCTGCCTTCGCGGAGCGGTACGGCCGGTACCGGCGGCGGGAGGAGCTTCAGCGGCGTGAGTTGCCCTCTTTCTCCTCCTCCTTTCCCCGGCCTCTCCGCCGTCCTAATCCCCCTTCCCCCTCCAGTGCAGGATCGCTACGGGGACGAGGAGGCCAGCTCCGAGTCGTCGTCGTCGTCGTCGTCGTCGTCGGACGAGGCGGGGGTGAGTCGGGCTCCGTGGGGGGCGGGGGGCGCCCGTGGCGGACGGGCCTCCAGGCTCAGCCTCGGCTCCCGCCCTCTCCTCTTCCCCCTCAGGACCCGGAGGCTGACGGCGCCTTCTACCGCACGCTGGGCTGGCTGAAGACGAGGGATCCCCGCATCTACCGGCAGGACGCCGCCCAGGGCGGCGAGAAAGGTGGGCGCCCTTCCGGCAGCGGCCATTGAAACCCCGGAGTTGGGGTCTGCGTGCGAGTGTCGTGGTTTTGTTATATATTATTTTACTCACGTGTGAACACGTGAAGCACTCATATGCCGGATCGGTCAAAATCGGTATGGTCTAGATAGAACAATCAGAAATTACACTGAGGAATCCTCGCAGCAATTGCTGTCTGCTTTCAGATGACACCATTATAATACGTGTCCCAAAGTACAAGTTGTACAGCAGTACCACAAGGTGTCTGAAACGCAAACTGTAATCACACTGACAAAAATCTTGTGAATTATGTTTACATCAAGACTTTGTCTGAAAGTAGACAGCTTCAAGCTGTTTTCAACATGATTTCTGTTGGGTTGCACTTGATTCAGATGGTTGTCCATATCCTGTGTATTGAACTTATAACAAGCTGTCATCTGAAAGTAGACAGCAATTGGTGCTTGCCGTTTTCAATGTGATTTCTGTTGGGTTGTACTGAGTGTACTGATCCCCACTTGATTCAAAATGTTGTCTGCATTCTAGGGCAGGATTCTCCAACCTACAGCCCTCCAGATGTTCATGGACTGCAATTCCTCTCAGCTCTGTCCATTTGCCTTGCTTGCAGAGGCTGATGGGAATCGTAGTCCATGAACATCTGGAGGGCCATAAGTTGGAGACCCCTGTTCTACAGTCTCAGTCTGAGGTGTTCCGCATCCCTTGCTGCCTGGTTCTTTCAACTGGAGGGATTCCAGAGATTGAACTTGGGACGTTCTTCATGCCAAGCAGACGCTGTGCTGCTGAACTCCGGTCCTCCTGCGAAAGCAGCGCTTTGCACAAGAACACGCAGGGATCTGCCTTCTGCTGCGTCAGACTCGTGGTCCATCAGAATCAGTATTGTTTGCTTAGCCAGGCAGCAGCTCTCCAGGGGCTCAGGCGGATGCTCTTCCTGCTGAAACATGGCTCCTTCCTATAGTTCAGTGGTGGCGAACCTATGGCACGGGTGCCAGAGGTGGCACTCAGAGCCCTCTCTGTGGGCACGTGCAAACAGAGTCCTCCCCCCCCCACACACACATCTAGACTGGCCTGGGCCGCTGGGCTCAATTATTAGCATCAAACCGGAGACTTAGTTTTGGGGAAGCAGTGTAGGTAACCCTGTTAAGCGCTGCTAAACCCCACTGATTTTCATGCAAAGAACTAAAGCACGATTCTTTACCTGGGAATAAGCTCGGTTGCTGGCAATAGGCTTGCTTCTGAGTAAACCCTCCTAGGATCGTGATTCACCCGTTCAAAGAGTTGCACGGTTGCTTCAAAGCAAAAGAAGAAGAAGAAGAGTTTGGATTTATATCCCCCCTTTCTCTCCTGCAGGAGACTCAAAGGGGCTTACAATCTCCTTGCCCTTCCCCCCTCACAACAAACACCCTGTGAGGTGGGTGGGGCTGAGAGAGCTCTGAGAAGTTGTGACTAGCTCAAGGTCACCCAGCTGGCATGTGTGGGAGTGTACAGGCTAATCTGAATTCCCCAGATAAGCCTCCACAGCTCAGGCGGCAGAGCTGGGAATCAAACCCTGTTCCTCCAGATTAGATACACGAGCTCTTAACCTCCTACGCCACTGCTGCTCCCATCGACTACCACCAAGCTTACTCCTGAGTAACACACACCTCGAAGCCAACCATTTTTTCTAAACTAAAACCTCAGTATTCAGGTTAAATTGCCATGTTGGCACTCTGCAATAAATAAGTGGGTTTTGGGTTGCAATTTGGGCACTCAGTCTCGAAAAAGTTTGCCGTCACTGCTATAGTTCGTGTCTTTTTTTCTGGCCTTATAGGAGCTCTCAAGGCAGCTAATGATGTAAAATGTGCATGATAAAATAATATTTTAAGGCCGTGAAAAATCTCACCCTCACACTAATTTTATTGGGGAGGAGTCTGGGTTGCAATGCCGCGGAGACTGGTGTTAGTACCAGAAGGGAATATTTCCTGTTATTAAAACTCCTCTCAGGCTGAAAACCAGTGATGTCAGGGGGCAGAGGTTTTTCTCCTCCCTCCAACACTGGTTTTGTTTGAGTGGGCTTCTTCGTGCTTCATTTGAAATGGAGCAACCCGTTCTTCTACCTTGTTTCTGCCTCATTCTTATGTATGTTTCAGTCTGGCCTTATTCTCTTGGAAGTTTCCAGTTGGTTCACTATGTTTGGCTTGGTCCTCAGAGTCCTCATCGGGAAGCGAGAATGAGAAACCACACGTGAAGAAGAAAGTGAAGCCCATGTACCTGAAGGACTACGAGAGGAAGGTCATTTTGGAGAAAGCAGGGTAAGACAAGGGCAAGCCAGGTGGCTGCTTTATTAAAATATCTTGCCTGAATGTTGCAGTGCTTGGATGAGTTTGTGTGACTTGGCTTTTGACAGTTGCCTCTTTGAGCATGTGAAGCTGCAGCCTGGAACTGGTCTCTTCTCTCATTACAACTGCAACCGTGATGCGTGAGGATGTGAGGCTGGTCTCTTCGGCCACCAGGGACATGCAGACTTTTTCTGCCCGTTGCTTTCTGGCTAGAATCACAGAGCAGAAGAAGAGAAGAGTTTGGATTTATACCTCCTTTTCTTGCCTGTAAGGAAACTGGGTTTGGATTTATACTCCCCTTTTTCTCCTGTATGGAAACTAGGTTCAAAGGGGCTTACAAACTCCTTTCCCTCCCCACCCCTCCAACAGACACCTTCTGAAGAACTGTGACTAGCCCAAGGGCACCCAGCAGGCTTCGTATGTAGGAGTGGGAAAGCCAATCCAGTTCACCAGATAAGAGTTCACAGCTCCTGTGGAGGAGTAGGGAATCAAGCCCGGTTCTCCAAATTAGAGTCCACCTGCTCTTAACCACTACACCATACCAGGAAGGGAGCTTCAGGGTAATCTAGCCCAACCCCCTGCACAAGCAACACATTCACAACTACCTTACCTCACCCCATGCATCCCCTGCACTATGCCCAGAGGAAAGGAAAAACCTTCTGATGTCAGTTTGGTGTCAGTAAATGGTGGAAGAGCAGACAAGTACAGAAATTACCTTGTGTGGGGGCAGCACTGCCTTTAACCTTGTATGGTGCTGAGGACTGTTTGCGGTGGTTAGATGGAGAGAGGTTTCCATTTCAAATGCACTTGTAACAGATAAAAAGATCACTTTCATATTTTACAAAGTGGGACGTTATCGCCAGAGGGCACTCATGTTGGGGGTACATAAATGAAGCTTTTCTGTGCTGATTCAGAACTTTGGTCTCCCAACGTCAGTGTGGTCTACTCAGGGTGGCATCCCGGGATCGTAGGCGGAGTCTTTCTCATCACCCATTAGTGGAGATGCCGGGGATTGAACCTGGGACCTTCTACACACTAAGCAGATGCTCTGCTGCTGAGCTGCACCCCTGAGCCATTTCTCTCGATATGGGAATACTAGTAACGTGGTTACTGGTGAACCAGGTGGGTTTCCACACTCCTACATTCCTGCTGGGTGACCATGGGCTAGTCACAGTTCTCCCAGGACACTCTCAGCCCCACCTGCCTCACAAGGTGTCTGTTGGTGGGGAGAGGAATGGAAAGGAGCTTGTACAGGAGAGAAAAGTGGAGTATAAATCCAACCTTGTTACCACTGCCCCGGTAACTTAGAGTGAATCTAGGGGTGATTCAAGTGATTTCAGCTCTTGGCAGCAAAGCAAAGAGGAAAGGTGCTTGCCGGCATGGCTGATGCCAGGATGCGCCAAGTGACCAGTTAAGCAAATCAGGGTGTAAGGCTTTCTTGAAAGCAAATACTTTCACGGGATCATCCCAATCAGGAATCTTGCTGGCCACTGTGCGAAAAGTTTCAACGAATTCCACAAAAGGGGTCTTGCCTTGACGCATGTCCATGAGTTCTCGCTTGGCTTGCTCCCCAACAAAAGGACTCTCAAAGTGGCGACGTAGGGCCATCATAAAGTCCTGGAAGTTATGCAACTCACCAGCCTGGCGCTGGAAGAGGCCCACATGCCAGTTTGCCGCAAGACCATCCAGCATTGAGCCCACCTCACACACCCGTTCAAAGTCATTCAGGTGTTGCCGCCCATATTGCAACATATGAGCATTTACCTGGACCAGGAAGGCTGGAAGCAAGTCCTGAGTTCCATTGAAACGAGACATCAACTGGATCCTGGCCATGAACGGAGGGGGGGGGGGGGCACTCCATACAACGACAGTCGTGGCAAGGCACCCTCCATCGCCCAGAACGGTGGTGCCTCCAACAATCCCGGTGCAAGCGCCGCCAGCGGTGGAGCTTGGGGGGGAGCAGGCATTTGAGGGGTGGCCGGAGCAGGTGGTTGAGCAGGTGCAGGCTGGGCCGGAGGCAGCAGGGGAACCGGGGCAGGCTGGACTGGTGCAGGTTGATCTGGTGCTACCCCTCCGCCAACAGCCCCAGGAACAGGCAGAACAGCTGGTGCAGGAGTAGCTGGTTGCGCTTGGACGAGAGCTGCCCGAAGGTGCCCCACGGTTTGTTCCATCTGTTGCAACACCCGACGATACTCCTCTCTCTCAGAGTCCCACGCTTCCTCCGACACCTGCAGCATCCGCCAGGCTGCAGCCTCAGAGGAATCGGGACCTTCAGATGGGCGACCGACAACCGACACATTCCCAGCCAGAGGGGCAGTTGCCCAACTTGCACTCCCAAATCCCACAGTTTGGGAATCTCTGTAAAAATCCGCGCCCCGAGGACGCCTCACAGTAATCCCCTGCGAGCCATCTAACGGGGCAGTCAGGAACCGATTAGGAGCATCCAAGTAACCGAGAGGAGGAAGCTCTCCTCCCGATGCAGTTGCATTCCCCGCTGGCATGCGGGGTCCCCCGGGAGGGTCGGGGGAAGAATCAGAAGTCCCGGTTAAGTCTGCAGCAATAGGAAGCCCAGACTCGGCTCTGGCAGTCCCCTCTCCCAGTGGAGACTCCAAAGAAGACATCATGATAAAAGATTAGTTTTTTCTGCAAAAGTGGAAAGGTGAAATTCCAGCAATGCACGGCTGCATGGAATTCAACCTAAGGGGAGTCCTGGCTTAATGTCAGGATCCCAAAAACTCACAAAAACTCTTGTTGTAGAACAGCAGCTTTATTGGTTCGGGATCTACCTTGGCAAAGCCAGGACTGGAGAAATCCCGCGCAAACTGCAATAGTAAAAGAACTGGCAGCCGCCCCCCCCCCCCCCAGCCTGGGAAAGCCGCCAGAAAGTAAGTGCAAGGAGATAACAGGAGATGAGTGGACAGTGACCTTGACGCCACCTGGTATCACTACACATTCTACAGCAGTAAAGAAAAGGCAGTTAGAAATACAGTTAACCCCTACCGACCTCCCCACAATGAAACGAAACAGCAGCACAAGCAAAGTCCCAAATACAGGCCTCCTGACAGGATCCTGAGAGTAAAACTTCAACTAGTCCAGGGGTAGGGAACCTGCGGCTCTCCAGATGTTCAGGAACTACAATTCCCATCAGCCCCTACCAGCATGGCCAATTGGCCATGCTGACAGAGGCTGATGGGAATTGTAGTTCCTGAACATCTGGAGAGCCGCAAGTTCCCTACCCCTGAACTAGTCCAATAGCAAAACAGGGTGACATCTTCCAACAGTCAGTCCACACCCAGAGTTCATCCTTTGTAAGTCAAAAGGCCCTTTTGTTGGTGAAGATGGGATTACCTGGGTGTTGGCTTCTGCCACATTCCAGGACTGACTTCCTTGAGTTCTAATATCAACTGTTATTGGCTACTAGAACACACACACACACACACACACCCGATGAAAACTGAGGCAAACTTTTCCATAGGAATCAATGTAAATCCAATTAATCCGTTCTAGGCACTCCCAAAAACATACCAAAAACACATTTTTTTGGTGAATAAACATAGTGTTTATACCAGGGGTAGGGAACCTGCGGCTCGAGAGCCGCATGCGGCTCTTCTGCCCTTGCACTGTGGCTCCACGAGCCAAGCTGCCGGCCCCATCCTTGCCCGCCCTGCAGGCAGCAGGGCAGGCACACCAACTGCCTACGGTTGGCTGGGCCGCGAAGCGGGCTTCCCCTCTCGCCCGCCCCGTTGGAGCGGGGCGGGCACTTTCCTGGCGGCCGGCAAGGCCGTGCCGCCGGCTTCATCCTTGCCCGCGCATCCATGCGCTTCTCAGAATGAGCGGAGTAAAAGGTAAAAAAAACCCTGTATATATAGTGTTATCTTTATTTTAAATGTCAAAAATTATTTGTGGTTCCAAGTGTTTTCTTTTCCCATGGAAAACGGGTCCAAATGGCTCTTTGTGTGTTAAAGGTTCCCTACCCCTGGTTTATACTGAAAACAGTAACAAACAATAACACTAGGACCAACAACACAAGCCTTTATTGGCATATAAAACAGGGCAAAATTTTAAAACAAAACAAGGTTAAGAAATGCAGTTAAAACTACTAATTTCCAGTATAAAATTTGCAACAGTTTCACAAAAGAGCACATCAGAGCTGTTCAGGAGATTGGGTATCTTATAACACTCTTGCCACTGAGAACATTGCAAGACAATGGGATTCATGTATTTCATGCGTATCTTATTGTATTTAGGGCATAGAAACAGAGAATGGTCAAGTGTTTCCACCGTAGTCATATCACACGAACAAACTCTTTTAGAACGTTCCATATTCTTAAATCTTCCCTCCAGCAGAGCTGATGGCAGCATATTACATCTTGCAGTAGCCAAGGCTCTCCTCTGGGTGGGATTAATCAGCAGACGAAGATATGCTGCCATAATTCCACGCTCGCATGGGATTAATAATGTAGTCGGAGAACAGGTTGTCTTGGCAGCAAGAGTCAAATTATGAAAATCAAGATCCAAGAGCCTATTCTTAACTAGTCTGAAGGCTTCCACCTTTGTGAGCATAAGGAGTGATTCCAAGGGGAAACCAATAGCTTCAACCTTTCTAAAGATCAAAGTATACCATTCTGAAATAAAGTAATCTGATAACAGAGAGGGAATATAGCTATTGGATCCCACTAGAAAATGTATATGCAGCCAATATTTTATGGCCCTTATCCATGCCAAGGTTTCTAGAGTTGTATGGCCGATCTCTATGCACAACGCAGCATAAGGCACACATCTAGGGAGCCCCATTAGTTTCCGAAGGAATTTGGAATGTAATAAATTAAATGATTTATTTATTGCCGAAATCCAAATGGGGGAACCGTACAGTGGCAAGGAGCCAATCCCGGAGATTTTGAAATCAGATTTGGAGTGGTGGACCCCTCTCCTGGCGGCAGTGTTTACCATCATTAATAACACAGGCGTTATCCCAAACAGCTGGCGATTAGCCATATTAGTACCAATTTACAAAAAGGGAGACCCTACTGATCCTTCCAATTACCAGCCAATTAGTCTACTATCGGTAATTGGAAAGCTCTATTCAAAATTATTATTGATTAGATTGCAAACTTGGCTGGATCAAACTAAAATCATTGGACCTGAGCAAGCAGGATTTTGTAGAAATAAGTCAACCTTGGATCACTGTTTAGTACTCTCCCATCTGGTAAATAAGTATGCTACTACAAAGGCTTCTAAATTATTTGCTGCTTTTATTGACCTAAAAGGAGTCTTTGATACCGTGATAAGAAATCTCCTGTGGGACAAGATGAGGTAATTGAATGTTGACCCCAGACTTCTAGTCCTGATCAAACAGTTGTATACCAACACTGTTTGTCAAGTTAGATGCTCCGGGGAAGGTCAGTTAACCAGCAGAATTAGTACTCCTTGTGAGGTTAAACAAGGTTGCATACTGACTCCTACTTTATTCAATTTATTCCTCAGTGATTTACCTCATGCTTTGGTGTCTGTGAATGGGCATAGTCCTAAATTACATCTTACCCATGTTCCTTTAATGTTGTATGCAGACGATGCAGTGTTATTGTCCTTGTCCAATATTGGCCTTAAACGCCTAATGTACAGTTTTGCTAATTATTGCGAAGAGAACAGACTGGAAATTAACTATTCTAAAACTAAAGTTCTCATTTTTGCTAAGAGTTGGAACAGGTCTGTTTCTGACACCTCTATGATTTGTCTGAAATGGGGGAAGACATTGTCATTAAACAAGTTGCAGACCCGGCCTGCAACAGCTTTGTCCAGGTGATTTTTCTCCACGAACCCCTGCACCTTACTGCAAATCGAGGAAAACCAAGTCAATTTTTTCACTGAAAAAATCGATGAAAACCGAAACCGATGAAAACCGAAGGCAATGAAAACCAAGGTTTCACTGAATTAAAATCAAGCCAATATTAATGTAACATCAAATAATCTACAACGTAATAAAGAAAGACTACATATATGTTAAAACAAAATAAAGGAGAGGAAAGGAAAGGATTGTTTGAGCAATGTTTTGTTTCCAATGAGTGGTTTTGTCACTGACACACATACCCTTTCATTTTCTGGCTCCATGGAGGGTGTAGTATGGTGCAAAGAAGTTCATTTATCTAACTTCATTAGAAAGCATAATTTTTCAATTTTCCCAGTGGTAACAACCTCCTCCTCCTCCTCCTCCTTCTGTTTGTAAATTTGAACTGAATCTGTGCTCTGTGTTTTGATACCGCTGTCCTTTTGTGATATTTGGGATTTTCTCCGATGGGAAAGCTCTCCAGTGTCACGAGAGAAAGGACCAGGTGTTTTACTGAGGGAGGGAGGCACCTTTCTATCAGGGTTTTCAAAGAAGATTTGTAGAAAGCTGTCAGGGGTCTCCAATCCTTCAATTTTGTGGGGTTTGTGTGCCAGTGATGTGGTCCAAAAACAGTCTCTTGCAGTAAAAGATGAAATTTTTATAACTGTGGGGAAAGACATGGTCCTGCATAGAGACAAACTCCAAAAAGTAATAGGCATTACAAACGGCAACTCTGAGAAACCTTTGTGTGTGTTGCAACCTTCCCAGATATTTAGAGAGCGGGCATAATTCACTCCTCTCGGCCCCCACAATCAAAGAGAGACTTCAACGTGAAGTTGCCAAAATGAAGTTCATACATAGATTTAAAGTGAAGTCTCAGTAGAAACTGGGAATGGATTAAAAAACTAATTCCTGTGGCACCTTGCAGACTGACTTATTGCATCACCAGCTTCTGTGGATTATCTTTTCTTGTTCAGCTGGTTCTGCCTTGACCAACTGACTGTCTGGAATAAAGTGCTGCAGTTATGTGTGCATCTGTGAGGGGATCGTCTGGCCCAGCAATCCTTCTCTCTCTCTCTTTCTCTGCAGCAAATATGTGGATGAAGATGACGATGGAGCAGCAGTCAAAAATAAATTGGTGAGACTGGGAGGCGGATGAGGACGGGGAGGGGCCTACATGGACCAAGGGGTCTCCATGTCATTGGGTTTTGCATCAGAGGGTCTGCGAACATGCTATGGTTGTCTGGCTGCACTGTTGTGGTTGAAGTATGTTGTTAATGGCTTTTGGTGGCATGTTGCATTCATCTTTTTTTCCTCCCCTTCCCATTTCTCAGAGCTATGTGGAAGAACAGAAGCAGCTTAAGGAGAGGTAAGCTTGAGGGAGGGGCAGACCTTGTTGGGATTTGGGTCTGTATCTGTGCTTCTGTGCCACCCCCAAGACTCAGGCCTGCCTAGCATCTCATGCCTCCTCTTGTTTGCACATATGGGGAAGAGAATCCATTCTTCATGAACTGCAGTTCCCCACTTCTCTGGAGACATTGAAAACAGATTCTGGGGCTAAATTAAGCCTGATCTAAGCTGAGTCCCAGATCTTCCCACATCCAGAACTTCCCAGAGCTTACAGTTGGGAGAGTCCTAAGTAGACACCATTGCAACCTCATGATATGTCTTGCTGGAGTTTTGCCCCACAATAGAACAAGCTGTGAGGTGCCCATGATACAGTTGCCTCTGATTTTGTATTGGCTTCCCATAATATTCAGTGATTTCTCATAAATGTGCTTATTTGTACATGGGAGGATTCTTGACAGAAAGTTGGTAAGGAGGGTTTTTTTCCTTACCATATCTTGGAACTACTGAATTATGACATGAAGACTGGCTGTTGTGACTCCTGCATCTGTGGCACATCTTCCATATCTTGCCTCTGAAGATGCCAGCCATAGATTCAGGCAAAATGTTAGGAGCAAAAACTACCAGACCATGGCCACACAGCCCAGTCCACCCACAACAGCCTGTTGATTTTGGCCATGGAAGCCTTTGACAGTTCATCTCATATGCAGACTTTGTTGAAATGGACAGATGTCCAGAGCAATCCAATGCAGAGTTACTCCAGTTTCAGCTCATCATAATAAATGGGCTTAGATTTGAGTAACTCTGTTCAGGATTGCTCTGTCAGAATTATAATCCCTGGACAGGTCTGGGTCAGGAGAAAATTTACATTGTACAAACTTCCTTCTGCATAGTAAAATAGTTTGGAAAAAATCCTTCTGTAATGAAGTTAGACTCAAGTCCAGTAGCCCCTCGGTGATCTGTGGGGTATAAGCTCTCAAGAGTCAAGACTCCATTTCTTGAAGGCTTATACCTCAAAAATCTTACTGTTTTCCAAGATGCTTACGAGACTTGGATCGAACTGTTCTACAGACCCACACCCCTGCCCTCCAAAGCCACCTTCAGTCATTCGAATGACTTGTTTGGGGGGAATTAGAGTTCTGACGTCCAGGTAGTTGGGGAAAGGTAAGCTAAACAGAAATGGGAAGAGAATTTGTGCATTTGTGTAGGAGTTGGGTTGCAAAGGCAGGCTCATCTGTCCTCCAGAGCAAGACTGCCGTTTGTTATGACCAAAGATGTAAAGGTCTGGAAAAGTGAAAAATTAGGCATTTCGCCAGCCACTTGTAACATTCCAAAGCTGCGTGGAAAAAAGACCATGCCTCTGTCTCTGATATTGGCTGCTTGTGAGAAACTCATGACGCATGGATGCTTCCCAAGACATGGAGCAGAAACAGCTGAAGGTGTAAGACGGGGAAACCACAGAGTACCAAAGCAGGCCAAGGTTGAGTGACACATGAGTGAACAGGGTTACCTCCAGCTTCATAATGATTTCAGCTGAGCTTTTCCCCCCTGTCAAATCACAGCTGACTTATCGTGCCTGTGGGGCTTTCAGAGCCAGAGACATGGAGAGGTGGTTTGCCTGCGGCCTCCTCTTCAGGACCCTGGGATTCCTTGGGCCCCTCCTTTCGAAATGCTAGCCAGGATCAGGCCTGGAGGTATGACTGGCCCAAGGTCACCTCACAAGCTGCCAAGGCAGGGGCGGGGCGGGGGGGGGAGTTCCCAGGCCCAGTCCTAGACTTCAGCCCCTGCACTTTAAGAAGAAAAAATGGTCAACAAATCTCACGAGGCAGCTGGTAGTTTCTTTGATAACTTTAGTGAAAGTATTGTGCTTTGTCCCAATGAGCGAGAGATGTTTACATGGCAAAATTAGTCCATCAAATTAACCACTTCAGGTACTACTTTTTTTTAGTTTCACAGTGCAAGTATAAGTGATCTTGGAAAGTCGCTTTCATAACAGTGTTGCACCCCTTTACCCAAAGACACTTCCGATGTGGGACTGTCAGGTACATTTGCTGCCTTCTTGCCTTCTGAAATGGGAATGGCAAAAACTAAACTTGGTAAACAGCTGGAGGTTGGGGGTGGGAGGGTTCTGGGCTGCGTGCCAGCCATAGGTGCGGACAAAATGTTAGGAGCCATGACCACACAGCCCGGAAACCCTCAACAGCCAGTTCATTCCAGCTGTGAAAGCCATCTATAATACCTGGGTAAGCGACATTTTTTTATTTCAGCAAACCCAGATAGGAAAGCCATTACCAACTTCTTGCCAAAAATGTCTCATGTTCAACATCACAGCCTTTTGGGGGCACTTTTGACATGTTGCCAAATTTGTTTTTCTTCCATCAGCAGTGGAATGAGAAATCCTTACTGTGAGTTACCCCGTCCCCATGCTCTGCAGGTAGCACATCGCCTCATTTTACTTTGGCTTCCATTTCTGGCACAGGTGGATTTGCCTTTTCTGCCTGTTGGCAACCCTGGTTTGGGGGAGTGGCTAGTGGTATGCCTGCTCTGCTGGTTCTCTCTACGGACCTGTTGCTTTGCAAAATTTATACCCCACCTTTCTGCCCTTACAAGCACCACCAATGGTTTAAAGAACACGTGATGAAAATCATATTTTAAAGCTATTAAATCAATTCTCCCCAAAATTCAGCATAAAAACAAATTAAAAAACAGAGTTAAAATATGTGCAAAGATATAAAAACCACAATTAACACATTGGTTAGGAAGGAGAGATCGCTCAGGGCACGCCCACAGCCAGATAAGAAAGCTTTTGGATTTACTTTGCATATGTTCTGCTGTGGCAGATGGGATGGGGTAATCTGTGGCAAGAATGCTCTTCAGTCCGTTGACGGGAAATTCCAGTAGTCTGTTCTTCCCCCGCCCTTCAGCTTTCAGAGGTTTCTGGCTGACAGTGATGAAGAAGAACAAAGTAAAGAACGCCGTTCCCCGACCTTGCTGCAAAAAAAGGTCCAAAGCAAGACAGAGAAGGTAGGCGAAGGGGCTTTGGGATTTCCCCTGACATTCTGGCTTCGCCCCTGTCTGACTGGACAAGAGTTTGGATTTATATCCCACCTTCCCCTCCTGTGAGAAATCTCAAGGTGGCTAACAAATCCCTTTCCCTTCCTATCCCCACAACAGACCTCTTGTGAAATAGGTGGGGCTGAGAGAGTTCAGAGAGAACTGTGACTGGCCCAAGGTCACCCAGCAGGCTTCATGTGGAGGAACAGGGAAACACATCCAGTTCATCCGATAAAGAGTCTGCTGCCCGAGTGGGGGATCAGGCGGGGTTCTCCAGATTAGAGTCCACCTGCTCTTCACCACTGCACTACACTGACGGTTTTGCTGGGCAGGAGCTACAGCTTCTCTGGAGGATTAAGCATTTAAATCAGGGTTTTTAGAAATTGGGTGTGGAGCTTTTGCCCAGCAACTCTTCTGATTGGCTATTAGACATGTGCAGATTTCTTTAAAGTATTGCTTTGGCAGCAGCTGCTATCACAGCTCCAGGATCTCCACTGTATGACAGAAGCTCGGCTGTGGCAGTCATTTCCACCTCTTGTTTCAGAATTTCAAAGAGCTCAAAAGCTTGGGGGACCCCTGATGTAAATAAAAAAAGGGGCAGGAGTAAAAGCTGCGTCATGTTGGGTCGGGTGGGGGTGAGCGTGGCTGATGCCGCCGGCATGTCCAGTTCTGTTCCTCTGCCCCTGCAGGAGCTGGAGAAGGCAGATTATATAAGCTGGCTGAAAGGTCAAGAGGAGGTTCAAGCAGAGGAGGCCCTTCAGGATCTGGTGAGTGACGCGCCAGTTGGAAGCCTGTGAGCTGACCCTGACTGATTTCTGCTGACTTCAAGGCACATTCCAAAGTCTTGGGCAGCTGTGGTTTCAGGAAGGACAGGCAACCACCAGACACGCCTGTCTGCATCTCCCTCAGACTTGCAACGCTGTTGAACTGAGACTTTCATTCTGGGACCGCTGTCCTGAGTTGGCTTTCTAGCTATTCTGATGGAATGCAAAGATGCCTCCTTTTCAAATAACATTTTTATTAATTTTCTCAAATATAATTCAGAAACATGAAAAGGAAATATAGAAAAAGAAAAGAAATACAGGTTGTTGTAGGCTTTCCGGGCTGCGTGGCCGTGGTCTGGTAGACCTTGTTCCTAACGTTTCGCCTGCATCTGTGGCTGGCATCTTCAGAGGTGTGTCACAGAGAGAAGTCTGTTACACACTGTGTCCCCAAGTGCAGAATGGAAATGTTTGAGGTAAAGGGGTATATTGTCCAACGATCCCCAGGTGTGGGGAGACCCAATGCGAAGTAAGTGTTTGGGGGGAACTTGCTATGGAAAGGTGTGTGGTTCACTGCATTGTATGCGGGTGGGGTTTTTCAGTCCAGGGAATGATTCACATTTGCATTCCCTGCAGCAGCAATAGTCTTGGTGAATGCAAACCCTGTGTCTGGGTGGAGTTCATTGTCCATGAACCTAGCATGCCCTTGGCCTTTGATTCTGGTGCCTTTGACAATACAAAAAAGAAATACAGTTACCCATAAGTTATATACATTCTAGTGCATTGAATCTTAGAATTATAACACTAATATCATTTAGAGAACATTCTATAGTTTTAAAATTGGTCACCATCTAACCTTTAGTTCCAAAACAGCAATAAGCATCTGATAATCGGTTACTTATATCTTAATCATTCACAAATTAATAATCTCACTATTATTATTAATCTCACATAATCGATTTGGCCTCAGATAAAAAATACAGTTTCCATTTCCCATCAGAAAGATGCCTCTTGAAGCAGAATGCATGAAGTCCCATTTACCCTCCAAGACGGGGAGTGGGGGTTGGCAGTGGCCTGTGTTACTGAATTCACAAGTGTTCTTCCACCTGGCCCAGTATGTGACCACCGAAACCTCTAACCTTGTTAGGGATAAAAGTGTCACTGGCTGTTGGAGCTGTTTTGGCATTGTTCCCAATCCCTGTCTGGATTTTTGGTTGCTTGATGTGGAAGAACCGTTGCTCCCACCCCCATGGAGCTGTTGGGGCCTTTGAATGGGTGACCTTCCGTCAGGTGTCAGTCTGTGTCTATCTCCTTCCAGGCTCCCCTTAGAGAATACTGGAATGACCCCAAACTGGATGAGAAAGAGCAATTCCTGCGCAATTACATCCTGAACCAATGCTACAAGGAAGCAGGGGAAGGAAAGGAAAGGTGAGGGGTGCTCTCAGGTGGGGGAGGAGGAGGAGATTCTGGCAGATACTGTCTGCTGAACTAGGCAGCTTGTCTTCAAGTGTGCTGAGGCAAAACCACAGAATGGTGTTTAATAGCTTCTGAACATACCTTAATGCATTTTTGTGTGTGCAGACTAAATAATTTCAGCCTTGGTGTGTTTGGAGTTGCAGTGTGCAGCCTTTTGTCCCGTGGTCAAGGCTGTGGGATTCAGGGCACAGTAGTCCTGCGCGGTCAGTTCCGTGCGTGTCCTCTTCATGGCGCTGCCAATTCTTGCGACATTCAGGAGCCCTGTGGAAAAAGGAGCTGTATTGTGGCACAAATTACTGAATCACAATGGAAGGTGCTTCATGCACGCCTTGTGGAACTAGGTCAGTGTTTCTGTGTGTGTGTGAGCTGGGCCTTGGGTGTGTACAAAATCCACAGGGTGCCAATTCCAAGTAGGCCCCTGGAAAACAAAAAAAAAAAGTGTTGAAAACTGTACTTGGTTGACTTAATTTTCCCGCTTGCAGTCACCATTTATGAATAGCCGACGTCAGCTGGTCGTTCTTTCTCTTGCATGTAAGGCTGGGCTTTTTGCCCATTCTGGCCACTGGTCCCTCTGGGTCAGTGTTCTCTAATAGCCAGCTGCAGCCCTCCTGCGTAGGTTCACAATGGGGTAGCTGTTTACAAGCCTCAAACGAGCAAAAAAGGCCTCGTTTATTGGGGGGCGAGGGAGCCAAATAGTTTGCAAGGGCTGAGCTCTCCTTGGGCTACCTCATGACACCTTGACTGCCTGGGCAACCGAAAAATGGCAGATGGCCTCATGCAAGTCTTGAGAGATTCCAGTGCCTTTGAATTGCTTGGAAAGTCCCTGTCAGATGTGAGGCTAAGAAAGGCGAGGGGAGGAAGGGGAGACGGAATTGGACTTTGGCAACCTGTGATGGGGTTGGGAGGAAGAACGGGAAGAGAAGAGCCAGTGCAGTGTTGCAGGGTTGGACCACAACCTGAATGGCCCCTGGTTTGGTTCCCTGCGCTGCCATGGAACCTTGATTGGTGACCTTCTGCCAGTCATATTCTCAGCCTTGCCTACCTCACAGGGTTGTTGTGAGGGGGAAAATGGAGATAATTATGTCAGCCAGTTCAGGTCTCCAGGGGGAGAAAGGTGGGGTATAAATTGAGTAAAACTAAAAAAGCAGGAGCTGAAAAGGATTATGAGGCTGTCCCCGAGGCCATCAGGGGGAGGGTGGCGTATGAAACTAATTGGAGGAATAAATACATAAACGAGGGGGTGGGGGGTGGGATTTCCCTTCCCTGTGAATCCCCTCAGGGCGCCTGCTTGCCCGTGCACCAGCTCTTGCGCACCTCAAGCAAATCCGAGTCTTTCCCACTGTCTGCTGCTGACGGCCCCTCCACTCGAAATACCAGAGGTTGAGTTTGGGATTCCTTCCCCCGCCCCCTTTGCCCGGTATTTGAGTAGCAACTAGGATAGCAACAGAGTAACTTGTCCCGCCTTCTTTGTATCAATCTGCAGGTATCCCAGAGATCTGCCTCTCACTCTTATTGGCTGCTCCAAGGAGGTTGTGGCTTTGGCCAATTACAGCACGGCTTTGAGGGATGACCTGGATTATTGCCGGGGAGACAGAGGGGGCGGGGCCAGGGGGCATCATACAGGCCGTGACCTCTGGGCATTCGGATATTCTGCCTTGGCTTGTTCCCAGCCGCTGAGAAAGAGACTATGTGTGCACGGTATCTCCCCTTCGCCCACTCCCCTCCACTGATCAGCCGAGAGTCGGGGTGGTCCTGCGCCTGCGAGACCCAGGTTCAAAAGACAGGTTCTTTTGCCGACAGCTGATCTCTCCCATGGTGTAAACCTTGATTCAGCTGCTATATTCTGTGAGTTTTCTGGCCACCTGGAATGTTGTTGGTTCAGTGGCTCTACGGTAGAGTACCTTCTGGGTGCACAGGTTCTATCCCCCGCATCTCCAGTTAAAGGCAATGTGAAAGACTTCTCATGAGACCGTGCAGAGCCGCTGCCGCTACAGCCAGACAGTTCTGACTTTTTAGTGGCGCGAGGGCCTGGTTCTGTGTCAGGCATCTTCGTGTGTTCATGCGCAATGTTGCCCGGCTGGGGGGAAGCATCTGCAAGGCTACAGGATACTGCCTTGGCTGGGGAGAACCTTCTAGACGTGCTGGCACCAGAGACTCCCCTTGGCACATGTAGAGCACAGGACGGGAAGATCCCTCTGGGCACCTGCTGGGGTGGGGGCAGGCACGTTATACGCCTGCCTCCTCGGGCCCAGAGGTGTCGGGGGCCGAGGCCAAGGGCAGACTCTCCAAGGGAGCATTCAGGGAGCCGCTGCCGTGACTGTTTTGAAGCGTCTTCCCCTCGGAGCAAGCAGACCATTTCTCCAGCTCGGTGGTCCTCTGAGGACAGATCTCCTGCGGATGTGCCACTCAGTCCTACAATGGCTCACTGGTTACACGCACTGGAAGTTGTCAGTACAAGAGAGGGTCCTGTGTGGATGGCAAATAACCCGGCAAAAGTTTCAATATGATATATAATAATAAACTCTTCAATCGGTATTGTGATTCTCTGTTCTTGAACTTCTACTTGCTTCAGCTACATCAGTTCAGCCAAAAAGGTCTTTGCTTACATTGATGTGTTGACACAATATGGATAGAAGTTCAATTTGGTTCCCGCTGATATAGACATAGCACAGGCAGCCATTCAGCTTGTTTTCTGCCGCTAGCTTTCATCAGTACCAGCAGAAATTCACCTTGTGTTCATTAATATATTGACCTGATACAGGCCAAAGTTCAACTTGTTTGCAGCCAGTGTTGACACTACAGGCAGAAATTCAACTTGTGTCTGTCCTGTTTCAGTACTGAACTTCTGCCTATAACATGCCAATATATTAATTTCTGCTGGGACATAAGAAATCTAGTGAAAGCAGGCTGAATACCATCGGGAACCAAGTTGAATAGCTGTCTGTATTGTCAATGTAAGCAATGGAATTTCTGCCTGAACTGATGCGGCTGAAGCAAGCAGAAGATTCCAGATCGGGAGCCACAACATCAATTTAAGATTTTATTGTTATACGTTACATTGAAACTTTTGCAAGGTTGCTGGCCGCTCACACAGGATCCTGGTTTGGTTCAGGGCGGCAGCCACCTGCGCATCTCTCTTGGTCTGGGGGGTTTCTAGGCTGCCTTTCCCACCGTCCTGCTTGAGGCGACTGGCAGCCCACCTGGGGAGGGAGGGACCCCATGGCTCAGTGCTTGGCAGGCAGAAGGTCCCCAGGTTCAGTCCCCAGCACCTCTAGTGAAAAAGGCCCAGGCTGTTGGTGACGTGAGAGTCCTCTGCTTGGCCCCTGGAAGAGCAGCTGCCAGTCTGAGTATACTGACCTTGGTGGACCAACAGTCTGGTTCTGCATGAGGCGGAGGCGTGGGTGTGGGTGTGTTCGTGTGTGACCGCTTCTGTGATCCTTCTTAGGAAAGCCTTGCATGGCTTGGGATCATGCTACTCTTTAGTGCATTGTGACTCCAATGTAAGGATTGCCAAAACTGGTCTTCATGTTCTCTCTCCTTCTCATGCCTCAGCCAGCTGTCCGCGTCAGACTCCTCCGATGAGGGCGAACTCTTTCTCAAGAAACAAGAGGATTTTGAACGCAAGTACAACTTCCGCTTTGAGGAGCCTCAGGCCCAGCTGGTGAGAACAGATTCTTCTGCTCGGGTGGGGGGGTTCTCTGTGGGGCTGGGATGCTGGAGTCCCTCTGGGGCCTTCCAGCCTCATTGCTGAGACGGGAATTTGGGTTTGGTGGCGTCTGTACGGGGTCTGGTACTACTTTTGGACTTCCATCAGAAAGGGTGCAGAAATGAATGAATGCCCCCTTTATGTCTTTCTCTCTGCCCACCCCACCCTGGTCAGCTGAAATCGCATCCCCGCGTTATTGCAACTTCAGTGCGCCAGAAAGATGAACGCCGGAAAGAGAAACGCTTGGAGATCCGTGAGCGCAAGAGCAAAGTGAGTTGATGTCTCTGGGGTTCAGGATGAGGGCATTTGCAGAGGCTTTTGTCCCTCAAGGAGCTGGGTGCCGGGATGGTCCAAAGCGGGCCCTGCCGAATTACGCCATGAATTGTCTATCTCAAAGGCAAAGGAACGCAAACAGGAGGAGCTGAAGCAGCTGAAGAACCTCAAACGGCAGGAGATTCTGCAGCGGCTGGAGAAGCTGCGGGAGATCACCGGCAGTGAGACCAGCCCCTTCCAGGAGGGGCACCTGGAGACGGACTTTGACCCCGCCCAGCACGACCAGCTGATGGAGGTGAGGGGCCATTCCCTGCTGCTGGGGTTGGAGATGTCATGCATTCACCTGGTGCTTCTCAGGTGTGGGCCAGTGGGGTCTCCAGGTAAAAGGTGCGGTGCTATTTGCTGAATTTGAGTTCATGGCGAAGGAAACATTTAAACCAGGGATTCTGGTTCTTGACTGGCAAAGATGCTTCCTCTCTTGTTAGCCAGATGTGTGCCAGGGCTTGCTGGTTGGCAAGAGAGCTGGCTTACCCACGCCTGCATCTGAGAGGGCCTGCCAGGAATAGCTCTCCCAGAGTTCTTATAGAATAGTAACTCCTAACCTGGTGTGTGTGTGTACACCTAGGGGTATGCGCAAGAGCGTTTGATGGTACGCAAAAAATATTACATAATGGGTTTTCTAATATGGGGGTGCAGTATGGGGGATGGGTTGCCAAGGGGTGCGTGGGTGAAGAAAGTTTGAGAACCACTGTTATATAAGGTGCTCTGCTTGCTGTACATCTCCCACTGTGCAGGGAGGACAGACTGGCTTGGGGGCTAAGAGGCAATTTGCAAGTCTGATGGAGGCAAAGGTGTTGACTAACACCTTTCCCAATGCTCACCTAGTATTTTAAGTTGGGTTCGGTGGTTGATGGGTCCTCCGGCTTCTGACCACATTTTCGTAGCAAAACCGTCCTCCAAACCTCACACCTTAATCCACTTATTTCCACTGGATAGTTCTGCTGTCTTAAAAAGGCTCTTCAGGCTCGAGAGCAGAATTGGGGTGAGGGAGGTAGGAAAGGGCCATTCCATAAGCTGCAGTCTACATGCAGGATTTGAATCCAGCCTTTGTCTTGTGATCTTCCTTTTTTTAAAGCAAAAGCTGAGCTGCTTCCAGAACACAGAATAATAGTATTCTGTGTTCCCACCCAATTTCTGCAGCGCTGCCTACATCCTCTCTGATAACTAAGTCCATCTTGGGCCAGTAGGCCTGGAGTTGGGAGCGTTGGCCAAGCATCACTGGGGCACAAGTCCGAAAAATCCAGTGACGCCCTTCAAGCTCCTGGTTCTTATTTTTGCTGCCAAATTTCCTCCCCCCCCCAACCCCCCCCCCCCAGGCATCTAGGAGCACCTTAAAGACTTATGCAGCCACTCTTCTGCAATTCATACAGGTGTTTACAAATCCTTGAAATAATTAAAGGCAAATACTATATCTGACTCTTTAAAAACTGCAAACATTTCTATAAATTACAGCAGTCTACTTATGTTTCTGCCCTGTTTGCGATCGCTTTGTTTTCAGATTTCTGTGGTCCTGATCCCATATTGTTCTGTTCACTGGATGTCTCACCCTGTTGATTATGCTTGGCTTACACTCTGCCATCCGCCTTGAGCCTCAGCAAGAGAGGCGGATAATAAATAACCAGATAATCACAATAATAGTATGTTTTCATCCACCCTTCCTCCAAGACAGTCTACCTGGTTCTCCCCCCCCCCCCTTCTCTGTCTGTATAACAGTGAGGCAGGGTAGTGACTGTCCCAACATCACCCAGTGACCTTCATGACTAATTGGGGCATTTGACCACTGGTTCACAGACTAAACTTAGTTTCCAAACTAAATTGGTAAATGTATAAATGGCAGATCCAAATAAACTCAAAAATACAGACATTGCACTCTGGCTGTGTCCAATCTTATATATTGATCTTACATATAATTAAACAACTTAACACTTCTATTTGTATTTACATTTCCTTATTTCTCTGACAACGTTCTTAAAGTTACAGCATAAGTCTTCCAACTCTTATAACTAAACATAAATAATCACTTAGTCCATCAATTCTTTGTTCAGAAACCATGTAGTCCATATTCCAATTCTGTAGGTTCTACATAAAAACTTCTTGCGCGTATATAACGTTTTTCATGCGTCTTCCTCAGTATGCCAGTATGTTCAATCAACTTCCAACAGTTCTTTGAGGCTTCTAATGGGTATATTGGCTCTCTGTTAAGAGCTGCCCACTCCCATCTCTGCCTTCTTAACAGAGAGCCAATATACCCATTAGAAGCCTCAAGATCAATATAAGATCAATGTAAGATCAATATATAAGATTGGACACAGCCAGAGTGCAACGTGTGTATTTTTTAGTTTATTTGGGCTAATGTTGACATTGCACTCTTAAAGATAGTGGTGATTAAATGGCAGATCCAGCCACGATTCCATCTTTAGCCTCTCTTGACTAGCTGTGAACTGGTTGGACAGTCTTCTCTGTCTCTCGCTCTTCCTTCCTGCTTCAGCCAGCATGATGTGGTGGTCAGGAGCAGTGGACTCTAATCTGGAGAGCCAGGTTTGATTCCCCACGTGAGCAGCGGAGTCTTATCTGGTGAACCAAGTTTGTTTCCCCACTCCTACATATTCCTACTAGGTGACCTTGGGCTAGTTGCAGTTCTTTGGAACTCATTTCTGCCCCACCTGCCTCACAAGGTGCCTGTTGTGGGGAGAGGAAGGGAAAGGAATTTGTCAGCCTTTGGAATCTCCTTACAGGAGAGAAGCGGGGAGGGGTATCCTCCTCATCCTTCACATAAGCAACATCTTATTCCTGTGATAACTGCACAGTGGTTCAGGAGCCACCTGTGGCTCACCTGAGTGCTTTTTCCCAGTGTGGCACCTGCCCGGTTCTTCCGGAAAGTGAGCGTACCCATTGCCCAACAGGGCTTGTTAATTGGCATCAGCTTGAAGGAGCTCCCACCTGAAGGAATATGGGTCAGCTGTCAGTCTGATGCCTGGAATTGAAGTAAACGTGGCTCATTAGGCTGATAGTAATTTCAGATGTGGCCATCCACGGGCTGTGGAGTGAGTGCCATTATCTAGAGCAGTGGTTCCTACACACGCCTCTTACTTGGTACTAAGTCTACTGCAAATTCAGAACAACAATGAGGGGAGTCCTGCTGCTTTTCCTTTATAAAAAAACCTTGCCTGATAAAGGAGCAGCGTGGGAGCCCCTTTCCTCGACTCCCCCCACCCCCACCCCGGCTGCACGCTGAGGAGAGTGCCGCTGTTTTTCCTTTTAAAAATTACATCTTGCCATGCAAAGCAGCCCGCCAGCCCACCCTGACCCTGCAGCTGCCCTCTCCCTCAGCCACACACCCCACACACAGAGGCCCACGGGCACACACATCCCCCCCACCCCCACCCCCACCCCCGAATAGGGTACACAGCAAGGAGAGTGCTGCATCTTTCCTGAAAACTTGGCAGTCATCACATAGTGATAATGGAAAGGCAAGACATTTTCTCCCCCAGCTGGCCCAGGAATCCTTGCCCCGAAATTCTCTTCCCCCCACTTCTGCCTCAAAATACCTTTGAGAATCCCTGACCTGGAGCAATTCACCAGTCCCTTTCCAAAGACATCTTACACGGGCAGCAGGGCCGAGAAGTGAAGCGTTGCTTCCAAAGCAAGCAAGTTTTCAATGCAGACAGTTTCTGGGAAAAGGCTGGAGAGTTCATGTGAGTCGGGGCCTGCAAGTTGCTTATTGCTGGGAGGAGGCGCTGCCCCCAGTTGTCCCGGTGGGCGTTGGTGCTGCTGCTGAGGGCGCCTGCTTGTCTTCCTCAGGAACTCTTTGGAGATGAATATTACGGTGTCAACGAGGAAGAGAAGCCCCAGTTTGAAGCAGAGAGTGGAAGTGACGGTGTGTTGGACGCTCTGGGGCAAGGAGAGCGCAATGGCGGGTTGAAACTGACTTTTATCTAAGAGGGCTTAGATAAACTCACTGAGGCTGGGCCAGCAGGTATCCCCTGTGACGGGTAAATGGAACGGCCACGTTTGGTTGGTGGGACAGCAAATGGTCACAGTTCTCATGTGTTCCTGGGGGTGGGGACAGGTCCTTGGGGGTGTCCGTGGCCAGGATGGCTGCTCAGTAGAAGCCGTGGGCCCTGGACCCGTGGCGGAGGAATAGGATGCCCCTCCCACGCTGAAAACCTCCTGGAGAAACCGTCCGTACGGTTTGAACTGGGATTCAGTCTCGGGCGCTCACATCATTGTGAAGATGTGTCAGAGAACTGGGGGTTCTTAATAGCTGCTCCCCTGGAGCAGGAGCCCCTCCTCGCCGCCTTGAGGCTGGGGACGCCTTTGGACTCCTGGCACAGGGGGGTGGACGCAGCCGTGAAATGGCTGCCTCAACTTGCCTTCAGCACACAGTGCTGCAGTGGCACCATTTTTAAAAATCTGCACTGCCGATCCAATCGCCAGGGGCCTATCAGAAGCCTCGCTGGCAGCCAGCCACCTCAGGCCTTGCTCACTTCAGGAAAGTGGTGAGGCAGCATATGCGGTGGACACAAGAGTTTGGATTTATGCCCCACCTTTCTCTCCTGTAAGCAGGAGACTCAAAGGGGCTGACAAGCTCCTTTCCCTTCCCCTCCCCACAACAGACACCTTGTGAGGTGGGTGGGGCTGAGAGAGTTCTGAGAGAACTGTGACTAGCTCAAGGTCACCCAGCAGGAATGTAGGAGTGTGGAAACACATCTGGTTCACCAGATAAGCCTCTGCCACTCAGGTGGGGAAGTGGGGAATCAAACCTGGTTCTCCAGATTAGAATTCACCTGCTCGTAACCACTCCACCACGCTGGCTCTCAGAAGCACCCCGCGGGGAACTGCATTTCTCCCCCCTTTTCCCCCCCTTGAAGCAGCTGCTCGTTCTAGAAGTGACCGGGGCAGACCAGAGTGTTTGATTTGCAATACAAGCGTTGGTTGCAGGACCCTGTCCTGTCACTAAATATCTCCCCCGAATGGCTGGGAGGGCTCCAGCGGCCGGCGGAATCTGCAGTTGCTGATTTGAACACAGAGTCACAGAGGCTTTAATTTCTCCCAACCAAGGTGAGTGGAATTGGGACAAGTGGACCGGGACGGGTGGTCCTGAAGCGGAGGCTTCGCTGCAGCGGGTGGAGGAATGCCAGCCCCACTGTGAGGATCCTGACTTCGTGGTATGCCTGTTTGTCCTGTTTGTGGGCATCTCCTCCATGTCACCTGGTCCTTCCTGTCCTGTACCATAGAGGCTGGCAGAAGCACCCAGAGGGGCAAATGTTGTGGCCAGAACTGGCAGCATTGTGCTTTCTGCTGTTTAAGAGGGGCCAGCTGGCAGGGCCTCTGGCAACAGGAGGGATTGGCCACGCAAGTGAATGGAATGATGCCCCCACACACACACACACCCCCACACCCCTTGCGGGCGCCACTTGCAGGCGTCTTCTTTGCATGCAGCACAGACCTGTTTTACCTACCAAAGATAAAGCTGCAATTTTGCAAGAGTCTTTCCCAAGCTGTGTTTGAATGGTGGAGGGTGCATTGCGTCCTCTGTGGGTTGCTGGGGGGAGAGATAGAGGCTGGGTGCAGGGTCGTGGGGAGCGAGGCTCTCCACGACCCCAGGGGTGGGGGCCCCTTTGGGCTTCTGTCTGCCTGGCCTGCCAAAACAGGCAAACTGGGGCTGCTTGTTCTGCTCCCCTGAAGGGTCTGTGCTTCTTGCCATTCATTTTCTGGCTCTTCTGTTTGTTCTCCCCCTCCCCACGCACACCAAGATGGATGCCGATTATGACCCCACCCAACAGCCCGGTCCTTCAAAAAAGAAACGGAAGGCAGAGCTCCCCCTGCTGGGCAAGAAGAAACGCCAGTCGCAGTTTGCAAAGGCCCTCCTCCGTCAAGAGAAAAAACTCTTTGACCCAGGTAAGGCTGCTTGCTGTGCTGGCATCTTACCTGGGCAGAGTTTTAGAAGTTGAGCAGGGTGGGTGTCTGGACTGGTAAGGCAGATTGGGATCGGGGTGGGGAGCTGTCTCACCTGGCCAAGGATGGCGAACGCAGGGAGAGAGCAGATCTTCTAAAGGCTTCGCAGCGCTTTTAAAGAGGAGTTTGGCTGCCCCCACGGAGGAGGTTTGGCGGATCTCGTTCTGCTGTAGCTGGGCTTGTACTCTCTTTTGTTTGTCGGAATCCCCTGGCTCCACAAAGGCTAACCAGGTTCTGTTCTAGCAGATGTTTTTGTGGGCTGGACCCCTGTTTGTTGAGGTGCAGTATAGTGGATCCTCACTAAGTGCAAATGCAGATTGTTACTGACCCATGGGGTGACATCACATCCCAACATTTACTATACAGGCTGTGTTCGCCCCAGTCATCTATTCTTTACCCCGAGCAAGCTGGTATTCATTTTACCCACCTTGGAAGGATGGAATGCTGAGCTAGCCTTGAGCCGTCTTCCTGAAACTGACTTCCGTCGGGATCGAACTCAGGTCGTGAGCAGAGCTTGGACTCCAGTGCTGCAACTTACCACTCTGCACCGCGGGGCTCTTGGATCCTCACTAGGCAGACCATTTGTGCAAGAGGCCTGAGAAAGGGGATCGTTATGTAAAATTCAGCTGTAACCAAGAAAAAATCCAGATGCTTTCTTTAGCGTTGTTGTGCTGGCTAAACCCTGCATTGGGTTGAGGAGTTCCAGGTTTTGCTCGGATGACAACTATAATGAGTTAGAAATCCCAGGTCTGTGTGGTACAGTGGTTAGAGTGCTGGACGGAGCCCCCGCATTTGCAGCTCCCCCACAAGGTT
Organism: Sphaerodactylus townsendi; assembly: GCF_021028975.2. Taxonomy (NCBI): domain Eukaryota; kingdom Metazoa; phylum Chordata; class Lepidosauria; order Squamata; family Sphaerodactylidae; genus Sphaerodactylus; species Sphaerodactylus townsendi. Next base: position 122,279,463 of record NC_059431.1, read on the forward strand.
CAAGGAAACAGACCTGAGTTGTCCGTGAAGTGCTTGCAGATGTGCTGGAGGAGCCAGGATCATTGTTTAGCTTGAAAGAATTATGTTCAGCGCATCGGTATTTCCCTGTGTGGCAGGAACTGCAGCATTTGGGTGGGTTGGATGGGCCCCGGGAGAGCTGAAGAGACCTGTGCAGCCTCCACACTGTGAAGAAAGCTCTCCAACTGCTTTTGTTCTTACAGCGACGGAGACGTTCGAGAAATACCTGGACGAGTTCTACCGCCTGGACTACGAGGATCTGATCGGGGACGTGCCCTGCCGCTTCAACTACCGCAGTGTGGTTCCCTGCAGCTACGGCCTCTCCACTGAGGAGGTAACAGTTTCGAGCCTCCCGTGGCCTTCGCCCTTGAGCAGCCGACTAAGCACAAAAACCCACCGCTTTCTTTCTCCCCCCACCAAAAAGATCTTGGCTGCCGATGACAAGGAGCTGAACCGCTGGTGCTCTCTGCGGAAGACCTGCATGTACAGGTGAGAGGTGGAAGTGGACAGGTGCTATTGGGAGGGCTGCCCTGGACTCAGGTGGCTGTGGCTCGTTTGGCGGGGGGGGGGGGGCTCTCCTGGGAAGCAGCAGGTGAGGCCTGGGACTCAATCAGGCCTCCTGCTTGAAGGTTTGGAAAGAGTTCATGATTTCTTTGGTCAGAAGTGGCAGTGCCAGCGAGCAGGTGATGCAGAGTTGAGGGGGGGGGGTGCCCCCGGTGTGTCAGGATGGGCAGAGGTCTGGCCCCACAGCTGTCTAGTAATGGCTACTAATAAGGCTACTACTAATTGAAGCCAGTGTCGTGTGATGGTTAAGAGCAGCAGCCTGTGGCCTAGTGAATTGGATTTGTTTCCCTGCTCCTCCACATGAAGCCTGCTGGGTGACCTTGGGCCAGTCACTGTCTCAGAACTCTCTCAGCCCCGCCTCCCTCACTAGGTGTGGGGAGAGGAAGGGAAAGGAGTTTGTAATCCGCCTTGAGTCTCCTGACAGTTGAGAAAAGCAGGGTATAAATCCAAACTCCTCTTCATCTTCCTCCTCATGAAGCTTGCTTGGGTGATCCTGGGCCAGTCACAGTTCTCTCAGGACTCTCTCAACCCCACCTGCCTCACAAGGTGCCTGTGGTGGGGCGAGGAAGGCAGTGTGATTGGAAGCTGCTTTGAGATGCTTAAAGGGAGAGGGAAATCAGGGTACAAGAGCCATGTGTTTTCCTTTTTCTAATTGGAAGACTGGCTTTTGGTTCAGACACATTCTGCAGTGATGCATTATGGACTAGTGTAGTGTGGTGTTTTGTTGTGTGTGTTTCAGGTTTGTTTTTTAAAACAAACAGACTGGGTGATGGGTCTTCCTCACAGGTGTTGGAATTCATAAAGGCCAGCCACCTGTGATTGCTGAAGAGGCATTCCTTTTGCTCCATTGACTCTCATGGAGGAAGGGGGGCTGGACTGGAATCATGGACTAGCCCCCCTCCCCCCCCCCCAGTGGCATGTTTGTCTGTACCAATGAACTGGGCAGGTATGCTTTAGGTCAGCACTGCCTCTCCCTGTACAGCCCCGAAGCTGCGTACTGCTAATCCCTGACCCAGACGATGCCCAGCTGACTTTCTCAGCTCTGGCCCTGCCTGGTGAAGCCCTCTGTCAGTTGAGACCAGGGCCCGGCGGGACCTCACTCAGTTCTGCAGGACCTGCAAGGTGGAGCTGGTCTGCCAGGCTGAGGCAGGAACGATTTTAGCAAATGGATTTGTTACCAGTCTGGCCCTCCCTCTTTCTCTCCCCCCCCCCACCCCCATTATAGAGGATCGGGGCAGACTGTGCTTAAAATGAGTTCTTAGATACCACATCTGTTTTTACAGTCAAGGTCTTAAATGTGATTGTATTTTTATCTGACGGAAGCCACCCTGAGCCCATAAGGGGAAGGGCGGTGTACAAATATAAATACTAAGCCATGCTCCCCACTGAGTCTGGGAATTCCAAGCCTACTGGGCCGTGTAGCTGAATACCTTCCCGTTACAAAAGCCGAGGCAGCCCAGAGCTTACGCTTCCACTTGCTTTAACGCTAGGCCGCCTGCCCTCCGCTCTGGAGGATTCCGGACACCTGCAGGAGGAGCCTGCCCTTGGGATTCAGGCACTGTTGAAGCCGTGCAAGGGATGTCAGTCTTCTGCTCATTCTGGGTGGTGATTTGGGCCCAGCTCTTAACCCGCCTTCTTGCACTGAAGGCCGACTGTTGCAGCCGTGACGTTCTTTTTATTAACTGGCCCTTCCTTCCGCAGATCTGTGCAAGAGGGTAGCTGGTTTCCTACAGGGCGCCATAAACCTTTGCGTTGTTAGGAATAAGTGTTAATCTAGGTATTATTAATTTGCATATTTAGCAAAGGCTCATAGGTATGCTGTTAAAAAAATTAAATTCATTTTTATTTTTATATCCTGCCCATCCCAGAAGGGCTCAGGGCAGCAACAACATGTTAAACCTACATTACAGTTAAAAATCATAATTTAAAAAATGCTCGCCATGACTTAAAAGATAGCCCAAAGGCAGGACGAGGTCTGCTAAAAGACAACTTTTTTCAACACACAGAGCCTGTCGACAGGCTGAGCATCTGAGGCTTCTGTGCCTGGCCTGGCCTGGCGGGGGGGGGGGGGGGGGGCGACCTTGTGGGGGTGCGACAGAAAGGCCTGGGCACCATTTCCCCCTCCCTACGCCCCTGGGGTGCAAAAAATAAGGCATCCCCTGGAAATAAGCCCTAACACAACTTTTGGAGCAAAAATTAATATAAGACCATGTCTTATTTGGGGGGAAACATGCAGTTACCCTCTTTCCTCTCCATCCATTCTCTTGGCCGCTTGGGTTTTCCCAGGGCACGGTGACCAGGATAGTGTGTGAGTCCAAGACATACAGGAGGTTTTATTGAAAAGATTGCATTCAGGATAGGGAAAAACCAGAAGGAGTTTGGATTAAAACCCCACCCCTTTCTCTCCTGCAGGAGACTCAAAGGGGCTGACAATCTCCTTGCCCTTCCCCCCTCACAACAAACACCCTGTGAGGTAGGTGGGGCTGAGAGAGCTCCGAGAAGCTGTGACTAGCCCGAGGTCACCCAGCTGGCGTGTGTGGGAGTGCACAGGCTAGTCTGAATTTCCCAGAGAAGCCTCCACAGCTCAGGCGGCAGAGCGGGGAATCCAACCTGGTTCCTCCAGATCAGAGTGCACCTGCTCTTAGCCACTACGCCACTGCTGCTCCCGTGAGAATTTTGTGTCTGCATGAAGCCAGCACAAAGAGGCGCTGCTGAGTCTGCGTGGCCTTCACTTCTCTGGCTGTCCTGTCATTCTTTCCCTGGCCTTTGACAACTCAGGGGACAGCAAGATGGCAGCGGCTGCTTTGCTTGTTGCCAGGGAGAGGCACAGAGGCCGTGGGGTTCCTGTTCGGAGGCTTCTCTTGGCAGGAAGCCTGCCTGCCCTCGATGCCTCGCGCTCTCCGAAGCGCAGGGAAGAGTGCCTGGGGAACCACCTGGCCCTGGGAGGGCGGCGGCTCAGCACGCGGAAGGGCCCTGGTTCAATCCCGAGAAGGACCAGGCAGTCGGTGGGGACGTCTTCGGCCTCCGCCTGAGCTGCTGCTGGTCTGAGTCAACGGGGCTCCCCTTGATAGACGGAGGGTCCGATTTGGCCGAGGGCAGCTGCACGTGTCCGCAGGAGGGGGCTCAGCGGAACACAACAGTTTCAGAGAACAAGGAGCTTTAAAAGCCCAGGAGTGGCACTGAGATGGGGGGGAGGGGGATCCATGCATGACTGTGAAGAACAGCAGGAGCCCCTCTTCTCTTCTCACTGTGGCATCACCCGCGTGACATCAAGTGCAGGTGGACAGGCTCCATGTCTCACTGTTAGCACAAAACTGGGCAGGCAGGCAGAGCCCGATTTTAACTGCTATCATTTCACGGCCGCATCATCCAAGAGAGAGTCCAGAATACTGCAGACGTGCCAAGAGAACATGGTGATTTTACTAGCTGGCTCTCACGTTGGAGAAGAAGAGTAGTTGTTTTTTCAAACCCTGCCTTTCTCTACGGAAAGGGGTCTCAAAGTGGCTCACCATCACCACAACAGGCACCTCGTGAAGAAGGTGGGGCTGGGAGAGTTCAGAGAGAACTTTGACTGGCCCAAGGTCACATGTGGCTTCATGTGTAGGAGCAGGGAAACAAATCTGATCTGCTGTTCATGTGGAGGAGTGGGGAATCAAACCTGCCTCTGCCTCTGAGCTTGGTCTCGTGGAGTCTGCTGTGTCTACCTCTTCTCTCCCGTTCTCCCGAAAGAGCTGCGTATTTGGGTCTGACCAGGGTCTCTGGCTTCTGTGCAGGTCAGAGAAGGAAGAGCTGCATGACAAGGAAGTCTACCAGTGCAAAGGCCAGCACACCTGGAAGAAGCAGCAGATTTTGAAATCCCTCTGGGCAGAGTATGTATGACGGGGGTGGGCTGGGAGAGGCGGCGGAGCTCTCGGCCTCCACCCGAAGCCCTGCTCTTCCCTCTTCACCTTCGCTAGCCCCGTGACTCCCGGGGGGGTTGCAGAGTCAGACTGCAGATTCAGAGGAGCCCCTTCCAGACTGCCCTGTGGGAGTGAGACCAGTGCTGGCACCAGTGCTGGGGTGTGTGCGCGTGTGTGCGCGTTCTGTACATGGATCAGAAATGAGCCTGGCTTCCCCCTGCCATCCAGATAAGTGTCTGCAGCCTTCCCAAAAACCATCTTCTGGACAGTAGGGGTGGGAAGGGGGAGACCCTTTTGCTTCCTGCCGATCTGCCGTCTCCCTCGTCCTCAGCCAGTGGGCGGCCCAGGGGAGGCTCCAGGGGTCCTTGGGGCAGAAGGCAGCAGCCAGATGGGCTCCCACCTCCCCCTGAACTTGCATTCCTGTCCCTTTGTGGTCAAGAGCTTGATTTCCTTGCAGCGAGGGAGAGCCAGAAGGTGCAAAGGCGGTTCCAGGCAAGAGAAGGAAGAAGGGTCCGAAGAAGGCGCCACGGCAGGAGCTGCCTTCTAAAGAGCTGTCCCCCGTCGCCCCAGCGTGCAAGGAAGGGGGGCTCCAGCGTCCCAATGGAACAGCCAGCATCGCTCTGAACCCGATTGCGGGCAAGGCAGCCCCGGCAGCCGCCTCCTCAGTGGACCCCTGTCCGCCTGCTGCAGCGCCTGGTCTGAGACGAAAAGGGGGCAAGAAGGGGCAGCTGCTGGGGGCTAAGGTGCGGGTTGGGGGCTCAGAGTTCAGCCGCTGCCGGCTCCAGGCCTACGGGCTGAATCCCAAGCGCCTGCACTACCGCCAGCTGCTCCGGGAGAGGCAGAAGAGAAAGCTGAAGAAGAAGAATAAGAAGGTGGCGGCATTTGGGCACACCCAGTAAAGCGGGGGAGCAAATTAATGCAAGGAGAATGGTTCTGCTGGCCCTTGAGCTGAGCAGGACCATCTTGGACTCCGTCAGTAGAAGGAACGTGTGAGTTCTTGGGGCTCCAATAAATCCCTCTGCTCTCCTACGACCTCTGGATTTTTCTTCAGCTGTTTGTTCTCTAACATCTACAACTGGATTCAAGGAAGAGCGATCAGCTGCCATCATCCTGGAAGCAGGATCAGCAGGCCCAGTGGCAGCTAGTACAAGATCCATTTAGCAAAGTCGTGCTTTAAGGGATTGGTTCATTCAGATTTGCTCAAGGAAGTGAAAAGGAATGCCCTCCCCCACCCCGAGGATACTGGAGCGCTCTGGAGAGTTTTGCAAGTCTCAAAAGCTGGAATCATCATTCTCCCCCACTGCCTGGTGGAATTGAGTCACCCCCTCCCCATTTCCTAGCAGGCTACACTAGGAAGTCCTCTCCTCTTGGCCTTTTCAAATGTTGTGACCTCGAGGGGACTGAGGGCAGCTAGTCAAGGGCCAAAGAACAGCTTTGGGGAAGGTAATCCAGACAAGAACCTCTTTCTTCTCCCTTGTTTCTGACTCTTATCAGTGGCAGAGTGACCGTCTCAGGGTGGAGCTCCCTGAAATGACCACTTCTGTCCCAGGTTCCCTCTCTCCATTGTACTGGATTACTTCCCGACCAACTATTATAACTGCTCAAGAGTACGAATCCTGCCCAATAAAACCTTATTCCTGACTTTAGTGTCAATGTGTGTGGCTCAAAAATGTGCTCAATGGAGACAACGTTGGACTTGGGTAGCTATTTCTGCAAACCTGGGGGGGGGGGGGGCCTGAAAAGGTTGTGAAAGCTGGAAAGCCGTTTCTGCCCGTTCTGGCGGTGGCTTTTGGCAGCGGCGGCTGCCCATAGCAGGGCCTGATCAGCAGCAGCATCCTGTATGGTGGGTGACGGGACCTCCCAGTCCCCCATGAAGCCTTGGATGGAGAAGGGCGGTGGAGCTGTGTGGTCCCCTTGCCAGGCCCACCAGTGGCCGGCTGATTGGGGAGTCCTATAGCCAAAAGCTCACCCCACCCCCACTTTCAGCTCCAACACCCTCCTCCCAGTCAGTCAGCTGGCCAGGAGAGCGGGGGGGAGGGGGGCTGCGAGGGGATGGGAGCCACTAAAGGGGTGAATGCTGAGTGACAAGGAAAAGGAACCCACGGGGAGGACTGAAATCCCCTCTCCCCACAAGTCCTTCCGGGCCCCCCACTTGTACAGACTGCTGGCTTGTGGTGATGCCTTGGGGTGGCAGCTGAGCAGGAGGTGCCCTCTGTTGGCTGCGTGGGGTGGGAGGGGCGGCTGGTGGCCCCCCCCCCCTCTGGGTTTTGGTCCACCTGGCTGGGAAATGGAGCAGCAGCAGCAGCAGCTCCAGTTCTGCCCTCTTGGCTTTCGTCGCCAGCCGGCCTGTCGAGGTTCTGAGCAGCTTTAGAGAGGTGAGCTGAGGCGAGGCTCGTGGCTGAGAGGCTTAAGGGCCCGCAGCACAAGCCTGGTGTGGGTGCTGCTGCAGTGCTAGAGGAGGCCTGTCCCGGCCGGGCCCCCGAGTCCACCAGAGTGGCTGTTCCCGAGAACCCCTCTGACATGAGCTGCTGCTGGCTGCCCTTCGCCATCTGGAAGCGCCGCGCTTGGCTCGCGGCTGTCCTCGTCTCCCTTTGGCTGCTGCTGCTGCTGCTGCTCCGGTGGCCCCTGAATGGACGGTGAGTCCTTTGGGCTGGGGAAGGTTCGTTTGCTTCAAAGTGCTTCATGCCTTTCGGCCCAGGCTGCCTCGGAAAAGACTCCTGCGTCTTGGCAGGCCCCAGTTCAGTCTAAAGGCAATTCTCAAAGGCTGCCCCTGGAGAACTGCCGCCTGCCAGTCTCCCTGGGTGCGCTGCCACTCCAGAAGATCGATTCTGTGCCTGGGCTCAAGTTTCCCCTCCGCTGCTGGGCAAGATCTCCCTGGGGGCAGCCTGCTGCGAAGGCCCTCGCTCCGGTAGACACCCTCTTCCTGCTTGCACAGAGGCGACCACCTTGCAGCTGTCCAGATAGTCCGTGTTCGCCGTGGGCAGGGGTGAGAGCCTTGGTGCCTCCACTGGCTCTTCAGGACAGCTCCATTTGAGTCCAGTCGCACCCGAGATGCTGGCAAGGTTGGGGGGGGGGGGTGCTTTCGAAAGTCAAAGTTCCTTCCGGCAGATACTCAGATGGCAGAGGGAGCTTTGACTCAAAAGCAGCGTTTGCTTGCAGAGCAGCCGCATGCGCCACCTGCACCACCAACAGATGACAGTTTGTGGCTTGTAGAGGCTTTTGCACTTGCATCTTCCAGGAGTGAAATCTTATTGGCTGCATGTATCCCCCACCCCCCCACCCCCCCGGGCTACAGGTGCGTCATTAAAGTTGGGTCCCTTTTTTTGCTGTCAAGTCATGTCTGACTTATGGCAACCCCTTAGTGGTGTTTTCAATTGAGAAATTTGCTATTGCCAGTCTCCACGTTGCCCCCCTGCTGCTCTTTGGAGGTCTCCCATCTAAATACCAGCTAGACTTGGGGCTGAGAACATGTGATTAGCCCAAGGTCACCCAGCAAATTTCCTCAGCTGAGAGGGGATTTGAACCCGGGTTCCTCAGGTCTGCTTTCAAGGGCTCTACTTGAGTCTCCCTCCAGTTCCCAGTGCCCATCGATTCTGCTTGAGTTGCAAACCACCGTCATTTACAAGTCCCTTTTGACATCCCTCTTCCCCACGAGCACATTTTGATGTCTTTTGGCCAGGGGCACGTCCATTCTGCGTTGCCTTACTGGAGGCGGCACGGAATAGCTGGGGTGCTCCCTGACCTCTCCTTTGCCCACCCTTGCTGCTGTTCCTGTTTTACCCAGAATCCTATTCTCAGGGTTCCTCCCGGTCATTTCTCTTCTCTGTCCACCCTGAGGGCCGAGCATGTCTTCTACAATCTCTCTCCGGCCAAGTCTAGCTCAGTAGTGAGAAGCCGCTCCTGTGGCTCTCCAACCCAGTGTGGGGTTCTCTCACCATAAAGGCCTGTTTCTGTTTTAAGTGAGAAAGCGAAGTTCCAGCCTTGGCAGCGGCTCAGCTCTGCTTTCAGTGGGGATCTGGAGACCAAGTCTCACCGCTGCTGAGGAGGTGGGGAAGGGACCTCACCAGAGGCCATCTCTGGCCCCTCCTTTGACGGGGCTGTTTCCACCTGCTGACCAGCTGAGTGTTGGTGGGCGAAGGCCAACGCTGCCGGGACTTCATCTGTCTCGAGATGGACAGTGGACTGCTGTGTAGCTACACACCAAGGGTGCTGCTGCTGCTGCTGCTGCTGCTGCTCAGACTGGCTCAAGGCAAAGTCATAAGAACAATGCCATAAATCTGCAACATCAATGACAGGCATTGAAGAGAAGTTGTCAAAAGCAGGCCAGGAGCATAAAACAAACGCTGAGCAGCAACTTAGTCCTCCAATATAGACCCCCCCAATAAATAAAGTTTTAAGAAACCGGTCAGAACCAGGAAGATTTGACAGCTCCCCCAAGGGGGGGGACGGGACGGGACAATCCAGTATTGATGCACCCATCTGACCCTGCAGGTGCTTCTCAGTATACTCTTCACATATTTTGACTGTCAGAATTTCAATTTCGAAAAGGGGGTCAGGACATTTGGGTGAGGAGGACGAGGTTAGTGGGAGGGGTCCCAAAACGCTCTGAACCTGCAGGCATCTCTGGCATGTTGAGAGCGGGTGGTCAGGGCACCCCCAAAGGTCCACCAGCAGAGGTGGAATCAAATGCCAGAGGTGGAGCTTTGCAAAAGGACTGTCTAGCGACCACGCAACACTTCCTTCTGTCAAGTCCAGCCATTGGTCTGGCTGGAAGCCTGGTCCAGCTGCTGGCAAGGCAATGAGCCTGTTACTACTCATCTACCCCACCCCCCAGCAACAGCCCAGCTCCCCGGACTTGGGGTTGTCTGCTATCAGAGAAGACATCTGGAGTTGCTCTGGGTTTTAAGTGAAGTGGGGGGAGGAGGGCTGCGGGAGGACTTGATTGGGACCGAGCAGCGGCCTCCCCAGGCTCAGAATTGTGGAGCAAATGGGATCCCCCCGCCCCCCCCCCCGCCCCCGCAGGTTTCGCAGGCTCCTACTCGTTTATAACAGAATGCCAAAGCATGATTTGTGTCCTGTAGCACCTTAGTGACCAGCAAGATATTCAGGGTGTGAGCTCTTACAAGTCAAAACTCCCTTTGGGTGCGGTGTGGTTTCCGGGCTGTCTGGCCGTGTTCTAGCAGCATTCTCTCCTGCCGTTTCGCCTGCATCTGTGGCTGGCAGCATCTTCAGAGGATGCAGGAGAAACGTCAGGAGAGAATGCTGCTAGAACACGGCCAGACAGCCCGGAAACCACACAGCACCCCAGTGATTCCGGCTGTGAAAGCCTTCGACAATACACAAAACTCCCTTTGTTGGCTACAAGGTGAAATGGAGATGCCTGAAGATGTCAGGGAGTCTGAAAGTGGGCGGGATGTTGCAGAGAAGGAAGTCAAGTTGCAGAGGTTTGATGCAAAACACCACCATCTTGATCAGTGCAGTGCAGGGGAGAAATATGTAGGATTATTATGTCCTACATGTGCTGATTTTGGGCCCGTCTCCCTGTTCAGGCCGGGGTGGGGGTGGGAGGAAGTCTATTGCTCTGCAATTTGTTAATTAACTTTGACTCTTGAACGTTATACTTCAAGCTTTGACTCTCAAAAGCTGATTCCCTGAAACCCTTGTGTTGGTCTCTAAGGTGCTAATGCGCTCCAGTCTATCTCTTTGTTGCAGACTAGCACACCTATCCTATAAAACTAGTATAGTACCAGTTCCTTTAGTCTTGAACCCACAGGGCACGGAGCTTTGCCATTCAAGGATCTCCGAAGCAGTTGTCACAAGCAGTCTCCCAGCAATTACTCTACTTCTCAGATGTCCTTCCATTCCAAGCCAGCTATACTCATTCGCTTTTTGTGGCCTTCTCTTACAGTGAAAGGCTGAAGATCAACCCCAGAGAAAAGCCGTTCCACCTCCATCAGAAGATTCCTTCCCCTCCCTCCTTAACCAAGCTGTGGGTGTCAGGAAAGGGGAGCCCCAACGTTTTCTTTCTGAAGACCCACAAGACAGGAAGCAGCACCATGCAGAATATCCTTTTCCGTGCTGGCGAGCGGCGCAACTGGACTGTGGCGTTCCCCCGCTACTCCTATCAGTTTGCTTACCCTGAGCCCTTCTCCAGGGACTTTGTGGAAGACCTTCCCCCGAGGGCTGACCGTTTCAACTTGCTCTGCAGCCACACGCGACTGGACGTTGGGGAAGTGCAGGCCCTCATGCACCCACCAACTGTCTTCCTCACCATCCTGCGTGACCCTGTGCAAACTTTCGAATCGGTCTTCCACTATTACCAGAACATGGTGCCTGCCTTCCAGTCGCTGTCTAACCACTCCAGCCCGTTGCCTGCTTTTCTGGAGGCATCCAGTCACTACTACAATGCTGAGGACATCAGCAATGGGCTAGCCAGGAACCCCATGACCTTTGACCTGGGCCTGAATCCCAGTGGGGAAGAAGGGCTAAGCAGCTGGTGGCCGAGGGAGCTGGAAAGGCTCAACCGGACCTTCCAGCTGGTGATGATCGCAGAACATTTTGACGAGTCTTTGCTTCTCGCCCAGGAATTGTTAGGACTGGACATGGACGAACTGGTTTACGTTCGGCTAAACGTTCGTCACAAAGAGGAGGAGCCAATGGCCAAGGAACTGGTGGAGAAAATCCAGGCCTGGAACCAGGCAGATGTACAACTCTACAGGTTTTTCCAGAGTGTCTTCTGGCGCAAGGTGGAGCACTACGGCTACGTACGCATGAAGCGGGAATTGGCCGCCTTCCGAGCCCTGCTGCGGGAGACAGCAGCAAAGTGTCTGGCTGGGGAGCCTGTTGGCCCAGAGATCACGGCCGATGAACTGCGGCCCTGGCAGCCAGGAAGCGTCACCATTCTGGGCTACAATCTGAAGCCAAACCTGACCTCCAGCCAACATCGAGACTGTTTCAGAATGGTCCTACCTGAGCTCCAGTATCATGCTTACCTGTACTACAGGCAATATGGGAGGGACATGCGCCCCCTTCCCACTGTGTAAAAGCTGAGTGGAAACAGCAGCTTGAGGGACTTGGTTCCTCTTTCCCAGGGTCCCCAACATGGTACCCATTGGCAAGATTAGGGAGGGGTTTTGCCCAGCAAGGTTTCTGATTGGCTGCACACATAAAATTGCCTTAGCAGCAACTGCCACCACAGCAAAAGGATCTTCAATGCTTCAACTAATGAAGAAGAAGAAGAGTTTGGATTTATATCCCCCCTTCCTCTCCTGCAGGAGACTCAAAGGGGCTGACAATCTCCTTGCCCTTCCCCCCTCACAACAAACACCCTGTGAGGTGGGTGGGGCTGAGAGAGCTCCGAGAAGCTGTGACTAGCCCAAGGTCACCCAGCTGGCGTGTGTGGGAGTGCACAGGCTAGTCTGAATTTCCCAGATAAGCCTCCACAGCTCAGGCGGCAGAGCTGGGAATCAAACCCGGTTCCTCCAGATTAGATACACAAGCTCTTAACCCCCTACGCCACTGTTGCTGAAGGTAAGGGTTTGTGGCTGCACCCACCATATTGAGCCAGAAATCCAGACACCTGCAGCTCAATAAGCCTGGGGACTCCTCTTTACCTCGGAGGCCTCTCATAGCAGCTGGCATCCATTGGCACTTCATAATTAGCACTGCAAATAGGGTGAATGGGTCTCGTTGCCCACCTCCCTCCTTTTCTGGCTTGTTGGGGCACCCTGGAAGGCAGGTTGGGTGGAAAGCAGGATCGGGCCAATACAAAGTCAGACCACATTAGAGACAGACATCTTTTACACCAGGCTGTCTACACTACACAAGGGGATCCATTTTGGACAGGTGTTACAGAATCCTTCACACTCTAGTTTGTTGGAGATCCTGTGAAACGTCTATTAGAAATCCCTAACTGCTCCTTCACAGGAGAGGGATTGTTGGGAAGGGTCTTCTTACCCCTGCCTAGCAAGCTGCCTCGACCTTTGAACCTGGACTCGGATATCTCAGGCAGTTGACAGAGATCCATGTGAAATAAAAACGTGTTGGTGGTTAAGGCAGGTCCTGCTGCAGCCCTCTTGGTGATCCTGTAGGGTTTCCAAGTCAAGAGGCGTTTGGAGGTTTTTTGCCCTTTGTTCGCCTCTGCTTAGCTACCTGGGACTTCCTGGGTGGTCTCCCATCCAAATGCCAACCAGGACCCACCCTTTTTATTAGCCAAGATTTGTCAAGATTGGGCTAGCCTGAGACATCCGGATCAGAGCAATCTAAAAAATGCATATTTAATACCTACATGTTAACATTAAACTTCGGGCAGATTGAAGTAATTAACAAAAATCAAATGTTTAATTAATGCAGAGATGGAAAACTGTGTTAACGGGTGAACGCCATCGTTGCACTAGACAGAACTTGCAGCTGTGGAGTTTGAGCCTGAGTTGCTGTAGGAAAGGATTTAAAAAAGGGAAATAGTTTTTGGACTGGAAAAAATAATGCAGATCACTAGAAAAGATAGTTTTCTTGTCCTCAACTACAGCCGTGTATTCTTACCAGTCAAAACTTACAAAAATGCTGGTGGAGCCAAGATGTTCATCTTATTTAAAAGAGCCCTGCACAAGCCGTGCCTTTGGAAAGAAAAGGGAAAAATGTGGGAAACCGTCTATACCACCCCCAGTTCCCTGGCAAAAGAGTGGGATACAAATGGAACATAAGAAGAAAAGTTTGGATTGATACCCCACCCCTTTCTCTCTTGTAAGGAGACTCGAGGCTGCTTGCAAACTCCTTTCCCTTCCTCTCCCCACAACAGAGGTAGTCACACGAAAACACGAAAGTAGAATCCGTCTCCTCCTCCCAGCTCCTCAGCTACGGGACTTGACGGTTAAAGAACAAGGAAGAATGTACACAAAAGCAACACCAGCTCTCACCCAAAGCATCCCAAACATGTCAGCCCCTTCAGAGATGCCCTCAAAGACTTCTAAGCCAAATCCACCATCCACCCATCTGAAGGAAATGTCTTCTTCCCACCACGACCAGGATGGGCCAGGCCACACCGACCTCATCTGACCTCAGAAGCAGGACAGGAGACCACGAAGGTTGTTGCTACACACAGGCAGGCAATTGCAAACCATCTCTTCGTCTCTTGCCTTCAAAATCCTGCAAAATCCAGGGAGTTAAATGTGTAGCCTGGGGGCTGGATCTGGCCCCTTGAGAGAGCAAACCCAAACACACACCCCACTCCTGATCGGGCTTGTCCAGGTACCCACCCCACTGCAGTATCAACAGCCCAGGTACCCAGCACCCTTCTTGGCTAGTCAGTCTGTTGCCAGTCCAAGCACACACCCCCACCTGGCTCCTCATCTGTCCTGGCAAGCGTTCCCCCCCCCCTTTGGCAATCTGGGCAGGTGAGCCCACTGTGAGGTTGCCAGTTGCCACACACACACACCCACACCCATGGTGCAAACCACCTCCCCTGTGCTGATCTGGGCTGGCAAGGTTGCAGTGGACTCACCAGCTGAGTGCCACCTTCCCCCTCCCCCCAGTGCTGAACACTTCCCCCAGGGCTCGCCAGCCAAGGTAGCCACTCCCCAGTGCCAATCTGGGCTGGCAAGCCCATTGTGCTCACCAGCCAAGTAGCTATTTGCCCTAATGCTGCAGGCTCACCAGTGGAGGCACGCACACACACACACCCTGCCCAGCCAAGTCATTTATGTCATGTCTGGCCCTCGTGACAAATAAATTTGCCACCCCTTGCCCTTGATGGCACATTCCCTCCCACCCCAGGTTCTTTCCAGAGGCTGGCCAGCAGCCGCGGCAGGTGAGGAGCGGAGGTGCATTAAAAACCATCCTTGAGTCCGAAGCATCGCTTCTTGTTCCAGGGCTGGCTCAGGGATCGATCCTGCTCCTGGGCACGGCAGCCCAGCCTGCTTGTTACAGACCTTCGTGGGTGATATTCTTACAGTCTTCTCTGTGTCCCCTGGAGCGGCTGCGCACGATCACCAGCCAGCCCCATAAATTCCCCTGCGGTGCTTGCAGGTTCTGTCGGCAGAGGCAATTTAACGCAACAGTAGAACTTGTGACAAGGAGAGAGTGGTGTCGTCTTCTTGCACACAACAGGAACCTTCTTCACTCATGGAAATAAACACTCTTCAAACATGTTCTTCTTTCCATAGGAAGGCCTTTACTTAATAAGTTGCAAGAATATGCAAGACTACAAATATAAACTAACCTAACAATACAGAACACTTCTAATCTATATACAGCATGCAGCTTTCGAAGCACACAGCTCATTACAGAAGAACAATATGCAGAGTAGGAGGTTACATGTAAAGGTTCCCAACTCCAGCTTAGGCTCAGTCTCACACACTGGACACATTATCCTGCCTCAGCAACAAGCCCCCGATTGGTCCATCATTTTCCACCGATCCCTTCAAAGTCCTCCTACACTTGCTACTTTTTTCACTGAAGCCCAACTGCCACTTGAACTTCACATGACCTTTAACTTCATGACGCTGCTTCTGCTGGACTGAGAGGCTGAACCTGCTTTCACCCATGTTGTTCGTCTGTCGGCCGTCTCGGCCCCCCCCCCCCCCCGACTCCTGGCAGGTTCCCCAAAATCACAGAAAAGAAAAGTGTGCAAGAGAGTTGACGAGAGACATCCGGGGCCTTCGCGGTAATGGGGGAATCACAGCGCCCTCGTTGGGTTTCCAAGGCAAGGGGCTGCTGTGGGTGGTTTGCCACGGCTGACCTCCGTGTGGGCTGAGAGTTTGCTGTGACTGGCCCAAGGTCACTCAGCAGGCTTCATGCAGAGGAGTCAGAAACTGAACCCAGTTCTCCAGATTAGAGTCCACTGCTGTTAACCACTATGCCATGTTGGCTCCTGGGTCCAGTTCAAGGGTCTGGTGATGCATCTCCTATGAAGGCCTTACTGGGCTTGGCCTCACATACCGGCAGGGCCGTCTCTCCCACTGTGCTCCGCTACAACCCCTTCAATCCTCCCACAGTGCCGCCCTGCAAATGAGTAAGATTGGCCACCCTGCGCCACTCATGCGCCTTCTCTGCAATGGGTCCCACCTCTGGAATGACCTGCCTGGGGTCAGGAAGACCCCCACATCTTGGGCTGCGCTAGACCACTGTTGGCAAAACATTTGGGTTCAGCATGTCAAAAATTCAGAAAATACCTAACTTACAGTCCAATCATGCTTGGTGCCATGCATTACATAAAGAAAAGTAAAAAAGAACATAAGAACATAAGAACAAGCCAGCTGGATCAGACCAAAGTCCATCTAGTCCAGCTCTCTGCTACTCGCAGTGGCCCACCAGGTGCCTTTGGGAGCTCACATGTAGGATGTGAATGCAATGGCCTTCTGCGGCTGTTGCTCCCGATCACCTGGTCTGTTAAGGCATTTGCAATCTCAGATCAAAGAGGATCAAGATTGGTAGCCATAAATCGACTTCTCCTCCATAAATCTGTCCAAGCCCTTTTTAAAGCTATCCGGGTTAGTGGCCATCACCACCTCCTGTGGCAGCATATTCCAAACACCAATCACACGTTGCGTGAAGAAGTGTTTCCTTTTATTAGTCCTAATTCTCCCAGCATTTTCAATGAATGTCCCCTGGTTCTAGTATTGTGAGAAAGAGAGAAAAATGTCTCTCTGTCAACATTTTCTACCCCATGCATACCTTTTGTGTAGACTTCAATCATATCCCCCCTCAGCCGCCTCCTCTCTCCAAACTAAAAGGAGTCCCAAAGCAGCTGCAGCTCTTTCCTCCTCATAGGAAGTTGCTGCAGTGCTCCAACTCCTTCAATCATCCTCCTTTAAAGGGTTACCCTTCTCTGCACTTCTCTTTCTAACTCTTTCAATATCCCTTTTTTTGAGATGTGGTGACCCCAAGAACTGGACCCAGTGGACTCCAGTGCGGTCGCATCCACTGCTTTATATAAGGGCACATGGGCAATGCTTTGCAGTTTTATTATCAAATTCGCTTTCCTAATCTTATCCCCAGCATAGAGTTCTGCCTTTTTTTTTCACAGCTGCCACAAGTTATGCATTGAGTTGACATTCCCATGGAACTATCAACTAAGACGCATCTTCAAATCCTCTTTCCTCCTCCTGGTCTGCTTGACTGATAGCACTGGACCCCTGTAGCGTCAACAATATGTGAAGTTTTGGATTTTTTTGCCCTATGTGCATCACTTTGCATTTTGCTAAGTACATTGAACTGTAGCATTTGGCCATTTCTGAGCTCCACTCACCGCGAATTTTCAAGGTCCGCTTTGGAGCTCTTTCATGCGATCCTTTAGTGGTTTCTTTCACCAACCCTACATAATTTGGTATCATCCACAAACTTGGCCACCACGCTACCCACCCCTACTTCCAGGTCATTTATGAATAGGTTAAAGAGCACCGGTCCCAAAACGGATCCTTGGGGGACACCACTCCCCACATCTCTCCATTGTGAAAAAAACGACTCAAGGAAAAAACGACTCAAGGAAAGACAACAGTTGTGGTTGGGTGTGGGTGAATGCTGGTGTGTCACTCAAAACATCGTGGCATGTCACCTTTGACAAACGTGCCATGGGTTCACTGTCACTGTGCAGGCAGACATGTTCGGGGGGGGGGGGGCTTTCTCAAAAAGGGATTCAAAATGCAGTGCCACAGAAGACGCAGGAAAACTCACTCGTGTGCCTGTTCCGTGACTGTCATCTTGCACATATGCCTCGTCTTGCTTTTGATGCTTCCACCAGCTTTCACTTCCGAAACCCATTTTCCGTATTACAGCGTGTCTTGCCTTAAACCCAACATGGTGCCCACCAAGTGTTTTTAGAAAGTAGGTGGGACTTTTTCCCATCAAGGTTTCTAATTGGCCACTGGATATGTGATTGGCTGTGCTATGGTTGGCTCCACCTCCTGCGGCTGAGATTTTGTGGTTGAACCCAGGACCATAAGTCAGATTTCCCAAGGTCCAGCAGGCTCAGAAAGGTGCGTGTGTGTGTGTGTGGGGGGGGGGGGGGGGCTGCCTTAAGGGTTGCTTTTTAAAAACATGTTTGCTTTGTTTTCCAATTCTTTACTTCTATTCTTATTGGATTTTTATGAGAGGCGTCTCAGCTGTTTTCTGTTTGTTGACATCTTGAGTCTTTGTGAGAAAGGCAGGTTACAATGCAGTAGATCAATGTCACCTCTTCAAAGACTGGGTCAAAGGGACTCACAGCTAAAACAATTCAATGAAATGGAACGAGCCATTAGCCAGAAGCCGGGACATGAAGCCAGGCACGGCCTCCCTGTCTGTTTCAGCGGCATTTGAAACCCTGTATGGTTTGTGACCAGCATGCTTGAAATACTGCTGTGAGCAACACCCAGAGCTAAAAACCCAACTATAGAAAATCCAGCTTGGAATATAGCCACAGTAAACTCAGAATTAGGGAATGACCTATAAGTCAAAGGTCACATTCTCTTGCAAATTGCTTTAGCCTTTTCTAATTATACTAACTACTGTAGCTACATCTCCAGAATGACCGGAGGAGCCCTTTGGTCTAACAAAAAGATTTACTCATGACTGCTAGAAGGAGATAACCATTCCGAGTAGCTACAAGCAAGCACAAAAATCTGACACTTCTTGCTTGCGGCCCGGAACCTAATGATCTTAGTTGTTACAAGAGGTACCATAAACATACTGATAGAGGTACCATAAACATACCAACTCAGGGTAATCAGGATGCAAGTGTAACATTCACAGACTACTTTGAGAACATCCTCGGACTCTTGGCAGTTCAGGACAGCTCTCCTGATGCTGACAACCTGTGCTGCCTAAAGAAATAAACTCTTGTTACTTTCCTTAACTATGCAAGTGATTTATTGGCTGGGAAGTCTACCTCTCCTTCCCTCCTCTGGCTTGAGGGGAGAAGGGTCCCTTGCCCCCTTGGCTTAGGAGGCTGAAACGGAGACCCTAACTAGAGAGGCACCTCTATTTCTCCTCTGGCTTGAGGAGAGCGGGATTCCTTGCTCTTTTGGCTTAAAGAGCTAAGAAGGAACTCCTATACAAATTGGTCTGAATCTCTACTTCTTCCTTGGCTTAGGGAGAAGGGATTCCTTGCCCTTTTGGCTTAAAGGGCTGAACGGGAATCGGGGCAAATTGGTTACACTTCCTACTCCCAACCATCACAGTAATCTCCGGAGGCCCAGCTTTGGTTCCCCCGCCTTCTGAGTTTATGCAGATAGCATTCTGGGAGCAGGCCTTCCTGGTTCTTTTGCCAGGCAGACACATTCACCTGCTTCTGTTGCCCACTTCGACCAGCAAGTGCAGACCTGGTTTCTGTGTCAGTCATCCCACCTTCCTGTCTCATGTTGTGTTTTTGTTCGTATTGTAGCTCTGGTTTTGTTTTAACCCCGAATTTCGTTTGAACTGTTTTTAAGATGTGATTTTATGACGTACGCTTTAATTTCATAGCCCTCATGAGGGCAGAAAGGCACGGTGTACATTTTTGTAAAATAAATAAACAGGATAAAACATACACTGAGCAGCCTAAAATGTTGTTTATGAAACAGTCCTTCAGGACCTCATAGCGAAGAATCAGCAGTTTCAATCGTGATGGGAAACAAGGTGGCAGCCAGTGTGGATCTTCCAACACAGGGGGTGGTGGGATACCGGGATCTGGTGGTGGTGGGAAAGTGCCGCCAAGTCACAGTAGGGTTTTAAACCTGAGCTGGCTTGCTATTGCCTGCCTCTATGTAGCAACCTGGAACTTCCTTGGTGACCAAGCACGGCCACCTCTCTCGCAGATGGTGCTGCTGACATTTCCAGGTGGGGGCTGTAGATCTCCTGGGATTACAACTGATGTCCCGACAACAGATCAGTTTCCCGAGAGAAAATGGCACTTTAGAGGGCAGACCCCAGTGAGATCCCACCCATTCCCAAACCTCCCCTCCCACAGGCACCGCCTCCAAATCCCCAGACATTTCCCAATAACTTTACAGTTCGAAAGATCCTTATGTATTCATCACAATTCAAGATCCTGAAATCATACGTAAGTAGAACAACCTGGAATTCTATCTGAAGAATGTGAGGGACGAGATCCCACAGTCAAACTTTTCTTTGTGGAAGTTGGCTTCCTCCCAGTATCTTGGCTCAGATTTGAGAACATCAGAAGAGCTCTGTCAGATCAGACCGTCAGTGGGGGTCCGTCTATTCCAGGACCTCGTTGCACATGGTGGCCAACCAGCACCTCTGGAGGTCCAACAACAGGACACTGAGGCTGATGTTACCTCAGTCTGTGCACAGCAGATTTGGGCCACATATACAGGGGAAGGTTTTTAAACTCTGAAATGCTATGACAAACATGCCATAATTATAGAGAGGGCAGGAGGTTCTATATGCGGGTGTAGCCTACGAACACCCCTTTATTTCTCACGTCTACTTGAGCATCTAGGTTTTGCTGGGAGGTTCCCAAACATGTGAAGTCACTTGAAGTCCCCTCTCAGCCCAACAATTGTACAGCAAATCCAGGTAAACACGCAACTACACAATGGTGTGCCAAACTGATCATTTATTAACTCAAACGCTTTCAGAAGGAGGTGCTGCTCCAGAAGGAAACGGGTGCGGAGCAGCCCCATTACAGCAAATGTCAGAATTCTCACCCACAGAGCAAGTCTGGCTGCCCGTGAGCAACAAAATCCAGGAGGGTGGGGCAGATGACAGCACTCGAGTTGCACAAACCTGCTTGCTCAGGTTCTCAAATGTCACGAGACCCTCTGTGCAGGAACCCTCCACATGTTGACGGAACGGGCAAAGAGGGAGACTGGGGCATAGGCACACGGGCCTGGCCTCCCCCACAACCACCAGCTTGGGAACCTGTGGAGGAAGTGACCTCACGGATGCAGCAGCATCCGATACCCCTGACCACGGGATGGAGCACATGCACAGACACTGTCATCATGAATTCACATTGCACATGTGGCTGGCCAATCCTGCGGAGGCGGAGGACGGGCCAGCGTGCTCACGCCTACTTTATGCCCCTCCCGGCACGTTCAGTCAGTGCTCTCAGGTGTCTCGCGTAGCCGGGTTTGGCGTAACTTACACCCTTGATTGCGTGAAGATGAACTGATGGTGCAAGAGAACAGAAATGCTTTGGGAATAGGGGTGATTTGCAGGGAAGGGGCCAGAACCACCCTGATTCCCGAGAGGTGACCCTGAACTGCAGGGCAAAAGCACCATCCATCCCAAGCACTTCTTCCCTTCCTTGATGAGGGACGTTCCCCTGCTCAGTACAGACAAATGGTCCTCACTAGAGAGGACGGCAAAGTAAATCCAGGGAAGGACAGCAAAGGATTCTCACTCTGGGACAACAGCAGCAAATCAAAGGGTTGGCTGGAAGTCAGGTTGCAGCGTCAGCAAAATAGACAAACGTATTTTTCACAAACCAAACTTACAACCCCCTTCCCAAAAGTCTTCACTCCCCCATCTCGACATCTCTCTCTCTCTTTTTTTCCTGACATGCACAGTCAATTTCAGTGCTAACTATTCCAGTGTGGTGACTTTTTCCCCCGGAGTGGCCCAGCTTTGGCCAGTAAGACCCTCTTGGTTGCAGCAGGATGTGGTCTGAGCAGCAGGGTCACCTCTAGGGACGACTCAGGAGCCCCCCTCCCTGCTGCAAAGGGAGGAAGCCGGCCCAAAGGCTCGACATAAATAACAATAAATAAGTCCAGTGAAGATGAGACTACCTGGTCAGCAATCATAAGACGACAAATTCCTCCACGGAGGGCTTTTTCGCCCTGTCCCGCTTGGTACAATGTTGGGTTGGCTTCATCTGCTGGGAGAAATGGGAGCCCTGCTCATCCAATCCGTATGCCCGGGAACAGCCCTCCACAACTGAAAACATGGGATAGCGCTCTTTGATGGCGGCAGAGTTCAGAACCTGTGGACAAAGAAAAGGATGGGTTGGTACAGCCAAGTTACCTGATGCTTAGTACACCTTGCACTTGAACCCAGAAGTGGGGAGGCTGTCACTGAGAGGGGCCACTAGCATAGAGAAGAAAAGAAGAGGAGTCTGGATTTACACCTTGCTTTTCTCAACAGTAAGGAGTCTCAAAGCAGCTCACAAATTCCTTCCTTTCCTCTCCCCACCACAGGTGAGGCAGGTGGGGCTGAAAGAGTTCTGAGAGAATTGTGACTGGCCCAAGGTCATCTGGCAGGTTTCATGTGGAGGGGTGGGGAAACAAACCTGATTCTCCAGATTAGAGTCCACTGCTCTTAACCATGCCGGCTCTTAACCACTACAGTATGCTGGTGGGGGAGCTGGTAGACGTGCCCTTGAAATTTCCAACAGGTATGGAAAAGATGTCTCTCTAAAGGCTTTAGAACAGTGTTTCCCAACCTTTTCGACATCACGGTACCCTTGACCTCACTCTTCATATCTCTCGGTACCCCTGCCATCCCCCCCCACACACACACCTTCCCCTCCCAGGGTGAAGGAAAGCACTGGGGTGGGGGGGGAGTGGCTGCTGACCTTGCGGCAGGCCCTGCCCCTGGGCCAGCTCCATGTCCTTGCTGGTGCCGGTGGGAGACATTGCAAAAGTGAGGGGGGCCGGTAGCGTTGCTGTGGAACTCCTGAAACATGCTCACGGCACCCCAGGGTACCACGGAACCCTTGTTGGGAATCGCTGCTTTACAAGAATGTCAGCAGTTATGGGAGGAGGCCTTTAATGGACTAAGTAATTTTTTTTTAATGAAGTATAGCAGCAGGGGATACCAATGTGAAGCCCACGGGGGCAACGATGCCCACCAAGGAAGTGAGCAAGGTCATGGGGGACTTTTGTCCACCGAGGCATCTGATTGGTCAGTGGAGATTGGATTGACTGTGCAGTTTTTCAGGCATTGGTTTGGCAGCGGCCGTTGCCACAACATCAGGATCTCCACTGTTTGGGTAAAGGAGAGCTATGGCAGCCGTCCCGTGGCTGGCTCTGCATCTTCTGGCAGCCATTTTGCGGCTGTGCTCGCTGGATGGCTCAAAAAAGGTGGGG
Organism: Sphaerodactylus townsendi; assembly: GCF_021028975.2. Classification (NCBI taxonomy): domain Eukaryota; kingdom Metazoa; phylum Chordata; class Lepidosauria; order Squamata; family Sphaerodactylidae; genus Sphaerodactylus; species Sphaerodactylus townsendi. Next base: position 122,301,949 of record NC_059431.1, read on the forward strand.
GAGCCCCGGTTGAAACAAAGCCCAGCCCCCCTTCCCCAAACCCCTGATTCAAATCTTTCAAAATGGAAAGCAGAATTCTGCAAACAGAACCGTCCCCCTTTCCCCCAAAAGCATGTTGCCAATTTAAACCCACACAGTAACTTGAGGGAAACCACAGGCAGCCGGCGTAATTTAGTCCACCATCAGGACGCCTCTGGGAAAATGAGGGTGGCCGGGACGCCTCACCTGAGTCAGCTTCGAGCACAGCTGCTCAAACTCTCCACTGTGACGAGCATAGAAGCCAATGGTGCAGCTGGGATCCATCTTGCTAAATGCTGTTTTCCGAGGGAAGCTGCAGTGAAAGGGACTTGGGGAGGCCACCAGAGCTGGAAGCTACTCTTGGCAAGGTCTTGCACCAGTCAGCAAGGAATGAGACAGGATTAGAAACTTCAGAAGAGGCCCCCCCACCACATCGTCTAGCCCAACCCCCCCCCCTCACACAGTGGCCAATCAGTTCCTCTGGAGGCCGATGTCATGGCCCTGACAGTCCCGCCCAAATGCTGCTCTCCTCATCTACTGGGAGTGCCCCCCCCCCTGCACTGTTGTTGGTGTTTGCCAGGAGTTTGAGCGGGTGAGTGCATCTGTGTGTCTCTGCCTGCTCTACCGCGCTCCCCTTCCTGATCTCTTTCTGGGCCTTTGTGTGGGAAACTGCATTTCATTTGCCTGGAATCTGCCTCTCTGCCCTGGGAACTTAATTGAATGCTCATGTAACAGCAGAACTAAGTTCCCAGGGCAGAGAGGCAGATTCCAGGCAAGTCTTCATTGATATACACAGAAGAGCGCCTCACTTTTACCAGCACCAGGTGGAACCGGTTTAAGCAGTCAGTATAACATAATTGAATGCTCATGTAACAGCGGGTGCTGTTACCTGGTGCTGGTAAAAGTGAGGCGCTCTTCTGTGTATATCAATGAAGACTTGTGATGTAACTTCAGATCTGTCTATGGTTCCCTCCCTACCAATGTCCTGCTATAAGTATGCAATAAACAACATCATGCTTCAGCTCTGAGTTCTTCAATTGAGACTCTAGTCACGGGGTGTGACAGCCGAGGTCTTCCCCTAGTGTTGCTTCTCGGAAATGGGATTCAGAGGTTGACTGCCTCTGCACTTGGAAGTTCTCTTTAGGCACCATGGCTAGTAGCCACTGATAGACCTGTCCTCCATGAATCTGTCCAATCTTCATTCAAATCCGCCCACGCCCTCTCAATCCCACATTTATATTGATCAGTGAATTGATTTCTAGGCTGCCCTTCCCCTTCTGGGTTCTGGACAGCTTCCAGCAAACAATATCTAACAGTTCCAACAAACTCAGTTTCAAAACCACGGCACCCGACGTAGGTCTCAACTGAGGATGGAACTGGCCGTATAAGACGTGGAGCCTCAACAATAACCAAAAAGGGGAAGGGAAGAAAGACCCAACGGGTGGGGAACTATTGCTGACCTCAACCAAAGACCTAGCGGAACGGCCCATCTTACAGGCCCTGCAGAACTGTGGGAAGTCTTGCAGGGCTTGGACGGAGCACTCCCCCAGAGTGGGGCCAGAGCAGAAAAAGGTCTGGCCAGAGGGCTGACTCTCCGCCCCATCTGTGAACCTGGCAGTGCCTCAGGAGTCAGCCTTCTCAGTGGTGGCGCCCAGACTTTGGCACGTTCTTCCAACGGAACCCTGGCATGCCCCTTCCTTGATTTCCTCCCACTGTCTGGAGAAAACGTCTTTATTTCAAACAGCTTTTAACATCTAGATTTTAGCAAACAGTGTTTTAGGTTTCGTAGGCACATGTTATTGATTTTTCTAATGATATGCTGATTGTATTGTATTGTGTAGGGTTTTATTGTTATTGGTTTCACTGTATTATTGCATTGTATGGTATTTTGTAAGCTGCCTTGAATATGGCTATAGGAAGGCAGGGTGTAAACATTTTTTAATAAAAGAAATAAATAAATACTAAATACACTGGAAACTCCACACGGGCCACAAGGTGAACAATTGCAGGGGTGGAGCCACAGCCCCGTCTAGACCCCTGAAGCTGAAGGAGCTGCTGGAGACGCTCACCTCTAAGGGGAAATTCTCCTGGGTTGTGTCCACGAAGGGCTGGCAATAGTGAGGGTCCAGGTACAGGAGGAAGTCATCTGGAAGACAAGGAAGCGGGAGGTCAAAGATCCTGGCTAGTCCTGTGGTTGTCTGCCTGCGCTGACGTGTGCACACTGGGCAGAGACCAGGCCATACCCCACTCGGATGTCTTGCTGCCTTTTCAAGAAGTAAATTCAAGGGGAAAAGAACTTCAGAGCTGGCGCAGCCTGTCTTTGTTTAACAAGACTGCTTGATGTTAGGTCTCGAACCTTGAAGCAACAAACGGACTCTGTATTGTTGATCAGCAGCGTTTATTGACAGGCATCAAAGCACCCGTTCTGGCGAACCTGGCGTTTGCTGACCCCTTTATTCCGAGGTTAGTCCCCGTTTCCCCAAGAAATGTGAGAAAGAGTGAGTTTGGAGCTACAGCACCCCAAGTTGGCGACAGATAGAGACAGAGAGCCACCTGGCCTCCTGCCCCCACGAGATAACAGACATGATCCCTGTTCTCATGAGAGCAAAGTGTCAGAGGAAAGTCTAGTTATCTAGGAATGCATCTCAATTACCTAGATACCACCCCCTTGACACTTGGCAGCAGGACAGACTCCCAACAACTTCCTACATGCTGTTCTAAGCAACAGTCATCCTCAAGACAAACGGTCATGGGGCAACTACACAATCTGCAAAGATATTTTTTAAAAGGAAGATTGTTTCTTTGTGTGGGACACGGCCAGTCAGAAGGTATATGGTCTTTCTAGGGCTCTCCTATGCAGGGTGGCTCCGGTCTAAGTCCACTAAAGTTAATGAGCTTAGACTGGAGTGGCTTGGGGCTTATCAGGCCCACGAGCCAACTGAAGCAAACCCCCACTTGCTTGAGATGGAGAGAGAGGGAGGGGGTTGCCACAGCTGGCTTGCGGGCCTAATAAGCCCCCTCAAGGGGCTGGATCCGATCCCCGGACCACATGTTTGACACCCCTGCTTTAAGCATTATATCACATTGGCTTCCAAGACACTTAAGAAAGGCTATACATTAAGTTTCCAAGTTAGCAGAAAGGTAGCAAGAAACAAAAAATACTTGTAATTGACAAAGAACTGAATTCTTACAGGCTAATTTCTCAGCGGAATGCTGGTTAACCACAATATTGCAGACACCAAGACCCAAAGCGGTTTCTTAAGAAATGAGAAAATAAGACTTTGAACATTAAAGAAGTATTTAAGTTTTTTAAAAGACAACAAAAAACTCAACAGATTTTTTTCCTCGATGATAGAATTTTCCCCTGTGTGAAATGACCTTTCGTTCCAACGTTCAGAATAACTTAACTTTAATACGGATTTCCAAAAATGGATTAAGGCTGTGACCCCATGTGGCTCCTACCAGGCGGCCACGTTCTATTCTTAGGCAAGGTGCTCAAGTAGGCCATGGCTGAGCAGCACCAGACGGTCTGAGAGGAGGCAGATGATCTTATCCTAGGTCACAGCCTGGGTCATGCCTCGTTCGCCCCAACAGTGACCGGGGGGCAGTGGAGGTGGCATCCCTGCTGATCCTCCCGGACCTCTCCGGGGCCTTCAGCTCCATCAGCCGTGGGATCCCACTGGAAACGCATCACGGCTTTGGAGGAGGGCATTGAGCACACACACAGGATTTTCTTAACTACATTATGATTGGATGGATGCAAGAAGAGTCAGGTGGTCAAAATAGCTACTGTGGACATTATGTGACCAGCCTTTTGAACCTCTCTTCTGTGGATACAACTTTTAGGAGCATTTATGGCCTTTACAACCTTCACAGGACATTAAAGCACTCCTGAATGTTAGTATTTAGTATGGAAATGAATAATAATGTTATCACTAGGACGTTGTGGGTTTTTCAGGCTGTATGGCCATGTTCCAGTAGTATTTTCTCCTGATGTTTTGCCTGCATCTGTGGCTGCACGCAAAACGTCAGGAGAAAATACTACTGGAACACAGCCATACAGCCCGAAAAACCCACAATATCCTAGTGATTCCAGCTGTGAAAGCCTTCGACGTTATCAATACTTGGATGAGGGGAATGTCTGAACATCTGGAGCTGCTCTGTGCAGACTCTGTCCATCAAGGCCAGCACCGCTGACTCAGGCAGGGGCTCTCCAGGGTCACAGGCAGGAAAAGTTCTTTCGCGCCACCTGCCCACCTGGGTTGTCCTTTTAGCTGAAGATGTCATAGACTAAACCTGGCACATTTTCGCAAGCCAAGCAGATGCTGCCGGCCCTCTCTCTGTGCCCTGTTTAATAATGCATATAAAATACGTCCTTAGAGAATGTACGCACACAACTGGAAGCGCATCGCGCACAGCGCACAGCATGGTTATTCTTTTTATGTAATGATTTTTTATTTGTAGTTAAAAATCAAAATCCAAAACATATATTAAAAAAAAAATTGGCCAGGTTCATAACAACTTCCAGTTTTCTCTGTGCCGAATATTAACCGTTGAACGCTAAACTTTCAGTACTTGGTCATTAAATAGCAAAATAAAATTAAATCTCTCAAAATCATTATTGATTTAAAAATCTCCCTTTTCTCTGTTGGATCTTATTTTATCAGTCCTTAACTTTCAAAAGTGCGAGCCCTCCACGTATTTCCGTTCTGGCTGGGGACTGTGTCAGGAGTTTCCAACTGTGCTTGAACTGCCTGTTTGATCTCCTTAAAATAGTTCTTTACCTTCAAAACCACTAGTCGCCAATTCTTCTTTTCTTTTTCTGTTTGGTCTAGATATTCTATCAAGAGTTTCCAGTTGTCCACATAATTTAATTAAGTTCTTTTAAAAAAGTAAATTGTTTGGCCAACTCAGTCAGCTCCATTACTTTCACCCACCATTTTTCAATTGTAGACACAGCTGGAGTTTTCCACTTCTGTGCATATAAAATTCTTGCCACTGCTGTCATATATAAAAACAAAGTTCCATGTTTGCTTTCCAGAGATCAGTTGATAATTTGCACCAGGCAAGCCTCTGTTTTCACTTGTACCGTGCAGGGCATGTTTATGATGATGAGGGTATTTTTTTGTTGTACAACTAACACCAGAGTTACATGAAGTGCACTTCTTTATACAGCCATTGGGTGCCTGCCTTGACTAGGATCCACCAACTTTTGGAAAAAAGGCAAAAATGCAATTAACTTCCCAGCACGAGGGAGAGGGGTGGAGACAGGAGAGCAGCAAGGCCTGTGGTCTTGGGGGCGGGGTCAGTACCTTGATATCCTACGAAGTACAGAGAATGCCGTGGTTTTCCACCAATGATCCCAATGCAGAAATCCAACCTCAGAAGCTCCTACAGGGCACAGAGACACAGATGGACCTTTCAGAATTAATCACAGCACCGGGGGATGCCCCCCACCGCCCCCAGCAATACACTGTGCAGGGCAAGACTACTCTGCAGGAAAGAAAACACAGGTGGAAAGACAAGTGACGGAGGCGGAAAATGGTGTTTAGAGGCAGCCACGGGGTCTTCATGGCAAGAGACAAACAGAGGGGGTTTGCCTCTGTCGGCCTCTGCGTAGCAACCGTGGTCTTCCTGGGGTGGGTGGGGGGTCTCCCGTCTAAGTGCTAACCAGGGCTGACCCTGCTTAGCTTTTGAGATTTGAGGAGAGCAGGCTAGCCTGGGCGATGCCAATCAGGCCCAGCGGCTGGCCACTCTTCATTTGCCACCGGTCCCAAACAACTGTGTTCCACGTTGCTGTTTTTCAACAAGGTGCTTGTTAGAGCAAAGGGAACCCCCAGAAACTTTCTCCTGCACAGAGAACACGCCCAACTCCCCACCCTCTCATCTGCCCTGTGAAGGTAAAGAGGCACCGCTGCTGCTCTGGGGCCTGCAGGCACCTTCGCCATTTGGACCCAGGGCTGTGGGGCCAATCACAAAATGACAACGCCAAGCACACGACAGCTGCCGCAACAGGACCCCAAAACCTCAGGGACTGAGCTTAGACGCAGCAGGCAGAAGCTCACATTACCAGGAGGCCTTTTAATCTGTACAGCAATCAGATGGGGAAATGTCCCACCTACCCCCACCCGCTTTCTAGAGCACGTGGATAGCATAAGGAAGGGGGGGCGAGCACCGCATTGGGGATCCTGCTCCAGGCCCACTGCTAGGACAGAATGAGGCACAGATCTGGGTTCCCAGGAAAGGTGGTCACATGTTCCATCCAATCCCACCGGACGCCCTATGTTCGGTCTCAGAGCCTTCAGCCAATCAGCAGACTCTGAAGCATCACTCAGCAGCGTTTACTGAGGAGGTGTCAAAGCAACAGCCAGTTCTGGCAAGCATGCACTCCCGGTCCCCTTTACCCCCTGCTGAAAGACACACACCAGTCCCGTCCCCCCCACCCCCCGTGGTTTCCCAAGAACCTGTGAAAGACCGTCTTTGGAGCTGAGGCGCCCCAAGGTCGGCAGCAGATAGTGCCCCTACGAGATAACAGAGAGCCAGCATGGTGTTGTGGTTAAGAGCAGGTGGATTCTAATCTGGAGAACTGGGTTTGATTCCCCACTCCTCCACCTGAGTGGCAAAGGCTTATCTGGTGAACCAGATGTGTTTCCGCACTCCTACATTCCTGCTGGGTGACCTTGGGCTAGTCACAAGTTCTCTCCGAACTCTCTTGGCCCCACCTGCCTCACAAGGTGTCTGTTTTGGGGAGAGGAAGGGAAAAGAGCTTGTAAGCCACTTTGAGTCTCCTTACAGGAGAGAAAGACGGGGTATAAATCAAAATTCTTCAAATTAAATTCTTCAAATTCTTTTCTCATGGGACAGGGGTGCCAAGGGAAGCCTAGTTTCCTACAAAGCGTGTGAAGCCACAAAGATCAAGAAAAGAATGCACGGATGGCAGTGGTGACATATAGCAGGCTGGTGACATAGATCTCAGAGCAGCATTGGTTTGTAATTTTAATCAGTTACACAGAGTTAGGAATGCATCTCAATCACCCAGATGACATCCCCCTGGCACCCTATTACCTTAACACAGTCCACGTAGGCCGGGTTGAGGCTGTCCCCACCCAACCTCATGGGCACCAGGACGATGACGGCTCTCCACTCTGCACAGGGGTCCCACGTAGCCCTGCCTTTGCTCCTGCAGGCCAAGTTCGCCACATCCCCTTTGTACACTGGTGGGGGGCACCAGAAAAAAAGGCAATATGATTGTGTGTCCCAAGGAAGGCAGCTCCACCCGCCCCCACATGACCTCACCAGGTGCGGCATGAACCACCAGCCAGCGCACCCGTTCCTTTTACCTGTGCAGTCCTGAGACACATATACAGCCAGGCTTTCTGCTTCCGAACAGCAATCCACGGCTTTCCTGCAAGGGTGAGAGGGGACAGAGTTCAGTGGGACGCGGCCCGGCCTGCTTTGCCTCCTAGACTGCTCTCCCAAATCCACATGAATAAGAGGCAGGCTGGTTTCCTGGTATCAGAAGAATGGGGAGAGAGAAAGCCCCTCTACTGTGACGGTTGCAGGGAGAAGGGGGACTTATTTGTGGAGAGGATTATTATTTCAATCTTCTCCTGCCAAGGAAGCAAGCAGCGCGGTCTGGTGCCCACAGTTCCAGGAGCATGATGTAGTAAGCAAGACCACAGCGACACAACTGAGATTTTGGCAGCTGGTATTCGTCACATGGCGCTCCTCAGGAAAGGTGCCCTGGAAAGGATTTCTTTATCTCCACAGCCACCAAACGCTGAAGGTCCTGAAAGTAACAGAGGTCTGACAGAGGATCAGCCGGCTGTTACAACGCTAAAGACTCAGAAACCAGAAAAGGCAGAGTCGGGGGGAGGGGGGGGGCTCAGAGTGGGGCCAGTCCGTTGGCTAAATGATGTTGCCGCGGCCAGGTCAGAAGAAGAACCTGCTAGGCATGAAATTCCTCCCAACTCCCTCTTCTGCCATGTTCCACCGTGAGAAGGAAAAGAGAGCCCATCTGTTTGCAAAGAGTTACAGATTGCAGTATTGAACACGTGAAGCTCTCTTATACTGAACTGAGCCCTCGTCTACTTCGACAGGCTGCTGCTTTCCAGAGTCTCACGCAGGGATCGTTTGCATCGTCTGCCGCCTGGCCTTCTACCTGGGGGTGCCAAGAATTGAACCTGGGACGTCCTGCATGCAAGGCAGATGCTCACAGCAGAGCCCTTTCGGTGTGGGCTACATGGGCTGTGGTGGGCGGGGTCTGATGCAGACAAGCAGCGCTAGGACAAGGAGGTGGCCTCAGGAGGCCACTCTCCTGCCAAGCAGCCTTCCAGCCAGCATGCAGTCTGCAGAGTTGCTTTGCCTGTCAGGCCTCCTCTTTCTTCCCTGGTGCGTAGATGAGGGAGATGTCTCAATCTGGACCAAGCGCCTAATCACGTGGAAGCATGCATTTGGGGTCATGCCAACCACCCATTCTCAAAATCCCAAAGGTCCCCTTAGAGGTTGGTGATCACACATGCATGGGACAATTTTGGGACTGCGGCACTGGCTTTCCTTGGCCTCGCTACCGAGGCACCCCAAGCCTGTGAAGCCTGTTTTATGCTGGACACGCTGGACACCACTGTGGCCTGGCCGGTGCTCAAAAGCAACCAAGGCGTGGCCTGTCAAACAGACGCCAACTGAGATGGTAAAATTAATCAAAGCAGAGCTGAAGATACCTCCCTACGCCCGCTCTTCTGCTCTAGCGTCAAGTCAGCTCCTCCCTGCTTCCTCTCACCTCAGAATGTGGGCTGTGACGGAAGGCCCGTACCAGTCCCCAGCTTTCTTCCCTGAACTGCGCCCGAGAGCAACAAGATGATGGATCCCAAAAGGTGCTTCTGGCCTGTCCGCGAACCAGGCGGTGACCCTGCGGTGGCGGCGCTCCTTCTCCCGCTCATCAGGACTGCCAGGTGGCGGGGGGGTCCTGGATTCCAAGGGGGCCCTGCTTCCATGCGCCAGGAGGGGTGGCGCATGAGGCAGGTGGGCAGTGCTGGGGTGGGACACAGAGGAGCTCTTCCTGGTTTCCGTCTCTGCCAAACCACTGGCGAGCAAGGTGCCAGGCCAGGTCCAGTCTGAAAAGCACAAGAGGAGCAGCCGTTCAGCCCAGCCACTCGTCTTCCACAGACGCTCACAAGCACAGCAAACACCTGAATGTCTCATCTGCCCAAATTAGTTAATAACAGCAACCCTTGATGACAACAGGGTCTAGTCTGGAACCCAAAATCCTACAAGTGGAATCAACTATGCACTACTCGATACTCCCTGAAACAGTCTTAGCCAGTGGAAGCTTTAAGGCCACACAGGAGTGGCATCGGCATATCCTGGAGTGGAACAGCGGCTGGCAGGATTTGCTGCTGCCAACTCCACACTCGTGCCTCTCCCGTCGTGCCTGCACTCACATCCTCCCACTGCCTGCGTGTGAGCGCTTTGCCACCAGCGAAAAGGGCTGCCCAGAACTGCTGGTGAAGGGCACCTGAGTGGGGTGCAAAGCATCAGCGTTCCTGGGGATGGTGGCATTCTGCACAGTCAGGGAAAAGGTACACAGGAAGCGTGGATGTGTCGTGGCCCCAGGTTGTCCAATAATCAGGTTAACGTGATAATGGCATCCATTATTGAAAGACAGCTCCCAGAAATGCTGCATGGTAAGAATCTTTGACAAGACTACTTTTTGGCACCCAAATCTCCAAGCCATACAGCCCCACTGCCCTCTCCAGTGCCAGGCAATTCGCCCCCCACCCGCTCAGCCATTACTTAAGCTATGTCAGGTTCCCAGGCAGAAGGCTGCTGTGTCATCTCTGTGCCTGAGAATTTGCACAACTTGAAGCCCGCCCGCCTGCCCACACACAAGCAACACAGCAGAGCAGTGAAAAGGGAAGGTGACCAGAAACAAGCAAGGGGCAGTTAGAATAACACCCCAGGAACGCAGGTGCCACATTCCGTCCGGGAAGCATGGGAAGAACTCAACCAGTCTTGACAGGATGGCTGTTACTGCAGGTGGTGACAGAGCTTGGGAGAGGGCAGAGTGAAGATGTGGGAATGGAGGGCGGGAGGGATGGATGAGCAAGAAAGGGGGCTAGCAGCGGCTCCAGGGAAGCCCCTGAGCTCTCTCTGCCTAGGCCCTCCCCCAAAACCTGGAAACGGCCCTGATGGCACACCAGCAGCAAGTGCAATGGGGAAGAGAGGCTGTGGTGGACCCAGGTGGCTCTCTGGGCCTGTTCACGGATGACTTGAGAAGTTCCAGAGTCCTGCACTGATATGCGTAGTTGGCGTACTCTGAAAGGGAGCAGAGAGGATCCTTCCCCCTGCAGGCCCCCCAACTCCACTCCTCCGTGCTGCTTTCTCACCTCTGCCAAGGAAATGGACAAGGAGCCCCTGGGCCAGGAGCATCTGCCCGCTGCGCAGCATGCAGCCCCAGCCACAATCCGTGGTCCATGTGGTGCCCTCCAGCTGCTGGAACTCCCTCCGATAGGTCAGCCAGAGAAGGGAAGCAAAGTCCTTCTGGAATCGCTCCACGTCCTCTGTGAGGAAGGACAGAACAACAGCAAGTATTTCGTTTATCAATTTAACACAAACAGATAGGGGAGGAAAAAATTCAACCAAGAAAGAAGGAACCAGAGGTTCACAAAAAAACCTAATGAAGACAGCATAACAGGTTACATTCAGAAAATAACAAAGCTTTAATACATGTTAAATCATTACAAATATCCTTAAAAACAGATATGTTTCGGCCCAAGTGCAGCTGATTTTAAGGATATTTTCTATGAGTTAAAATGAATTAAAGCTTGGTATATTTTTGTATGCAACCTACTGTTATCCAGTCTTTCCAGTTTTTTGTCAGTCTCTTCGAATAATAAATAAAATATTTATTAGCTGCCTTTCTGCTTGGCAGAACTCATGGTGGATTACAATAGAACAGAAGAACACTTATAAAAACCACATAAAATACCATAACTTAAAATCTCAGCTAGGACTGCCAATAAATAAAATGAAAATTAGTCAAAGATACAGAAAATTCAGAAATTGATAACATTAAGAGGCAACTGTTTTTTAGAAAACTGGAAACCTTTTATGGGATATCTTTTGAAAGTCTATTCTAATCGAGAAGTAGTGGCAGGGTCTGAAATCTAAAGAAAACAAATTTTGTAATCATTAGGATACACTTAAGAAATAACTACTAAATTAATGTTTAATTGTAGATTCGTGAACCTAGGGGTAACTTTTAATCAAAGATGAGATAACTGGCAGTCAATATATGATGTATAGAGTTGTTGTGTTATCTTTGTGTATGTTTGTTTTGTTTGTTGTTTGAGTGAGAAAATAAAAATTATATTTTAAAAAATACAGTCAAATGTAGTCCTAAATAAAACTGTCTTCAACTGTCTCCTGAACCCTGAAAGGGAGGGGCTAGGCGTGCCTCCCTGGGGAAGTTGTTCCAAAATTGTGGGGCTGCCACCAAAAAGACCCTATTGCGTGCCCACCAGACAGGCTTCTTTGATTGGTGGGGCAGTCAGGAAGGTCTCTCCCTGTGATCTTAGAACAGGCCCACAGGCAAGTGAGATTCCCATTTGTATCCGTCACTTCAGGCAGCCAAGCCTGCTCCACAAATCCCAAAGACCCTGCAGGGAAGACCTCCCTCGTCGTTCTGCTACGACAATCAACCTTCAGTAAAAGGTAAAACAAAGCAATGAAGAGTCAGCCAAGGGAAAGATGGCAGCCACTGCCCATACGGAAATGCCTCCTTGGCTCCTGCCACGCAAACAGCAGACTACAGGTAGGGAAGGGGGTGATTAATAGCAAAGGCAGGTGCAAAAAAGCCTCTCCGGTCCTTGTTATTCGGAGTCACTTATGAGCTACTTGGGAAGTGGTGCTGCCAGGAACCCACTTCCACGGACTGAGGGTTTGCAGCCCCCAAGTGGAGAGAGGATGGAAGGAAAGCATGGGGGAGAACAGCTCTGAAACAAAATCACCTCTCACATCTACGCAACTCACCCTCGTGTTCAAAGTGGTAGTTGTAGCCAAAGAGGTAGACTGGGGAGAGTTTGCTGAAATTGGTTTTGCTCTTGACGGTCCAGCCTGGAGGAGGAAAGGAGTCAAACGGGTCCAATGTTGGTTACACACCACTGAGTGGCATTTCAGGCTTACAGTAGTGGGCCTCCGTTCCCCTTGTGGAGGCGGGGGGGGATCTGATCCGTTCCTAGCATCCAAAATGGTTTCCCCCCCCACTACGCCCATTACCCTCCGTGCCCCACAGCAATATGACAACAGCACATAACCTGCTACACTAATCATGCATTAGAAGAGTCCCCTTAGACACTGTTTACTGGACTGTGTGAAATTAACAGCAGTCACTGGACAAGACCTTCAGCAGTAGTCCCCAACATTGTGCCCGTGGGCACGGACAAGTCTTCTGGTGCCCACCAAATCTTTTTTGAAAGTGTATGGGGCACGCCTAGTCGGGTTTCCGATCAGAGAATGGAGATCTGATAGGCTGTGCAGATTTTAAAAATAGTAATGTTTTTGGCAGCAGCAGCCACCACAGCACACAGTGGGTGCAAGAAAATATTTTAAAGCAACTTGCTCATTTAAAATGGCATCCTATTAAACAGAACTTCTACCTGAAACCACCACTACTGTTAAGTTAGGCTTAACTTCAATTCCAGTGGTTGGTTCCATCTTCTGTGGCAGCCATTTTGTGGTCGCACCCACAGCCCTATATCAGAATTGCAAAGATGCCCTCAGGCTTAAAAAAGGTCGGGGGGGGGGGGACCCCTGCTCTTCAGTGCTGTTCTTTGCTTGCTGTCCTCTGCTCTGTGGCAAGGGGACCTTTCTTTAAGCGCAGCCTTTTCCACCTCAATAGCAGAGTTCGTTTGCCCTCAGGCCATGAAAAATAAAGTTTCTTTCCCAACCCTAATACAAGCAGCCAGGAAATGAAATGCATTTCATCTTGCTATGAGCTGGGGGGGAGGGGGGAGGGACACACACACACAAAGAACATGAACCCAAAGAGACAGACACTACGGCTCATCGCACTGTAGAGGGCTCTGAAAGCCGCACAATGGAGACCTCTGGACTGCCCCACAATACCTGAAGGACAGGCCCCACCAGCAAAAGAAGCCAGTCAGAGGCAGAAGCCAGATCCCCTGCCTCAGCTTACGCGGAGTGAACAGGTGAGCAGTGAACTTTCTGGCTACGTCAAAAAGGAGTTTTAAGATCTTGTTCCCATCCACACCCCTAAAACTTCTGTGGATAGAAAAGGAGATGAAGCAAAAGGAAGGCAGCGCTTTGAGGAACACTCTTGGCCAGGATGAGTAAAAAGAAAGAGAGCAGGATAAGTTTAACACAAACATGTTATAACCAAAATTTACTGGCAATTACAAGCGAATTTAGTGTCAGTCACAACCTAGAGAAATAGAAGAAGAGTTTGGATTTATAACCCACTTTTCTCTCCTTAAAGGAGTTTCAAAGCAGCTCATAAACTCCTTTCCTCTCCCCTCAACAGACACTTTGTGAGAGAGGCGGGGCTGAGAGTTCTAAAAGACCGGCGACTGGCCCAAGATCACCCAACAGACTTCCTGTGCAGGAGCAGGGAAATAAATCCAGATCACCAGATAAAATTCTGCCTCTCGTGTGATGGGGTGGGGAATCAAACCCGGTTCTCCAGATTAGAGTCCACTGCTTTTAAGCTCAAGTGGGAGAGGATGAGATGCATTTGCACGTGTCTGGGTGGAGTTCATTTGCAGTTGCATTTATATATGTGTGACTAATCTCAGAAACAGGAGTCAGGTGGGACAGTGGGAAGAGGGAGGAGTTTGTAGGATGTGGAGGACTGTTAAATGGCGATTGAAAAGTTCCCTGGTTTTGACATGCTTTAATGCCAGTAGACTCTTTTTCTTTTTATCCAAAATGCCTCAGCATTTGTGGATTTCAATGGCTACCCTGTGTAGTCTGAAACAGCAGATGTCAGAGTTGTCAAGATTCTACATCCTACTCGAGTTGGAGCATGAGGAAAGGCAAATTATGAATAGTTATAATAAAAATATGTGAATAAAAATAAAGGCTGAAAAGGGGGCACTAGCTTCCCCCACCAATCCCATGTGGCCACTACTCACCATATTTCACTTTGTTCCAGACAGAAAGCACTTTGCACTTGATCTTGTCCACTTCATCCAGCTCACTGCACTGGCCGTGGGCAGAGCTCCCCACAGAGACGGGTCTCCTGTGGCTTTCCCCGTGGCTGCTGGCCCTGGAGCTAAAGAGCTGCTGTCCGTCGGAGTGGGGCAGCTCATTGTGATTCAAGTATTGCACTGAAGCAGGTGACACAGAATTCATTTAACATCTGGGAGTAGTACGGGCCGCGTCCTCTTTGGCAGGCAGGGTGAGACTCCCAGGTGCATTTCCAAGGACGCAAAACTGCAGAACAGGAAAGACAAGGATGACTCTCTCTCGCTGGCAAAGAAACTGAGGGAGCGTGGTAGGATTTCACAGCTGGAATCAACTGGCTATTGTAGGTTTTCCGGGCTATGTGGCCATGTTCTGGTAGCTTTTGCTCCTAATGTTTTGCCCGGATCTACGGCTGGTATCTTCAGAGGCATGTCACAGTGAAGATGCCAGCATGCAGGTGAAACGTTAGGAGCAAAAACTACAAGACCATGGCCACACAGGCCAGAAAATCCACAACAACCACAGCACAAAAAGCCTGAGATCTCACAAGCAAACAAGACTCACGACTGCTCTCGACCTTGTTAAGGACCCGGACAGATAACCACCACTTCATGGTCACATCTAGGAGATGCCCCAATGAACAATGTTCAAAGGATACTAAACTCAAACAGCAACCTTGATGGTTGTGATCATTTGCCCTTGAGGTCTGCTGCATTTGCAAGCTGTCCTGATTGCCCAGGCAAAGGTGGAGAGTAAATATTTTTAAAGAGATACATTTTATTTTCATCAGTGTTGTGGAAAAAGGCCTGACCTGGATGGCCCAGGCTAATCCCATCCTGTCAGATCTTGAAAAAGAAGCAAAATCTGCCCTGGCTCATTCTCAGACGAGGGACAACCAAAGAGGCTCAGGGTCACAAAGTAGACAATGGCAAAATACCTTCATCCTCTTGCTTTGAAAACCCTACATGTTTGCCACAAGTCAACTGTGACTTGATAGCTGTTCCCACCAGAACTGTGGAAAATAATGTAACACAGCCAGGTCTCGAAGGATCCTCGGCCATTCAGTATATATAGACCACAGCGTTTTTTCTGGCAAAGCAGTTTCAAAAAAGTTTATGCTCCAGTAAACCTGATGTAAGTTAAGTCTTTTAAGCCATCATAAAACTCCTGATGTTTCAGCATCAACAGAGCAACACGACCACTTCTGGTGGCTTCAACTCTTGCCAACCCTGGCAACGCCTCTGGTAAAAGGGTCTGAAGCTGGTAAATCCATTTCTGCTCCATGGATGGCCTAAACTGAGACCACCTGACCCTGGCCAAGACAGGTCCAAATGTTAGCAGGAAGCGTGTTTGGGGCATGCTGACCGTGATGACCACCCAGAGACCAACAGTGCTCTGCCTGGCCACGCCGCGGACAGGAAATAAGCTGACCCGTCAGGCAAGGACAAGAGAGGGAGGTAGACATCAGGGTCGCCAATTTTGATTTGGGAAACTCCTTGAGATTTGGAGGTGGTGCCTTGGGAGGGCAGGGCATCTCAGAGGGTTATAACGCTTTTGAGTCCGCTTCTGAAAGCTGCCACTTTCTCTGAGCCCTGAGGAGATCAGCTGTAATCCTGGGACATCTCCTGGCCCCAACTGGAGATTAAACTAATGCCAGTCTGCACCAGTTGCTGGAGGCTCTCTCGAACCTAATATGCTCAACAAAATTTCTAAATGACTGTTAGTAACAATATCCAATATCCTTTCTTTCCCCTCCTCCTTTTCACTCATCACTGGAAAGTCAAGTAGACTGTGATGCCTTTTACTGAATACATTCCAATAAATTTTCTACATAGAATACATATAACCCAAACACTCATACTCCAAATACAAAACTCTGTAGCTGAATGCCTCCATCAATGCACATTTTTCTTAAGCATTACAAAACTGTTTTTGCATTATGAAATAATGCTGTAATGCCTAAAAAATGTATATTGATGGCAGCAATGATGCACAGCTACAAAATGTTGTATTTGAAGTAAGAACGTTTAAGTTATATGCCGTCCATGTAAAAAAAATCAGGAAACAAAAGATAAATTTATTGGAATTCATTCAGTAAGAAGAGTTACAGTCTTGAGTTTCCACTGACAAGCGAATGTACCTTGACAAGAAAAAGGTGTTGTCGTTAACCGTCATCTAAAAATGTTGAGCGTTCTGGGTTCGAGAGGGGCTCCAGCGACTGGCACAGACAGACATTGGGTTAACCCTGTTGGGGCCCCCGCCCGCCGACTGCCGCGCCTTGTCCGACTGCCCTGCGAGCGCCCCCCCCCCCTCCACGAAGAAGTCACGGGAGACGAACCGCAGAGGGTCTCCGCCCCGGCAAGGCCAGGCCAGGCCGGGGCGCGCGCAGTGCCTTTCCCGGGGCCACCCCCACCCCCTGCGGGACAGCCTGCCCCGGAGTCGGACGAGGGTGGGGGAAGCGGCCGGCTCGCCTGCCCTCCGCCTCTCGAGGAGACCCTGCCGGGGCGCAGAAGCCCGGGGCCCACCCGCCAGCCTGGCCACGCCCTCCCCTGCCTGCGCCCCCGGAAGCGAGGGGGGCTACCTTTGGGCGGAAGTGCGCAGCGCCAAGCGAGGCCGAGGAGTACCAGCGTCGCCCCGGTCAGTGACGTCACCCACACGCCCGCTTCTCGCCCCGCCCCCTGAGAGGGAGAGGCTTCCGCCGAAGGGCACGCGGCCTCGCGGGAGGACTCTATGGTTTCCCGGCAGGACCATAGATATGAGGGCCGAGTAGAGCGGCCAAGCCAAGGGTGAAAAGGGCTGAGGCGCTGGTGTGTAACTCTGGCCCGCCAGAGGTTCGTGGACTACAATTCCCGTCACCGTCAGCCCCTGCCAGCGTTAGGCCTCCGGGGGGCCAGGGTTGGACACGCCCGCATTATGCTGGCAGGGTCTGATGGGAATTGTAGTCCATGATCCTCGCGGGGGTGGGGGGGGCGGGTCTGACTAGTGGAAATGCAATAGGCGTCCGTGTAGAAGCTCGTCATAGCAGGGCACAACTCAGGGGCGTAACGAGGCAGCCCTGGGGAAACTGTAGCCCTGGGCAAAACCTGACTTGGATGCCCCCCACCATGGGCGGCCACTTCACCACGACCAAACATTTTTTTGCACCAGGACATTGGTGCCTGCAGGGGGTGCATTTTTTGACATATCGGCACCACAATTTCAGCATATCATCAGGAGACTGTCCTTATGCTACCCCCCAAGTTTGGTGAGGTTTGGTTCAAGGAGTCAAAAGTTATGGACTCCCAAAGGGGGTGCCCCATCCCCCATTGTTTCCAATGGGAGCTAATAGGAGATGGGGGCTACAGTTTTGACAGTCCATAACGTTGGCCCCCCTGAACCAAACTGCACCAAAACGGGGGGGGGGTATCATTAGGGCAGTCTCCTGATGAGACCCTGAAAGCTTTGAGACTGTGCCTTCAGAAATGTCCCTCCACAGCCTGCAAACCCCATGGACAGCAATACAGAAAACTCAATGCAGAACAAAGATTCTTGGGCAAATTTCTGGGATGTTCCTGCAGGGGGCGCATTTTTTGATGTATCGGCACCAAAATTTCAGGGTATCATCTGGAAACTGTCCCTATGGTACCCGCAAAGTTTGGTGCAGTTTGATTCAGGGGGTCCAAAGTTATGGACCCTCAAAGGGGGTACCCCATCCCACATTCTTTGCTAAGGAGATGGGGGCTACCCTTTGAGAGTCCGTAACTTTGGCCCCCCTGAACCAAACTGCACCAAACTTGGGGGGTGCCATCATCTCCAGATGATACCCTGAAATTTTGGTGCCAGTGATACGTCAAAATGTCGCCCCCTGCAGGCTGTCTGATCTAACCCCAGCAGAATCTGTTCTACGTGAAGATTCTGCATTATGTCAATGAGGTTGCAGGCTGAAGGGGAAGCATTTCTGAAGACACAGTCTCCAAAACTTTCATGGTCTCATCAGGAGACTTCCTGATGATACCCCCCAGGTCTGAGATTGCAGTTTGGTTCAGGGGAGACCAACACGGTTATGGACCCTCAAAACTGTAGCCCCCATCTCCTATTAGCTCCCATTGGAAACAATGGAGGATGGGGCACCCCCTTTGGGAGTCCATAACTTTTGACTCCTTGAACCAAACCTCACCAAACTTGGGTGGTAGCATAAGGACAGTCTCCTGATGATACGCTGAAAATTTGGTGCCACTAGCCTAAAAAATGCACCCCCTGCAGGCCAAAAATGGAAAACCACTAAAAATACCCAAAAACGAACCCTGCATTTTGATGCCCCCCACAAGGTGATGCCCTGGGCAGCTGCCCACCTTGCCCAATGGGCATTACGCCCCTGGCACAACTATTCTGTTTCCTTAACCTAAATCAAAATAAATTATTTGCCTTCTTCATAGTCCTCACAAAGATCCCATCAAGAGGGCCGGACGTTCAGTGAATAAGGCAATAGGGCGAGGATTGCCAGCTCCAGGTTGGGAAATACCTGCAGATTTGGGGGGCGGGGCCTGAGAAGGGCGGGGCTTGGGGAGGGGAGGAATCTCAGCCTTCCAAAAGCCGCCATTTTGTCTAGCTCACAGGTGTCAAGCTCGCGGCCCGCCGGATGTTATTGTTACAAGGAGTAACGAATTAAAATAAATAAGCTCGAAGAAGCTCAGGCCGATACAGAATAAAATCAGAGAGATCTTTATTCGGCCAACTGCAGGCAAGACAATATCAGGGGAGCCAGACCAAAATGGCGGTGTGTTCTCACTTTTATAGTATTAATGACAAGCTCTATCAAAATGGCAGCAAAGAATACACCCCGAAATGCCCACATCATCAATCAATCACACAAAAGGTGGAGACTTTCCCTGTTCCCACAGCCCTTTGGGGTTGTCCAAAATCCCCATTGGAAGATGTCAGTATTTCACTCTTTGACGTTATATGAATCAAAAACCCTTGTTTCTGCTTATCATTAATGTTTCTAGTTGCCCTTTGTCTTAGACAAAGAGCCTGAACTTTCCCATAGGCCTTTCTATTGTCTCAAGAAGACAAAGGGCAACTTTAAGGTATCTTTTGGGTACAACGGGATCTTGAAAACAGTTTGGCTTGCACATTTTGTATAACTGTCAACAAAGGGGCATTTTTGGAGCTATTAGGCTAAGCTAGCAGCATTAAAAGAATAGATGTAAGGCCTGCATGATTTCTTTGGTCAGCAGCATTATGGTTGCCATCTCTCCATTATAAGAAAAATAATGGAGGGAAAGAAGAAATAACCTTTCTTGTTGAATCCAAAACCCTTCTCTCTCTTTCTCTACATTCTCTTTTTCTTCTTTTCTACTTTCTTCTGTGCCTACAGAAGACTACTGGCAGGGGATGATGGGAACTGTAGTCCATAACATCTGGAGGGCTGCGAGTGTCACCTGGAGACCAGTCGAAATAACAGGTGATCTCCAGCCACCACCCTCAAGGTGGAAATTAAACTAGGGTTGCCAACTTCTCGTTGGGAAATTCCTGGAGATTTTGAGGTAGGTGGGGTTTGGAAAATGGAGAGACCTCAAAGGGACATAATGCCAGAGACCACACCCTCTAAAGCAGCCATTTTCTTCTCCAGGGGATTGTAGTCAGAAAATAAATTGTAGATGCAGGAGATTACCAGGCTGCACCTGGAGATTGGCATCCCTGAATATGGAGCAAAGATTGAACAAAGCATATTAGAGTCAGTGTGCTGAAGAGGTGGTCTCTGATCTGGAGAACTGAGTTCGATTCCCCACTCCTCCACACAAAGCCTGCTGGGTGAACTTGGGCCAGTCACAGTTCTTTCCAAACTCTCTCAGCTCCACCTGCCTCACAAGGTGTCTGTTGTGGGGAGGGGAAGGGAAAGGAGTTTGTAAGCCACCTTGAGACTCCGTATGGCTGAGAAAAGTGAGTTTTAAATCCAAACTCTTCCTTTTCCATAAAGGCAGCCTTTTTTGTCTTTGAAGCATCTGTAACTTTTAAATTCTGTCAGTTTTCCTGGGTTTTGTTTAAATACCCGCCTCAGTTGTAGCCAGGATAAAATCCACAGATTGAAAAAGGATAGCTCAGTGGATTAAAGCATCACTGTAGCACATGTATGGAGGGGAAAAACTGGCGGCCAGGGAACATTTTGAGAAGGGGAGTGTGGACAAACTTTATCATAAACATTGATATCAAAACATCTTTGAAACAGTGTAAGTCACGTGTGCGGAAAAGGCCTGTGTTTACACTGTCATTTAGAACCAAGCAGTCCATGTCCTCCATCTTGGCACCAGAGCTTTTACAACTGGCATGTAGACACTTATAAAACTCTTCCTTCTTCGACCATCCTGTCCTCCCAAGACCATTTGTCTCCACACTATCCTGCCCTCCCTCCCAAGTTCTACTCTCATTTTTTAAAATGATCCTAACAAAAAATCCACTTTCAGGTAGTGCTCTTGACTCCAAGACATGGTTTCCCTCCTGCTACTTTCAATATGTTACCACTGGGAAAATTGAAAAATTATGCTTTCTAATAAAGTTAGATAAATGAACCTCTTTGCACCATACTGTTAGTGCCAGGAAAATATGAAAAATATTTTCCTAAGCCTATCACTAAACTACACTGGACCAGAGCAAAAGTCTCCATAAGGCCTGGAAAGCACGTGTATAAAGGAATGTGCTAATGTTTCACATGGTCTTTCTTCTTGTTTTTATCCCTTTTAAGATTTAATGTAAGCCCCTCAGTGTTGGATTTATGGTTTGCCCAATGTTTAGGCTTATGTCCTGACTAGGTTTCCCAGTTGATTTAAGGTCCATTAATGTTAGTGTAGGATATTCTTGTTCTTATGTATATATGGGTGTTTTTACTGTATTGTAAGTTCTGTAGGATTGCATCTAATGTTTAGAAATGTTATTTTAGAAATTTGTATCTGTTAGTAAAAGTAATAGCTTGTAGCAGCTGATATTAAGATCCAAGGAAGTTAGTCTTGGAATTCAGTTTCGGCCAATACCCGGTAGATCTCTTTAGCAAGAACAAAGACCCTTTTGGATTACAAATTGAATCTGATGACGGCACCCCAGAGGTCCCAGCTGTTGAGGGATTGAACTAAGATCACCATTGGACCATTTGAACTTTCTTTTGTTTATATTTTTAAAAAAATAAAAAAAATATAAAAGGCGCGGGAGCCTCAGGACATAATTCAAGGAAGCAGCCCATCTGATAACCAGGTATCTGGGTGTGTTAACAGCCTCACCCAGTTTTATGAATGGACACTCTTCGCTCCCTGTTCCGGAACTGTCATAAAGTCTCGTGGGAAAACGCCTGACAGCGAGACCTCATGGTCCCATTCAAAAAGTTGTAATTATACCTTTCTTTTATGTGTTGATGCTTTCTTTATTGTTGCAAGGTAAGGGACCTGCCCCCTTGCCCCTTTTGATCTGTGTGTATAAAAGTTGCTGTGCTTGGCCCTGAGGGCGCGATTTCCCCTGCCCAAGCTGTATCAATCACTTTCGAATAAAATATTCTGCTTTCAAAGAACACCAGCTTCCTGCGCTTCACTACGTTGCCTGAACTACAATAGTTTAATGTTACCCAAGCAGTAGTGGTAATAATACTACACCCTCCATGGAGCCAGAAAATGAAAGGGTATGTGTGTCAGTGACAAAACCACTCATTGGAAACAAATATTGCTCAAACAATCTTTTCCTCTCCTTTATTTTGTTTTAACATGTATGTAGGCTTTTTTATTACGTTGTAGATTCTTTGATGTTACATTAATATTGGCTTGATTTTAATAACGTTTGTAATCATTTTAGGAAGTTAATGTCTTTAGGTAGGATATATATACATATACATACACACACACATACATACACATACATACATATACACAAACATATACACATGCATGCATACATACATATATACATGTACACACACACACACGCACACACGTGTGTGCGTTTGCGTGTGTGTAATGAACTAGTAAAGTCCAGGCAAAAGTAACCGTTTTCAGTTCTTTATTGTACTGGCAGTCATAGTCAAATACAGGCAATGCGAGTTCTGAGAGCCTCAGAACTTTGATAATAGTTTTAACACAGTAGCAAACCTCCTTCCCGCCAAATGAAATTCACAGTTCATAGTTTCACACAGTCAAGCCAAGATAACGTGAAAGCAAAACATCCCCAGTCCAGGCAGAGAGCCAGGGCTGACAGGCAGGAAAAATTCAAGGACAGAACACACATCAACATCATCCTGACATTCTGCCTCTCCTAAGAACCTCCCCTCGGGTTTGTCAGGAAATGCCTTGTGAAAAGCAGTAACAAGAATAGGGGCATGGACATCTGTAGCATAGACCCACTGATCATGACCTGTGGGAAACCCCCCCCCCCCATGAAACCAGATATTGTAACCGCTGGCGGCGCATGCGGGAATCCAGAATGGCATCGATTTCATAATGCTTGTGCCCATCAATCAGAACTGGTGGAGGGTGTTCGGGGGGGGGGGCGGGCTGTGCCAGGCAGCGAAATCTGGAGCCCGTTTGAGCAAGCTGGAATGAAATACAGGATGAATATTGCTAAGTGATTTAGGCAACTCAAGTTTAGCAGTTACATTATTTGTCAATAATGTAACTGCTAACTTGTTCAATCTTAAAAGGACCAATAAACTTTTTCCCAAGCTTGGAATATTTATGTACATTCCGGAGATTTTTTGTGGAAAGATACACCCAGTCATCTACGTGCAAGGGAAAAAAATCTGATGCTTATCCGCTTGTGTTTTCTGGGACTCCTGGGCTTTGTGCAGAGCTATTCCGATTGAGTCCCAACCCTTAACAATGGTTTGGATCCAGTCATTAAGTTCAGGACGCTGTAATGGGTCTGAGCCCAAAAGAGGAAATAGTGGAGCAGAAAGTCCAGAAACGATCTCAAAAGGAGTTTTCTGGGTGCTGGTATGCACAGCATTGTTATACGTATATTCAGCAAAGGCAGCAAGTCTGCCCAATTATTCTGATGATAGTTAGTGTAGCAGTGCAAATATTGTTCCAAAGTCTGATTTATACGTTCCGATTGGCCGTCAGTTTGTACGTGATGAGAAGATAAAGCCGATTCAACTCCCAAGAGGGCCAGAAATGCCTTCCAAAACTTAGAAACAAATTGAGGGCCCCTGTCCGAAATTATCTTAGACGGGGCGGAGTGTAATCGATAGATGTGCTGAATGATCTTGCCAACTTGGGGGCAGAGGGAATGGTGGAACAAGGTATGAAATGCGCTTGTTTAGAAAACAGGTCCACCAACACCCACAAGACAGTATTGCCTTGGCTTTCCGGGAGATCTGTGATAAAATCCACGGAAATAACCTGCCATGGTCGGTTGGGAGGAGGAATAGGCTGCAACAGCCCATGAGTTTTTCCCAGAATGGATTTGGCTTTAGCACAAATAGGACACCCTTTGACATAAGCCTCAATGTCCTTTCGCATGGTGCGCCACCAAAAGTTTTTCTGAGATGTGGCGGCACATACCAACAGTCTACTTTCCGCCACGCCCCGTCCTGCAGTAACAGTGATGGGCTGCCTTCACTCTCTGGAATGGGGCTTTTCCCCACCGTGAGGAGCATCGGCCGGGGGTGATGAAACCAGGGGCGGATTGGACTGTGTGCGAGTTTGGGACCGGGTGACTGAGAGACCCAATTGCGATGGAGAGAGTACAATACGTGGAATGGCGTCTAAGGAGGTATCCGCCCCTGAGGAAGACGGGAGAGCGCGTCCGCTAATCGGTTGGTTTTCCCGGGGGGGAATGCACTGTAAACTGGAACCGGGAAAAGAAATCAGCCTACTGCAATTGCTTAGCCAACATTTTACTGGGAGTGGACAGAGCCGACAAGTTTTTATGATCCGACCCAACTTGGAAAGTGCGGGCAGCACCCTCTAACCAATGGCGCCAAGTGCTGAGAACTTCTTTAATGGTTGCAGTTTCCTTATCACCTACTGTCCAATTGAGCTCAAGACCAGAAAACTTTTTTGAAAGATAGGCGCAAGGCGACAGTTTTCCATCCGCACCCTGTTGTAACAGGGCTGCCCCTAAAGCTTTGTCGGACGTGTCTACATGTACTATAAATGGCAAGGCAGGATCGGGATGGGTCAAAATAGGCTCAGTCGTAAAGGCAGTTTTAAGTTGTTGAAATGAGTCCAAATGAGGGGAACACCCGGCTTAGCAGCCTGCGGCCCCTTGCCTTTCGTACATAGTAAATCAGTCAAGGGAAAGGCTATTTGGATGAATTGCGGAATAAAATCACGATAGAAGTTAGTAAATCCCCAAAATGATTGGAGTTCCCTGCGGGTGGTAGGGATGGGCCAATTTACTACTGCTTCCACCTTAGCAGGGTCCATTTCCAATCCCCCCGCCCATGACACATGGTATCCAAGAAAATCCAACTTTTCCTGATGGAAGGCACACTAGGACAGTTTCACAAATAAAGAGTTGTCTAGAAGCCTCTGCAAAACACTACGAACCAGAGCTACATGCTCCTCCACGGTGCGGGAATAAATCAGGACATCATCTAAATACACCACCACTCCTTTGAACAATAAATCTTGCAGAACCTTGTTGATCAAAGACATGAAAGCCCCGGGTGCTCTGTGTAATCCAAAGGACATTACGAGATATTCATATTGTCCAAACTTAGTGTTGAAGGCTGTGAGATACTTGTAGCCCTCTGCAATACACACTCTATAGTAAGCCTTCCAAAATCCTCCCTGACCCCAAAGCGTCTAAGAGGTCTTTGATCAAGGGTAACGGATATTTGTTGGAGGCCGACACTGCATTCAACCCTCTATAGTCAGTGCACAATCTCAAAGAGCCATCCTTTTTCTTGACAAACAACACAGGTGCAGTGTACATGTTTCTAGTTGCCTTCCGAATAAACCCGCGAGCCAGATTCTTATGCAAAAACGCCCTTAACTCAGTCTCCTCGGTGGGACTCATCTGATATACACAGCCCTTTGGAAGTTTGGCTCCTGGAGTCAACTCAGTCTTACAATCCGTGTCCCTATGAGGGGGGGGCAACTGGTTGCATTCCTGCTCCTCAAATCTCTGGAGAGGTCCCAGTAATGCTCAGGCACTCCGGGTAGTTCGGGAAACAAGGAAATGCCAGAAGCCAACACAGGGGTGTTCGGTTCAGGTGGGTCACCTTCATGCATGTGATCTCCACAGGGCGGGTCAGTAAAACGAACTATGTGGGACACCCATCGAATTGTGGGATCATGTGTCTCTAACCAGGATATTCCAAGAACGATCGGGTGTCTCGCCACTGGGGCCAAAATGAAGCTGCGGTGTTCCCAATGCTCCTCACACTGCAACAGGATGGGTTCAGTTTTAAAACGAGCTGGACCACCCCCCCAAGGGCTACTGTCCATTTGTGCGAACGGTATGGATTTGGCTAACGGGATTAATTGTAATCCAAGTTCCTTTGCTATTTGCGGTCACATAAGGCAATGGGAACACCCGGAGTCCACAAGCACCCGAGCCAAAATATGAGTGTGCTTGGCTGGATTAGACAATGTAGTCATTAAGGTAATGGGGGCGCCACCATCACTCACTGCATCTTTAGGAGGCTCCGTAGTTCCGGGAACTGCTGTAGAGAGTCCGATACCGGTGGTGTTTTCCTTGTCCTCGGGGAAATCGAGTTCCTCCACAGCCAAGGCTTTTGATGTGCCCTGGGTTAACTTAGGAGGCACTGATCTCCTTGCTGGTTTAGCCATAGACTTCTTGGGAGGGAATCCACCTGCAGATTTGGGTTTCTTTGGACAAATGGCAGCCACATGACCAGGTTTGCCACAGTACAGACGAAGTTCTAAACGACGACATTGCCCAGAGACGCTTTCAGTACTAGACTGTGGGATGGTAGGTGAGGCAGGAGTTTTCTTCACCTGAGAGATAGGGCGCTTGGCTGATTAAATTTTAGTTCCTGCCCTCTTGGAACGGTTGAGTCTGCCTGCAATCACACTGCCAATTTCGATCCATTCCGTGACTGTATGAGGCTCGTTGTTCATAACAGCCCAGCTCCGAATTTCTGGATCAACAGCCTCATAGAAATATTCGGCCTTTGCGGACGATCTAGTGATCCAGGCATTTGCGGACGATGTAGTGATTTTTCTAACCAACCCTGAGAATCAGTTAAATCCCCTTCTAGAAACAATAGCTGTTTTTGGCCAGCTGGCGGGCTTTAAACTTAATAAATATAAGACAAAAATTTTTCTCTGGAACTTATCAAAAGACAAAACATACCAATTGACTCAGCAATCTGAAATACTAACCGCTAACAAGATAAAATATCTTGGGATCACTTTAGAAAAATCAAATAGGAATTTGTTTTCCAACAACTATGACAAAGTGTGGAATGAAATTAAACTAGATCTGAAAAAATGGGAAAACTTAATGGTTTCCCTAATGGGCAGAATAGCACTAATTAAAATGATGGTTCTCCCAAAAATGATATACCTTTTCGAAAATATTCCCATCATTGTCTCAACAAAAGTCTTCCAAAAGTGGGAAAAAAAGATAACTCAATTCATTTGGAAAAAGAAAAAAGCTAGGATAAAATACTCCTCTCTAATAGACAGTAAAGAAAGAGGGGGACCTAAAATTATATTATGACTCTTGCTCTTTGATGTGGATTAGAGAATGGATCTATCTAGAAAATGACCAATTATTATGTCTGGAAGGCTTCGACAATGTATCGGGCTGGCACGATTATCTGTGGCCGAATTTTTAAAAAAGATAAATAATTTCAAAGACCATATAATAAGAAAATCTCTGTTAAACACTTGGAATAAATATCGTCTGAGATTGTATCCAAAAATCCCTTTGTGGATTTCAAGACAGGAAGCCTTGCAAAATAAACAAGGTCTAGTAGGTAAAAACTGGCTAAGATACTCAGACATTCTCACATGGGAAAATAATCAACCAACTCTTAAACCAAGAGACCAAATTAAAACTGGTTTGGTAGACTGTCAATGGTTTCTCTACTTCCAAATCAGGGAAGAATTTGAGAGAGACAAGCAAATTGGAGGAATAGAGAAAGTCCAAAACAGTTTTGACAAAGTAATATGGGATCCGAATAAAAAAAATGATCAGCAGGATTTATAAGTATTTACTTCAACTTGAATTAGAACAAGAGCTGATCAAGGACGTGATGATAAAATGGGCACAGGACTTAGGCAAAAATATAAACTATGATAAGTGGGAGGAAACATGGAGATGGCATGGCAAGTTCACCTTATGTATGAGTCTAAAAGAGAATTACTACAAGGTATTTCACAGGTGGTATGTAACACCTCAGAAACTAGCCCAAATAGATAAAAAAAATCCCTCATCATGTTGGAATTGTGGAAAAAAACCTGGTTCCTACTTCCACATGTGGTGGGCGTGCCCCAAAATAAAATAAAAAATTTGGAGGAAAATTCATAAAATCACCCAAAAGATTTTAAGCTATAAATTTAAGATGTGTCCAGAAAATTATCTTTTGGGGGTGTTTCAAGATAATGTAGCGCCAAAAAATATTAATCTTTTTTTGTATTTTGCTTTCTGAGCCATAAGATTACAGATATCAAAAAAAAAAAGTGGAAAGGGAACAAGAGACCAAAAATGTAAAGACTGGATTGACTCAATAATTGAACACAGAAATATAGACAGATTATCATCTTATTTGAAAAACATTTCCTGGCAGTACGAAGCGGTATGGAACCCACTACAACAATACTTAAAGGAGAGAAGATAGAAATCACCAGTCAAAACAGAAAACAGAACTAGTGGAATACCACTGGAGCCACGCTTTCCTTGATTAAGGAATCTAGAAATTCATGTGTTTGTAGTTAATAAGATAAGCAGAAATAGCATCAAGAATTTACTTTATTGCAGATATAGAATATCTTTCATATAACAGAACAATAACATTAATACTATTAGACGCTGAGGATCTGCAAAATATCACTTAGAGTAGATCTATTATAAAAGACAGAAATATTATACCTTTAATTTGTTCTATGCTGTAAAATAGACAAACTACATGTTGTAATGTATTGTCGAAGGCTTTCATGGCCGGAATCACTTGGGTGCTGTGTGGTTTCCGGGCTGTATGGCCATGTTCTAGCAGCATTCTCTCCTGACGTTTCGCCTGCATCTGTGGCTGGCATCTTCAGAGGATCTGATGTTGGGAAAGCTGTGGGTATATATCTGTTGGAGTGTCCAGGGTGGGTGGGGAACCTTGTCTGTGAGTAACAAAGGCGGCAACCAGGTCAATAGTTGAGGCCATCTGAGTAGAAGTATGAGTAACAATGAAGACTATAGCCTGGGAGTGACCTTGCTATCTACAGGGTTACTCCCAGGCTATAGTCTTCATTGTTACTCATACTTCTACTCAGATGCCCTCAACTATTGACCTGGTTGCCGCCTTTGTTACTCACAGACAAGGTTTCCCCACCCACCCTGGACACTCCACTTGCTTTCCCAACATCAGATCCTCTGAAGATGCCAGCCACAGATGCAGGCGAAACGTCAGGAGAGAATGCTGCTAGAACACGGCCATACAGCCCGGAAACCACACAGCACCTACATGTTGTAATGTTTTTCTCGTGAAGATTAGGAAGTCGAGCTATAACGCAACAATGCATTATAGAGAACAATACAAGATGCACGAAAAATTCCTTTTAAAAATATCATTCTGTTTTTAAGTAGTCATAATTTTTGTTGTATACATTTTTTGTTTTTTTTAATGCTCCTTTCTTCCCCGTTACCCTTTATTTCTTAACCGTTTGTGGTTTAATGGTTTTTGTTGTATTGTTATTAATTTCATCTTTTTAATAAAATTAAAATTAAAATAAAATAAAAAAGAATTTACTTTATTGCAGATTTAGAATATTTTTCATACAACAGAACAATAATAGTACTATTAGACGCTGAGGATCAGCAAAATATCACTTAGAGTAGATCTATTTTGTTATAAAAGATAGAAATATTATACCTTTAATTTGTTCTATGCTATAAAATAGACAAACCACATGTTGTAATGTATTTCTCGTGAAGACTAGAAAGTCAAGCTATAATGCAACAATGCATTATAGAGAACAATACAAGATGCATGAAAAATTCCTTTTTAAATAAAATTCTGTTTTTAAGTAGTCATAATTTTTGTTGTACACAATTTTTGTCTTTTTTACGCAACTTTCTTCCCCGTTATCCTTTATTTCTTCATCGTTTGTGGTGTAATGGTTTTTGTTGTATTGTTATTAATTTCATCTTTTTAATAAATTTTTTTTTAAAAAGAAATATTCGGCTTTCATTTGATCTGGCCAATCAGGAATTTTGCTGGCCACCGCACGGAATTGATGAGCAAACTCTGCTAATGGCTTGCTGCCCTGCCGCATAGTCTTTAGAGTTTTTTAGCGTTATCACAGGCATCTCAATCCTGAAACCGCAGTCGTAATACTTGCAAGAAATTGGCCACCAAGTTAAGCTCCTCGGCCTCGAGTTCAAATAGTTCCACAAACCATTCTGCCGCTTCTCTGTCCAAAACTGATCCGATGGCACGAACCTTCTCCCTCTCGGAACGATACATGTCATCATATTCCTGCATATGGGCATCCAGTTGCAAAATGAAATATGGTAATTTGGTCGCCTTATCATCAAAACGAGCCGGAATACGTGGACAGGTGAAACCACGACCCTGAAGTCTGGGGGGAAGTGCTGGGCTGGAGCGGGCTGGAGGTGGCGTCTTGGTGGCAGCCGGGTGGGTTGAACATTCGTAGGCTCACATTGGAGATCCTCCACTGCAGCGCGTTCATGAACTTTGATGGCCACCAAGTCACACTCCTTCCAAAGCAGTTTGGACCTTTCTTTTTCTAGGGCTGCACATTCACGCTGGATTTGAAGAAGTTCAGCATTGTGTGCTGCAGAATCTTTGGATTGTTGTAATTTCAGAGCGCATAGTTGTTATTCTTCCCGGAGCAATTCTTGTTTGGACTGCTCCGCAGCTTATAAAACATCTCGTTCCTGCTGTTCTCGATCCTTTTGCAGTTGCTGGTATAACGCTTCATGTTCCTTGTCAAACTCTTCCCTGAGTTGAAACCGCTGGTGAACACGTTCATGAATCAAGGCTTCCCGGGCATCCTGTCATTCACGCTTAGCCCGGTCAAGCGCAGCCTGTTGTGCTAGTAGGGAATGTAGACTGGGGTCATCTTGAGGTCCTTGCCATCCTGGCATGTCCTCCTCACACGAAGGGCCTGCACCTGGAGGGTCCATTGGCTCCACCGGTTCATCCTCCCCAAAAGCTCGGAGGGGAAAAGAACCTGGACGTGAAGCGCCCAGATTCACCAACTGATCCCATTCCACTTCCTCATTGGGCCAAGGGTTTGGAGTCTCCCCTCAGGGGGGACTTGGTATCACCCGAGTCGTGTCAAGGAAGTGCCTTTGGGGGAACTTTGGGTTGGGCGCCGGTGTTCTGCAGGTGTCCGGCAGCCGTAGTCTCCTCAAAGCATTGATCAAGGAATCGTTCAAGCGACTCACGAGTAGTACCATGGATGGTAGACAGACCAATCTCCTCCGCTACCATTCTCATAAAGGGTTTGTAATCCATCCGGCGGCGGGTGGTGAAATGCATCGCTGCCGGTTTACGGTCTATGGCAGCTCCTCCGCCCATGTCGCATTGTTCCCGGGTCAGGGGGAGACAGCATGCTGACAGGGTTCTGTGGGTCGCCATCAGAGTTGCTTGTTCAACCTACTCCTGAAAACGGAGGAAAGTAACGCTCCGGCTGAGGCGGGGTTGGGACAGTGCAACCAACGACAGAGGCTCTGGTTCTGGATCTGGCTCCAGCTCCGACTCCTCTGTATGAACCAGGGCAGGGGGAGGATGGGCAGGACCCTCTATAGGGGTCTCTGTCCTAACCTCATATTCAAAGTTGAAAGAACCCCTGAATCCCTGCTTGTCAGGATCCGTGGAGACGAGACCACGGCGAGACATCAGGTAACCTTGTACTTCACGTCAAAAGTTACACTGAGAGATGAGAACTCGCATAATGTAACCAACTAGTAAAGTCCAGGCAAAAGTAACTGTTTTCAGTTCTTTATTGTACTGGCAGTCATAGTCGAATACAGGCAATGCAAGTTCTGAGAGCCTTAGAACTTTGATAATAGTTTTAACACAGTAGAAAACCTCCTTCCTGCCAAATGAAATTCAACAGTGCCTAGCTGCACACAGTCAAGCCGAGATAACGTGAAAGCAAAACATCCCCAGTCCAGGCAGAGAGCCAGGACTGACAGGTGGGAAAAATTCAAGGACAGAACACACATCAACATCATCCTGACAATATGTTCTAGTAGCCAATAACAGTTGATATTAGAACTCAAGGAAGTCAGTCCTGGAATGTGGCAGAAGCCAACACCCAGGTAATCCCATCTCCACCAACAAAAAGGCCTTTTGACTTACAAAAGATGAACTCAGGGTGTGGACTGACTGTTGGAAGATGTCACCCTGTTTTGCTATTGGACTAGTTGAAGTTTTATTCTCAGGATCCAGAGGCTTATTGGACTGTTCACACTCTTACTTTCAGGATCCAGGAATTAATTGGACCATTCAAACTTTTCTTTGTCTGACACTCTCAAGAAAGCACCTCAGACAAGAAGGTGCAACCTCTGGGATTTGATCTCATCAGCATTTACAAAAGGACTGTTTTCTCCCTTTGGTGTTTTAGGATACTTTCTCTGTATTAGGTGGAAGTGGACCACCACCACCCTCTTCCTGGTTTTGCACTGTGGGGGTGGGACTGCCCTACACCCCTTTCTGGGTTACTGGGGGAAATGTATAAAAGGTGGGTATTCTGTTGAAGCCAGTGCGTTCTTTGCTGAACTGTTTTCGCGGAATCACTTTGCAATAAAGAATGTCCTGTTTTCGAAGAGTCTCCGGTCTCCTGCGCCTTTCCTCTTTGCTTTGCTGCCAAGAGCTGAAATCACTTGAATCACCCCTAGATTCACTCTAAGTTACCGGGGCAGCGGTAACAAGTATGCTCAAAAGTGAGTCACCTATCCAATCTATATATTTATTCACTATATTTCTATACTGCTTTTCCTCATTGTTCAAAGTAGCTTACAATAAAATAAGCGACTTAAACCTGACCAGAAACATGATGCATTAAAGCATTAAACTGTTATGGCTGGAGTTACTTATGTTTTCCTTTATTATACTTGGTTATCATTTGCAATTTATATTTGGCTGCTGTCTTTTACTTTTGAAGGTGAGACACAATTTATTCCCACGATCTTATTAGTGTCATTTTATCTTGCACATAATGAGACCATGGGAACGAAAATAGTTTAAAATGCTTGTAAAGGAATTGGTTGCTCCAAGTAAATGAATAATGTTGTTACTGAACAAGGCATACTGCTTCGTTCAGGTATACCTTCCTCAACGTGATCGTAATTAAGGGAGAGAGCAAGTCCTGGGGTAGTTCACATTCCTGTTTAAATTCAGATGCATCCTCCACCTCAAGTTAGCACTTGCATGTTTGCTATGCTCTGAAGTTTTCTTTCCCACCACGACCTATTATAGATGTATTTACAACTTCTGAAGCAAGCTGTTTCTCCTTGGTCAAGCCTGCTCTCTGAAGGCACTGCTCATTCTCCGGAGTTTGTCTTCCTCCCAGGCATTATCTACTGTCAGGCAAAGACAGCTCTGCTTCTGTCACACATCTACTCCACTACCTTCAGCCCCCCCGAAGCAAAACCAAGCGTTTGCCTGGAAGAATGCAATTGTGTAAACCTTTAAAGAAGTAGGCTTAGAAATAAGGATATTACTTAAATAACTCCTTTCTTGTCTTTATTTTTTATATATGTACCTTTAGATACATTGTAGATTCCTTGATATTACACTGATATTGCTTTGCTTGTTACCCATGTGTGTATTATTATTATTATTATTATTATTATTATTATTATTATTATTATTATTATTATTATTAATTGGCCTTGATAGACCGCCCAACCCCCGAAGGGCTCTGGGCGGTGTACAATAAAATATAAAACAAATACAATACAAAATATCATAAATACAATATGCCAGTAAAACATTAAAATACATTATAACAGCAATTCCAAAAATAGATATATGTTATCTCTCCCCAATATATAAGCATGTTGTTATAAGGTTAAGAGATTCTATAGAGTTACATTAAGTAATAGACAAGAAAAGAAATGGATTAGAAATATTCCTTTTACTTTATTATATTAGTAGAATAAGTTCCATAGGATTATAGTAGTTTTAGTTTAGGTAATATTAAGATCTCCAGGAAGTAAGTTAGAAGATGCAAAATGAGCCAACCCCCTTCTGCAATCAAGGAAACCCATCAACATCAACAAAAGACCTTTTGTACTTACAAGTGATAGGAGGAAGGTGTGCCATGGCCATTGGAGACAGCATCCTACTTTTCCTATTGGATTATTCGAACTTTCACTGAGCTTTCATTGGTCTATTGAATCTTCCACTTCTAGGATCTCAAGACTCATTGGATTATTTGAATCTTCCTTTGACAGACTCTCAAGCTGCAGCCTTTTCTTCTCCTGACTTAATCCCATCAGCAAAAGCAAAAGACTGTCTTCCTCCTCTTTTGTTTCAGATTGTTTCTGTATTATGTGGCAGGGGACTGCCCCCTTTACCTGTTTTTGATGTATGTGTATAAAAAGGCCGACGCTTAGCTTAGCCAGTACAGTCCGGCCTGGAAAGAGCTTGAAATCACAATAAAGAACCTCTGCTCTGAAGGCAGCCTGCCTCTGCATTCACTCACTGCTGCCAAAGCTGAAATCACTTTCTAGTTACTCTTGGCAGTGGGTAACAGGAGTGTGTACCTGTTAGATCTCTGAATCTTGGTCCAATGACCAGACTCTGATATATTGCTCAGCAGTCTTTATTACGGATACACAGATCGAATATACACGAGGAGAAGCCAGTTCTAAGGAACTGGCCGGTTGGTACACATTATTATAGTCAAATCCTCCCCTTCCACTTTCCCAGAGCAGAACATTTGGCAGCAGTTGCTTTCGATTACACTCAGCACTAAGGTTGCTCTATCAGTGCTGATAATTACCGTTAGCCATCTGGCTGGCTGTAGTCGTTACGGCGACGCAATGAATGAGACGAGACGCAGCGATATCAGGAGACTGGTGGAGAGAAGCCAGCGGCTGATCTAGCTGATCCGGATAGTCTGGCTAGTCTGGCCGATCAGGCTAATCTGCCGAGCTGGGGTCCCTGGCACCTTTATTAAGGGTTTGGGGAAGGCGGGAGAGCGGGAAAAAGTTGCGTAATTCATGACTCAGTGAAGGGCTGCGTACGTGCGGGGAGAAACGTTCCTGTCTGGGTCAAATCCACATTCAGGTATCTTGTGACCTGGGTGTCTGGGAGATCTCGTGATGTGCGTACGTGTGAGCCCAGGAGGGGACAGATGGCGCAGGCATTCCTGCGCACTTTCTGAAGCTCTACTGGGTCCGCTAACGCACCCCTACAGCTGGCCCCTTGGAGTCCAGATAACAATTACACTTTCTCAGGACACTGGCAGGCCAGTCTCCAGCCAGGCCAAGTTATCTAGAAGCTGCAAAAAGCCTTGAGCCAAAGTCAGGATAGTAAGAAGCAAGGTAAAGATCAAACAGTAGTGGTTACATAAGTACAAAGGCATGATCCTGACAGCACCCCAGTTTGGGAACTATGGTATTAGGTGAATAACCCTTGCCTTGGCTACAGTAACTCTGAAGCAATTTCACAGCTCAGCTAGAACTTTGCAGTTTAAAAATCCCTTTTGGGGAGAAGAGCACATAGGTGGCTGATGACAAAAGGGACAGGGGCATTCAACCGTGGTGAGTGGGATTCCATGACACTCACCTCCACGCTCCAGACGGTGGAGTACTCACTGGAGGGTGGGGGTGTCCATACCACTGATGGTACAACCCAGAGTAGTGATAGCAGTGAACCCCCAGAATGTAATAAAATAATTTTTCTGTTCACCTTATTGAACCTAATGTGTGTGTTTTAATAACATGATTTTATTTCCTCTGTTTTAGAAATTAACCAAGTACCCTTTTGAAGAGATTTATAGTTTCTCTTTTCTCCACCTGAGGGTATCATAGCAATATTACCTTTGATTTCTTTGTATTTATAATAATATTTTCTTAGATTGTTAAGTTAGTTTCTTGTTTTAGTTAAAACTGGGGCCCTGGAAGCTCAGGAAATGTGCAAATTGACCAACCCCCTCCTGCAGCATTCCTGAAGACATAATCCCATCACAGACCACAATGACATTGAACTTATCAACAGAAAAAGCTACAAAGGAAGGCCCCTGAAGACGGGAAGCCCAGCCTTGCTTCTTTTGTTCATTCTGGACTTTAGCTTCGGGCAGAAAACTGTTCCCTCACTCCCTTCCTCTTGCATCATCATCTCAGACACCCGAGAAAGGAGTTCGAAAGAGCCAATCACAAAACTCTGAAGACCTTGTACTACGTTTTGGAGTGTTTCTATTGGAAGTTAGGTTTCTATATTGTGTGTTGTGTACCCGCCCCTTTTCCCCTCCCTTTCATCTACCTGTATAAAAGGTCTTAGTTTTGCTCTGCCCAGGGCAGTGCTTGCCTGGTGAAGGAGCTTGAAATCACAATAAAGGGCCTCTGCCTTGCAGGCCTCCGGTCTCTGCGTCCGCTCACTGCTGCCCGCTCATCAGAGGCATTCCTCCCATTGGGCAAAGTGGGCAGTTGCCCAGGGCGCAGCCTTGTGGGGGGGCGTAGGTTCGTTTGTGGGATTTTTTGTATTTTCAATGTTTTTTCCGTTTTTGACCTGCAGGGGGCGCAGTTTTTAGGCTAGCAGTACCAAAATTTCAGAGATTCTTTGGGAGACTCTCCTGATGATATCACCCAGGTTTGGTGAGGTTTGGTTTAGGGAGTCCAAAGTTATGGACTCCCAAAGGGAGTGCCCCATCCCCCAATGTTTCCAATGGGAGCTAATAGGAGATGGGGGCTACACCTTTGAGGGTCCATAACTTTGGACACTCTGAACCAAACTTCACCAAACTTGGGTGGTATCATCAGTAGGGTCTCACGAAGATACTCTGAAATTTTGGTGCTGCTATCTTAATAATTACACCCCTGACAGCAGAAGCACCCTAAATTTCCCCAGATTCTCGCTTTTAAATCCACCCCTTCCTGCCCCAAGCTTGTTTTCTTTCTTTCTTTCTTTATTTAACTCTCAAGTGCCCTAATAAAGGGTTGGTTGCTTATTATTAAATCCACACCTTCGGCATGGATTTAAAGGGGAGAATCTGAGAGGTCCCCTGTTTAAACATTGAAAGTGATGCTGTTTCAGGGTGGGGGAGAATCCACCCCAAAACAGCATCACTGACAATGTGGTTTAACAGGAGGGACCCCAGATTCTCCTTTAAGGTGGATTTAGTTCTAGAGGAGAATCTGGGCTCCCCTAGTTTAAACATTATTGAAAATAATGCTGTTTGGGGGTGGATTCCAGCATCACTTGTTTAAACTAGGGAGCCCAGATTCTCCTTTTAAATCCACCTTAAAGGGAGAATCTGGGGACTGTTTAAATAACATTAGAAAGTGATGCTGTTTTCCCCAATTGGAGGGACTGGATACAACACTATAAAATGTTTTCATAGCAGTAATAAAACATTTCGAAAGCATTTTGAAAATGTTTTCAAAAATATTTCTGCTGTGTTTAAATTTGTGAGTTGGGGCATGTTCTATAATGTGATGGTGACTTCGAAACAACCTGGTGGAAAAAAATCATTGTTTGGTTACCGTGGGAGAGGTTTGGCCATGCCCATCAGGGCATCAAACATATGAGTTTTGCCCAGGGAGGCTCCAAGTTTGCCCTAGAGTATGCCCTACCCAGCTCATGGCTGAAATCACTGCAATCACTTCTTGTTGCCCTGTCAGTGGGTAACAGCAGCAGTCTTCCATAGCTGGTGCAGACCAGCAGGCTGAGTAGATATGACAGGGAAATAGCTAGAGCATGCCCAAGTATAGGAAACCACTCCACAACAGCCTGTTTGCTCTCTGTGGATGTTTTCCACCTCCTTGGCTGCTGTGTGTACCCCCTTTTTTCAACATGGTGGAGATGAGCGTTAGACCTAGAGAAAGAGAACTGCACTCATATTAGAGTTATTTCATCCTAACAAATATGGGAACCTGCCAACCTCCAGGTCTGGCAGGGAGACCTCCCAAAATCTGCTTTTCCACAGACGGTAAAGATCAGTTCTCCTGGGGGAAAGGGCCGCTTTGGTGGGTGGAATGAACGGGTGGGATGAAACCCGCTCCAAATCCTGCCAGCCCGGGGTCTGCCCCCAAATCTCCAGGGATTTTCTAACCCAGAGCTGACTGAAAATAGTTCCGGGGGAGGTCTGAATATGAACTATCAGGCCCCAGTGCTTGCCATTGTCTGCTGGTGGCAGCAGAGTATTTGGTGGATTCTGCACAGCACGAATATAACGTCTTTAGGACATTGTACATATTTTGGGCAAGAACTTTGCACAGCTCTCTTCCTCAAAATGAGTCTGTCCTGTGTTATTCCTCTCAAGCCAGGTTTTTCAAAAATCATTAAACTAGTGATCGTTATCCCCCAACCTGGATTGAAGACAATTCCTGCCTACTGAGCAAATGCCAGCGGGCAGGAAACACTGATGGAAATTGTAGTCCATGAACAACTGGAGAGCAGCAGGTTGCAGACCCCTGGGCTCTCTCAGCCCCACCCTCCTCACAGGGTGTTTGTTGTGAGGGGGGAAGGGAAAGGAGTTTGTCAGCCCCTTTGAGTCTCCTGCAGGAGAGAAAGGGGGGATATACATCCAACTCTTCTTCTTCTCTTCTTCTTGTCTAGTGATCCTGTGCACGTGTCATTTTTCCTTTTTTTTGTTTTGAGGGGGATGTCTGCGAAGCTATAGTGACAAAATTAGGGAAGCTGCAATATGCACATATTTCTGTCATAGCTTTGTTGACATTCCCCTCAGAACAAAAAAGAAGAAAAGAAAAACAACAACACATGCACAGGATAGCTAGGTTAAACAAACTTTATTCATCTACTTTTTACAGTGAGATAGCAAACAGATAAGCTGCAAGTAGAGGAAACCTGAGTGGGGAATCTCCATGGAGAATCTGCCGCAGCACACAACATAGCAGGTGTCCCTGTGAAACTGACCAGAGCTCTGTGCAGCAGATGGGGGAAAAGATGGCAATGCTTGTGTTCTCCTGTGCTGTGGGGACACAAAATGCCAAAATGAATCCCTTTATAATGTCCTAAAGACAGTATATTTATGCTGTGTGGAATCCACCTTTGTGAAGGGGAGCAAGTGGGATAAAGCTGGAGAGGTGACCTTCTCATTGAAATCTAGCCGGCTGAGACCAAGACCAGCTGAATAAATCTCTCCTTCTTTGTAGGAAAACTAGGATCTGTGGGGTCATTTTACCACACCCTGACATGTGGAAGACCTTGTTTGTTCCACTGAATGGGAACTCAGTGAGAGTTCCCATTCAGTGGAATAAATGAGGCCTCCCACATGTCAGGGTGTGGTAAAATGACCCCTGTGACAGCACCTCAGTTCCTTGTGGCAGTCCCTTGTGATAGCACCTCAGTTTTGTGGGTGCTGCAAAGAGAGAGAGAGGCCCAGATGGAACCCCCCTACAACCCCAGAAGCTGAGCTGAATCTGCAGGTGAGGCTGGCATGCGTAGCAGGTGA
Organism: Sphaerodactylus townsendi; assembly: GCF_021028975.2. Lineage (NCBI taxonomy): Eukaryota > Metazoa > Chordata > Lepidosauria > Squamata > Sphaerodactylidae > Sphaerodactylus > Sphaerodactylus townsendi. The sequence continues at coordinate 122,340,927 of NC_059431.1, forward strand.
GAACACAGCTGGGGAGCCACCCCAGGGTTAGGGCAGGCAGGACGGGCGCCAGCAGAACCAGTTTGAGCAGGGCAGATCCTTGGTGATAATTGCAAGATAATGTGAAGAGAGAGAGAGAAGCAGCCATTCCTGTGCTAGAAATATAAGAAGAGCTGGTTTTTATACCCTGCCTTTCTCTCCTGAACGGAGCCTCAAAGAGGCTTACAAACTCCTTCCCCTCCCCACAACAGACCCCTTGTGAGGTAGGTGGGGCTGAGAGAGTCCAGAAAGAACCAGGACTGGCCCAAGGTCACCCAGCAGGTTTCTTGTGGAATAGCAGGAAAAACAAACCCAGTTCGCCAGATCAGAGTCTGCCGCTCATGTGGAGGATCAGGGAATCAAATCTGGTTCTCCAGATTAGAGTTCTCCTGCTCTTAACCATTATGTAGGATCCACCGGGAAGACAATGTCAAAATTAATAGCATGGTTGAGTGTACAGATTTTCCCACGTGCAAATTAAATATCAGGATGGGTAAAGCTGCGTGGAAGGAGTTGCCATAAACAGGGAGCTGAATATGTGTGGACACGTGTATGAAGTTCACTCCAGGAAAGGGGATCCTGAGGCTGAGGCAGGGGGCGGCGCAGCACGCACAGTTTTGCACAGGCAAATTGTCATGCTATATAGGGGGCTTCAGCCCACACCACACCACACAAACTATGTGGCCTAATTGCAGGAATCAGACAGTGAGCAGTGGACTGAACATTTGGATTGCCTAGGATGTGTGCTGTTCTCACCTCCAATGACCCAAACATGGTGTGAGGGCGGGGGGGATGCTTTGAACTGTCAGGCCAGGGCTGGTTCCAGGTTTTGGGGGGCCTTGGGCAGAAAGTGCCAAGGGCCCCTGCTGCCCACTCCCAGGCCTCTCTGCTTGCCCATGTGCCCCCACTTGCTTGTGCATCATTCTCTAGCCCACCTGTAGCTTTCTGAGCACCTGCAGTCTCAGCCCCCTGTGCTTCCTGCATGCCTTTTCCCCAGTGATGTCAGGATGGCCACGGCCACAGCCACTGGGAACTCTGATGTCCCGTGTACGACCCATATGCCCATCTCCGGCAACACTGGAGAGCACCTGCAGCTGGGAGGACTGGTGCGAGAGCACGATCAAGCAGGGAGCGGAAGGGTGTGAGGGTTTGCTCTGGGACCTGCTCACCTGCTCACCCTTGAATGGGATATACACCTTCATGTGTCAACAATGCCTTATTTTCTGCAGAGGACAAAGAGGTCAGCCCTTGAACAAAGGAATCCATGAACACAAATCTGACATTAAAATGGCAATATACAGAAATTAGACAGTGTGCGGCAGTGGTTAATGTGGCAGACTAGGATGAAGAAGAAAAAAGTTTGAGTTTATACCACACCTTTATCTCCTGTAAGGAGTATCAAAGAGGCTTACAAACTGCTTCCCTTCCCCTCCTGTATGCAAGGGTTGCATCTCAGAGCCAGTCAGAATGCTGCCTGCAGGAGATAAATGACCATCTCCTTAGAGTGAACACAGCTGGTGCTGATTGAGAAAGGAGACAAGATAAAGGCAGGGGGGAAGCAAGTTTGTTTTGCGAGTGATTCACTGAGTCGGCACGTAGCCTTGACTCTTGGTCAGTAGACTGAAACCAATCCTTATCGTTTGGAATGTTTGGAACTGTTTGAAGGATGGCTTGTTTTTGTGATTTTAAATGACGGCGAATAAAAGGCTTTGGACTTCGTTATAGAAAGGAATTGGTTTCCCTTGCTTTCATTTCTTCTCTCGCTGGAGTGAAAGTGCTGGATCAAAGCCTGCAGGGCTGTGAGAAAGTCAGAACGGGCCCGTTGGCTCATACACCTCCCCAAACAGACACCTTGTGAGGTAGGTGGGGCTGAGAGAGTTCTGAGAGAACTGTGACTGGCCCAAGGTTGCCCAGCAGACTTCATGTGGAGGAGCAGTTCACCAGGTAAGAGTCTGCTGCTCATATGGAGGAGGGAGGAATTAAACCCGGTTCTCCAGATTAGAGTCTGCTGCTCTTAACCACCACACCAGGTTCAAATCTTCACCTGGTCGTAGGAGGTTGCTTGATCATTTTGGTTCAGTTATGCGTTCTCAGCCTAACTTACCTCACAGAGTTGCTGTGAGGTTATCCTGGAGGAGAGCAGGACAATGTGAGCCATTTTGGATGAGAAAGCGGGGTTTAAATAAACAACATAACAATAAAATATATTTTTGAAAGATATGGTGAAGGAAACAGGAAAAAACATACTCTGTAGTCAATGGGTGACTGGATGCATCTCTCTGGTCTGAAGGACTGCCTCCCGTACTATCCAGCCCCCTGGTTAGTTATCACTGAGAATTAATTGCACTTATTAATTACTTATATCAAATTGCATTTACTAATATTTCCATTTTATATTAATTGCTTACTTTTATTAGTCACTTGTAGCTACTCACTTTTAGAAATAAGAAAACTTCTGATTTTTTATTTGAGCTGAACAAGGAGTCAAGCAGCGAGGATATCTAAGCTGAACATTGATCAGGCAAGCCCTGAGGGCATCGGAGCAGGATAGTTTAGAGGCATTTAGGAGGAGATGAAGGCATCCTGTGTCCTGTTTTTAAAAGCTTGTTATGAAAATATTTCAAATTTGCCTCAAGGGCAAACTATCCATGTGGCAACTGCCATAAAATGAACATGGAAACGGTTATGAGTTTGTGCACTCAAAAATCTCTGGATTTTTGGAAGGCAGTGTGGCAGCCTCCCGCGCACGCGGCCGAGAGGGGTGCACTGCCTTTTGGGGCACTCCCCGGTTTCCCACCCGGTCACAGGGCAGGAAACAGGGGAGCGCCCCAGAAGGCAGTGCGGCAGCGTCCCTCGCTCTTTCCCCAACACTCTCTTCCCGCCAAAACCACAGGTTTTTCACAAACACTTATCACATCTGTTCTCTTTGGAAATCAGAGCTGAACTCTTTCTAATCTGTCCGAAAGTCCGACTCCTCCTTCCACTCCACCCACCCCAGCTGGTCACTCGTGCTCCCAGGCTCTGCGAGGGATTAAAACTTTATTTATTTATTTATTTATTTATTTATTATGAGATTTATAAGCCGCCTCACCCCCGAAGAAGGAATTCAGGAAGCTGACTCACCAAAGAATGGCTGCACATTCAATAACAAATCAATAAAGAGCCTATCTAAGTACAAAGAGTTAGCAGCAATTCATTAAAGCGTAAAACTTTCAAAACTTAAAGCGATTTCTAATTACACATACTGGTTAAAATATCCGAGAAGGCCTGGACTAGAAGGCCAATGGAGGGAGGGATAGAGTGCGACCCAAGAATGGAAACCAGGGCCCGGCCAGATGGAAACTTGAGCAGCTTCAGTGGGGGAGTGGTGTAGGGCAACGGCCAGCCCCCCCCAAAGGCGCCGGTGGAATAAGCTTTCGGTCTTACAAGGCCCTCGCGAGGAACTCCTGCCAAAAGGTCCCGCGCGAAGGGCCCGGACAGCTGGAGATAGAGCATTCCACCAGGCAGGAATAGCCAGGGCCGATAAGGAAGGCCCTGGCCGAGGTCGAAACCAAACCGCACCCATCGCGGGAGACCAGGGATCTCCAGCAGCTCTGCCGCCGCCGAACGCAGCGGCCTGTTTGGGACATAAGGGGTGATGCGGTCCCGTAGGTATGAGGGCCCCATGCCGCGTAAGGCCTTAAAGGTCATTACCAACACCTTGAAAACGATCCGGAACTCCACTGGGAGCCAGTGCTGGGAGCTACATTGCTGGGAACTCCACTGGGAGCTACATTCTAGCTTCTCTGCCTCTGCCTGCTCCTCAGACCCATCACGCCCCGTGGCACTGATGCTGCCCTGAGCCCTTTGTGGGAAGCTCAAGACGCAAATATCATTCTTTTTTGAGGGGCCTTTTAATATAACTTGATGGGAGTCGTTTTACAAAATGGCTTTGTACCAATTTATGCATTTCAGGTTCACAGTGCTCATGGTGGTTAGGCCTTTGTAGGCCATCTTGAGTCACTGTGGTGTTGGGAATGTTAGAAACCAATTAACGTGTGCTTTTATATTTTAGTTTCTATCAGGAAATTGGAACTCGGTACATCTGTACAATTTTGTCTAAATACCCAGGCAAAACAAACCATTTTTATATCTCTTTGCTCCTTGTTGATAGCTCCAATGAAGCCACCTTCTGCACTATGGCATGCTCAATAAGGCAGAAAATTGTGGTTCAGTTTTCACAACTCAGTTAGTTTATGTTTTAAACATTGTATTTACTTGCATTGAGTATTGTTTAATACAATTGTTGTAAGCCCATTATGCATGGAGTGCTTTCCTTGGGGCTCTTCGCTCCCCAATGGGGTGGTAGTGAGGTCTCTTTGTGTTTGTTTACACCCGAGGAGGCACCCCACTGCCTGCTGTATGGCTTGCAGATTGTTCCCAGATTGCTGGCTTTGTTTTTAAGGCCCTTTAAAGTTTGTATTGCTATTTCTGTGTTGCATCAATACTTTTGTGTAAGAGCAATATTTCTGCATTATATCAATATTTTTGTGCTTTTCACAAAAGCTGACTGTAGATCCCCTGGTTGCAAGACTGAAAGGAGCAGAAACCCCAAAGCGAGGTAAACACTGGGGTTTCCCCATTCTCACTAGCTGCTGGCCTTTCAGGATCTGCAGCACCACCATCACACACAGCACATCTGCAAGGAAATTTCTGTCCCAAAGAAAAGGTTCCCTCACTGCGGGACAGAGAAGCAATGTATAATTAGCCATAGCATTGCTGATGTGTTTGTTTGCTGATCATGGATCGTAATAAAGATGAATGCAATGGGAGTCGCTATGATAACTAAGGCAGGAGAGAAATAGTTAAATAAGTCCTTGTTGGAGAGAGCTGTGCAGAGCTCCCTCTGTGATGGTATTTGGCTTGTCTCCAGCTTGGCAGATACAATCAGGAAGATACCGAGAAGTTTCCAGGGTGTGCCAAAAGATGACACCTTTGTTGTGATGACAGTTTTTGTGCAAAAGGAGGTTCATCACAACTGAAACTATGCATTAGAAGTGTTCTTAAGGTTGCCCAGTCCGGGTTGGGAAATTCCTGGAGATTGAGATTGGAACCATCAAAAAACAACTGAGTTCAGATATGAGCACCAACCATGAATATAAAGCAACTCCAAACCCAAAAGGAAAGGCTACTGATATTTAATGCAGTGAAAAAAGTTTCAAATTTAAAGGGCCATGGCCGTCTAATAGCACATTGAACATGTACACTGCATCTGTATATAACATACCAAGCTAGAGACACAGACGATGCACTGACACCTATAGTGATGCTGTTCTCATTTTGGTAGGGTCTTTCCCCTTTCAGCTTTTCTTGTCAGTTTGCTGCATGATGCATTTTGTACATTCAGTGCTAGCGAGGGATCTCTGTGCTGCTAAGCCCAGCAGAGCTGTACATGCATCACACAGCAAAATGAACTGTAAGTGGTTTTGTAGCACCATTTAAAATGTAACATGCATATTTTGTTACAAGGTTCTACTATCATATTCATGAATTAAATAAGAATTTTTAAATACTATTAGATTACATATAATATCTCTCAATATTTATTGTACATTTGTACACGTATTGATAGTATTTTGTAGGGGTAGTATTGATAGTATTTTGTATTGATATTATGCACTATCTTAAAAATTTCTTTAAGATAATGCATGGCAAAATACTTGAATATTTATTGTAACTTATTTATTTTGATTCATGGTTGTAGCTCTGCAAGATAAAAGGGCAGCACTGAAACTGACAAGAAAAGCTGATGTAGGGAAAGACTCTCCCAAAACACGAATACTTTCTTCTTTACACATTGGCCGATTGCCCATTGCAGTCTGTTTCCAGTCCTCGCCCCCCTGTGGTGCAAAAAGTTCTGTCAAAAGTGCTCTTCTTTTCCCCCACGGAAAGCAAGAAACACACGCAGAGCAAGAGGAAGCGCGTTGTGGCAAGATTTCTTATCCTGACATACCTCCTCTATCAGCACTCAACAAAGAGGAAGCAAGTTAGGACAAGATTTTTTGCTCCAACAACCTCCTCCCTTGATGCGCTGCAAAGAGGAAGCATGTAGGGACAAGATTTCTTGCCCTGACATCATGCTTCTGGTCCCACCATGTGCCACATGGGCAATTGTAGCCAGAGAGACAGATAATTATTTTTGTTTTTAATATAGCCTTGATAGATATATAATGTTAGTAGAATTTAGGTTTTATTCTGGTTTTCTGTAAAGTTTTCCTTCCTGCTGTAAAATGCATCACTCCCTCAAACCACTCTCTAAGTCACAAGCTTGCTGAAACAAAAAGATTAAAGATGGACCCAGAGAAACAGGATGCAGACAGTTGATGAATCAGGCAACCCCCTTCTGCATTTTGACAGAGCCCCAAGTGATTGTCACACACACCCAGGAAAAGCCCACAGCCGATGGCAGAAGTTATGTTAAGTAACTTCCTCCTAGTTTGGGAAAAATCACTAAAGAATAACCTAATCACCTGGCCTCACTAAATGCTGTAAAAACCCATTAACAGCCAGATGCAGGGCGGAGAGACTCAAGGTGAACATGCATAAGAGCCAGCAGGCAAGCATCTACGCTATCACAGGAACAACCATTCGGAGGTGTTTCCTCACCAAAGATAAGACCTGGACGTCTCGGAAGAAGAAGCTTGATGGCCCTTGGTGGCTCTGTATTGTTATTGTATAATTCCACCTATGGTGTAACCTCTAAAATTACTATAAGAAATCTGTATTTTTCCGTGTTCAGTGCGCTCTGGCAGGCTTGGCCTTGCGCCCTGCCTGGTGGTCAGTGTGCATGGAGCCTGCGTGCCAGTGTACCCCCGAGCTGCTGCTGACTTCACTGGCTACTGAACGAAACTCTGTTCAACCGCATGAAAACTTCGTTTTCTTTTTTTCAATTTGGACTTTGTGGCTTCAATTTTATTGCTGCCCTCGCTGATCTGTTGCTGAAGGTCTGAATCATCGAAATAAACTCAATGAGTGTTGCCCTAGCAGCGGGCAACATAATCGGCCATTGGGTGCTAAGAATTTCTGAGTGTTATACTGTGGATGTTTACAGACTCTGAATCAAGTATACTGCTATAGGAGTCAGTGCATCATCTGTGTCTCGAGCTTTGTATGTTATACATAGAAGTGATTTACATGTTCAATGTGACATTAGATGGTTATGGCCCTTTAAATTTGACATGTTCTTCACTGCATTAAACATTAGTAGCCTTTCCTTTTGGATTTGGAGTTGGTTTATATTTGTGGTTGATTTGAGGGTGGGCAGTGGGAAGGGCAGAGTTTGGGGAGGACTGCGGGATTTCAGTGCCCTTCCCCAAAGCAGCCATTTTCTCTAGCGGGGCTGATCTCTGAAGAACAGTTGTAATTTCAGGGTATCTTCAGACCCCACCTGGAGGGTGGCAACCCTTCCGGTGCTGCTTGTATGCCCATTCTTTTAATACGAAACTGACCTTAGAACCAGGGGTGTGGAAACAGGCTGTTTAGAACTATTGTGGATGCAGAAGTTGGGGAATGTGGTGAGCCAAGTGTAGGTTCGTGTTGGAGGAAACTTCACATGTAATGTTCTCAACTCCTCCGGCATTTTCTCGGGCACAGTGAAGCTTGTCTTCACGTAGGGAGGAAAATTTTCAATAGAAAAAATATGCCAATTTCCAAAGTTCAATTTTTTATAACATTTATTATGCTGGGCAGTTCTAGAGCTGCAATGAATATTGGGTTGAGACTTATCCACTCCATTGGGGTAAGATAGCAGACAGATGTTTCTTTCTTTAGGCCTGTTGATGGGTCAGTGCTGAAAAGACAGGTTTTGGGGTTCAAGCTCGTGTAACAGATGCCTGGGAGCTCAGCTGCTTGGGAAAAGCGCTGTGAATGCATTTCCCCCAGGGCAAGCATCGGGAACGGAAATGGTGCTTTCCTGCACATGAACACACGAAGCCGTCTTCTACCAAATCAGACCTTCAGTCCGTCAGAGTCCATCTTGTCTACTCAGACTGACAGCAGCTCTCCAGAGACCTCAAGCAGAGATCTTTCGCATCATCTGCTATCTGACCCGGAGAATGCCGAGCATCGAACTTGGGACCTTCTGCCTGCCGAAGGGATGCTCTCTGGGTGAAGCCCTCATTTAGATTCTAGTGTAGATCTGTCTCTGTTTCTGTGTGAGTTCTGCTGGTGAGAACATTTGCCAGTTTTTTGCAAGATCACCTGTTTCCAGGAGCCAGGCGATCCTGTTTTTCCCCACTTTTTTACTTTTCTTGCAAACTCTCCGGGCATCTTCGAGACACACCTAAGCCTCTCCCAGCAGGTTTCTGCAGCTTGCCAACGGACAGAGGTTGTTGTTGTTCTGCCTGGTAGGCAGTCTAACCAGGAAGAAAACAAGACGGCACCCGGCCGTCCTCTAGAAAATGAAAGGTGTTGGCATGGGTGCGCAGGGGGCAGGTTGCGGGCAACCATGTTAGGGCCTGCCTGGAATGTATGGGTGGCAAACCTGAGAGAGCCTGGCTGTCTAAACAACAGAGGAGGAGGGAAGCTGCATGCAAGGAGACCTCAGTCTGCGGAATGGTGAAGCGGGTGAGCACAGCTGCTGAGCAATGGGTGGGAGATGGTGGGAGACGAGTGTAGGAGATGGAATTCAGGAGGAGTCTGTGCAGGATTTGAGATTAAAGGGACATTTGAAAGGTGTGATATATGGACAAGACAGAAGTACAGTGGTTGGGGGGAGAAGTCACAGGCCTTCTTATCAGCATGGATGGTCCTACATCTCTTTCCTTTGAGAGCCTGCACCAAGCCATGTTGGACTCACTGCCAGATGGATGTCGTGATGGCCACAGGCATAAGCATCCTTAAAGGGAGAGATGTTGCAGGGAGCACCTATTGGTCCTCTGTTTTGGATTATCTAAAAAAAAAAAAAAAAGGCCGTGAGGTAAATCTCCCTTTTTCTACCGAGGTCATCATGCTACTAAGCTATCTAGCCATATTTTTGACAAATAAACAGACCTTAATTGTATATCTCTTAACAACTGCTAGATTAGTATATGCATGATATTGGAAATCAGACTCAAGCCCTGTAGTTGACAAGTAGATTCTGAAATGTAAGGAAATCTTGCTCCTAGTCAAATTGGCAAATGTAACAAGAGATGTGAAACAGCTGCGAAGAACATGGGAAGCCTTTCTTGTAAAAATATGTTTATGCTTCTATATAAATTATAGCATGATAAACTTTTTTTCTGCAAAAAGTGTAAAGAGGCATAGAGGCCTCTATGCCCTGCAAAAAGTGTTACATGATATGTAACAATTGTAAAGAATATGGGGAGCCTTTCTTGTAAGCTGTATTTATGCTTAAGTATAAATTACAGCATAATAAACTTTTTTTCTGCAAAAAAGCAAAAAAATGTAAAGAGAAGATATGATGTGTAACCATTACAAAGAATATGGTAAACATTTCTTGTAAAATTATGGTGTTTATGCTTATGTCTAGATTGTACCATAATGATAAACTTTCTTCTGAAAAAAAGTTAAAAAGGGGGATTGGACAGATTCATGGAGGATAAGTCTATCAATGACGTCAGCCTCTAGCCTACACCCTGTTCTTGCGCCTCCAGTTGATGGTTGGCCACTGTGTGGGACTAGATGCTGGACTTGATGGACCACCAGTCTGATCCAGCAGTGATTTTCTGATGTTCTTTTGAAGATCTCGGCCTCTATGCCCTGTTGTTGGAACTGGTGGGCCACCATGTGAGACTGGATGCTGGATTAGATAGACCTTTGGTCTGATCCAGCCGGACTCTTTTTATGTTCCTATGAAGTCCTTGGCCTTAATGTGCTGTTGTTGGGCCACCATGTGAGACCAGATGCTAGATTAGATGGACTTGGTCTGATTCAGCAGGGCTCTTCTGATGCTCTTCTGAAGGCCTTGGCCTCCATGCCCTGTTGTGGTTTCTCCAGAGGAACTGGTAGCCCCCCTGTGAGGCAGGATGCTCGACTGGGTGGACCCCTGGTCTGATCCAGCAGGGCTCTTATATTCTTAATGCTGCATATGCAGTTGTGTTGGTGCAAACCACCAGGTTGCTGGGTCAAACAGCCTTCTGGGCCATTTTCTTCCATTAAAGTTTTCTACATGTCTCCCAAACTTGACACCGTGGCCTTGCATTTTCTGTGTGACCCCTGTGTTCAGAATAATTTCTTGGTCCCTTTGCCTTTGCAGACTATGGGTATGATGAGACCAGCATGGTGGTGTTTTGAAGATTCCTGACAGTTTTGGCAGGTTGGTGTGCCATTTGTTTCCACACGTATTCTGTGGACTTTGAAGTATTATGCATTTCTGGCTATGATACTGTTAAAACATTATAAGCTATATGTCCATATCAATACTGTGCTCAGTATTACTCCTGCTAGGATCACCACACACTCTTTTTAAAAAGGCAATTAATTGGCATGCAAAATTATTATTTGTGTATTCTGTTGTGTGAATGTGCATGGTGAACTTACAAGTGATAGACCCATTTTTTTAAAAAAAAGAAAGTCCTTTGGATTGGTCTGTGATGCTGATGCCCAGAGTGGGAGGAAAAAGGGAGGAGCAGCGAGAAATCCCGAAGAAAGTGAGACACATCAGGCTTAACCAGGTTTTAGAAACTGTGGAGATTCTGTAAACTGACAGTGCAGCAAATTTTGAAGAGGGGGGAAAGTGGAACTGAGAATCCAACTCCAAGAGAATACTCAGTCAATATGAAGGAGCCCGCAAGTGCATAAATGGCCTTTTAAGATAATTGAAGATCGTGAAGACTAACATTTATTTGGGGATATACATTATTTATTTACAGTCAGTGACCAATAATAACAAATAACATTGACAACTGGCATAAAAAGAGATAGAATACAAATAATCATGCACATATTATAAAAATGGATGAAACCAAATGAATAAAATTTATTAAAATCTTAGAATCATAAAATTTGCACAAAGGCGTTACAAAACTTTCTCACATACAATTTTCCGAACACTCTTTAATCATTCTGCAGGTGTTCACAAGCATATTGTGTATGGTTCTAGCATATTTCCAAATCACAACTGAAATGGCTACTAACATACACTGATGAACAGATACCTTAAACTGTTCAATGACCAGTAATAACAATAAAAGTGAGAACTGGCCTAAAAAAAATATAATATTAATCATCATACCAGATTCGTCATAAAACTGATTATTTGGGGCCTGTTTTCATGAGCTGCTGACAGCAACGTCGGCAGTAAGGGCCTACCAGGGATCAGCTTTTGTCTCAGAGTACTGTTCAAATTCTCCCCCTTACACTATTCTGGCCTTTACTGACTTTGCAGTTTGCAAGCACATCAACTGAACAAGGGTTTCTTGCTAACTTTCTAGGTTCCTTCATGATTGTGAGTACCGTGACGGCTTCTCCTGGACCGGAATGGGGGAATGAGAATATTTGTGAAATGGCAGTATTGCTCCCGTGGGACAAGCACAACAGAGGCACGGCGTGACGTCAGGTGGGGTGGGAGAGAACACATAATTCCGCGTGGACCTGCAAGATGAAGGGGGGTGGGGTTGTCGCATGAACTCCCATCATCATGGAATCTCTACCCTCTTTGGTCCAGATCTCCTCTCAGGAGTATCACCACCCCAACAGCAACATAATTTCCCTGCACTATAACTACACAGGGAAGCTCCACAATAGGAAGTACAGGGGAAGCTTCCAAGCCCAAGCCGTCGTCTTCCTGGTGGTGTGTGCCTTCATTGTGGCTGAAAATCTAGCAGTTCTGCTGGTCATATGGAGGAACAAGAAATTCCACTCGCCCATGTATTACCTGCTTGGGAATCTAGCCTTGTCAGACTTGCTAGCTGGAGTCACCTACTCTGCCAATATCATCCTATCAGGGCCCAGCACCCTCTGGCTGACTCCCGTCCAATGGTTCCTGCGTGAAGGGGGGGTCTTTGTCACCCTTGCCGCCTCTGTCCTCAGCCTCTTTGCAATCGCCGTGGAGAGACACATCACCATGATCCGGGTGCGACTCTACCATGGGAACAAGAAAGGGCGCATGCTGTTGCTGGTGGGGGCCAGCTGGGGAGCCGCCATCTTGCTTGGACTGCTGCCACTCCTGGGCTGGAATTGCATCGGTCGCCTTCCTGAGTGCTCCACGGTCTTGCCTCTCTACTCCAAGCATTACATCCTCTTCTGCATCAGCATTTTCCTAGCCATCCTCATCTCCATCGTGGTGTTGTATGCCCGGATCTACTGCATGGTCACGTCCCACAGGCAGCGCTTGGGCTACCTTCACAAGGGCGTGCTCAAGAAACCCAAGAAGGACATGTCCTTGCTGAGAACTGTGACCACCGTGGTGGGCATGTTCATTGCCTGCTGGCTGCCCCTGTTCCTCCTCTTACTGCTGGATGTCACATGCCAAACCCGAGCCTGCAGTGTACTCTACAAGGTGGATTATTTCCTGGGCTTGGCGATGATTAACTCTCTACTGAATCCTGTCATTTATACCCTGACCAGTAAGGACCTGCGGCAGGCCATCTTCAGGCTGATGTGCTGCTTCTTGTCCATTGCGCCGAGCACAGAGGAGAGCCGAGCCAAACGCTTTGGCCCCCCCATATTGGAGGGCAGCACCAGCAAATCAGAACAATCCTCCCACCAGAAGGAGGAGCCCAATACTAGTCCATTAGTCAGGAATGGCACCCCCACTGCAGGCAAGACCTTAGTGTCAAAAGCTGCCTCTTGAATTGTTCTGTTGTGATCTGCTCTGGGTGACTGTACTGGGGAACAGGTCACCAGGAGGTAAAACAGCCAGAGGTGCGCATTCTGGTGGCCAGAGAGATCAGTGCCCAGGTGGAAATTCTGCTAGAGGCTTAGGCTGGAGTGGCAGGCAGGAAAACAGAGCAAGAGGCAGGAAGAGTTGGGGATTTGGGTTCATGGAAGGCATTGCAATCAGAACATCAATCTAACTGTCACCTAGGCAGAGATTGAACCCTGACCTGGATGCATTTACACCCAACCAGGCTAAGAAGAACCAATAGAACCCCTTAGTGGATGGAGGTACTCTGGGATCAGGGAGGCCAATTCTGCCCCTTTCCCTCAACAGTCTTGAGTGTCTCGCCCCAATATTCAGCATTCCTCAACTGTATTCCCGGTCACTCCTGACACTGGAGGTGCAACATCAGGAAGTTGTTCCCGATCATCCATATTGGGGAACTCAATTCTGACAGAAGGTGGTTGGGCACAAACCCCCAGTGGCTGTCCTGGGTGGAACCAGCCGCTAAATGTCAGGATATGCATGACACTTCAGCATTTCAGGCAGGAGTCGGGCATAACAGGATGCCTTTTTAAATGAGCATTTTGTTTGGAAACATTTTCTTGCCTCCAGTCATGCAATGAAGATCCAGCAGCAGCGGCTGCTGTTGCCAAAACATTTTTTTTAACCTTCACAGCCCGTCAGATCTCAAAGGGTCAGTCAGATACCCTGTTGGGCAAAAGTCCTACCCATGTTCCACAAATGCTGGTGAGAGCCAGGAAAGGTGTTTGTTTTCAGATGCCATGTCGCCCACTGGGGACCCTGATCTAGAGGGTGATGTACAGACAGACTGGAAAGGGGCTAGACAGACCCAAAAGTCTGAGCAGCCTCTTGTCAAACAACTGCCCCTGGTTTCTGAGGCCTCCCTCCAAACTGCTTCACCCTGGGCCTTTCTGCAGGGTAACGTTTTCTACCAAAGAGCAGAAGGGCTAGGAAGTGTGTCTAGACTAGACTGGATCCTTCTCACCAGCGCAGGGTGATTTATAAACCAAGCAACATGTTCAGTGTTTTCAAGTGGACACATCTCAGTTCACGTGATGCTGTTGTTAAATTAAGAATGCCTTTGGGCCAAACCTATTTGAGATTCTTTACCATTTTTTTTAAATAAAAGTCTTAATAAAATGTCTTCTTAGATTTTTATCTATTTGTTTGTTTATTATTTCAATGTATTCCCCACCCTTTACCAAAAAAGATGTTTTTTTTAATTTTCTCACCTGTAAAACAGACAAACAAAACATGCAAGCAAACACCATGCACTACACATCATATATTGACTTCTGACTATCTCATCTTTGATTAAAAGTTACCTCTAGGTCAGTGATGGTGAACCTTTTTGAGATCGAGTGCCCAAATTGCAACCCAAAGCCCACTTATTTATCGCAAAGTGCCAACACAGCAATTTAACCTGAATACTGAGGTTTTAGTTTAGAAAAAACGGTTGGCTCAGAGGCATGAGTTACTCGCGAGTAAGCTTGGTGGTAGTCGGTGGCTTTGCTTTGAAGCAACCATGGAATTCTTCGAATCACAACCCTAGGAGGGTTTACTCAGAAGCAATCCCCGTTGCCAGCAACCGAGCTTACTCCCAGGTAAAGGATCGCGCTTTAGTTATTCACATGAAAATCAGCAGGGGTTAACAGCACTTAACAGGGTTACCTACACTGCTTCCCCAAAGACTACTAGGTTTTAGGTTAGTAATGCTTTAATAATCCCACGAACCCAGCAGCCCAGGCCAGCAGCCCTAGGATGGAAGCGATTTCCCCCCCACATGATGAACTCTGTGCGTGCCCACAGACAGGGCTCCGAGTGCCACCTCTGGCCCCCCGTGCCTTAGGTTCGCCACCACTGCTCTAGGTTCATGCATATATAGTGGCCCTTCGCTTCATACTGTTCCTTTCTGTCCTTATGAGGGCCACCGAGGTAGCTAACAAATTACAAACATGCATCATAAAATCATATAATGAAAACCATGAACTTCAAGAGGAGTTCAATCTCATCCAGAACAGGTGGTACCTTACACCCCTGGTCAGACCTTCCCTCACCAGTAATGACTCCATCTTATCAGGACCAAGGTTCAGTTTATTAGCCCACGGGCCCTCCAAAACTACCTCTAGGCATAATACATTCAGGGTTTCTACACTGTGCCTGGATCCAGCAAGTGTGGTATCCCTTGGAGCATAGTATTTCCTTAGGCACCGGTTCTCAAATTCATTCAGCAGAGACAAGCTGATCCAAATCAACAGTTTTTTCTTTGCAAGAAGAGCAACTCTTAACATCCATCAGTTTTAGCTAACATGCAAGAACTAGGAACTGGAACCAAGAGCTCCTCCCACTGGACCCAAGCTAAATTACACAGACAATAGAGGACTGTTCCATTACATACCTATATAGAGAGTGAATATGGCACAGCCAGAAGCATGAGGTAGAGCTGATTGTCATCTGCCTGTTGGTGACTGACATCCCAATGAAAATCTCCAGATGATCTCACCCACAGGGAACCTTGCGGGACCTCAAGGGCCCAGAGGCTTTGTGAGGATATAGAGAAGGGAACAATGTAAGCTGTTTTAGGTCCCCATTAGGGAGTAAGGCAGGATATAAATGAAGTAAATAAATAAAATACATGGTCCAAAAGGATACTATGACCAATGGTATCAAAGCCATGGGGAAGTCCAGGTGAATCAACAAAGTCGCACTTTTGATGTCTATCTCCTAACGCAAGTTGTCCACCAGGATGACCAGCGCTATTATTTCAGTCCCATAAACAGACTTAAAATGAGACTGGATCTAAGCAATTTGTCTCATTCAGGAAAGTCTGACATTGCTCAGCCACTACTTATTCAACCACCTTGTTCAAGAATGGAACATTTGAGACTGGTAAATAGTTACTGAGATCTCTGAGTCAAGACAGACTTCCTCAGAAGTGGGTGCACCACAGCCTAAAGTGACCACCCCTCTCAAGGAGGCATTAGCCCTGTCAGCTAGCCCCGCCTCACCCCAGCAGACTGAAACAGCTAGGAAGATGAAGGGTCATACAGACAAGTGGTAGGTCTCAGACTTCCAGGGAACTTACCCACATATTTCTGAAACAACTGGACAAATCGGCACCTGGCACCATCTAACTGTGTCCCTGCCAATGAAGACTGTCTAAAGAGCAGCGGCTTTAAACGGACCAATTGCTGGGCTGGCCTGCTGGACCCATGCGTTTGCCTCAAAGAATTGAAGAAGAGCGGCCATCAGCTGTCTCTTCTGCACACACAAAATAATGCGTTTTCAAACCACTTTCACAATTGTTTGCAAGTGGATTTTGCTATTCCGCACAGCTTCAAAGAGCACTGAAAACAGTTTGAAAGTGCATTATTCTGCGTGTGCGGAATGAGCCTTATTAGACTCTCTTTCACATCCAAATACGGCTCAGAAACTGTGACTCCCAAACTTACATCCAAAAGTAACAGAAGTATTATACAACACTACACAAGTAGTATGCAAATATTTCAGAGCATGGTGGAAACGCCTGATGGTCTGCAGTGGTGGGAGGTATTATTTGGACCACAATTCTTGTTTGTTTGGTTTGGGGTCAGTGGTAACCTGCACTAAGGGGAAAAAAGAATGTGAATTATCGGAAGGCATTGAAAATGATGCCAAATGGCACTCATGCATTGGGACAAAGTCTGGAAGTCAAACATGAACAAACAAGTGATTGATAACACATTGGTGCCGCTACATGTACACAAGCAAATAATTTGGAAGTAGAAATATAAACGGAGAGAAACTTTCACAAACATCCCTATAACTTTTGTTTTACGTGGGCTTTCTTTCCAGACTGTTCATGCAAACATTTTCTGTCACGCCCAGTGGCTGGTGAGCTGCTCAGGTATACAAGAGCTTTGTACGCCCCACGTTCCAGCCACCTGCCTTGCTAATAGCTATTCATTGTTTTTGCAGTGATGTTTGCAAGAACTATAAGTAGAGAGCCTTACAATAACTTCCCCCACAGAGATGGACTGTGAGCCACAGGGAATATTATTTCTGAAAGATGATAAACCAAAACTAACATGTGAACTGTGCAACTTGGACTCACTCGCAATTCATTCAGATTTGGAGAAGTGATGTGTGTGTTTTTCTTTGGTGGCTTGAACTGAGCAAAATGTTCACCTTGAGTTTTAAAAGGTTTTTCTGTCCCTTGCAGAGCACAGGCGGGAGGAGTCAATTGCTTGCCAGAGTCACCCACCAAGCCTTTAGAAAGGCAAACGGCAGGCCTGGCAGAATGCAAGGAGATGATCATGTCACACACACACACACCCCTCCAGCTAGGCAGTGACTTCTTGCAGGGGACAGAGATCTGGAGGACTTACAGCAGGGATATTTGTTAAGAGGCTAATTTGTTGCGAGGGCTGGATATGGCATAAATGTGACTCGGTCGGGCAGAGGTGGGACTTCATGTGCTAGACAGATATCAGGAAAAACTTCCAAGAAATCTCAAGAAAAACCTCTTTGACCTGACCTGACCTTATGAGTGGGAGATAGAGGAGAAATAATAAAAGTCCTAGGAGCTTGGAGGAAAGTCTCACCTGAGGTCTCCTAGAGGCAGCCGTTGCCATGTGCAGGGCTGCACACCTGAGCAGAGGCTTCAAGGTAATGGGAACCCATTAGAACAGCAGTAACCTTTTACACTCAAGAGCCAGTCTTAGGTTAACATTCCCTTAAGCATTACAGGGGGAGGGACACAGGAACTGCATTTCACCTTTTCCTTTTGGATCCCTCGCTCAGCTTGTGCTGTGCGCGAGACCATGTGTGTGGACATTTTCTTTATAAGAAATGCTTTATAACTTTTAAAGCTGGTGGTCATTCTCTGTACCACATTAGACCTCCATTGTTCTGGGTGTGCTATTTTAAAACAGAAGTCCCAAGAAGCAGGTCTGTCAGTTAGCAAGTCGGTTGTCCCTTAGTGGTACATAAGGCACTCAGCTGCCCCCGTGGCTATAAGACTCTGAACAGCAGCAGACACAAAAG
This sequence comes from Sphaerodactylus townsendi, assembly GCF_021028975.2. Lineage (NCBI taxonomy): Eukaryota > Metazoa > Chordata > Lepidosauria > Squamata > Sphaerodactylidae > Sphaerodactylus > Sphaerodactylus townsendi. Next base: position 122,358,796 of record NC_059431.1, read on the forward strand.
GCAAGGCTTTAGAACAGGGAGATGAAGCTGGGAGCCCTCGTCCTCTCAGTGGGCAATTCCTACCAAAGCGAGGGGGTGGCAGCGGGTGGAACATTCATACCAAGCCCGAAAACTGTCTGAGACCAATGCAGCTGTGGTCCATCTCTCCTATTATGTCCCTTGATGGACACTTTGATCATCTAGTGAAAACTTGCTTGTGGTCCCCGACCTGAAGGAAGTCTGGCTGGCCTCAACCAGAGTCAGGGCCTTTTCAGCCCTGGCCCCAGCCTAGTGGAACGCTATGTCAAATGACACTGGGGCCATGCAGGATTTAATGCAGTTCTGCAGGGTCTATAAGACACAGCTGGTCCATCAGGCTTATTGAGGTTACTATTTTGGCCTCCCCTTTCCTCTGTCCCCCCAATCACCAGTTTTAGATAATAGATTTTGTTTTCATCTTCCCCTTCTTTCATGATCTATTGGGGCTCAGTGAAAGTAGATGTTTTTGCTGTCTTGTTTTTAGTAGATGTGTGTATAGTTTTTAAAAATAATTTATAGCAGATAATTAGAATTGTATTTACTTGGGTATTTGTTTTGTTGGAAACTGCCCTGAGCGTGAAGTCAAGGTGAGGTATAGAAATTTGGTAAAATAAATAAAATATAAAATATCTGACTGAGCATGCCACCGAGCCCAGTAGAAGCCTATGAAGTAGAAGTGACCCTGCCAAAGAAATCTTCTTTGCTGCTGTGCTGTTGCAACATATTCAGCAAAATTTGTTAATTAACAACTCTAAGACTGGGGTCTCAGGATGCTGGCGACTGGGCTGTAAAGTTAATGTGTTCGTTTTTTGCTGATAAAACCCCCCAATCTGATTTGGAAGCCAGCTTGGGAGCAGAATAAGCATCAGAGGTGATTGAAATATTGTCTGATCCTTTCCTACTGTATGATTTCCTTTCTGGAGTCCTTGACGGATGTTGGTAGGTTCTGGGGTACTGCAAAAGTCTCACAAATCCATGAGAAAACTGAAACATAGCAAAAGTTACTAGATCAAAGTCACCCAGTAAAACCACTGGCAGAAGAATCAAAGGATAGATTCCTTCATGAAATTTCACATATATGAGTTGTATACATTAGCCACATAAAATATTGTATTTGTCTCATTATTGAGATGTAGAAAATGGAGGATCAGAAAAACAATCTGGCCAAAGTCATTATTTTATAATTCTGAGATACAAAAACTTTCCAGGTTAGAAATACCCCTCCTCTCCCTACAACAGACACCTGGTAAGGTAGGTGGAGGTGAGAGAGTTCAGAGAGAGCTATGACTGTCCCAACGTCACCCAGCAAGCTTCATGTGGGAGAGTGGGGAAACAAATCCAGTTCACCAGATAAGAGTCCGCTTCTCATGTGGAGGAGTGGGGAATCAAACCTGGTTCTCCAGATTAGAGTCCACCTGCCCTTAACCTCTATACCAGGGGTAGGGAACCTGCGGCTCTCCAGATGTTCAGGAACTACAATTCCCATCAGCCCCTACCAGCATGGCCAATTGGCCATGCTGACAGAGGCTGATGGGAATTGTAGTTCCTGAACATCTGGAGAGCCGCAGGTTCCCTACCCCTGCTCTATACCTTGCTGGCTCTCAGCATCCAATCACCTTCCATGGGTAGGATAAAATGTTGGAGGGAAGTAGATAAGGAGCCATTCTGGGGTCTGCCTCAGCAAGAGGGGAAACTGCTTGAAGGGAAGTTCTGCCAGACAGAGAGGTTCAGCTCTGGCACCCAGTTGTGAAGCCTATCTCTAGTAGTAACCATCAGACCTCTGTAGTCTGATTCTTGGGTCAGGTTGGTGTGGGTGGAATCAAAAGGATTCAGCAAACTGGTTAGTCAGTGAAAGCAGGTTGTACCTGCAAGCAATCAAATCACACTAACTTGTTTAAACATATGTGCTTACACCAGGTACATGGCCTTTGGCTATCTGGAGACCGGTGCTTCTGGTCTGTTCTTTCAAATAACCCCTAAAAAAATAAAACCTTGTTATTTATGTTGACCCAGAAAGGGGTGGAGACTCAAAGCAGCAGGAGGCTGCAAAAACTCATGAAGTTGGAGGAAGCTCTTGGGCTACCAGGCTGGGACCTGGATTTAATTCTTTATAAGCTCTTAACATTTTGTTTAAGGTAACTGCAAAGTTGTTGGGAACTAGTGGGAAGGGAGTTGTTTATTTTTGCTGCATTGTAAATGTTCGAATTTATTGTTTCAGGGCTTTCTGTGTATGTAGTTGATGGGAGTTCTTTTGGGGACCTTCATCATTTTGAATCCAGTTCACCAAGCCTCTGAAGTCTTCATAAGCCAACCACCAGCAGGAAGAATTGGACTTGACATTACAAGACTGTAAATAGAAGGACTTGAAATGCAACTCAACAGGACTGTGAAGTGTTAATGTCGAAGGCTTTAATGTCGAAGGCTTTCAATAGTCGAAGGCTTTCATGGCTGGAATCACTAGGGTGTTGTTGTGGGTTTTCCGGGTTGTATGGCCGTGTTCTAGCAGCATTCTCTCCTGACGTTTCGCCTGCATCTGTGGCTGGCATCTTCAGAGGATCCTATAGTAGGAAAGGAAAGCAAGTGGAGTATATATATACCTACGCACATGGATAGATATCTACACAAAAACTCCAATCATCATCCAGGACAAAAAAGGAGCACCATAAAAACTTTGGTAGATCGCGCAAACAGAATCTGTGAATCCCACCTCCTTCAAGATGAAACCCCACCTCCTTCAAAAGGGATCCTCTACCTCAGTGGTGGCGAACCTTTGGCACTCCAGATGTTATGGACTACAATTCCCATCAGCCCCTACAATTGGCCATGTTGGCAGGGGCTGATGGGAATTGTAGTCCATAACATCTGGAGTGCCAAAGGTTTGCCACCACGGCTCTAGCTACTGCAGGAGTCTACCGCATACCATGTAGCTGTGGAAAAGTCTACATAGGAACCATCAAATACAACGCTCAGACACAAATCAAAGAACACGAAAGGCACTGCAGACTATTTCAGCCAGAAAAATCAGCAATAGCAGAACACACAATAAACCAACCTGGACACAGAATGTTATTTGAAAACACAGGAAATTCTGGACTACTCTGACAACCACTGTGTCAGACTACACAGAGAAGCCACGCCTGAAATCCACACAAGCACATGGGCCAGATTTCAACAGAAAGGGAAAAGAAACCTTTGAAAATGAACAGGGTCCCAATCCTTGGAGTTTTGAAGCCTAAAGCTTTTCCACTAGAGTCAAGACAGTGACTAATCAGCTCCACACAAACATAGGATGACTATAGATAATCAAAGGGAACAAAGGCCAGACTACTTCTATTCAGATGCCTCACCTTGCTATCTCCATTGTTGCTCACTTGCCAGGCCACTCCTATTCAGATGCCCTCACCAAAGACTGGTGACAAAACTTGTGGATTTTGGACTCTCACATTCAATCTGTTTGTGGATTAGGGACTTCTTGTCTGGACGTTCCCAGAGGGTTAGACTGGAAAATCGGGTTTCCTCAGTTCTTAAATATGGGAACGCCACAGGGCTGTGTGTTGAGTCCTTTATTGTTCACCCTTTATGCATATGATTGTACTCCTGTCTATCATAATAACACCATTATCAAATTTGCCGATGACACAACGGTGGTGAGGCTCATCTCTGGAGGGGATGAGTCTGCCTATTGGAGTGAGGTGGACCGATTGCTCTCACGGTGCAGGGAAAATAACCTGGTTCTTAATACTAACAAGACAAAGGAGCTTATAGTGGACTATAGAAGGAATAGCTCAGAAATTCAGCCCTTGACTATAAATGGAGATCAAGTAGAGCGGGTGGCTAGTTTTAAATTTCTGGGCATTATGATTAAAGAGGACTTGACCTGGGGCGTACAGACTGCCATGGTGGTTAAGAAGGCCCAGCAAAGACTGTACTATCTGAGACTTTTAAGGAAACAACAACTGAATGGAAAACTCCTGGTGTCCTTTTACCGCTGTGCTATAGAGAGTGTCTTAACCTACTGCATCTGTGTATGGTTCTCCAGTTGCACAGTGGCAGATAGGAAGGCGCTCCAAAGGGTGATCACTACTGCACAGAGGATTATCGGCTGCCCTCTCCCCTCCTTGGAAGAACTCTATAATTCCCGAAGCCTAAAGAAAGCCCAAAATATTCTGAGAGACCTGTCTCATCCAGCACACTCTCTTTTTGAACTGTTACCATACGGCAGACGATACAGGTCTATCAAAACTAGGACAAAGAGGCTTAGAGACAGCTTCTACTCTAGAGCTGTGGCTATGCTGGACTCCGCAGCTTCGTGTTGATGTGTTTGGGGCTGTGTAGGGATGGGTGGAGGATGGGGAAAGTGAGGATGGGGTATGAGTCTGAAATTGTGTGCATCGAGGAATGCTGCTGTAAATTTCGTTGTGCGTGCACAATGACAATAAATGCTTATGCTATTGACCTTTACTCACAGGTATATATACTCCACTTGCTTTCCTTTCCTACTATCAGATCCTCTGAAGATGCCAGCCACAGATGCAGGCGAAACATCAGGAGAGAATGCTGCTAGAACACGGCCATGAAGCCTGGAAACCACACAGCACCCCACTTAAATGTTAATGTTTAATAAGTGTTATTTGTTCAAAAAAGTAAACCATTTTGTTTTAAATTTAGTTGTTGCAACTCTTTCCAAGTTCTGCCCCACAGAACCCACAGTTAGAGGTTACACCTACCTAAGTGATCTCTGTTTTTACAGTCAAAACAAACATGGGTCTCCACTTCTGTTTAAAGAAAGGGCCCATTACATGCCACAATGTCCTTTTTCAGGTTGCAACCAGAAATGAGGCCATATTATCTATACATAATAACAGTGGCTATTTAATGTTAAATTCATTTTCTAATAATCCTCAGCAAGAAATCTTTTTTACTGCCACCGCACCCCGAGTTAGCATTTTCATCGACTTCAAGTCAAGAGCCATCTCCCGCGTGGGATGTTTTCTGGTGAAATGGATTTTTGGAGACTAGGCATTCATGCAGGCAACCATCTATTTTGTGATATATATTCTGGTCGACGACAACACTGACATTCCTTCCACCATTGCTGTGTATCTTGCCTTAGCTCTTAAAATGGGACCCTCTAGGTTGGACCTTTTACTTTACCTTTATTAGTATTCTTGACAGGTGGTCTTTTACTGTGGGTGTGAAGAATACCTATCATCCACTGAGCAAAAGATCTTAGAGGGTCTCGTTTTAAGAGCTAAGGCAAGATAAGTTGCAACAGTGGAAGAAATGTCAGCATTCTTGTCAGTGAGTGTGTATAGACCACGAAATAAACCGCTGCCAGTATGAACGACTAGTGCCACGTACCCAGTCCCCAAAAAATCTGTTTCACCAGAAAACATCTTACAAGGGGGAAGGCCCTTTGCCTTCTTAAATAAATAACGTAAAGAATGTAAAAATAACATATTAATAAATACAAATAAAGAACATATAGAATAAATATAAAACAAACATAAAGAAATAGAGAATAAATATAAGTTCTTAACATGAGACCCTCTAAGACCTTTTGCTCGCTTGGCTATTAGTACTCTTGTCAGGTTGTTGAAATACTTTTAAAAATAAAGTGTAAAGTAAATAAAAATAAGTTTATAAACAGCTTGTAAGTAAATAACATAAATAACTTAAAAATAAATATGGTTATAACTTCTTGTAATAGGAATCTGACCTTACGAGCTTTGCCTTCTACCCTCAGCTTTTTATTATTTATTTTATGCCGATAAAGGGACTGACTGATTGATTGATTGATTGGTACTGATTGATTCGACTTGACTCGACCACTGCAATCGAGTTTGCTGGACTGGCTCCCCTGGCCGCCGGCGGCCGCCGCTCTGCTGCTTCGGGAGCCGGTCGAGGAGCGCGGCCGGCCAGTCAAACTCGATGAGGAGGAATAACTCGGCCGTCCCGGCTCGTCCGGCCGAAGAGGCAGGCGCATGCGCAGGCCAAGGCCCGGCCGGTTCCGCCGCCTGTTCCCCCAACGGACGCCCTCCCGGGGTTGCTGACGAGACGGGAAGCCCAGACCTGACCCTGCAAGGGGAGGGGGCGCGAAGGAGCGGGCCGGAAATGACGCCACGGGGGCGGAAGGGAGGCCAAGCCGGTCTTCTGACTGCCCCATAAAAGCCGCCAGCCGAGGGGGAGGCGGCGAAGAGTCCGCGGGGTGTGTGGTGCTTGCTAGGTAGGCCAAGTGTGGAGCGTGGGAGAGCGCAGGGCTGGCGGAGGGGGGGAGGGACCGGGGGGGAGGGTGCAGTTCCACACAGACCCCATTGCCTCGGTGGAGGCTGCCTTGTGGTTTTTCTCCTTAGTGGCTGGAGAGGTTCCTTTGCTGGGGCTCCACGATGCTCTCACGCGCCTTGGGTTGCCCCCCGGCCACACGTGCAGAGCCAGATCCAAGTGGGAGGGCCCCGGAGGCTCGGGGGTGGGGCGCGGTGGGCCCCCTGGAGCAGAGGGCTCAGCTCCTGGACCCTCCCCCCGCCCCCCAAAGCACCCATTTCCTGCAGAGGAGCTGATCTCTGTCGCCTGCGGGTGACCGCTCACTCCAGGGGACCTCCAGACTGGCTCCATGCACTTCAGAGACGGCCGGTCTGCAGGTGGATCTTGCCCCGCCAGGCAGGAAAATCCCGAGGGCAGAGTCCATCTTGCGTAAAAGGGCAGCTCTATGGCAGCTCTGCTGGTCAGTTGTTATTCCGGGGGATCTTCAGGTCCTGCCTGGAGGGTGGCAACCCCAAAAGAGCTTCAGGGTGGACCCAGGAGGCCTCCTGGAATTCAGCTCCCCCGTAGAGCCCAGCCTCCAAAGCAGCCTTTTCCTGCAGGGGAAGTGGTCTCTGCCGCCTGGAGGTCAGTTGTATTCCAGGGGATCTCCATGCCCCACCTGGAGGTTGGTAACCCTATGACTTCCCTGCATCTTGTCCGGCAGGGTTGGCTGCTGCTCTGCTCATGTACCTCTCCCCTAGCCGAGCTAAAAGTCGGCCCACAAAACTCCTCCCTGTGGCCTCGACAACACCCCTGGAGCCCTGCCCAGATTGAGAGCCTGCACCTGGAGTGGTGGCTGTCCTGTGGTGCTGGCGCATGGCGCACGTGCTTTGGTGGAGGCCGCCTGGTAGTTTTTCTCCTGGGTGCTGTCAGTGAATGGGATGCTCTTCCTTTGCTGGGACTTAGGGATGCTCTCACCTGCCTTGACTGTAGGGCTGCCTGGTTCCCTCCAGCCACTGGTGAGAATTGGGGGGTGGGGCGGGGGGGGGGGGGTAGAATAGGCAGGTTGGGAAGCTGCTGGAGGTTTGGGAGTGGAGCCTGGGGAGGAAAGTGGGGTACAGCACCATAGAACCCCCTGCCCCCCAAAAGCACCCATTTTCTCCAGGGGAGCTGATCTCTGTAGGTGATCTACAATCTCAGGGGATCCCCAGGCTGGCGGCCTTCCCCTGGAGTCCTGTGGTGGTCTGCAGGTGGGTCTCGCCCTGTCATGCAGGAGAATCCAAACGGCAAGGTGCAGCGTTCAGCCTGTCTAAAAGTTCCTGAAAGAGAGCCACTCTGAGAGCTGTGCTGGTCTGTGGAGGGGGTCCACGTGTGTGTGGGAGCTGGGCTCTGTCTTCAGAATGGTGGGGGTGGGGGGCTTGTGCTGTGTAGATCTGCCCTCTGCCTCATTTTGTGCTGCATGTACCTGGAATGGCCTGAGCAGGAGCTCGTGGGAAGCCGTGCTCCCCTGAAGTGGGATGTTCTGGTGGCCACCTGGTCTTAATGGTGAGCGTGTGAGGCTAGAATCCAGCAGACCCAGGTGGGGTGGAGTGTGCGTGTCCCCTTGAGAGGCTAGTGTTGAAGGACATGTAAGGAAGGGGAATGCATGCAGCTGTGAGAGTATTTTACAGAGTGTTTGGATGAACTTGAATAAAGTTTGATTACAAGGTTTGGAGGATTTATTGTAAAGACACAACACCAGGTTCAAATGCCACCAGGTGACTTTGAGCTAGTCACATTTTTTCAGCCTAACCTACCTCACTGGGCTGTTGTAAGGGTAGCCCTCCTGCCTCCCCCACCCACCCACCCCAACAGGACGCCCAGGCCAGCAGAACCTTGGTGCCTGCTGCTCTGCAGGTCCGGAGAAGCCCTCCACCCCAGCAAAGACCCCAGGCTGGCAGAGCAACCCAGGAAATGCCTCCTCTCCCATTGCATCTTCCCTGCAGTGGGCTTTGCTGTTAGTTTCTGTATTAAATGTAGACGGAAGGAAGTACAGTGTGTGAAAGACAGTCTGCAATGCTTGACCCCCTGAATTGTAGCACCTGCAGTGGCTCCTCTCAGGAGTATTTCTTAGCAATTCCTGTTTATTTTTGCTGCCACCAAAAGCTCTCCTCTTAGACTTCTTAGCTGAACCAAAAAACCAGGACGGCTTAGTTATATTGAGTAGAATAACAGAACAGTGGGGGGTGGGGGTGGGGTTGACTTGGAGGTCAAAGTGTATCCTTGACTCTAACTGAAACAGCTGTTTTCTCTTAAACAAAAATATTTTATTTAGAAGCATAACAGTGCAGTGGTTTCAATGTGGTTCATAAGTGTAATGGTTATATACAGGTAATATCCTCCTTCTTTCTTTAGTACTTTAAATAGACCTCGCCACAGAAGGCTTATTTTACTCTGTTACTTAGGCTCATAACTTCCATGCAAACAATACAGATTTCTCTCACCCTCCCACAGCATCTCCATAAATCTCTTCATCCATTCATCTTCCTTTTTCTCTCTTCTCAAACCCTTTAAAAATCCTGTCAACTCTGCTTCTCTAAGCACAACTACCACCCAGTCATAGGACATTTCACTCATCTATCTGTCCAACTTATGGCAACTCAGTAGGGTTTTGAAGGCACAAGTCACTTGGAAACAGTTCGCCCTTGTCGCCCTCTGTGTGGCAACCCTGAGCTTCTTAGGAGTCTCCCATTTATGTGTTAACCAGGGCCAACAACACTGTTTAGATTTCGACCCCCGACGTGATAGTATTCACCCCACATTAGGCCACAGAAATAAAACACGCCCAAAATAGTTACCTATCAAAACCCTACACAAGCTGATTCTCAGAGTTCTCTTTGTGTGTGACTATGATGACCATGGTATATACGTATTGGGTGCCCTTGCGTCTGCATCCCAGGCAGTTTAACTGCTTTTCCTTCAGTGACTGCTCTGTTCAAAAATGTCAGTGATAAATCTGCGGTCATAGCAGTTGCTGTGGCTTCTGAAACCGAGAGACTTCTTGACTTTGAAGTAAGAGTGCTGATACAGTAAATAGCTTTTGGCAGCTGTACTTGGGTTGCTGAGGCTCAACAGGTATTTGGTAAGATGGGAATCCCAGGCTGAGACTTCTTTGTCTTTCACCTCTGTTAGCATGGCCTTCATCCCCTGCCTTATGAATTATTGGATTTCATATTGTTTCTCATACTGTGTGCTACAAAATGCCAGTTTCCATGTTTGTATGGGTGGATAGCAGAGTGTCCAAACTGAAAGCAAGCCTCAGGAAAAACATCTGTTTGCAGAGATCTATGAGTTACTCCAGTGATACCATCTGGACGCCTCATAACAAGGACATGAATCTTTGATTATCCCACCCTGCCAGAGTACTCCGTTAATATAATGGAATCTGTAGAACTCCTGAACACCACACCTTGCTAAGCTGTTCTGGTACAATAAATCCTGGAAAACTCCCTGATACTGTGCTCTTGAGAAAACATTTCTCCAGACAATTGCCTCTTCCATGCATTTCCTCAACCTCAGATACGATCTCCCTAACAAGATCCCTTCCTGATTCACTCAAGCCTCAGCCAAATTTGAATACTTAAGGCAGAGACTTTAGGGAAGCACCTCTGCATAAACCATTCAAGGTTTCACTGATATAAACTAGGACCAATTGGCCCCATTGTCCTGGGGAGAAGAGACAATAGATAGAGCTGTTGTAAAGGTTTCAACGGTGTTGATGGTACAGTAACCTTGAGTGCATTCCACAGCCCGGGCGATGGGCCAGCCTCTCATCGGGCGGATGATTTTGTTATCTTTGCTTAGCGGGAGATGAGGGACTCCGTTCCCATGGGGTGCCAGCTAAGGGAAGGGGATGGGGTGTAATAGAGCTTGCGCAACGCGGTGCTTCTGGCGGGAAGTTGTCGTTCCCTGCCACTCGCGTGTACTTGAGCTTTCTTAAGATGTGTCTGAAATAAACGGTCTTTTTTTTCTACCAAAGAGCCTGGCACTTATTTCTTGTTAGTTTCTATGCGGAATTCCTTTACGCATTGTGGCAGGAATCCTTAATCCATCTATCTTTACTTTCAGTGCGAAGTGGACTCCTCTAGTGTCCTCGACAGCCGGAGAGAGTGTTTTGAATGTTACTGCAGGAAGGTGCGGTAGCTCCCCTAAAGAGGGCAATTCGACCTTTTCCCTTCTGGATCATGGAGGAAACTCGGCAGGAGAACGGGCCTCGCTGGTGGCTCTTTCCCGGCCCCTCGTGATCAGCACCCGGAAGTCTTCCTTTTACTCCGCTGGAAACGAGGGGACGCGACCACTCCACCATGGGGACTTATATTATGAGTCGCCTGGGGCTGCTGGTCTATGGATCGGTAGCGCCTGCAGGATTCGGATCTCTACCCGCTTTGCGCGTGGATTACAAACCCTTGAGGGCAACTCTGGTCATGGAGGAGACGTGGGCCTGACCACCTTCTCGGCCAGGTAAACTGCGGGAACGTCCGCTGAACGGTTCCTGGACTCGTATTTTGCGGTGGGATGCTCCACAAAGAAACCACCGTGGTATTGCAGCACTGGGGCCCGTCCCAGCTGACACCGGATCAAACCGGGGATTGGGAGGTATCCAGATTGCTTTCCAATCGGACCCCCTTGACCGGTCAGCGTCGCGCACTTGAGGTGCCTGGAGCCACCGGGGGCTATTGTGTCTCCGGCGTCTCTCGCTTCCCGACGACGAAGAGTCCGCAGGGAAAGCCTGCACTCCTTTAAAGCCTGGATCTGTTCCTCTCCCATCGGGAAGGAGAGACTCTGGGATGAGGGAAGTGGGCGACCGCGCAGATGCCCAAGCCAAGCATGGACCCGTGGAACGCCAGCTATGGAGAGGATGAACGGCAGTATTGAAGTTGGCAGCAAGAGCTAAAACTCCGCAGAGGGACCGGGAACGGCAACGAAAGAAGTTCCAGCCTCGAAGCTTACCGCTGCCAAAGATGCGCATCTAACGCATAATACTACGCTTCCAGAATCTGTCAGTCCATGATAAAGTCCCTGGTAAACAACTCCAGACTGGAGTTTCACAACGGCAACGCTAAAGCTGTTCTGTGTCTGCGCGACGCAAAGCGGAGCTCACTGCAGCTTAAACGGGACGAATCTGGCATAAATTGGAACGAGAAAAAGCTGCTCTGCATGCGCATCTTCAGGATGCATTGACCGACGCAAGGAGAGGGAGCTGGCTGCGCTGGAGAGGGAGCTTAAGGAGGCAGCAGGCTTGCCAGTCCCTGGTTGGAGTCTATGCTTGTTACTGATAATGTTGCCAGGGGGGCTAATACGCACCTGGGTCCCTCCCACCCAAAACGCCAGCGGCACCGCCAGCGCTACCGATTCCGGCTTAGCGCCCCGCATAACAGCGCTTCGCCTGCCCAACTCTGTTTCAACCGCCGCCCCAGCAGGCGCCAAGAGTCCGTGGAACGTGGCTACTATAGGCCCCCGATACCAGCCCGTCTTTTTGATGGGACCGGCTTCCAAACTTCCCTACTTCATTTTGCAACTCAATGCTCCACTTGGAAGACTATGATGATTTATACCGGTCTGAGCGCCAAAAAAATAATACGTTTTCGACATCGCTCAGTCCTGGATGGGGCAGCAGCCGCACTGGTTCGGGTGACTCTTTTGGATTTCCAGCAGTGATGAAGACTCTCGCGACGCAGTTCCCGTGATTCCTCCAAGCCTGCGAAGAGCTTTCCAAGATCCAGGCGCCGTAGAATGAAGCTATCCGCACCATACCAAAACTCATCCAGCAAGGCAACCGCCTCGCTTAAGAATTTGCCCGTGAATTTCGTGCGGCGGCTGCCCTCGGACTTCCTCCTGAGTGCGGCCTTGGAACGCGACATGAAATGCTAATACTTCTCGGATGCTGTGGACGGCAAGCTGGCGTGGAAACGTGTTTCTTTTTAATTCGGGTTCCTCGTGATCTTCATTGCAGATTGATCCAGTTGGGATCCTGCAGGTGGCTGCCTTGCTTTGGAATACGCTGCGGCCGGAGGCCTTCCACGCCCAAAACCCGCCACTGCTTCACCAAGCCGTGCTTCCAGCCGCCTCTTACCGAAACCACCTCTGAACGCCACGCCTAACTGGGATTGTGTCTTTACTGCGGAGGCTTGCCAGGTCATCTTAGCCGCCAACTGTCCTAAGAAACAAAACTAACCGCCTTCCAAAGCTGCGCGCTACTCCATCTGCCAAGCCACCACGCGAGATCGGGGCCGCGCCTCCCACGGGTTTCGCTGGTTCCAAAGCGGTCGTATACGAAGGCTAACACCAGAGTGAGGGGAAGCAGCTGTTTGCCTTTCTTCAGCCCCCTCTATGGACATGGGGCCCGACTCCTGATCGCGGTGGAGGAAGGCAGCGCTTCCCATTACTGTCCAAGCGTTTCCTTGGCCAACCCCGCTTAAACACACTCGCGATTATAGCTCTCGGCTCCTTGTGGATTCTGGCTGCTCCCATTGCTTAACACGTACCCCAGGTGTGGCAGAGGAGCTTTCAGGTCTGACCAAATTCCCCTGGCTAAGCTTCCATATCAACCATCTACCCAAATGGATCGGCAGCCCCCTCGGAACGAAGGACCGCCCAGTTCAAAACACACTGTGCCGGGTTCTCCTCCGTTGCGCTAATTATTGGGAGAAAATTAGCCGATTTTATTTTGGCTTCCAGTGGCCAAACACTCCATAGTTTTGGGCATGCTATGGTTATTGTTACAATGAACCAAAGTTCATTTGGAAAGTTAACCGGATCTTGGAATTTACCGACTTCCTCCCTGCGGTGAACACATGAATTGGGGGGAAAACCCAACTTCTCCTGACATGGCCCTCTCCCTGGCTTCCTTCAGCTTATTGCTCCCGGGACATTCTATTGGCATCCCACCCGCGTGATCATGATTCTAGCTTCTAGAAGTTTTTTCTTGTGGAGCAAGAATGCCATCAGTTGCCAAATCTCCCATAGAGAGACACTCGACTGCAAGATCGCTTATACAACCAGGGGCGAAACTGCCCAAAGGTAGAATCTACCGCGATGAGTCCCAATGAGGAGAAGCTGAACTTCGTAGTCTTCTTTTGACAAGAACCTCGCCGCTGGTTCATAATGGCGGGCTACCAAACAGCACAATACCACGCTTGCCCCCCCGCTTTTGTTTTGTAAAAAGAAAGATGGGTCTTTACGGCTTTGGCACAGATTATCGAGGTCTCACAGCGGGTCTCCCTGTCCGCTAATAAATATCCTTTGCCTTCTTTGATCAAGGACCTTTTAGGATGCACTCCCCGCAAAGGACGATCTCTTTACTAAGTTGGACTTGAGGAGAAGCTTACTACAGGGTCAGAATCTCGCTGAAGGCTATGAACACTTGACCGCGTTTAACACAAAGTTTGGACAGTTTGAATACTTGATAATGCCATTCGGGTTAAATTAGAAGGGGCCCCCGGGCTTTTATGGCCCTTATCAACGAAGTTCTCCATGATTTATTGTACAAGGGAGTTGTGGTATACTTAGATGACGTTTTAATTTACTCACAAAACATAGAAGAGCATGAAACATTGGTTCGGGAGGTATTGAAACGCTTGCTCGACAACTCTCTCTTTGCCAAACTCTCCAAATGCTGTTTTCACCAGACCTCCATTGACTATTTGGGTTACCGGATCTCGCCTGAGGGCTTAAAAATGGATCCTGCTAAAATTGACGCAGTCCTCCAATGGCCTGCCCCCACCAACCGCAAAGAACTCCAATCTTTTCTTGGTTTTGCTAATTTCTATCGTGACTTTATACCCCAATTCGCTGAACTGACTCTCCCTCTCACAGACCTCTTACGCACTAAAGGTAAAGATCCACTGTCCGCCAAGCCCGGGGCCCCCCCTTTCCTGGTCTGAAGAGTGTCACACAGCCTTTCAACTCTTAAAGTCTGCTTTTACCACCGAACCTATCCTAAAGCACCCTGACCCAGATCTCCCGTTTGTGGTTCACGGATGCCTCGGACAAAGCACTTGGGGCAGCCCTGTTGCAGAAAAATAAAGATGGTAGGCTGGTTCCGTGTGCTTATTTGTCTAAGAAATTCTCTGGTGCTGAACTCAACTGGACTGTAGGGGATAAAGAGACTGCAGCCATCAAAGTAGCACTCTCCACTTGGCGCCACTGGCTGGAGGGGGGCTAAACACCCCTTTCAGGTTTGGTCGGATCACAAAAACCTGGCAGCTCTTTCCACCCTCAAGATGTCCGCCAAGTAAAGCAACTCCGTTGGGCCGCATTTCTTTTCTCGCTTCTCTTTTACAGTCCATTTTTTCCCCGGGAAAACCAATAAACTGGCTGACGCGCTCTCGCGCTTACCCGGGAGGGGGGTGGAGCTGCCTTACGAGACATTCCACGCACTGTTCTCTCTTCCTCCCAGTTGGGGCTGGCTGTCACCCGATCTCAAACGTCCACTCCTCCTCCACCCCCATTCCTAGTCTCGTCTCTCCTCTCCTGCGGGAACTCGAGGAGGCGGGGCTGCACGAGCCTCCAGCGGAAGAAAGTGACTCCCAATTGCGTTTGGAGAATGGAGTTTGGCGGAGGGGGGAATGTTGGTACGTGCCTCCCTCCCTCCGCAAGCAGGTTCTTGAAGCCTGCCACCATGCCCGCCTCGGCTGGACATTTTGGCTTTCTGAAAACTCTGCATTTGGCCCGCCGGCAGTTCTGGTGGCGCATGCGCAAGGACATTGAGGCATATATTAAACGCTGCTCTGTTGGTGCAGAAGCCAAAACCATGCCGGGAAAGCCCCATGGGCTGTTGAAACCTCTCCCGGTGGCCTCCCGCCTTTGGGAAGTCATCTCCATGGATTTTATTACAGATTTGCCCGAAAGTCATGGCAACACGGTTTTGTGGGTGGTGGTGGACTTATTTTCTAAACAAGCCCATTTTATTCCATGTGCTTCCATCCCCTCCGCTCCTAAGTTGGCACGGGTGTTCATTCAACACGTTTACCGTCTACATTCCGCCCCCGTTAAGGTGGTCTCCGACCGCGGCCCCCAATTCATTTCAAAGAAGTTCTGGAAGGCGCTTTTGGGGTTGTTAGGGGCCGCCCGTCACGTTGCCAGCCCCCCCTACCACGCTCAAAGTGACGGTGAGACGGAGAGAACTTAACAGAACCCTAGGAGCAGTATTTACGTTGTTACACCAACTACCACCAAGACAATTGGTGCGAGCTTATTCCGTTTGCGAGTATGCCTATAACAATGCGGTTCATAGCAGTACAAAGAAAAACCCCTTTGAAATTGTGTCTGGTCGCTCCTTCCCGCCGTTGCCACAACTACCCGCGACAGCTTTGGACCCTCCAGAGTTTCAACAATGGATTTCGTCCCTAGCCGAGGGGTGGAAATCGGTCCAGACCGCCTTACAACAGGCTAAGGACTCCCAAAAGCTGCAAGCGGATAAACACCGCTCGGATTTCCCTCTGCGTGTGGGCGCTTGGGTGTATTTGTCTACCAAAAATCTCAGAGACGTGCATAAATTTTCCAAACTTGGCAAAAGATTCGTGGGACCTTTTCAGATTACTAAAGTGATTAATGATGTCACTGCCCGATTGGATTTGCCTAACTCCCTTAGTAACATTCATCCTGTCTTCCATTCCAGCTTGCTCAAGGAGGCTCCCGCTTCCGATGCCTGGCACGACCCGCCGGAGAGGCCCCCCACCGACTATTATTGATGGCCACAAGCACTACGAAATTGACGCTATCCTGGACTCTCGCTTTAATCGCAAACGCTTGCAATATTTAGTCTCTTGGGTGGGATATTCCTCTGGGTATAATCAATGGGTTTATTCCGAAAATATTGACGCCCCCACCCTTATTTCTGCTTTCCACCGCGCCTTTCCGCATAAACCTGGGGGGGAGGGGTCTTTAAGGGAGGCAGAGTGTAAAGGTTTCAACGGTGTTGATGGTACAGTAACCTTGAGTGCATTCCACAGCCCGGGCGATGGGCCAGCTTCATCGGCGGAGACGTTATCTTTGCGCGGGAGATGAGGACTCCGTTCCCATGGGAAGCAGGAAGGGGGATGGGGTGAATAGAGTTATAACCTGTGCTTCTGGCGGGAAGTGTCATTCCTGCCACTGCGTGTACTTGAGCTTTCTAAGATGTCTGAATAAACGGTCTTTTTCACCAAAGAGCCTTTTATTTCTGCTTCTATGGAATTCCTTACAGCTGTTAATTAGCTCAGCCCTGCAACCCAGCACAGATGCAAGAAACGAAACCTAATGGAAAGGGTCTCTTTTCCCACCAAACTAGCGATCTACCCTATAAAAGTCCTGCTCACCTTAAGCTCATTGCTCATTGCTAGCCTGGCCCTCCCTTGGTTAAGTTGGTGTGAGACACGATATATCGTCCTTCGCTTGGGTCCCTATGCTGGCATAGAGATCCTTGCCTTCTTCTGGAACTTCTCTGCAGATTATAAGTCCCTTGCTTCCCCATTCTATCATCCAACCTATCTTTTCCTCCCTATCTATATACTTATACTATCTATATACTATCTATATACTATATACTATCTATATTCTATATACTTAGGAACTGTGTGTATGTGCCTTAACATCTCACTGTGTGATTGTTTGCAACCAAAACTTATATAAAAATATTTAAACTGCAATTTGGTCTTTTGTGAATTCTATGGATACGTTTCAAGCCGTTTCTGGTATAGTTATCTAAAAAGATCCCCTCCCAGCCTACCTCTTGCATTGCCAAGCTGAGTAATTCCCCATTGCTCTATAAAAATAAGTTCGTATACTGTTAAGCTGGGTAACACCTCAGGGAAACTTTAAAAAAAGGCTAAAGTTGGGACCTAAAGGAGTGAAACATGTCTGGTGTGGGTGGCACTTGTGTCAATGAACGGCACTTACCCATTGTCTTCTTTTTGGACCAGGACTGTGTGCTCAGCTGACCGAATGGATCCCACTGTTTCTGCCATCGCTTTGGCCCTGGGCGGCCCCTCGCTCTGGCTCTTAGCGCTGTTAGGGATGCTGACTTTCGTGGCCTCTCACAAACTAGGATTAACCTACCAGCTTTGGCATCAGGTAAACCTGAAACCAGTTACTGTCCTCTGATATCTGTTCCCTTTCTCAAGAAGGTGCAAAGGGTTTCAATGTGGTAGACCCAAAATATGGCCACTTATACCCTGTCGCACTTTCTTACAGGTGATGTCCTATGATTCAGTGGTGCTGATTTATTTATTTATTTATTTATTCATTTATTTATTTTGTTTTTCCACTAGGACTCAAGACACGTTACATAGAGTCAGCTGATACAGTCAATGGGATGGGACATTCAATAATGAAAAGGGATTAGAATGGCAAAAATATGGAACCAATCAGAAATGTAAAAAAAACCCAACTAAAACAGATCATAAATATTAACATGTAACATCAGACAATGCAAAAGTATATAAGAACTAGCCAGAGTCCATCTAGTCCAGCACTCTGCTACTCGCAGTGGCCCACCAGGTGCCTTTGGGAGCTCACATGCAGGAGGTGAAAGCAATGGCCTTCTGCTGCTGCTGCTCCTGAGCACCTGGTCTGCTAAGGCATTTGCAACCTCAGATCAAGGAGGATCAAGATTGGTAGCCAGAGATCGACTTCTCCTCCATCAATCTGTCCAAGCCCTTTTTAAAGCTATCCGGGTTAGTGGCCATCACCACCTCCTGTGGCAGCATATTCCAAACACCAATCACGCGTTGTGTGAAGAAGTGTTTCCTTTTATTAGTCCTAATTCTTCCCCCCAGCATTTTCAATGAATGCCCCCTGGTTCTAGTATTGTGAGAAAGAGAGAACAATTTCTCTCTGTCAACATTTTCTACCCCATGCATAATTTTATAGACTTCAATCATATCCCCCCTCAGACGTCTCCTCTCCAAACTAAAGAGTCCCAAATGCTGCAGCCTTTCCTCATAAGAAAGGTGCTCCAATCCTTCAATCATCCTTGTTGCCCTTCTCTGCACTTTTTCTATCTCTTCGATATCCTTTTTGAGATGTAGTGACCACAACTGAACACAGTACTCCAAGTGCGGTCGCACCACGGCTTTATATAAGGGCATGACAATCCTTGCAGTTTTATTATTAATTCCTTTCCTAATGATCCCCAGCATAGAGTTTGCCTTTTTCACAGCTGCCATGCATTGAGTTGACATTCCCATGGAACTATCAACTAAGACACCCAAATCCCTTTCCTGGTCTGTGACTGATAGCACTGACCCCTGTAGCGTGTATGTGAAGTCTGGATTTTTTGCCCCTATGTGCATCACTTTACATTTTGCTACATTGAACTGCATTTGCCATTTCTTAGCCCACTCATTTAATTTATCAAGGTTCGCTTGGAGCTCTTCGCAATCCTTTGTGGTTCTCACCACCCTACATAATTTGGTATCATCTGCGAACTTGGCTACCACGCTACCCACCCCTACTTCCAGGTCATTTATGAATAAGTTAAAGAGCACTGGTCCCAAAACAGATCCTTGGGGGACACCACTCCCTACATCTCTCCATTGTGAGAACTTCCCATTTATACCCACCCTTTGCTTCCTGTTCCTCAACCAGTTTTTAATCCACAGGAGGACTTCCCCTCTTACTCCTTCTTTGCTGAGTATGATTCTCCTTATAGCAAGCTGTACACTATAGTGTAGATCCCAGTTCCTTACCATTTATTTAAGTAACTTTGTGAACTGTTTTGTATGGTTGTGAACCTGTTGCCTGGGTGGTAAAGCTCTCTTGAAGAATTCAGTTTTACACAGTCAGTGGAAAGCCAGGAGAGTGGGCCGATAAACTGTTGGTAGCAGGTGACCCGTCCTCTTCGATCTCTCCTGCTCTGCATCAGAAGCGTAATAGGAATTTGTGGGACTTTGATAGTTGTGCATGCTGCCATGCTAAGTTCAGAATTTTTCCGCTTTGAAGAATCTTGGCTTTAAAAGAAAGAATCCAGTTCTAGGCTAAGAATCCGACACCCTGGGGGATTTTGCTGAACGGCTATGATCCCGGGCAAATCATCACAAGGCTTACAAGAGTCAGGGATCTGAGGTGTCTTTGTTCTGCTAACTCTGTTGTCTTCGTGGGCATGCTGGGCCCAACCAGTCATGGGAAAGCCCAAGCAAATGAAAAACTGGAGAGTAGTGGAGAAGAAACCTTGACTTTTTACTGAGTGAAATGCTGTATGAGGCAGTGTTTCATTCACTTCATTTGTCATTCTATACACTGAGTCAGGCTACAGCATTAAATAATTCTTACTCACCCTCAATAGTTTTGTTTGTGGAAAGGTAGCAGTGCAGTCCTAAGGGACAGAAGTGTCTTTAGGATTGCCGTGTCCACCTCTATTCTTTTAAATCTATAAATATGTCAATTACGGTATATGATTTTATGTGCAAACTAAGTTACAAGTGATACGTTTTAGGTTCAAAGCCCACTTGGGTTAAAAGAGAAGTGAATATGACACGGGCCCCCTCTTTTTTGAGGATGTGTGCCTGGGTGGCTTCTGTATTTCTGGAAATGTGATGTTTCTATTCATATCCTTCTGTTGCCCTGACCTGGAAGGGCCAGGCTACCTGTTCTTGACAGATCTTAGAAACTAAACAGGTTCAGTGCTAGTTAGTACTTGGACGGGAGACCTCCGAGGAACCCCAGGGTCACTATGCAGAGGCAGGCAATGGTAAACTATTTCCGTTGGTCTCTTGTCTTGAAAGCCCTGTTGGGTTGCCATAAGTTGTCTTCCACTTCCCTTTTGTTGTATTTTTTCCCAAAATGCAGTTGTCAAGCCCAGGCTGTGTTTGTTTCAGGTGGACACCCAGAGCCCTCGGCATGGCGGGGAGAGTGTGGCGGAAGTGCTGAAAGCCCATGGTGTGCGTCACGTCTTCACCCTGGTGGGAGGACACATCTCGCCTATTCTGGTGGCTTGTGAGAAGATGGGCATTCGTGTGGTGGACACAAGGCATGAAGCGACAGCTGTGTTTGCAGCCGATGCAGTGGCTCGACTCTCAGGTACCCTCTTTGTGCCCATTGTTGATGCTGGGGAGAGCCCCTGAGCACAGGGTAATGTCTCTTTCCTGGCACAGGGACAGTGGGAGTTGCTGCAGTGACGGCAGGACCAGGAGTGACAAATACCGTGACAGCCATGAAGAATGCGCAGATGGCAGAATCCCCTGTGCTGTTGATCGGAGGGGCAGCTGCCACGCTGCAGAAGGTAGGCAACTTCAGCTCCTACCTGCAGATTCTGAACAGGAAGGAGCAGCTGTTTCTGTTGGTTGATCTGAACCATGCTTCTGTCACCTCAAGGTTGGATTACTGCAATGTGCTCCACATGGGGCTGCCCTTGAAGGCACTCTGGAAGCTACAACTGGTCCAGAATGCAGCAGCCTGGCTAGCCACCGGGTGCATCAGTTGCCCATTTTGAAATAGTTGTGCCAGTTTGCTTCCAAGTTGTGCCAGTTTGCTTCCAATTCAAGATGCTGGCCGTGACCTTGAAGGCCCTTCACATCGTGGGGACTGCATATTTGAAAGACCTTGTCCTTCTGTAGTCAATGAAAAATGTGTTTTCCACTAGGAGTGGGGGAATGAGTCATGCGGGAGGAGGTTTGTGGTTGGACGAGATAAGAACTAACTGAGACCAGTTGATCTGAGTAACCAGGCTGAAGGGCAAGGCGTGCATCAGGTCGTACACATTAAGCTGGCTTAATGAGCTAATGCATATTAACTTCTCCTCCTGCTCTGACGACAAACCTCATTTTAATGTACGTATCTGTGGAATTTGGGAGGGGGTACATATTAAGAAGCAACGTGTAAATAGGTGGATCGGAAGGTTGTGACTAAGTACCCTTAGCCAATGGGAGGACAGAGAGGGAGTGCCAAAATCAGGAGAAGGGAATAAACATGCTGCGGATACACTGTTTTGGCGGAGTCTACCCAGGCAGGGTGTCTCCCCTTTGCAAATAAAGGTATTTAAAACTCTCTTCTGTTATTTGGTAAAGAAATATTGGGCAGCGCACTTCCGTTTATGTATTTGTTTATTGTATTTATAACCTGTCCTCCCCCGAAGGGCTCAGGGCGGTGTACAGTGAGAACCAACAGTGCAACATCAATACAAATAATTCAATAAAGGTCCATTAAATAAAACACATAAAACAGATAAAAACAGATGGCAACAAGCCCACCCACCTCCCACTAAACCCATGAGAGGCCAAGGCAATAGAGGGCATACTCACAATCTCCCTGGCTGGCCAGGTGGAAAAGCCTGGGCGAACAGGACCGTTTTGCAGCCCCTGTGGAATTTCTGCAAGGCCCTCACTTCTCTCGGAAGCCTGTTCCACCAAATGGGGGCCAGGGCTGTAAAAGCCCTGGCCCTTGTAGAGGCCAGCCAGATCCTTTTTGGGCCAGGGACCTCTAACAGGTACTCCCCCGATGAACGAAGTGACCTCGTGGGGCAGTATTGGCCCCTGGGTACCAACTATGGTCACCAGGCAGCCATCTGTTTGCTGTCCCACCACTCCGGGTGGCTCATCTGGCATCGACCAGAGCCCGGGCCTTCTCCACTGTGACTCCGGCTCTGTAGAGGGGCTCCCTTAAGGTTGAGGGTGGGGGCAGGGTGAAAGGGCTGCTAGGAGATCTCCAGCAGGCACTGCCTGCTTCCCAGGGCTTTTGAGGAGGTGGGAACAGCGGGCATTTTTAGAAGAAGAAGAAAGATTTGCAATTTTATGCTTGGTTTGAACTGGAAATGTGTTTAACTATTATTTTAAGTTGCCTTGAACCATGAGGAAAGGTGGGATATAAATGTAATAAACAGTCAGACTTTGGCTGGTCTTTCTGTGTTCTCCAGCGCTGCCCCTCAGTTTATTTATTTTATTAAATTTTTATCCCCTCCCTGCCCAAAGCCAGGCCACAGGTGGTATACAGACATTTCAGAAACCAATTTTACAATGCATGAAGGTCACTAACCATAACCAATACTTAAAAATCAAGGTGGTGAAAATGTGGCCCAGCCTAGCTTGAGCATAAACCCTCCATTAAACAGTTCCAGCATGGGCTGAATCAGGGGACCGCACGGGAGAACAGCGTGTTATAGGGAAGCCGGCAGAAGACATCGGGGCACGTGAGTGGCCTCAACTAAAGGTCCAGTGTTTCCCCACTTGCCTGCGTGACTGCAGGGTGGCCTTGGGCTAGTCACGGCATCCTATCAGACCCGCCTGCCTTGTGATGCCTCTTTTGTGGGGAGAGGAAAGAGAGGACCTTGCAATGTGCTCCGGTTGAGAAAAGCCAGGTGTGAACCCAGACTCCTCTTCTCCTGAGGGCAGGACCAGCGGCGTGCGAGGGGTGAGGATCACAGGGGCACGTGTGAAGTCTCTTCTCTTCTCCCCCAGGGGCGAGGTGCTCTCCAGGACATTGACCAGTTGTCGCTCTTCAAGCCCCTCTGCAAATTCTGTGCCACGGTGAAGACTGTGCGGGAGATCATCCCTGTGCTGCGGAAGGCCATCGCAGTGGCCCAGAGTGATACACCAGGTATGCTGCTAGCTCACAGCGAGCCTTTTCCGCTTGTCAGGATAAGTGAAATGGTTGGTGGTCATTGCAACGTTGCTGCTGCGGCCCACAAAATGGCTGACCATGTCCTTCTCCCCTGCCACCTTTGTCTCTCATTGATGGTTGGGAGTGGAGGTAGAAGTCAAACATCTTCTATCACACATATGGAGAATGGGCCACAAAGACCCCCTGGGCAGAGGTTTGACTTGGAACATTTCAGAAGCTGACTCTTAGTCATGAAAGTCCCGCCTGACCCGCTCAGCTCTTTCATCCACTCCAGCGGCAGCCCTGAGGAATATTGTTTTCCGGGTCTCCTCTATGGCCTCGTTTTTCTTCCCCATACGCTCCCCACACAGTCACTTCCCCCCATTCTTTCTTTTTTAAAAAAAATCTTTTATTGATTTTCACAATATATTTGTCAAGATAAGAATTAGAAAAATAGTAGAGTGTAGATAAGGGTTAGAAAAAGAGAACAGCTACCTAAACCTATATTAATTAAACACTCCATAATTGATCCCTGTCTAACATTCGTATGTTGGAGAAACAGTTATGAATTTTTAAATCAGTATCATTTATTTGCCAATTTCAAAATATCCTTTCTAATTAGACAATTATTTTTAAATCATTATCAGTTTTTTAAAAAACTTCAAGTTATTTTTGTTTTCACATAATCAGTTGAGCTCCATATAGGAAGGAAGGTTTCCATTTCTCATTAAATCCATGTTTTGAGCATCTGTTTAGCCCCGTCAGCATATTCCCCCCCCCCCCACACACCCTTTCTTTATCTCAGGTTTTCCTGTCTTTCCTGTGCTCTTTCAATGCTGTCTTCTTTGGTGCCTGTAACCTATGATCCATGTTTGAAGTGCAGTAGAACATTGTCACCGGCTGGCCCATTATCAGGGTCTCTTTGAAGAGCAACAAACAGGCTTTTCAGAGGCCGGCCATATTGGTCTATGGAAGAATAGCTAGATTCGAGTCCAGTAGCACCTTCAACAAGGTTTTCAGAGCATAAGCTTTCAAGAGTGAAACCTCCCATCATCTGATATCGGAAGTGAGTTTTAACTCTCAAAAGCTCACGCCCTGAAAAATCTTGTTCATCTTGTAGATGCTGCTGGACTCGGGTCCACTATTCTAACACAGAGACTCACATCTTCTGCCTGAAGGTTACTAAGTAGGCAAGCATGTGGACT
This sequence comes from Sphaerodactylus townsendi, assembly GCF_021028975.2. NCBI lineage: Eukaryota > Metazoa > Chordata > Lepidosauria > Squamata > Sphaerodactylidae > Sphaerodactylus > Sphaerodactylus townsendi. Next base: position 122,382,810 of record NC_059431.1, read on the forward strand.
CTTTCTGATTGCAGCCCACTCTTTGGGACGGAGCTCTCTAAAGCAATAAATAAATGGAAGAAGAAGAATTTGGATTTATACCCCCCCTTTCTCTCCTGTAAGGAGACTCAAAGGGGCTGACAAACTCCTTTCCCTTCCCCCCTCACAACAAACAACCTGTGAGGCGGGTGGGGCTGAGAGAGCTCCGAAGAACTGTGACTAGCCCAAGGTCACCCAGCTGGCGTGTGTGGGAGTGCACAGACTAATCTGAATTCCCCAGATGAGCCTCCACAGCTCTGGAACCAGCAGAGAGGAGAAGCAGTGGAGAAGTGGACTGGGCCAGGAAGAGCAGAGTGAGCTCTGGTTTTCATTTTAGAAGGCTTTTTTCAAAGCCACATATTTTAAAACCGTGTATTTTAGCAGGGGTTATCTCTTTTTCTCCTTGTAAGGCTGCTGAGAGGTGGGGGTTAACAGGGGTTATCTCTTTTTTCTCTTTGTTCTGGGGCTGCTGAGAGGTGAGTCAGTCTTTAGCTCAGTCTCTGGAACCAGCGGCATGCGCTGTTAAAAAAAAACTAAATAAGGACATTTCTTGAGGGATAGTATGTACAGATAGCTCAAGGGGGGCACTGATTAAAAGTTTAATAATTAAATATCTAAATAAAATCAGATATGAAGGCAGGAAGCCAGCAAAAGGGATGGGGCTTTCCAGTGTTTTGCACTGAGTGTCACATGTATGATTATCTGCCACTAGGACAGAAGTCGTGGGTGTGCCCTCGCTGCAATGAGCTCCTGGCACTCAGGAAATGTGTCCGTTCTCTTGAAGCCAAGGTGGCAGACCTGGAGAAGCTGAGAGAGGCAGAGAGGGCAACAGACGAGGCTTTCAGGGACCAAACAGCCGGGTCCCACTCCCAAGGTGATATCTCTTCAGATGTCATGGAGAATGAAGTTTTTGGGGACGGAAGGTGCCAGTCTGAGGTGAGGGAAGATGCTCCCTTAGATGGGACCCCTTCCTCAGCTGATGATCAGCTATCCTCTTGCACTGAGGATAGCCCTCGGGGAAGTGGGGGGCTCCTCGTAGTAGGCAATTCGATCATTAGGAATGTAGAGAGTTGGGTTTGTTAGGAGCGTGATGACCGCATGGTGACTTGCCTGCCTGGTGCGAAGGTTGCGGAAGTCACACTTCGTCTAGATAGGCTGATAGACAGTGCTGGGGTGGAGTCAGCAGTTGTGGTCCACATTGGCACCAACGACATTGGGAAATGTAGCCAGGAGGTTCTGGAAGCTAAATTTAGGCTGCTAGGTAACAGGTTGAAGTCCAGGACCTCCAAGGTGGCATTCTCCGAAATGCTACCTGTTCCACGCGTAGGACGAGCTAGGCAAGCGGAGATACAGGGTCTCAATGCGTGGATGAGAAGGTGGTGTAAGGCAGAGGGTTTCAGATTTGTCAGGAACTGGGGAACCGTTTGGGACAAGGCAGGCCTGTACAAATCTTAACCAAAGAGGAACCAGGCTGCTGGCGCTCAACATTAAAAAGGTGGCAGAACAGCTTTTAAACTGATTCCTGGGGGAAAGCCAACAGGAGCTGAGGTGACTTCGGTTCAGAATGCAGTATCTATGGGATTGCAGGCAGAGTGGGAGGTTTTTCTAAATCAACCACATACAAGCGAGGAACATAGCAATGTGCATATGACAAGGGATAGTGTCTACAAAAGACTTGAGGGCAAAGCACATAAATCCCAGGTTAGGGACAGAGACAGAGTATACAGGTGTCACTATGCTAATAGTAGAAGCCTTTGACCTAAAATGGGGGAGTTGGAGTACAGAGTTTTGAAGGAGGACATTGATATAGTGGGCATCACAGAGACATGGTGGAATGAGGAGAACCAGTGGGACGCTGTTATCCCAGGTTGCAGACTCTGCAGGAAGGATAGGACAGGGCGCATTGGGGGTGGAGTTGCCCTTTACATAAAAGAGAGCATAGTGTCACATAAAATAGACAATGCAGGGGGAGCTGATTCCCCTACAGAATCACTGTGGATATCAATACCAGGGGTGAAGCATAGTTTAACATTAGGAATATATTATCGTCCCCCTGACCAAAGCGCACAAGAGGATTCTGAGATGGAAAAAGAAATTAGAGAGGCCAACAAAAGCAAAAATGTAGTGGTAATGGGCAATTTTAACTATCCCCATATAAACTGGAAAAATGCATGTTCAGGTCATAGTAAGGAGAGAACATTCCTGGATATGCTAAATGACTGTGGCTTAGAGCAGATGGTTGTGGAACCAACCAGGGGAGAGGTGATCCTAGATCTAATTCTATGTGGAACCCAGGAACTGGTGCAGGAAGTCCGTGTTGTTGAGCCAATAGGGAACAGTGACCACAATTTTGTCAGATTCAGTATCTCTGCATGCGAACAAGTGACAACTACTAATGTACTTACATTCGCCTTCAGAAAGGGAAATTTCTCAAAAGATGAAGGGGATAGTGCGCAGGAAGCTGAAAGGAAAAATCAAGAGTCAAAACTGTCTGAGATGCTTGGAGGTTATTTAAAAACAAAGTAATCAAAGCTCAGCTGGAATGTGTTCCGCAGGTTAGGAAAGGCAGCGCCCAGTCCAAAAGAAAGCCACCGTGGTTAACAAGGGAGGTTGAGGAAATTATCAGAAAAAAGAAAATGTATTTTAGAAAATGGAAGTACAGTTTGACTGATGAAGAATATGAGAGGGAACACAAATGGTGGCAAAAGAAAAGCAAGTTAGCTGTAAGCACTGGCGTAATGCCCATTGGGCAAGGTGGGCAGCTGCCCAGGACATCACCTTGTGGGGGGCATCAAAATGCTGGGTTCGTTTTTGGGTATTTTAGTGGTTTTCCATTTTTGGCCTGCAGGGGGCGCAGGCTTTAGGTTAGCAGCACCAAAATTTCAGCGTATCATCAGGAGACTGTCCTTATGCTACCCCCCAAGTTTGGTGAGGTTTGGTTCAGGGAGTCCAAAGTTATGGACTCCCAAAGGGGGTGCCCCTATCCCCCATTGTTTCCAATGGGAGCTAATAGGAGATAGGGGCCTACAGTTTTGAGGGTCCATAACTTTGGCCCCCCTGAACCAAACTGCACCAAACCTGGGGGGTATCATTAGAGGCAGTCTTTTGATGAGACCCTGAAAGTTTTGAGACTGTGCCTTCAGAAATGTGCCCCCACAGCCTGCAACCCCCATTGACAGCAATGCAGAAAACTCAATGCAGAACAAAGATTCTTGGGCAAGACTTTGTAGGATTGTTCACTGCAGGGGGTGCATTTTTGGATGTATGCGGCACCAAAATTTCAGGGTATCATCTGAGATGATGGCACCCTGAGAGATTTGGTTGCAGTTTGGTTCAGGGGTTCAAAGTTAGCTGGACCCTCAAAGGGTAGCCCCCATCTCCTTAGCAAAGAATGGGGGATAGGGCACCCCCTTTGAGGGTCCATAACTTTGGACCCCCTAAACCAAACTGCACCAAACTTTGGAGGAGGCACCTACCCATAAAGGACAGTTTCCAGATGATACCCTAAAAATTTGGTGCCGATACATCAAAAATGCGCCCCCTGCAGGAACATCCTAGAAATTTGCCCAAGAATCTTTGTTCTGCATTGAGTTTTCTGTATTGCTGTCCACGGGGGTTGCAGGCTGGGGGGTGGGAGAGACATTTCTGAAGGCACAGTCTCAAAACTTTCAGGGTCTCATCAGGGGACTGCCCTAATGATACCCCCCAGGTTTGGTGCAGTTTGGTTCAGGGGGCTAAAGTTATGGACCCTCAAAACTGTAGCCCCCATCTCCTATTAGTTCCCATTGGAAACAATGGGGGGATGGGGCACCCCCTTTGGGAGTCCATAACTTTGGACTCCCTGAACCAAACCTCACCAAACTTGGGGAGTAGCATAAGGACAGTCTCCTGATGATATGCTGAAATTGTGGTGCTGTTATTTCTAAAAATGCACCCCCTGCAGGCACCAATGTCCTGGTGCCAAAAAAAATTGGTTGTGGTGGAGTGGCCGCCCATGGGGGGGGGGGAGGGCATCCAACTCAGGTTTTGCCCAGGGCTACAGTTTGCCCAGGGCTGCCTCGTTACGCCCCTGGCTGTAAGGGAGGCAAAAAAGGATTATGAGGAACGCATAGCTGCGAACATCAAGACCAGCAACAAACAGTTCTTCAAGTATATCAAAAGTAGGAAGCCAGCTAGGGAAGCAGTAGGCCCGTTAGATGACAAAGGAACAAAAGGTGTGCTAAAGGAGGACAGGGAGATTGTACAGAAACTGAATGAATTCTTTGTATCTGTCTTCACCCAAGAAAAGGTGAGGAAAATTCCTGCACCTGAACCAAGCAGCTCTTAGAGGCCTAGATCCAGGCAACCTTCATGAAAAATAGTGAAATTGTAGAACCAGAGGAAGAAGTTCACAGCAGCCAGTGGTGGGATCCAAAAATTTTAGTAACAGGTTCCCCCGCCAGCCCCCCCCCCCCCACCTCAGCAAAGGGGGCAGAGGAAAACCTGAGCCCTGGGCAAAACCTGAGTTGGATGCCCCCCTCCCCATGGGCAGCCACCCCACCACAGCCCCCCCCCCAAAATTTTTTGGCACCAGGTCATTTCTAAATCATCATCCCATTATAGAAAATGCCCCAACTCACAAATCTGACCACAGCAATGGTGAAACACACAGGTTCTTTGATAGAGACTGGTGAGATAAAAGGTACGAAAGGCTGAGAATCAATGAATTGCAGTACCTGGAAGGGATTAACCCAGTTCAGGGAGTGACATTATTAGTCGCAATTGCTATACGGAACCTTCACATTCAAAGGCAGGATGCCTCACGGGGAGGTAAGGGCGTGGAGATGGAAAAGCGGACCCAATTAGTAACCCCCTCTCGGCACACACAAATTATTAGTAACCCACTCTCGGGAACTGGTGAGAACCTGCTGGATCCCACCTCTGCTGGCAGCCATTGATAAACTAAATGCTACCAAATCCCCGGGCCCAGATTGCATTCACCCAAGAGTTCTTAAAGAGCTCAAGCATGAAATTGCTGATGTTCTCACTTTAATATGCAACTTATCCCTGAAATCTGCCTCCATCCCTGAAGACTGGAAGATGGCCAATGTCACACCAATCTTTAAGAAAGGGTCTAGGGGGGACCCAGGAAATTACAGGCCAGTCAGTTTGACATCTGTTCCTGGTAAATTAGTAGAATCTATCATCAAAGATAAAATTATAAAACATGTAGAAAAGCAAGACCTGCTGAGGAAGAGTCAGCATGGCTTTTGCAGAGGCAAGTCCTGTCTTACAAACTTACTAGAGTTCTTTGAGGGTGTAAACAGGCATGTGGATAAGGGGGAACCAGTGGACATTGTCTACTTGGATTTCCAAAAGGCTTTTGGCAAAGTTCCTCACCAGAGACTGTTGAGAAAACTCAGCAATGAAGAAATAAGAGGGGAAGTCCTCCTATGGATTCAAAAAAAAGTTGGATTTAGAGGAAACAGGAAGCCAAAGAGTGAAGGATGTAAATGGGAGGGAATTCTGCGCCAATGTGGAGAGATGTAAGGAGTGGTGTCCCCTAAGGATCAGTTTTGGGTCCAGTGCTCTCTAACCTATTAATTGCTTTCACATCCTGCATGTGAGCTCCCAAAGGCACCTGGTGGGCCGCTGTGAATAGCAGAGTGCTGGACTAGATGGACTCTGGTCTGATCCAGCAGGCTAGTTCTTATGTTCTTATAAGCGGCAGAGCAGTGAGAAAACCTGATTAGATTAGAGTGCGCCACTGCTGCTCCAAGCACACAGATACCCGTCTGTTCAGGATCAGTGCTGCTTTTGATGGTCTAATGGGTGATATCAGGATTCCTTAATACTAAGCTTTCTATGCCAATAAAGGCTTGCTTGCTTGCTAATACTAAGCTTAAAATCTGGGTCATTGTTGTAACTGAGGAATGAGAAACCCAAGGGGCGACATCAAAAGGGTGGCAGGCAGATTGGAAGGGGGTGTTCCAGGCAGGCCCTGCGACGAATGTTTTCCTGTGTGTTCTGATAGACCTGCTTCCCAAATGGCCAGAATTGCTCTTGAGCCACCGTTTCTGCCTCTCAGCTACTAGTCTTAATAAATACATTCTGAGGGCATCATTAGCTTAGGATTCAATCTCCAGGTGTCGAGATGTTGAAATGATGCTCTGAGCCACTATTGCAAAGGCCTTCTTGGGGTAGATCTTCATCCTGCTTGTGTCTTGGCTCTTCCATACTTTTATTGTTAGAAATCTGAACCATCAACAGCCTTATTATCAGCAGTCTGATCTTGCCACTGAAAGCACCAAAACTGGTACAGCAGAAACTGAAAACGGTACTTGATGGCTTTCTCCCACATACCACTCTGCTGTTGGGAAGGGCAGGGTAGAAATAAAAATCAAGCCCCAGCCCTCATGTTGGTGCTGGGTGCATGAAGGGCCCAGGGCTTTAGGGATCTCAAAAAAGGTCTTCACTCCATCCTCAACCTCAGAGGGCATCAGCAGACACATCACGCAACAGGATGTTTTACTCCTGCACCTATTTGGAGAATCTGGACTAAACATTTCTAAAGGACTTTCTCTGTTTAAAACATTTAGCGTTCTTATACCTAATATAATATGTCTATTATTCTGTAAATCTAATAGTACAGATAATTGTGAATTTTGTTTATTGAACTAAGATTGGCAAACCAGGCAGGAAACTTTGCAAAGTTGTAAGAAAAACACAGTTGTAAAAGAGTTTAGCAGCAGATACCTAATAAAAGTTGTTTATCAGTCTTTAAATCTGTTCAGGTGAGGTAATGGCAGCAAACCTTCCTAGTTAATTTTTTATTGGAAAAAGAAATAGTCTTCTTTCTTAGGCAGGACAATACAAAATTAATCCTGGGACTGCTGTTAAAAACAAGTGCCAGACATTTCAAAGCTCCGAACATTATTATAGTAAGTTAAAATTTAAAGCAAAACCAACTTTCAGGTTTTTGTTTTAAGAATCCTTTTATGGATTTTCTATAAACTCAAATCTTATATGCATAGAGAAATCTTACCTAATCTATTTTGAGATTTTGATCCAGAGAAATCTGCTTTGCTTGTCATATGAATGAGTTTTTTTTTACAGCAAAGCACCTGCATTATCTAAATCTCTTCTACCTTAATAGTGTGATTATTATCTGGCTCAATCATTGATTCTTAACTAGCAATTCAATGCTAACAGGCATTGCATTGACTCCTTAGCAAGCAGGCCGTAGCACGTTCTCAGGCGCCACGCATGGCTACAATTTACTGCCCTACCCGGGGAAACTCGGCAGAGTTGAGGATCTCCCATTTGAAGGGGGCACATTGTTTTCGGAAAAGGGTGATGGCACCTATGCTTATAGCAAGAAAAAGCAGACAGCTCAGCCCTTGGATATAATAGCTTCCACCCCACCATCGTGGCAAAGGTCCTTCTCCAGGCAACAGTGGCAAAGAATCATATTCAAAGGATCAATTATATTTCTCCCCCCACCCCCAATCCACAGTAACCTGTTCCTCATCTATCATTCCAGCCACATCGGGTGTTTTCAAAACAGAGGTGTAACTAGGGCAGGGGTAGGGAACCTGCGGCTCTCCAGATGTTCAGGAACTACAATTCCCATCAGCCTCTGTCAGCATGGCCAATTGGCCATGCTGGTAAAGAGACTTTGATAAGGAGTATGGTCCCTGAATTTCTGGAGAGCCCTGCAGGTTCTCTACCACTGAAAACTAGAAATGGAGTCAGTGGTAAAATCTGAGCCCCGTAGTGTAGAGGCCTCCCACGGACAAAGGCCACCCTCCCCCACTACGATCAAGGAACAATTTTTTGCACCATGTCATCTCAAAGTCACAATCACATAGAACATGCCCCAACTCACAAATCTGGGCTCCCTAGTTGAAACAACATTGAAAGTGATGCTGTTTGTGGGGGAGGGGAGAATCCACCCTGAAACAGCATCACTTTTAATGCTGTTTAGACTAGAGAGCCCAGATTCTTCTTTAAAATGAAACGGGGCCTCAGACGTCTGGAGCGAGCGTGGAGGAAATCTCGTGACGAAGTGGCGCGAACATCTTATAGGACGTTTATGAAGGCCTATGAGATGGCGACGAAGGCCGAAGAAGGGCTTTTCTTCTTCCTCCTCTCTCGCATCAGCTAAGCTCTTACTTCGGCACAATTGTTTCATTAAGTGTGATTAGGTCTTTGACGCCTCCTTGGCCGAGAGAGGAGTTCCTATAAATTCTCAATGAGGTGACTATTAGAAAGCTGCTTAGAGGCATTCCATGGAAGAGCTTTTTATGCGGATAAAATCCACATCCCTCCGCTTAGAGGACCTTCCCCACACTTTGTCTACAATTAGTGAACTGGGAGGCTCCCTTGCCCATCTTCAAGGCCCATGTTTTTGCCGGATTTTCCCTGCTCCTCCGAGAGCCTTTTTTTGCTGTTGAGCCCAGAGGGGCCTTGGCTGCTGGTAGACCCTACTACCTGTCCCTTCTGGATCCAAATTTGCCCTCCTGGCTTGTTAGAAGCTTTGCGGGAGGAGCCTGACGACCCACCCTGGTTGAAAGATTATCCAATTGGCTCCCTTGGGGCAGGCAAAGGAGCCTTTCGGCGGAATTCGTTAAGGTTAAGGGAAGGAGGGAGCAGTGAGTCCCAGCCCACTCTTGAAAAAGACCATCCTTAGATCCACCAGCGATCCTGGCCAATTACACCCGATCTCCGAGATCTTTTCGTTTCTGGGGAGGAGTGAGGTAATTGAAGAAGAGTAGATGTTGGAGCAGCTTAAGGGTTTTCCTGGATGACGCATCGGCGGTCGATCCCTTTCCAGTCTGGCTTCCGTGCTGGGCATGGGGCCAGGAGAACTGTCCTCGTCGCCCGTCCACAGATCACGGCCTCCGTATGCGAGAAACTGACCGAGGCGGATCCGGCGTTGTTGAGTATTGTTAAGATCTGACCGCAGCGTTTGATATGGTCGATCCACGACCTTTTGACCCACCGCCTGGCAGCTTCCGGGGTGCGGGGCACTGTCAGCTTCAATGGATTGCCTCGTTCCTCCGGGATCGGAGTAACAGCAATGTGAAATTGTAGAGGACCAAGCCTCCCAGTGGTGCCCACTTCATTGCCCAGATTGCCTCAGGGAGGGCTATTGTCCCCGCTGTTATTTAATACTCTCCATCGCGACCCCTTGCTTTCAGCTGGTACGGAGCTTTGGGCTGCAGTCTGTCATCAATGCGGCTGATGACACTCAATCATTCTGTTGATGGAGAGGCGGTCATCGCCCTGCAGCTCTCCAGCACTGTTTGGGGGAGCAGTTGCTGAAAGTTGGAAGTTGCACAGCAGAGCAGAGTTAAAAACTCAATCGCATGTGAAGGCCGGAGGAGATCCTCTGGCAGTAGGTAAGGGGAGGGAATTTCCAGTCACGCCGGTGTGGGAGGGGCCTTATTGGCGCCCGGCCCCCTCCAGTCCGCAGCCTGGGGGAGTCCCACCTGGATTGATCTCTTTCAATCAGGACCCAGGTGGCTCCATATAGCTACGGGTTGCGTTTTTCCATCTTCGACAGGCCCGGGCGGCTGGCTCCCTTCCTCTCCCATCGCAGACCTGGCCACGATGATCCATTACCTTGATTGCCTCCAGGCTGGACTATTAGCGTAACTTCGGGCTTCTCACGGCGGGCCTACCCTTGAGGTTGATCGAGGAAGATTACAGCTGAGTCCAGAATGCAGCGGCCCGCTTCTGCTCCGCGTGGAGAGCTTTCCGTGACCATATTAGAGCCAATACTGTGTAAGCTTGCACTGGCTCCCGGTTGAATTCAGGATTGTCTTCCAAGGTATAGGTGCTTACCTTGTAAAAGACACGCGACCTGGGACCCTCCTGCCTCCGGGACCGCGTGCAGCCATATGTCCCTACTAGGCCTCTGCGCTCAGCAGAAGTAGTTTAAATGGCAATCCTGGCCCCTCAATGATGCGGCTGGCTCTTTCCACTCGGGCCAGGACTTTTACAGCCCTGGCCCCTGCCACCAATTCAGGTGGAATACTCTTCCTCCGGCTATCCGAGACCCTCTCGCGGGACCTTGGTGAGTTCCGCAGGGCCTGCAAGACGGAGTTGTTCCACCGGGCCTTTGGAGTGTCCAGCCATTGACTGTGTGCCCCCTTCACCCTCCTATGTTTGGGCCTATTACTATCTATGTGACCCATGCTCTTCTCCCCTCCTGGGAGGGTCTAATAGGAATTGCGAGCATTGTTTATTGTTTATTATTTGCTGCATTTTAAATCTAATTTAAATTATTTACAGTCTATATGTATCTGAAATTTTATGTTGTTAACCGCCCAGAGCCCTTCGGGGATTGGGCGGTATATAAGACTGATAAATAAATAAAATAAATAAATAAATAAAATCCACCTTAAAGAGAGAATCTGGGCTCTCTAGTTTAAACAACACTGAAAGTGATGCTGTTTCAGGAGGATTCCCCCCACCCACCCCAAACAGCATCACTTTCAATATTGTTTAGACAAGGAAGCCCAGATTCTCCTTTTAAATCCACCTTAAAGGGAGAATCTGGGCTCCCTAGTTTAAACAACATTGAAAATCATGCTGTTTCAGGGTAGATTCTTCATCCACCCCCCAAACAGCATCACTTCCAATGTTGGTTGTTTTCCAGGCTGCGTGACTGTGGTCTGGTAGATCTTGTTCCTAATGTTTCACCTGCATCTGTGGCTGGCATCTTAAGAGGTGTATCACAGAGAGAAGTCTGTTATACACTGTGTCCAGACTTCTCTTTTTACAGACTTCTCTCTGTGATACACCTCTGAAGATGCCAGCCACAGATGCAGGTGAAACAATAGGAACAAGATCTACCAGACCAAGGCCACATGGCCAGAAAACCCACAACAACCAGTTGAATCCATCTGTGAAAGCCTTCGGTAATACTTTCAATGTTTTTTAATCTAGGGAGCCCAGGTTCTCCCTTTAAATCCACTCAGAAGGGAACAGAAGGAACCAGAATCTGGGGAATATTTGAGGGTGCTTGTCAGGGGAGCAATGTTTAAGTTAGCAGTACCAAAATTTCAGGCTACTTTCAGGAGACTATCCTGATGATGCCACCCAGGTTGAGTGAAGTTTGGTTCAGGGAGTGCAAAGTTATGGACCCTCAAAGGGAAGCCCTATCTACTGTTAGCTTCCATTGGAAACAATGGGGGATGGGGCACCACTTTGGGGGTCCATAACTTTGGACTCCCTCAACCAAACTTCACCAAACCTGGCTGATATCATCAGGAGTGTCACCTGATGGTAACCTGAAATTCTGGTGCCACTACTCTAAAAAGTGCACCCCCTGCCGGCTGACAACGTTAAAAACATTAAAATATTTTTAATACATTTTTGATTTTGGCGCCCCCTGCAGGCGTGCGCCTGGTACATCGCGCGCACACACCCGCCCCCTGGTGGCTATACCACTGTTTCAAAGTGGCAGAGTTCTTCTAGACCAGGGGTAGGGAACCTGCGGCTCTCCAGATGTTCAGGAACTATAATTCCCATCAGCCCCTACCAGCATGGCCAATTGACATCTAGCCAATGTCAGTCTTGTAGAGAGTTGGGCCAGCATCAGCACAAACCTCTATTCTGACCATCAGCACTGACCCAAGACCTGCTTTTTGGGTACCAGATCTTCCAGTTTATTCCTGCACGTGATAAAATATGTTGCTGGCAGCACTGAAGCCAGGAATCCAAATTCTGAGTTACCAAAACGCAATGCTTGTCACAATTAAGTTGTAGTCAGAAAGCCCTTGGCGCAATCACGTTCAGACTTAAAACACTTGCAAAAATAACCTCATCAGGGAGACTGAATAAATGCCGGCTTGGCTGACTTCCCAGGAGGATTCTTGTGATCAGCCAGGTTTGACCCCCACCGCTTATCAGATGATATATTGTAATCTCAATGTTGTCCTGGAATGCGCTGCTTACAACATTCTAAGCCCTTTTCCACCAACAGAAATCAGCAGATATGCGCTTAAACCACTCCATCTTCCTGGACCTTTTTCGTGGTGGAATGCTCCCCTAGGGTCCTAGCGCTTGCCATCCCCCCCCCCCCCCCCGATTCTCTGTTAGCGATTATAATGTTATTTAAGCACTGATTTCGTCCAAAGATTTATTTCCTGCACTGGTTAACATAGAACTTTGGGGCGGGGGGGGGGGGGACACAGCATTAATATTGCCCTCAATGGCTAGTACAAGACTTACTTTTCTCTATAGTTGCGACCACCATTTTCCTCCCTGTTCAGAGGGCTCCGTGCCGTCTTACCCTGCCGCTTGGGTATCTCCGAGGCCAAAGTCTGATCAGGAGCTGTCTGGTTGGCCTGAGTGGAGTCATTATTACCATTCTAAACTTAGCAGAGGTAAGGGGGGGTGGTCTTTGTGGCCCATTCTCCTGGACTCCCCAGGTGGCGACGGCAAGACACAAGGGACTTGGACTGGACGGAATCCGTACTACATCATGTGCTTGTTCTGCATTAGGCAGAAGGTAGAAGCTTCAGGCCTGGTCTTTGTCCCCTGATGTGTGAAGAAGCCGTGGCTGTCTTGCAGGTCCTGTGTTTGTGGAGTTCCCTTTGGATGTGCTGTATCCCTATCATCTGGTCAAGAGAGAGCAGTTGAGAGCTCAGGCTGCGAAGGGCCTGGTGGGAAACATGGTCAACTTGTGAGTAAACTGGTGTTCCCAACTGTCAGCTAAGCTGTTGCCTGATGAGGGCTGAGCAGCCAGTGGTTGTATTTGTTTTCATTTATAAGCCTGCCTTTCTCGCTGGGCCTCAAGGCGGATAACAAGTGTGATGGAACTATATTCAATCGATCAATAAGTTAACTGCAGAATGATAACTTCTGAACGATAACAACTTTTGAGACTGCCAGCAAGGACTCCTGGTAGAAACAGCACAATTCAGCAGGGCAGAGATTGACGAACTTGAGTTACTGCAGAGCTAAGTGACTCGACGAGGGTAGTAGGAAGATGTCTTGACTGCCACTGGCAGACGGGTCTGTGCTGCCAAGTCACTTCCAACTGATGGTGACCCAAAATGCACACATGGTTGGAAAATGTTTTCTTGTACGCTCACCACTTACCCTTAGTCCTGCAGTGCAGATCCTTGTGCCATAGTGGCTGCTGCTGCCAAAGTAACATTTTAAAACATCTGTGCCGCCAATTAAATCTTCAGTACTCCCCCAGAACTCTGGCTGGGCAAAGGCTCCACCTGGCCCCTCCCACTTTCACGGAGGGGGCTCCTGGGCCCCATGTTGGAGACCTCTGCCGAAGAAAGATTTGGTGTGCCTTTTGTTAGTTGGATCTAGAAAGCATACACAGTCTTCAACTTTGTACGTTCTTTATTTATTTATTACATTTACATCCAGCCATATTTCCAAAGACTCAAGCCAGCTCACAATAAAACATACATAATAAATGACAATAAATATGATAAATGTATAAAACATTTAAAACCTCATAAGTGCCTAAGGTATAAAAACAGATGGCGTAAAAAACCCAACATGAGAGCACAAAAGAAACAGGTTCGTGCGCCATATCCAAACGAGGACCAGAGAGAATTTAGGAAGAAAGGGAATGTCCGGCTGGCTCGGCAGAGAAGGCCCGGCAGAACTGAGACAGACTCTGCAGGGCCTGGATTTCACCAGGAAGAGTGTTCCACCTTGCCCAGGGCCATAAAAGCTCTGGCTCGTGTTGAAGCCAGCTGACCAGGCCTGTGGCCGGGGGCCACCAACAGATTCCCCTCCGCGACTGGAGGGGTCTCTGAGGGCAATTTGGGGAGAGGCGGCCATGCAGTCAAATAGGGGCTTGTGGAATTATTGTAGACGGAGGCTCTTTCTTCACAGCCCTAAAACGTTTCTAAAACATTGTGTATAATTATGTATGTCCGCCCTCACCCCCTTGGAACAATTCCTGGCTGCCCCCCCCCCCTTTTGAGTTCTGTGTTGAATTGATGCCTCAACTCTTCAGTCTCATGCTGCATGTTCTACTCCTCGTTTAACTGCTTTGAATATTGCCCCCCCCCCCGCTAATAAAACAACAGAGAAATGCTGCAGATAAGCAGGCGAGGGGAAACAGAGTGAGCTCAGAAAATGGCGCCGAGGGGGACATTCAGAGAAGCTTGGGGAACACTGGCGATCAATTGCGCAGCCACTGAGGACATTTTCCAAACATTTCAGCTAGATCAGGGGTGCCCGACTCTGGCTCTTCAAGTGTTCATGAACTACAACTCCCATCAGCTCCTGCCAGCAGAGTTGGACACCCTTGAGCTAGATAATCTTTTAAAAGGGGATTCATTTTTTAAAATTTGAGGCTGGAAATAAAATGTTTGGGGGTACAAATAATGTGAAACTCCCTGGAGGAAACTTTTTTTCCTTCCCCCAATCGTAAAGGTTTGTGCGGAAAGGGTCAGAGTTTGGAGGCATCTGTGTTCCTCAAAAGGAAAACCCAAAAAGCAAAGCGAGGTTCATCCAGGCTGATGAAAGAAGTTGAAAGCTTCACACTTTTGTATTTTGGTTGGTTCTAACAGGCTTTTGTCTTTAAATTGTGATGCGCGTAAAGTTTGATCTGTGAATATTCTGATGGGATAAAACCAGTGGTGGGATTCAAATAATTTAATAACTGGTTGTTTACAAGCACCATTTTAACAACCGGTTCTGCCGAAGTGGCGCAAACCTGCTGAATCCCACCCCTGGATAAAACACTTCTGTATAATCCACATGGTCTGTGGCGCTGAATGTATTCCACAAAACATGGTGGTTTAATTAGGGCATGGTTATCATGCACTGAAGATCTAGAAGGGTTTAAAATGCCGTAGCATTTTTCTTTAACATTATGCATAGCTTTTTTCAAATCAAACTTTGGCAATTCTCCTGGGAGAAGTGTTGTCATTTGCTCTCAGCTGAGTGTTACATTGTACACGGGGTGGGAAATTTTTGCCTTCCAAGTTGCACCTTTGACCTTTGCCTACCAGCAACTCCCTAAACATCCAGACTTCAGAGTAATTAGTATTTTGGGCAACAAAACAGATGAGGTTCGGTGCCTTCTCTGTCGTGGATTACATTCTCCTGTGTATTACAGCCATGTTAGTTTCTTGGCTTCAGTGGTCATATCCTCTCTCTTGTCACCCAGGTATCTGGGCAACTACGTAGCGAACCTGTTTGCTGGGGCATGGGAGCCGAGGGACATTTCACCACTGCCAGTGCGGGTGCCGCATGCCACCAAGAGTCAGGTGAGGCTTCCCAGGGAAGGCACCAAGAGGCCAGCCCAGAGTGAGTTCAGTTGACAAAATGAGAGTCAGGGTGGTACAGTGAGGAAGGGCAGGTGGACTTTAATCTGGAGAGCCAGGTTTGATTCCCCACTCCTCCACATGAGTGGCAGACTCTTATCTGGTGAACTGGATTTGTTTCCCCACTCCCCCATATGAAATCTACTGGGTGACCTTGGGCCAGTCACAGTTGTCTCAGAACTCTCTCAGCCCCATCTGACTCACAAGGAGTCTGTTGTGGGGAGAGGAAGGGAAAGAAATTTCTAAGCCACCTTGAAACTCCTCACAGGGCAGAAAGGCAGGACTCCAAGACTCTTCTTCTAAAGTGGGAAGCGGAGTGTATAGTTTGTCGTTCCGGGCCCTCTGTAGAGACGAGGGCCCCGTTCCGTCCTCCTTCCTGTGGCCAGACAGCCCTGCCTTCCAAAACCGTCTGCCTGCAAAATGAGCTGCTGCTGTTGCCCTCATCCCTGGGAGCTGCCTCCATCTATCATGGGAGTTGCACATTGATCTGGAGTCATTAATAAAGCACCCACATACTTTTATCAGTTTGGGAGGCAGGCACTGATATTGGGCCCTGGCCTGGATTGCCCGCTCTTGTCAGTCCTCAGAAGGGCCAGTCCTGGTTAGTATGGGAAACCAACAAGGAAACCCCTTGTTGCTAAACAAAGGCAGGTGATGGCAAACCACCTCAGTTGCAATTTGACAGCCCCCTCTACCTCCGTTGATACTGGAAAGGACCCGAGACTTGGGCTTCTGTGGCTCCATTGATTTATTGTAGGAGAATCAGACAAGCAAATAACAGGTCAGCCTCTTCCCATCTCAGTTCATAAACCAAACTCATGGAAATTATGTCGGCCCTTCATAGTATCCTTATAGTACTTACTTTGCTTTACTTGCTCTCCTTGAGAAAGCCCCACGCTGGAGGACGCTGGCTGTCCCCACCTCAAGCCACCTGGATGAATGTTCTCTTCAGGCACCCATTCAGGATTCAGAAGAATGAATTGCTGCCTGAAAAATGTATTGCCAAAGAATAAATTGCTGCCTGAAACTCCAGTAATTGTCCTTTTACCCCAGTTCACACTCTTTGGGAGGATATTAGGGAACAGTATGATACACTGTGTGTGTGTGTGGCTGTTTGTGTGTGTGTGGCTGTTTGTGTGTGTGTGTGTGGCCGTGTGAAGTTTCCCATCTAAGTACCAACTGGAGCTGACCCTGCTTCTCTTTCCACATCTGTAGGCAGAGGTGGGATCCAGCAGGTTCTCAAAGGTTCCCGAGAGTAGGTTACTAATGATTTGTGTGTGCCGAGAGCGGGTTACTATGGGTGGTTGCCACGTGATTTTTGCCTTAGTTACGCCCCTCCTCTCAGCAGTAGCACGCAGAACTTGAAGAAGTCCTATCAGGAGGTGCACTGGCGTGCTTGTGGCAGCCTCGCGCCTCGCGATGCATGCGTTTCCCACCTTAGGAACTGGGCGCAGTGCACAAATCGCCACAGCCCTGCCCAGGAATGCCCCGCCCCCGGAATGCCCGGCCACGCCCCCGTTGTGCCCCGCCCAGCCCCATTGGTGCTACGCCACAGTTTGAATCCCACCACCATGGGAACCTGTTACTAAAATTTTTGGATCCCACCACTGTCTGTAGGGTATTCAAGGCAAGAGATGTTCATGGCCTGTCTCTGTGGAATGACCCTGGCCACCTTCCGTTGTCACCCATCGAGGACTAGCCAGGGCTGACCCTGCTTAGCTTCTGAGATTGGGCTAGTCAGGTTAGCTAACGTCCATTAAATATGTCAGCCTCTGGCTATAGGGGGCATCAGAAGACCAGGTGGCTATTTTTCCACCTTGGCGTAGGCCACGCAGAGATAATTCATCTGCCACGTGGCAGCCTGAAGCACCAGATTTCTGTGGCTTTAAGCTGGGTTAGTGTTAATTTCAACCTGGTCAAACGTGTCATTGCCTGTTCAGGTTTCTCTTCCTGGTGCAACTTAGCCTTGAGATCTGATGTTAAGAACTCTGCTGCCAGGATTCCCAGAGGATCAGACTGGGCCTACCCTGGCACACGGTTGATGCCCAGGAGCCAGGGTCTGTCAATTGAGCCCCGTTCTCTGTGCAGGTCCAGCAGTGTGTGGAGCTCATCAGCCGAGCCAAGAAACCGCTCATCCTTCTCGGCAGCCAAGTGACATCACCTCCGACGCCCATAGAGGTACTCAGGTGAGTGGTGCTCAGAGACCTTTGCAGAAATTCAAGGAAGGCCCAACCTGCAATTGGTCCCATCTGCAGAGATCCCAACTTGATTATGCCACTGGAATGCCACTAGACTTTGTGGTAGACTGCCACTGGCTCCGATGCACTGTAATCTCTTAGGAGAGGAAGTCTGGGAATGTGTAGCCAAAGGAGCAAAGCAAATTACGTTTCTTAATTGTGTATTTTAGTGCAGAGGAGCATGGTGGGTTCACAAGCCAGGGGTGACTTTGCTGGTGATGGCTGATCCTCTCTTCTAAGAGCCCATGCATTTTTTGCAGAGCTGCCTTAGAGGAAATGAGGATTCCGTGCTTCTTGGGAGGTATGGCCCGTGGCATGCTGGGAAAGAATAGTCCCCTGCACATCCGTCAGAATCGTCGAGAGGCACTCAAGGAGGCAGATGTGGTCATCCTGGCAGGTAACCAAACTTCATTTATTTATTTCACACTTTTTTCATAACCTTTATTGGCTGCTTTTCTCCCTTGCAGAACTCAAGGCAGCTTGCAATGCCCATCAAGTGATCATAGGAAAAGTTAAAGATAGGGTAGAATGTACATTTTTAAATAAATAAATAAAGCCATGTAAATAAAGCAACGACAATAAAAAATACACAAAAGGTCACAGTTTAAAAACTCCAGTTAGGACTGCCAATAAATAAAAACGAAACCAGGCAATTGTTGCCCTAAATAAAACTGTCTTTAGCTGCCTCTGGTAGATCAACAGGGAGGGGGCCAGGTGCCCCGCCCTGGGGAAGTTGTTCTAGAATTGTGGGGCCGACACCAAAAAAACACCCTCTCGTGTGCTTGCCAGATGAACTTCTTTGATTGTGGGACAGTAAGGAAAAGGGGCCTTTCTGGAAGCATGGGGGGGGGGGGGCGGGGTTCAGAAAAGGGTGAGTATTTCCAAAGTGTCTCACCAGACAGTGATTCACCTCTTCCCACAAACTCTTTCCTCCAGGTACTGTCTGTGACTTCCGCCTGTCCTTCGGGCGTGTGCTGAGCAGGCGCAGCAAAGTCATTGCTGTCAACAGAGACCGGGCGCAGCTGCTGAGGAACGCCCGCGTGTTCTGGAAACCCCACTTGGCCATTAGAGGTAAGTTGCCCACCGGGGTCTGCAGAGTGTGAACTGCGGGGTTTGGAAGACTGGGATTGCGGGAAGGAGGTGACAGCCGATGGAGTGCAGGCGAGGATGCCTCGGCTGTGCCTGCACAGATATGTGTGTTTCAGGCTTCTTGAATTCCTTTTCTACAGCGGATGCAGGTTCCTTCCTGGTGCAGCTGAACAAAGGGCTCAAGGGATACTCCTGCCCCCAGGAGTGGGCACTGAGCTTGAAAGAGACGGATCGGGTGAAGGAGAAAATAAACAGGTTAGAAACCGCCCAATTGGAATTGCTCAGGTAAAAGTTAAAAACCACCCAATTGGAATTGCTGAGTGCCCCTGCCAGCAGGCCACGTCAGAGGAAGGCGTCGACCTCTAGGCCCTGTTGTTGAATCTCCGGAAGAGCTGGCCGGCCGCTGGGCGAAGGTGGATACTGGTCGAGATGTCCCCTCTCCGGCTTGATCCAGCAGGGCTCTTCTCGTGTTCCTCTGAGCGCTCCAGCCTCTGTGCTCTGCTGTCTTTCCAGGACAGTTGGTTGTCTGCTGTGTGAAGCAGGGGACTGGGCTAGACGGACCACTGGTCTGATTTAGTGGGGCTGTTCTGATGCAGTTTCTGATTTAATGGCTTCTGCAGAGGGTGTTTTGGGGAGCTTTTTGTACCCAATGTTTAATCAAATGTTGTTTTAATTGTCTTTTGGCACAATGCTTTTATCCAGTGCTGCTGGGGCTGTTTTGTTTTACCTGGTTGTGACCGGATGTTCCTGTGCAGGGGACAGAATTTGCGTTTTAATTTTTTAAAAACCAGTCCTGCAAAGACCTTCAGGCGCTGTTAGCTGGACCTGCTGCCGCCGACCTGTGTGCAAATGTTTGGAGGGTGCGCTGAGGGGTGGGCTGGCCTCTGATCCTCCGTCCCTCCGCAGTGAGAAGGCAGAGGAGGTGTTGGAGCTGCACCTCAACCCGCTGAAGCTGCTGTGTCAAGTGGATCGCTTGCTTCCTGAAGATAGCCTGCTGGTGGTGGATGGGGGCGACTTCGTGGGGAGCGCTGCCTATATTGTGCAGCCCCCTCAACCGCTGTCTTGGCTGGATCCAGGTAACACATTAGCCTGGTGCAGCTTTTCAGGCAAACGGTATTTAATTAGTAGGGGATTGAATGGCAGAGACACCCAGGACCAAAGTGGTTATTTTTGCATCTTTTTAAAATCTGTGCGCACTAGACAGTGCCTGGCTAGGGTTTCGCTGTTCATTTAGCCTGTAGGCCTCGAGCAATGTCTCACTAGATACACGGAAAATGCAAGATACACTAGATACAAGGAAATAATAATAATTTAAATAACCAACCAGTTACCGCACCTGAGGTCCTTTGAATTTAATCGCACGATAAAAAATTTTGCTATAGCCAATGTAATTCCTAAAACCACACCTGCCAAGAGTTTCTTAGCCCAAGCTGGTACTGGTCGTCCCTCATTATTACAGAAAAGGGGAGTAATCCACAGATCCTTAATACTGTAAAAGGTCCCGCATCCCAGCAAGCAATCCTCCAAAGTTTCTATCTGTCCAGAAGCACAGTCAAAGAGTCCATCTGAGCTTTTGCATTCCACCTGAGCTTTTGCATTCTTTTGCATTCCACCTTGCCTTACTTGAGGAGGAATCGAGTTTAATCTTGCCGAGACCATAAATGCTCTCCGAGAACCGAGAAACAGTTTTAAAAATCTACATTTGGGCAAGACAGTGTCCTGCAGGGTCTCTTGGTAGATATCCAGCAGTTACTTAGCTTGGAGGAAGCAAGCCTGGGCGGGGGGGCGGGGGGGGCGGGGCTGGCACAGCAGCCGCCTTGGGGTTTTTGACCGGCCAGAGGCTGTCCCCTAGTGGGAGGGCAGGGGAGGTGGGAGCTCTTAATCTGTGGAACGGGGGTGGGAGGGGTCCTCACCTTTTGGAATTCTGACGCAGCCTGGTAGGCCAACCACCCAGTGGCTGCTACAAGCGGGACAAGCTGGCCACCTTCAGTCACACCATGAAGGTCCTTGTGCTGTAGTGGCCGCTGCTGCCCCAGCAATAACTGCACAGCCAATCAGGACTCCAGTCAGCCCCGCTTGGCAGGTGCCAGGACGCCCGCAAGCACCGTGCTGAGACTGCTGGCTGCACCACATCTTTAAAAAGGGATCTCAGAAAGGCTGACTAGCAATAGGACAAGATGCAGTTGATTAATTTTGCTGGGAGAATGGTTAAAATGTAGCAATAGAAGAACAATTCTGTCATGAAGGAAGCACCACCTAGACCAGTGGTGGCGAACCTTTGGCACTCCAGATGTTATGGACTACAATTCCCATCAGCCCCTGTCAGCATGGCCAATTGGCTGATGGGAATTGTAGTCCATAACATCTGGAGTGCCAAAGGTTCGCCACCATGGCCCTAGACATTGTGCAATCTCCATCCTTTGGCGGCGCTAGGCAAACCCCAGTCTGCAGGCTATTTTAGACCCCGTCTTCAGACAGGAAATGTGGACTAGACAACTCATTACTGATTCACCATCTCTTCCCACCGCAGGAGCTTTTGGGACCTTGGGAGTTGGTGGAGGCTTTGCCTTGGGAGCCAAGCTCTGCAGACCAGAGTCTGAGGTGAGTCAAGAGTGGGCCGTCCGCTGGGATAATTGTGTGTTTCTTAAGTGCCTTCAAGTTGCTTCCCACCTACAGCAACCCTATGAATCAATGTCCTCCCCAATGTCCTGTGGTTAACAGCTGTGCGCAGGTCTTGCAGAGTGGGAATCCCGGCTTCCTTCATGGAGTCAGCCCATCTCAAGTTGAGTTTTCCTCTTTTCCTGCCGCCTTTCCCAGCGCTGTTGTCTTCTCCAGCGCCACTTGTCTTCTCATAATGGGACCAAAGTACGATAGCCTCCATTTGGTCTTTTAACTTCTAGGGGTCCCTCTTGAAAAGATTGCTATTGATAATACCTACCATAGTCTTGGGTCCATTTTCATGCTCTGGATTGAGTAGTCTCTTGTAGCTGCTCACCCTTGGGCAATTGAGGGGTTCCTGCACCTCCCACCACTGCGGCTGCTGGCTACTGCCCTCGATTTCCTTTTTCACACCTTGGCAGGTCTGGATTTTGTATGGAGATGGCTCTCTTGGATTCAGTGTAATGGAATTCGACACCTTTGTGCGACATAAGGTAAACTATCAAAACATTTTAATCCCACCCTCCTTCCAATGAAGACAACATATATGGGTCCCCCTCCTCCATTTGTGACCCTGAGTTTGAAATTGACCCTTTCCCAGTCTCGGGGGTGCGGTGGGGGCATCCAAAGCACTCTGCAACAGTAGGTTTGAAGTTAGTCGGTTCAGGGCAAGGTGGGGAAAGTGATAGCAACTGGGCCATTTTTTTCATAAAATAGTTCATTGCTCCATAACAACCCTTGAGTTGTAGATCTCTATTAGCAACTGGTTTTCAATAACAGCCTTGTGGTCTCCATTGGGGAGGTAGTCCCTGACTTGGCTTGAACTCTGGGAGATCTGACACACACACACACACACACACACACACACACACCCCATTATTCTTCTGGCTCCCCCTCCTTTGCTGCAGTTTAGTTCATGTAGCTTGGTAGGAATCTGCACTTCTTCAAACTGCTGCAAAATTGGTGAAAGATAAGACCCCTGCTGACCAGACGAGTGGCCCATCTCACTCAGCCTTTCTGGAGTGGCCCACCACTTCTTCAGGAGGGCCAGCAACAGGGCGTAAAGGTCAAGGGCTTCCCCTGATGTTGTCTCCTGGCTCTGGGATTCAGAGACTGACTGCCTCTGAACGTGGAGATTCCTTTTAGTTCAAAAGAAGAATCATAAGTGATCGTCAGTAGGTCCTTCGTTCTTTTGTTCTCTCGTTTGCACATCCCCCCCCCCACCACCACCACAGCTTTCCATGTAGTTCACCAATGGGGAAAATAGGTATGGTGAAGTGGGAGAAAGAGGGAGGTTTCCTTTGTTTTCTACTTCCTCTGCCTCTTCTGGTTCTCATTCCGCAGTCTGACCAGTGTGGTGTAGTGGTTAGAGCATTGGACTAGGATGACCTGCTCTGACGTGGAAACTTGCTGGGTGCTCTTGGGCCAATCACAAACACACGCAGCCTGACCTACCTCACAGGATTGTTGTGATAAGATTTATTTATACAGTCCATGACTAGAATGAATGAAAGCTGTAAGATAATACTGAACATATAATGCCAAAACATAAAAATGCATCAGTTAAAAGGTCATAGAACCAAATACCAGAGGAAACAGAATCAGTTAGGAAAAAAATACAGTAAAATTACAAAGTTAGAAATATAAACATCGTTCTAAAATTACAGGTGACTAACAAATTTTCCTAATTTTGGGAGCTGTCCATTCAATTTTGGTGCCTCTGAATGTGACCTCTTGATCCTTTTAAAAAAAATTTTTATTGTATCATTTGAATATTCCATTTTATATTAATACTCTTCTTCATTTGTTTTCAAACGATACATTTTCCCCTTTTTCCCCTCTCCCCCTGTATTTTCTTCATAATTTTATCAAACAGCAGTAAGTTCATTCTTTGTAATCTCTTCTCCCATATCTCCTCATTGACTCCAGCTTCTTTCATCCAGTACGCATATATTGTCCATATCTTCAAAATTTCGCTCTGTTTATCTTGCCATGGTTTATTTTTTGTTATTATATCAAAAATGTCCAGTGTCACTTGTTCCCAGATATATTCCAACCATTTCTGGATTGTCTATTTTTTCTTTTCTTTCCAGCCTAAAGCTATTGTTGCATGTGCTGCTTTGATCATTATTTTATACATGTAGCTATATTTTTAATCTACCCTTCTATCCTCCATTACACCCATGAACATTAAATCATTATTTATCCCAATATTAACCTTCACCAGTTTCTCGAGTATATAACATTCTGACGGTTGTCCAAAATTTTTTCCTCCTTCTATCAATGCGTTCTGTCCACATACATGGCTATATGAATATGCCTCCACTGGTCTCCGCATGAGTGCCAGCATTTAGGGACTTTAATCATATATGCTTCAGATTGTTTCTTTGGTGTTCTATACCATTTCAATATCACTTTTCTTTCCAACTCCATATATTTCTCAATCTTTATATTTTTCCAACTGTCTATTAAATTTTCAGTTTTCCCAGTGTCTAGAAAACCTTCCTTCTCCCATTTTTGATTTAATGTTCTTATCATAAAGTCTTTGTCTTCAACCATATACTTATATATATATATATATATATACTTATATATATATATACACATACACACACACACACACACATATATATACATCCATCCATCCATCCATCCATCCATCCATCCATCCATCCATCCATCCATCCATCCATCCATCCATCCATCCATCCATCCACACACACACACACACACACACACACACACACACACACACACACACACACACACACACACACACACACACACACACACACACACATACATACATACATACATACATACATACATACATACATACATACATACATACATACATATATATATCCTCTTATTCGTGAAACCTTTATCCTTTCCCAAATGCCCCTCAAGACCAACCAGTTCTCATTACCTCCTAACTCTATAAAATTTTGTAATGTCATAATTTCTCTTCCTTCTCTTATCGGATTTGTAACAGTTTGAATTCCTTGTCTTTTCAATATTTTAATCACTTTTTTTCGATCTTTTCCGGCCACACTTGCCAAAGGTGCCACATTTAGAGTGCCGGGCATCCATTTACCTCTCCATTTCCCCCATACTGTATATACTGGCGTATAAGACTACTTTTGAACCCTGTGAAATCATCTGTAAAGTGTGGGGTCATCTTATATGCCAGGTACTCTTATGTGGCGAGTATATCCCAAACTCCATATTTTAACTGGAAAAGTGGGGGGGGGGTCGTCTTATACGCCCAGTCGTCTTATACGCCGGTATATACGGTATATCTAGTAACACCTTTTTTGGCCCTATTGCAGTTTGGTTCCCTCTCTTCAACTCATTATTCAATATTCCGTAAACACCAATCCCTTCATTTATTTCATTTTCAAACTGAACCCATCCTTCAACATTTTCCTCATTTATATTCATCAGACTTTTAATCTGGAATGCTTTATAGTACTCTTGCATTTTAGGTATCCTCCAGCCCAAATAATTTTTTGTCATATATATTATCTTATTCATAATTCTTGGATTTTTTTGATTGAACACCCAAGCTTTCAGCTTTCTATCCCATTCCTCAAATTGCTTCTTCTTAATTTCTAAAGGAAGAGTTCGAAATAAATAAAACATTTTTGGCATGATACACATTTTTTATGTTTTGATTTTTCCTGTAATCGATAAGGTCTTCTTATCCCATTCTTTTAATTGTTTTAATATTTTTCCATCTTGCCTCATAATTATATTTAAACATCTTCTCCTTTCTATGTTTTATTATGATACCTAAATATTTAATCTTCTTTTTTACTAGTCTTCTTTCTAATTGTCTTTTTTCCACATTAACCCCCATTATTTCTGTTTTTTCCATATTAACTTTTAATCCACAATATTTCTGAAAATCTTCTAGTATAGTTTTTAATTCTTCCATTGTATCCACCGGATTCACCGTTATTATGACCTCTTGATCCTTAACTGCAAGCAGAGTTGCAAGAAGTGTTGTCTTCCTCCTGGAAGACAAGAGGCTGTAGAGTTAATGAGAACTTCCTGAATTTGCCTCAAGATCTGAGATTCAAATGAAACCTGCTCCAATGATTCGATACTCCCATTACCACACAAACATGCACATTCTGTTAATGGTTGTCTTCTGTATTTGCCATAAAGAACAGCAGAGGGTAATACATCATTTGTTGTGAGAGGAGAGGAGAACTCTTTTCTCCTGTTGAGGAGAAAAGTTGGGTATAAATGGAGCAAATAAATAAATAAATTTCAAGTATTGTGGAGAAGGGGGAGATAAGCCCAGCAGTGGGGGGTGGGAGGTCCTGAAAGGAATGGAAATGCTCCTGGATTGGGTCACCTCAGTTTTCTCTCCCATGAGCAGCCAGTAAAGGGTTAACCCTGTTCAGTTTCGACTGCAGCAGGAGTTTCATCCTCCCCTCTTTGCCCCTTTTCTCGCAAGGGTTTGGGGCAATTGCTTCATCAGCCGAATCATTGCACAGTCAGCTCCCAGCCCTGCAGCAGCCTAAGTATGGGAGGGCTGCTGGGGAAAGCCAGCTGCTGAGCCAGCCGTCCAACCTCTGGCTCTGTCTCTCTTGCTCTTGCTCTGTCAGACGCCCGTCATCGCCCTGGTGGGGAATGATGCCTGCTGGAGCCAGATCTCCCGAGAACAAGTCCCAATGCTGGGCAGCAGTGTGGCCTGTAATCTGGACTACCTGGGTAAGCTGGCAGGTCCAAAGAATGCTCAGAAGCCAACCTTTTTGAACCTATGAGCACTTTTGGAATTCTGACATAACATGGTGGGCAAAGGCACAAAATGGCTGCCTGCCGCGGAATGTGCTGCTGCCCTCAGCTCCCCTTCAGGCACACGGAGCAGGTGCTTTTGCTGGGGAAGCCGCTGCTGCCAAAAGAGCACCTTTCAACATCTGTCCAGTCAGTCAGAAACCTTGCTGAGCAAAAGCCTTGCCTAGCCTTGCCCCCTTTCTGAAGTGGTGTTGGTGGCCATCACACTGGGGGCCCTGCCTTAAATCCAAGGTGTGTGGGCCTTTCAGAAATGGGGGGGGGGGTGATGCCCTCGGTGTTCACAGGAACATTCCTGCTTGAGGAGCTTCCGATCGGAGGCGTGACACGGACGGGGAATCAACAGAAAAGAGGGCTGCCTGCTGCAGGTTGGGAAACGCCCAGTGGTTTTGGGGGTGGGCCCTGAGGCAAGTGAGGTTTCGGGAAAGGAGGGATTTAAATGGGGTATCGTCATCAATAGCTTTTCTGCTACAGCACAGCCATAGCGAACAATGTAACTCAATGGGCTATCAGGCCACAGAGGCCACCTTCTGCAGTGGGCATTTTCTCCTCTGTCGCCTGGAGATCAGGAGATGTCCAGCCACCCCCGGAGGATGGCAGCCCTAGCAAGAAAGACCTGTTGCATGTTCTTGGGCTTAATGGTCAATGGTCAAGGGCACTAAAAGAGTCTGTCAGGATCCTCACTGAAGAAGTAAGTTTGAAGAGGGGCTTGAAGTGGAACCGGGGAGCTGTTCTGAAAGGGGCCGGAGTCCAGCAGATGGGGCTGAGCCTTGGACCTCCGCCAGGTGGCTTCCGGGCCGCCCTCCCCCTGGATGGCCCCGGGGCAGCTGCAGCAGCAAAGGAACAGGTTAAAAGTATGTGACGGTGCATTCTAAAAGGCACCGTAAAATCCATCCCTCACTGGCTAAGGCAGGGGTGTCCAACTCTGGCGCCCCAATCGGCCATGCTGGCAGGGGCTGGTGGGAATCGTAGTCCATGAACATCTGGGGGGCCAGAGTTGGACACCCCTGAGCTAAGGGGAGCAAATTGAAGGAAGGGGAAGATGAGGAAGGGAGGCCTGTCGTTGCCGCCCTCAACCATAGGCCTGGAGAAACTTACATGCCCTGCAGGGCTTAGATCTCACTTGACAGAGCCTCCCACCAGGCCGAGGCCAGGGCTGAAAAGCCCCTGCCCCTTGTTGAGGAAAGCTAGATCCCTTTTCGGCCAGGGATCACCAACAAGTGCTCTCTTGGGGGTGTATTTGGGGAGGCCTCCTGCCTCTTTTCTTTGCAGCACCCCTCCCAAGTTCTGACTGGGATATAAGAACTAGAAGATCGTCATTCCTACTTGTATCTGATGAAGGGAGATTTGACTCTCAAAAGCTCACACACTACCCCAAGAAAATACTGTTGGTTTCTGAGGAGATACTGGACTTAAATCTAGCTGGTCTGCCAGAGACCATCACAGCTACCCTCTGCAACATGACTTCTCCTTCTCAACAGATTACCACGTGGTGGCTGAAGGTTTAGGCGGGAAGGGCTTCCTGCTCTCCCGCCAGAACGAGGAGCAAATGGACGACGTCATCAAGGCTGCACAGTCTGAGTGCAGGAACGGGCGGCCCGCCCTCATCAACGCCCTTATTGGGAAAACCAACTTCCGCGACGGATCCATTGCTGTCTAGAGGTTAAGCTGGGCCTGCAGAATGTGAGACGGAGCTTCTGCCTCTGCCTGAGAGATCAGACTCGGCCTGATTGCTCCCAGGCCGCCAGAAAAGGTTTTGCCAGAAAAGGTTTCGCCTTTGAGTCAGCCCCTGGGGCTGCTGGGAAAGCTACCCTTTGCCTTGGCTCCACAGGGCCTTTGGTTCCTTCTGCAAGTATCAGTCTGCCTTAACTTTTTAATCCTTCAGCCCTGCTTGCAGCCTGGCCCCTGGATATTGTCCAAGGCGGTAATTGAACTAACCAGTTTCTCGGGGAACTGATGGGATCTGCTTTGGTGGTAGTTACCTTCCACACCTCGGGACAGTGGCTCTCACTGATAAAGGGATGCTCCCTTATTACGTGTCTGTCAGGCACAATGCACTCACCTGCCCAACGGGCCCTGAGAGTTCAGAGACCTCTTGTTTGAGGGGACCACTACAGTCGACAAGGTTTGATTAAAAGGTTCAGAAATAAATGTAAGCTGTCCAGTGTGCAGCTGTAATTCATTTTCATCTTGGCCTGTTCTTCCGAGTCCCTTGCTCTTCTTTGCCCAAAAAGTGTCTTCTGGACTTGCCAGCCAGGTGTGTCTCAATATTCCTGTGCGTGGGTCAGATTCAGTAATGCTGGTTGCTCATTCAGTAATGCTGGTTGCAACTGACTTTGGATCGTCTGCTAAGGCAGAATGGTTACAATACTGACCTCGGCCCTTGGAGACCCAGGTTGAAATGCCATGGAAATTTGCTGGGTGACTTTGGACCAGTCTTACCTTAACTCACTTCTCAGGGTTGTGGTGAAAGAGCTTTGGGCTGGGATCTTCAGACCCAGGCTCCAATCCCCACGACTGTGGAAGCTTGCTGGGTGACCTGGTGGGACCTTGTCTCACACACTCAGCCTAGACAGACTACCTTGGATAAGGGTATTGGGTAAAATGGAGGAAAAATAATTTTCTGAACTGTTTTGGATCCCCTTTTTTGAGAAAACTATTGTCTGTGTTGGGGGGGGCTGTGTCTTAAGAAAACATGTTTCGCGTGAATGAACTCCTCGGTCACAGATAGTCATAGGCATTAGGAGAGTAATCTCTCTGCTGCATGTCGCACTCCTCTGCCAGCAGGAACTTAGGTCTCAGTACCTGGCTAGAAGGGAATGTGCTCAGGAATCTGGATTTAGATCACCACACTGTTTTAAAGGAAGGATCAGAGGCTGGTTGAAAGAAACTGCAGAAGTACACAGCCTGATTAATATTCAGGTTTGCTTATAGCCCCAGAGTAGAAAAAAGCTCACAACTCCCACTAGTCCATGCGACACTGGCCCATTAGGCATGGAACCCTTACCTCAGGACTCTTCTCTGTGCAGTGGGCTTTCAGGGGGCTCTCCTCTTGTTTTTCTGTTTACACATAAGAAGCCACTCCTTGCCACAGAGCTTTTCTGCAGAGAACTCTCCTTGCCTGGTTCTCTTAATTGAACCCATTGGATCATTTGTAAAGGCACTGCTCTTAAGGGCGCTTATTCTTAAAGGCACAGATCTCATTAAACTCAGTGGTTGCTAGCCTAATCTTTAAACTGCCCTTTTATCCACATTACTATTCCAAAAATACCCCCCCACACACACACACAAAAGAAAAATCAAACCTATTCCTTGGACCATATGCTGCCAAAGAAGGGAAGCATGCCTTCAAGTCAGTATTCTCCCCCCTGCACTCCCTGCTGCTGCTACCGGAGGACAGAGAGGCTTGTTATTTCCAAGCACTCTGTTATTTTTAGATCAATATCTCAACATATCAATGCAGAAGGTGAGTGAGCTTCTTTTATTTCATTTGAAGGATCTGACAACACAGAAGGGAGGCCAGTGAGAAGGCTGGCTGTGGGTGGAGAAAAGCTGTCCAAGGGCAATGCAGCACACATGTGCATTTAATACCCCACCTTCCCCTGGCTATTGCCAAGTTCAGGACAGATTGCATACATTATCATTAAAACATTAAATATATACAATTTACCCAAAATAACATTAAAACATTAATTAACTATAATAAAGCACAATAAAACAACAAGATGCCAACTGATCTAATATCCAAAACCATGATATAACCTGAAGAATTCCTCATCTCACCATCTCGTCATACATCCAATAATTACCTGTTCAGCACAGGGAAGAGGAGTGCAGAGAAAGTTGGAAGGCCAACAAGATGGGTTGGACGTATGGGCAGGCTCACCCCAAGGCCTGGTGGAACAACTCTGTCTCACAGGCCCTACGGAACTAGTTAAGGTTTTGCAGGGCCCTGGTCTCCGCTGACCAGAGTTGTGCCAGGCTGAAGCCCGGGCCGAAGAAGCTGAGCCATTGCAGGCCAGCACTGCTGCTCTGAGACGATCTCCATGTGGCAAGTATCTCAGAGGACAGAGGACTGAAGAGGGAAAGAAAAGTCGATGCATGTTTCTGCAGCAGCGGAGTTGTCTGAGGTGGCTGTTGGGAGAAGAGGTCTCCTCTGTTTTCAGATATGGGCAGCTTCCATGCAGCAGCCGTGGCTGAACGGTCTCTTGGTTTTGATGTCGAGGGCTGAGCGCAGCTGCTCCACAGGGCGATTCATTTTTGTGCTCCCTGACACATTCCCTGTTTGTCTTTCCAATCTGCCATCATGCGTGGCCATGACTCTGCTCTAAAAAACAAGAAGAAAACCAACCACGCAAATGCAACTACAACAGATACTATTAGTAAGAATCAAGAGAAAGCAACATCTGTCAGTAAGAACACAATGACAAAATAGCACATGTCAAGGAGAAAGAACATGCAGAACAATGCACTGAGAAAGTACTAACACACTTCTACAACTGAGAAACCAGGTAAGTCCAAACATGATGCAGTACAACAAAGGTAAGTGTGCGGAACTACAACAAGGCCCTCTGCTATGAATGAATTCTTCAACCGTATATATTGGGAAAGACGTACCAATGTAATTCTGCAACAGGAAAACCAGGTAAGTTCAATATAGGTGGGTGTATTAAGCAGCAACAAGATTCTCCACTGTAAGTGAATTCTTCAAGCGTGACTATTAGTGACTGCTGGTGAAATCCATTCTAAATGCACGCAAGGATTTGTAATGGCTTGCATGATACGGCATTGCTCTGATTGTTAGCGTGTAAGTTAAAACACACACAAGCACTCACACGCACAACATAGCACCCAGTGAGCTGAGATTGGTCCAGTCTATTTATAAAAGGGTTTTTTTTCCTGAATAGTACGATGTATTTACATTGACCGAGTCCCTGAATATTTGTGAAAATCATTGGAGCAAATACGGTTCAGGAAACTGCAAGTCATATGGAGCGGCTCACAGATCCCTCACATCCAGATTGCAAGATGCCACAATCCCACTGTACGCCACATGGGCACTCACAGTACTTTGTGCAGTTTGGGTGTGTGTGTGTGTCTCACTTCAAAAAGGACATGGACAGAATGGAGCAGGTGCAGGGAGGAGCGACGAGGATTGTGAGGGGCCTGGAGACCAAGCCCTACAAGGAAAGGCTGAGGGACTTGGGGATGTTCAAAGCGCAACACTGTTTTAAGTACGCGGAGTCCTGGGGAATTCTGGTTGATGTAGTGCTGGAGAGGATGATTGGTTACAGCTATAGTTGGCATCTTGGGGTCTTCCAGAATCTGCATTCGTGGAGCAGGGCATGGGTTTTTTTCTTGTATGGGCTATAGTTTCTGAGGGTGTAATTGTCTGCCGGGATGTTACTGTGCTGGAGCAATTTGGGGATAAAGCTAACTTGCGCCACTCCCCTGGGCTCCAGCAGGTCTTGAGCAGATGCCCTCCGAAGGTCATTTGCTTCCATGCCCAAACAACACTGTTACAGTCTCCCTTTTTCCCATGCACTGGGCTTCTCAGAGATGGACCATTTTCACAAACGGGACAAACGTTGTGCCCTTATTTTTGCACACTGGCTGCCAGAGATCCTGGGTCACTCACATGGGGATGCAAATACCTCAGATAGGAAGACTTTTTGTGTAACACTTTCTTCCAATTTGTGTTTACACCAGAATTTTATGCAAGCTTCAGAAGGGAATTTGGAAGGGTCCCAATGCACCCTTTGTTGCTAACGTGGTGTAGTTAAGAGCTGGTGCACTCTAATCTAGAGAACCAGGTTTGATCCCCCATTCTACCACTTGAGCTGTGGAGGCTTCCCTGGTGAACCAGATTAGCTTGTGCACTCCAACACATGCCAGCTGCGTGACAGACTAGCCACAGTTCTTCTGAGCTCTCTCAGCCCCACCAGCCTCGCAGGGTGTTTATTGGGGGGAGGGAGGGAAAGGAGATTGTAAGCCCCTGAGAGAAAGGGGGAAGGGAAATCAATCCAAACTCTTCAAACACTTTCTAGCCTCAACAGGCATGGTTCTCTGTCCTCATGGACATGACTGGAAAAAGGGGGCGGGGTTCAGTCACCTTTCTCAATGCCTCATTCACACGGGCCCCCATATATTATCACCAGATATTTTTTCACAGCAGGGCAAAACATTTAACTTCACCTGATTTCTCTTCCCTGGTTTCTAGAGTGTGGATAACTTCTATAAGTCCTCCACCAATAAATTCTGCATTGCTAAATGGCACAGATTTCCCCCTTGTTCTAATGCTACCAGTTCTAACCATGTACAATTTTGTTAACTTTTATTGCCTCCTGATTTGGATGGCCCAGGGCAGCCCTGTCTCACCAGAAAGCTCAACAGGGGCCTTTTCCACCAAACCCTTTAAAATGTTTTGAGGTAGGAAACAGTGTTTCCTCCACAGAGTTCTGCATTGTTTTTCCCTCTTTGCTCCTGAAAATGTTTTATTTCCAGCCTCAAAATGTTTTCAATGAATCATCTTTAAAAACGGTTCTTTGGGCTGCAGCGTTTTCAAAAAGACTTTGCTGCTGTGTGATCACTTTAAGACATTTCGCCCCACGCCGCTCGGCCTCCCTGGGATTTCCTCCTTGGCAACAGTTTCTCAGCTCACTCTCCACCTCCCCCCTCACCTGTTTCTGGCACATTTCAGCTGACATGTGTGTGTGTGTTTGGTGTGATAATCGTCGACACGTCAAGTGCACAAGGCACAGAGAATCGCAGCATGAGGCTGGGAAGCATAGAAGCATCGATTCATCAACGTACTCAAAAAAAGGGGGGGGGGACCACCAAGCAGCTGCCAGACCTTGTCTCCAGGGGGGCAGCTGCACCCGGACATCAGAGTAAAGCAGGAGGGGCTGAAAACAGGGTACAAACGTTTTCAGTGATGTGTGTGGAAAGGGCCAAGGTCAGCCCTGCTTCGTATTTGTTCGGGAGACCATGAAGGACTTCCGGGGTTGCAACACGGAGGCAGGCAATGGTAGCCCACCTCTGAGTACCCCTTGCCTTGGAAACCGCACAAGCGGTCGTCGTAAGTCAGCTGTGACCTCACGGCACTTCCAGAGAGACTGTGTGGGCTTCTCTGAACGGAAAAGGAATGGGAAATTCAAACCTGTACGATAGAGGCCCCTAAGCACTCTGATAGTCTCTCATCGGGGTGGAATAGGCCAGTGGCACTACTCCTTCCTAAATCCACACCACTCCTAGTTTTAAGATGCATTTCCTTGGGAAGGAAGAACATACAGAAGCTACATAGAGTAGGAGTAATAATGTAATCAAACATTTATCTAAAGTGGGGTTGTGCTGTCTTTCAGGCAGGTATGAATTCAGCAATGTGGCTACTGCCTGGGCAGGATGTAGGGTTGCCAACTCTGGCTTGAGAAACTCCTGGAGATTTAGGGGTGGAGTCTGGAAAGGGGAGGGGCTTCGACGTTGCAAAATACCACACCCAAGCAGGCATTTTCTCTCAGGAAACTGGTCTCCGAAATCTGGCAACCAGCTGTCATTCTGGAAGGTCTCCAGGCACCACCTGGTGGGAAGGGGGGAGAGTGTCTGGCTGGGGTCTCCACTGTGTGATGGCACTTGGAGAGGGCTATGAACCCTCTTCCTCACGAAGTGGAGACACCCATTTTCAGTTGGGGCTTCAAATAAATTAATTTAAATTTTCATGACCAGTCCAAAATGTCTATATCCTTATGACCAAGTTCAAGAAACTTGACATTTTTCACAATCTACGAACTGTAACAATCAAGTGCTCGGAAGCTTTTTCCTACTTCAGATGAGTATTTTTCTTAAAGTGGTGCAAACAGGGTAGATTTCAGAAACGTTATTCCAAGCTTGAGTATGACCTCAAATTATTTACAGATATCTTGACCTAAAGCCATTCGCCATGCAAGAAAATAAAGTGGTAAGATGTTACGGTAGTTGAATGGACCGTGTACTACCAAGCTCAAGTGGGAGATTCTACATGAGAAATGCATTGTCGAAGGCTTTCATGGCTGGAATCAGCTAGCTGTTGTGCGATTTCCGGGCTGTGTGGCCGTGGTCTGGTAGTTTTGCACCTAACATTTTGCCCACATTTATGGTAGTATCGTCAGAGGCATGTTGTGGTAAGATGTATGTGTCACAGAGAGAAGATGCCATTCATAGATGTGGTGAAATGTTAGGAGCAAGAACTACCAGACCACAGACACGCTGCCTGGAAAACCCACAACAGCTACCTTGGGAAAGTTCCAATCTTTCCTACCCTTGGGACAGAACCCAACTCCATGGTTCACCATGGAGCTGGGTGACTTGAAGAGGGAAGGCAGACCTCCAGAGGAACACTGGCAGGAGAAAACTCATGCTAAACCCAGCAGAGGGTGCTGTCGAGCTCATTGGAAGACCTACAAAGCAGCAGCCGTGGCAGAAAATATTCTTTTTCTGCTCGCGTTGCATCAACTAGTTCATGACCATCCCAACTGTTTCAAGTATCTTGGCATCTGCTAAGTCCTACTTGGAGCCTTTATTGTCTCAGGAACAAGAAATCATTTGAGATGCCTTTTGCAAAAAAATTTGCTGATAACTTTGTTCTGAGTTAGGTTCTAGTTATAGCCTAGCTCTGGCCAAAGATATGTCTGGTCAGTCTGTGGACTGTTTCAGCCCTGTGACTGTGATGGATGTTGACAGATCTTGGGACATATGAAGGCCACGACATGCACTCTGGATCCTTGCCCATCCTGGCTGTCAAAATCATGTAAGAATCACGTTAATTATGTGTCCATCATGAACCAGTGCAACAAGATATACGTGGAGAAAACATCCAGGATCTCAAAACAGGCATTGCTGATCATGTTACCGCCCAGGAAAATAAACAAAATATTTTCCTGAGTCAGGTTACCTGACTACACTGGCTCCATGCCCGAACGCGGAGACTTGTGTGGCTCAGAAGTCCCCATAAGGCTTGCAAAGGTCATGAACGTGTGATTATGCCAATGTTGTATGGTTTCCCTCTTGCCTCTGCCCTCTTAAGTATAATGAAAGCCCCTTTAGAGTTGAATTTATGATTTCCCCGTTGTTTAGGATTTCAGTTTGACTAGGTTCCCCAGTTAGCTTAAGGTTTTGTTGTTGTTAATTTAGGAGATTCTTATGTGTTTGTGTTGTACTGTGTTCCCTAATGTTTAAGTTTAAAATGTTATTTTTAAGGTTCGTGTTTGTCAGCAAAAGCAGTAGCCTGTAAAGGCTGATATTAAGGGACAAGGAAGTTGGCTCTGGAATGCTGCTTAGACACCCAGCCGACTCCTTAGTGCAGAGAAGAGACCCCCCTTTGGACTTTGGTAAATCAAATCCTGTTGGTGCAGCACTCCAGGAGGTCCCCAGCCTTACGCTTGGAAGACGTGCAGGGACCACCATTGGACAGTTTGAATTTTTCTTTTTTTGCAGAGATGAGGCGCAGGAGCCTCAGGGCATTACTGAAGGAAACAGCCATCTGATAAAGAAGATAGCTCAAAGTCGCGGTAGCAAAGCTCCACCTCTAGGTTTTCCTGGAAATGGGATTCCTTTACCGGGCTTTCCTTTCAGCACCATTGGCTTGAGGTCCTTCCCAGCGTGGATCTCTTTGCGTTTGACAGAGGGATTTTGTGATCCCATTCAAAAGTTGTAATTGTATCTTGCTTTTGTACTGTTGTTTTCGTATTGGTGTTTGGTGAAGGACTTGTCCCCTCACCTCCCCTTTCTACCTGCCCCTTTGCCCCTTTGAAGTTTGAGAATAAAAGTTCTTGCACTTGGTTGCAAGGGCGTGATTCTCCTACCCAAGCTGTGACCATCACCTCCAAATAAAATCCTTTTGCTTTGAAGACCGTCAGCTTCCTGCGCCTCATTAAGTTGCTGAGCTGAAATCACTCATTGTTACCCAAGCCACAGCAGTAACAATCACAAGAGCAATATTTTTCCTGGGGATGGGGGGTGGGAAACAGATACTCTTTCAGTCAAAAATTCTGGGTCCCATCAGCACCACCTTCTGAGCTATTCAAAAAGTGATGAGTCTTCACAAGGTGATACTTGAGAAACGAAGCAGACTTCAAACTGCAGCTTCACAGGTTAAATAAGAGTCTATATTTTTTCAACTTGTGTGAATATACAGGCCATCTGTTTTAGAAGAGAAAGAGGAAGAAGAGTTGGATTTATATCCCCCTTTCTCTCCTGCAAGGAGACTCAAAGGGGCTTACAATCTCCTTGCCCTTCCCCTTTCACAACAAACACCCTGTGAGGTGGGTGGGGCTGAGAGCTCAGAAGAACTGTGACTAGCCCAAGGTCACCCAGCTGGCGTGTGTGGGAGTGCACAGGGTAATCTAGTTAACCAGATAAGCTTCCATAGCTGAAATGGCAAAGCAGGGAATCAAACCCAGTTCTCCAGATTCGAGTGCACCTGGTCTTAACCACTACACCATGCTGGCTCTCTTTTACAGTCTTACTACAGTGGGAATGCTCTGAAATATACCCTGACCTGGCTGGTCTGATTTCAAAATCTCAAAAGTTAAGTAGGGTCAGCCCCAGTTAGTATTTGGAAGGGAGACCACCAAGGAAGTCCTGGATCACTACGCAGAGGAGGGGTTTGGCAAACACCTGTGGACATTGCTGGCCTTGACCTGGATGGCCCAGGCTAGCCCAATCTCATCAGAAACCAGGTAGGGGCTGCTCCAGTTCTTATTTGGATGGGGGACCATCAAGGAAGGCAATGGCAAACCACCTGGAAAATTCTATGGAGAACTACAACAGGACCTTTCTTAACTGGGTGAGCAGGGAACACAGTAAACCAATTCCAGTGTTGGTAAACTCAGGTGACACACATTTTAAATATATGCTAACTTTGGAGAGGTGCTCCTACAGAGGTTCTGAACAGGCCGAGGTTGAGAGAGATCTCGGGGTTGCAGTGGACACTTCAACGAAAATGTCGACTCTGGAAAAAGGGCTATCTTTCAAGCTGCCTGCATCCATGACTGGCATCTGCAACCAGAGCACGACTGCATGGTGTGAGATGCCTCTGACGATGCCAGCCATACACGTGGGCAGGACGTTGGGAGCAAAAACGGCCAGACCACAGCCATGCAGCCCAGAAAACCCACTCAGTCATGATACAATCAGAAATACACACACCTCCCAAAGTAGGGGCAAAGCCTTTCGAAAAGGACTGGATGCTGCAGAGCTGAGTGTATTCTCCCCAGGTGGAACAGAAGTGAGGATGGCCAGAGATAAATCCGATGCTGACCCACCAGATGGTAGGGTTATGAAAAACCTACAACAATCAAAAAATAGCCCTCAGGTTCCATTGTTACAAAACTGCAGTGCATTGGGAGTCTCCAAAGGCAATATTGTAAAAATGCAAATATACAATATACAAAAATCCAGTGAAAACTGAATATAAACCCCATTTGCCCATAAGCTGTGCCCAATATCTCGCCCAACTGCAAATGCACACTCTTTAATGTTCTGCCCGGCAAATGCAGAAGTCACAGGCCAGAGAAGTGGCCGGAGTGTCCGCAGTGACCAGCAGGAGTGCGCAGCCGCTGGATTTTTGGATATTGTGTTTTTTTTGTGGGGTTTTTTTTTTGCATTTTTAGAATATGATCATGTAGAGCACTGCAATTGCACACCGTTGGAACCTGGGGGTTATTTTTTGTTTGTCCGTTGTAGGCACGCTAGATGGGACGCCCCGGCTCCCCCCCCCACCCTCAAGAATGTTCCGCCCTGGAGTTGGCAACCGCTTGCGCCCCGCCTGCGCGCCCCCTAGGCCAGAGGCGCGCGTCCAGGCGGGGCTTGGTGCGGTGCCCCCTCCTTCTTCACTGGCCGGCCGGGCCAAGACCCTCCCCTCGGAGCCGCCGGGGCGGGGGAGACCAGCGCCCCGCCAGCCGCTCCCGACCATGGCGCAGCCGCTGCTGCGCAAAACCCTCTCCCGCCTGCGCCGCAAGGAAAGCCGCGCCGCGCCAAAGGGGCGCCAGGAGCCAGGTAGGGGCCGGGCCGGAGGGGGGGGGTCTCCCCGGGGCGAGGGGCGGGGCCGGGCGCCGGGTTGCCAACGGGCGGTGGGTCCTGGAGATCTCCCGGAATTGCGGGATCTAGAGATCCGTTCCCCTGCCTGGAGAAAGCGGCTGATTGGGGGGGTGGGTGGGTGGGTGGGGTCGGAGGGAGGCGCCGGCAGGAAAGTTTGGAAAGGAATTCCCCCAGGAATGCCTGGATTTCAAAAAACAAAACCAAACTTGTGAGGGAGGCCAGCTGGGAGTCTGTGACCAACCCCGACAGAAGGACGGCCTCGCTACTTGAGCAGGACGAGGAGGGTGGCCGGCGAGGGGAGGACTTGGCACCAACATGGAAGGAAGGAAGGTCGGTCGGTCGGTCCCGGGCGGCGGGGAGAACCGTGGAAATAATAGACCAGCGGAATCAAAAGGAGCAAACTTCTGAATAAGCGACCGGTCAAAAGAAGCACAAGAGAAATGGGAAGGAAAGCGGGTTATTTGGGTGTTTTTCTCAAAAAGGGGAGCGAAATTGCTGAAATTACGGAAAGGAACTCTTGGTACCCTCAGATACTCCCACTTCATATAGAGCTCCCCCCCAAAAAACCTCCCAGCAACGTCCTGGAGTTGGCAACCCTCTGCACCCTACACAGACTACCCCCGTCCCCCCCCCCCACCCCACACACAGAGCCTCCCTATATATATATATATATTTTGAAAAGGGTTTAAAGGGGAATAGAGAAATTAGTGGCACTTTGTGAGGTCATCTCCAGGCTCGGCCCACAAAGTCTCCAGGCTCTTCTCATCCCGGAGCTGGCAACCCATCCCCTTGCCCAGTCGAGCTGTGAGTGGGGCTGCCAGGGGCGGCTTCCTTGCCTTGCCATTGGTCCGGGGGGGGGGGGGCGGGGGGTGGTGGTGGTGGTGGTACATGACCATTTGCATGATTATGCAAAATAGAAGACAGAGTAACCGTTTTGGAGCCAGCCTGTTAAAGGGGTTAATGTGGTTCAAATTCTCACTCAAGCCGTCCTTGAAGTTTACTGGCTGACCTTAGGCTGCTCCCTCCTCTCAGCCTAGCCCACCTCACAGGGTTGTTGCGAAGGTGAAAGGGAAGAGAGGGGGATGATGTCAGCCACCCTGGGGAGATGGACACAAACTGAATTAGTTAAGAGTTTGTTTGGTATTTGTGGGGCCCTCCAGACCACTCCTGCCATGTGGATATTTTGGCCTCCTGAGCTCATTCAGGGGATGGGGGGTGGGGGTGATCACAGGGAGCAAAGAGAGTGTCAAAGGGTGGCGGCAATTGGGAAGCACTGACATAAGTGATTGGGGAAGGTTGTCACAGCCTCTAATGGGACCACTGGCCTGGACCAGGAGGGGAGCTTCACTTATGTTCGCTACGGAAGGCCTTGGCCTCTGTGCCCCGTTGCTCACCCTCCGGAGGAACTGGTTGGCCACGGCTGGCCTCGATGGACCGCTGGCCTGACTGAGGGAGGAGTCTCTCCCTTATGTTCTTACAGAAGGCCTTGGCCTCTGTGCCTCAAGTTGTTGACTCCTCCTCGGGGAGGAACTGGCTTGGCCACGGCTGGCCTCGACATGGGACCGCTAGCCCTGACCCAACTTGGAGGGAGACTCTCCTTATATGTTCTTCTTCCGAGAGGCCTTGGCCACTGTGCCCGTTGCTCACCCTCGGGAGTAGAACTGGTTAGCCACTGACGCTGGCCTCGGGATGAGACCACTGGCCTGACACAGGAGGGAGCTCTCCTTATGTTCTTCCAGAAGACCTTGGCCTCCTCTTTGTGCCCCTGGTGCTGCAGCCCTCGGAGGAAACTTGGTTAGCCACGGCTGGCCTCGATGGGACCACTGGCCTAGACCAGAGGGAGCTCTCTTTATGTTCTTACGAAGGCCTTGGCCTCTGTGCCCCGTTATTTGACCCTCCGAAGGAACTGGTTTGCCACGGCTGGCCTCGATGGACCGCTGGCCTGACCCAGGAGGGCTCTCCTTATGTTCTTCCGAAGGCCTTGGCCACTGTGCCCCGTTGCTCACCCTCCACCGCCAGAGGTTGGCCACGGCTGGCCTCGATGGACCACTGGCCTGACACAGGAGGGCTCTCCTTATGTTCTTCGAGGCCTTGGCCTCTGTGCCCGTTGTTGACCCTCGAACTGGTTGTACGGCTGGCCTCGATGGACCCACTGGCCCTTTGACCCAGGAGAACTCTCCTTGTATGTTCTTCTGAGCCCCTTGGCCTCACCAGCCTTTATTGTTGACCCTCCAGAAGGAACTGGTTAGCCATGGCTGGCCTACGATGGACCACTGGCCCTGACCCAGGAGGCACTCTCCTTATGTTCTTCTTCAGGCCTTGGCCTCTGTGCCCGTTGTTGACCCTCCGAACTGGTTAGCCCGCGGCTGGCCCGATGGACCACTGGCCTGACCCAGGAGCTCTCTTTATGTTCTACGAAGGCCTTGGCCTCTTTGGTGCTGACCCTCTCGAAGGAACCAGATTTATGCAGCTGGCCTCCCGGACCACTGGCCTGACACAGGAGGGCTCTCCTTATGTTCTTACGAAGGCCTTGGCCTCTGTGCCCCGTTGTTGACCCTCCGAAGGAACTGGTTGGCCACGGCTGGCCTCGATGGACCACTGGCCTGACCCAGGAGGGCTCTCCTTATGTTCTTACGAAGGCCTTGGCCTCTGTGCCCCGTTGTTGACCCTCCGGAGGAACTGGTTGGCCACGGCTGGCCTCGATGGACCACTGGCCTGACCCAGGAGGGCTCTCCTTATGTTCTTACGAAGGCCTTGGCCTCTGTGCCCCGTTGTTGACCCTCCGGAGGAACTGGTTGGCCACGGCTGGCCTCGATGGACCACTGGCCTGACACAGGGGGGCTCTCCTTATGTTCTTACAAAGGCCTTGGCCTCTGTGCCCCATTGCTGACCCTCTGGAGGAACTGGTTGGCCACGGCTGGCCTCGATGGACCACTGGCTTGTCCCAGGAGGGCTCTCCTTATGTTCTTCCGAAGGCCTTGGCCTCTGTGCCCCGTTGTTGACCCTCCGGAGGAACTGGTTGGCCACGGCTGGCCTCGATGGACCACTGGCCTGACCCAGGAGGGCTCTCCTTATGTTCTTACGAAGGCCTTGGCCTCTGTGCCCCGTTGTTGACCCTCCGGAGGAACTGGTTGGCCACGGCTGGCCTCGATGGACCACTGGCCTAACCCAGGAGGGCTCTCCTTATGTTCTTACGAAGGTCTTGGCCTCTATATCATCCGTGAATATCACTGTATTTTTTGTAGAAAACCTGTACATGGCAACTCAATGAATACTTTGAAAGAAAAAACATTACTTCTGAGGAAGACTACTCTGAAAACGCACTTTGAAATGTGCGATGTATTTGGTAAGTATTTATAATGTGGAGAATGATTATTCTTTATGAAACACTGATGGAATGAAATTTGAAGCTCATCATTTGGCCGCTTGTAGTCGTACCCACGAGGTCCCAGGGAAGAGACGACACGCGGAGATTTCATCTGGTGGAGAGGGCCAGCAAGCAGGAAGTGCGGGATCCCGTGATCCTGGCAACTCTCCCGTGCACTCGCCCCTCACACCTTTTATTAGGGTTTCAATGGGGGCGTGTAAAAGGGGTCGGGCAGGCGGGAGAACGGGAGAGCGGGAGAGCGGGAGATCATCATGTGATGCATGATCTCATCAGGCTGCTACGTGCGGGAGGAAGCATCCATGTCTGGGCCTAATCTTCACCTGAGGGCAGGAGCCTTTGTGTCCCTTTGTGTGGGACACCTGGTGACCGCGAGTCAGGCAGTTCATGACCCGTGACTCATGGGGGAGCGGGGGTTGGGGGAGCGTGTGCGCCCGGAAGGCCGTAGCCGGCACCGGCATGCCTAGCGCTCCTTCTACGGTTCTGCCAGGTTCGCGGGCTCACCCCTACAGCCATGCTTTATGCATAAAGATTAAAAGAATTGAAGATATGGACTATTTATTTGATTGAACCATTTTTCATGGACTATTGAATTTGATATTGGATTACATTATCGGATGAATTTACTTGGAAATATAATTATTTTG
This sequence comes from Sphaerodactylus townsendi, assembly GCF_021028975.2. Classification (NCBI taxonomy): domain Eukaryota; kingdom Metazoa; phylum Chordata; class Lepidosauria; order Squamata; family Sphaerodactylidae; genus Sphaerodactylus; species Sphaerodactylus townsendi. Next base: position 122,425,021 of record NC_059431.1, read on the forward strand.
TATGAAATTTATTTGTTGGAATACATAATAAGAGGGAAACAATATACGTGTATATAACTAGTGCCTTCGCTTATTCAGTGTGTGACGCGATTATTTGGTTTCTTCAATGGAGACATAAGAACATAAGAAAGAGCCTGCTGGATCAGACCATAGTCCATCTAGTCCAGCACTCTGCTACTCGCAGTGGCCCACAAGGTGCCTTTGGCAGCTCACAGGCAGGAGGTGAAAGCAAGGGCCTTCTGCTGCTGCTGCTCCTGAGCACCTGGTCTGCTAAGGCATTTGCAATCTGAGATCAAGGAGGATCAAGATTGGTAGCCATAGATCGACTTCTCCTCCATAAATCTGTCCAAGCCCTTTTTAAAGCTATCCAGGTTAGTGGCCATCACCACCTCCTGTGGCAGCATATTCCCTTTTGGCCTTGGTTGTTTGTTCAGTGGGGATGATGATCTAGCTCCTGGAGCTGAAAAGGCACCTCGAAAGGGCTTTTCTCATTATTCTGTGTAGCTTCATTTCATAAATTGCATCAACTCTCTGGTCTTCCACTTACACATTTGAGAACTTCTGCACTGACATAAATGACTGTGGAAAGAAAGAAGGGCAAACGTTGAAATAATGACTCCCTTGTAGGTGAGAAGAAATACTAACCGGAGCAGGATAATTAGAATCATAGAGTTGGAAGAGACCCCAAGGGCTATCAAGTCCAACCCCCTGCAATACAGGAACACACAATCAAAGCACTCCCGACATATGCTCATCCAGCCTCTGTTTAAAAACCTCCGAAGAAGGAGACTCCACCACTCTCTGAAGAAGTGAATTCCACTGTCAAACAGCCCTGACGGTCAGGAAGTCCTTCCTAATGTTGAGGTGGAATCTCTTTTCCTTCACCTTGAATCCATTACTCAATTCCGGCAAGTGACGTAAAAAGCGGAAAAGGATTGTGTGGTGCTGTCCCGTTCCTCCTCAGCTGCCCGTTCTGGGATGTGCATCTTCTTTCCTGAGATGCAGACAAGGGGGCTCGTTCTTGTGCTGAGCTGCTCAGGGCTAACTCACAAAGGGAGCTGTGTGTCTTGGCCCAAGAAAGGGCAGCGCAGTAAACATCAGGAAATCCAATTTGGCACCAGGTCTGAGCAGCTGGAAGTCTGGGAGGGACTTCCGGGCCTCAGCTGCCGTACAGGCCCGAGTTGCATGTCCTGAGGCCAAGCCACGATTGGATTGGCCCAAAGCCCTGCAAAACTTTTCTCGTACTCCCCTCCCCCACTTCCCTTGGAAACTGTCCTTGGCAAAGGCTTCTGTGAGCTGCTTAGCGAACAGCATGTTTGCATTCCTGAGAGACCAGCAAGTCAGGAAGAGTCACGAAGTGATGAGAAAGGAAGAAGAGCAAGTGCGGAACCTTTGCATGAATCTTGGCAGCGGCTCTGTGGACGCATGAACATCTCTTTCAGTTTTAGCAAAGAAGACCCCAAGCATTTCATAAGAGCCAGCATGGGGGAGCGGTTGACTCAGTCTGAAGGACAGGTCTGATTCCCCACTCCTCCACAGGAGCAGCGGACTCTTGTTTGAGGAACTGGATTCGTTTCCCCGGGCCACTTCCACTGCTTGTTTTGTTAGTAATGCTTCACTGGTGTTTAACTGCTTCAGTGTACTATTTTCTTGACCTCGTAACATGCTGGTTTTTCTGTCCCCCTTCCAGGTTGCCCTTTGGAGCCCGCAGGTGCCTCGGAGTCCTCTGTAGCAGCTGTACCAGAGAACTCTTGCACCACAGATGCTGGATGCTGGAAAGTAGCTCCTGTTACTGTGTCCAGGAAGCAGAACTGGGCCAAGTTCGAAGCAGGTATCCCCAGTAGGAAGTCATGTTTCTCAAGTGTGCCACAAGGACTGGTGGCCCAGGATGAAAAGCCATCCTCCAAGAGCCTTTCCCTCACCAGCGTGGTGACTGCCAGGTCCAAGGAGGCCACTGAGACGCTGATGGGCTCTATAGAGATTTGCAGCTCCAATGCTAGCGTCAAGTGCAGCAGCCAGGGCGCTTACTTGCAGAGCCTGGACAGGAGCAGCCGGGACTGGGTGCTCTCTTCAGGGAAAGCCCCTGGGGCAGACGAGCCAGCTGCAAGCTCCATCAGTGAGCGGAAAGCATCTGTTGCCACCGGCAGTAGAAAAGGGGAGATCTGGTACAACCCTATCCCAGAGGATGAGGACCTGCGTCCCCAGTATCATGAAATGACGAGGGGCAGCAGTGCAGGGGACAAGGAGTTGCAGAAGAAGAGGTTTAGGGAGGCCGAAGTCGTCCAAGAGTGGTCCTCCCAGCAGTCGTCGCTGAGCCAAACAAAGCCAGCTATGCAAGCTGAGGAGGGGAGCAGACAGCAGGACCTGGCATGTGGTGAGGACTAGTCTTTTTTTTTGTGCCCCCACATTCTCTGCCTCTTCCTCCTTTATCAGAGGGATGGTCCCTTTCATGTGTTAAGTCCTCCAGCTTCTTAGAGATCTCATCTAAACTGGATATCATCACAGACGAGCCTTTCTTGTAACTTCTAAATGATTGTGGAACAATCTCCCTGCACCCAGCCCCACCACTTTCCATTTTCAGGAGGCAGTTGAAGACAGTTTTATTTAGGATTGTCTTTGATCAATGTAGTTTTTATCCACAAGCACCAAGACAGTTTCAACAAAAAGGAAGAGAGTTTGAACATCAACAAAACCTGGCTACCAGTATTAAAAAACACCAAAACTAAAAACCAGAGACATTCAAATGCAACTGTAACTGAACTGCACCCAGACACATGCAAATAGAATTGCAAGGACAGTTGTAAATGTGATTGCAAATGCAACAGCGTAACAAACTGCAAATTAACTCCATCCAGATACATGCAAAATGTATCTCATGCCCCCTTAAACTGGGCAAAACATGTACCGCACCATGCAGTCACTTCACACTGTGCCACAGAGAGAAGCATCTTACCAGATGGCAGTCGTAGATGCAAAAAAAAGCTACCAGACCACACAGTTTGGAAAACCCATAACAGCCAGTTGAATCTGGCTGTGAAAGCTTTCTACAGTGGATAGTTTTTATTTATTGGCAATTTTAATTAAAATGTTAAGCTGCAGGTTTTTTTAACATAATCTTTAAAATTATAAGTTTCCTTGAGTTCCACAGGGTAGAAAGATGGCTGATAAATGTTTTAAATAGACCTGGACATGACTTGCTGCAGAAACCATAGTTGCATTTCAGTTACCTTTATTGTCTCTGGTTTTTGGTTTTGGTATTTTTTAATAGTGGTAGCAGGTTTTGTTGATTTTCAGACTCTCTCCCTTTTTTTTGAAACTGTCCTGGTGCTTGTGGATAAAAACTACATTGATCAAAGGCAATCCTAAATAAAACTGTCGTCAGCTGTCTCCTGAAAATGGAAAGTGGTGGGGCTGGGTGCAGGGAGATTGTTCCATAATTGTTTTGACGTTACAAGAAAGGATATCAGCTGGTCTGTAAACTATACTGATTTACTCTGTGTAATCCGCCTTGAGTCCAAGTGAGAAAGATGGACTATAAATGTTGGAGATAAATAAAATTTAAAACTTGCCAGAACCCATCAGTTATATGAACCTGTAGGAACCCAGTGCTGGTTTTCCATCGTGGGGTTACTGGCATTGAGGTGCCCCCGCCCCTGAAACTGGCTCCCAGAGCCCCGTGGTGCAGATTAGTCAAAGCTCTGCTCCCAACAGGAGTCAGTTTCAGGAATCTGGCTCAAGGTTAACTCCGTCTTCCACCCTCCCGAGGTCGAGTACCCGGCTTGGTGGGGGTAAAATATGGACGATTGGGGAAGACAATGGCAAACCACCCTGTAAACAAAGTCTGCCTAGTAAACATCATCATGTGTTGTTGCCCAGTGGCTCAGTAATGACCCAGTGCTTGCCCAGGCAACCTGTCTTTGCCTTTAGAACCCAACCAGCTATAGGTTCTTGAGCAGTCTGTTTTGTCCACCTGGAGCCTGCTGCAGACCCTGCTTTTCTGGGCACTTCTGCTTGGGAAAATCACAGCAAGTTGAAGACGGTGGCTTAAAACTGGCCAGTACAAACCTGGCATCAGCACTCAGCACAGCAGAATTTGTGGACATGAAGAAATGATAATAAGAGGCAGTTGGTTACTTGAAAGTATCAGAAGGCAGCTGTGTTGGTCTGCAGGACAACGGCTCGATTCAAGCCCAGTAGTGCCTTAGAAACGGAAACGATTTTCAGGGTATGAGGTTTTAGTTCCCTTTGTCAGATTCAAACCAGAACAGAGCTCTGATATCCCAGCCAGAAGGTGGAGGGGTGTTGCACAGAAGGGAGTTCGGAGGCAGAGGCAAAATACAAAATGTCTTCAGCTAAATTAGAGCAGCGGGAAATGCTCAGGGGAGAAAATCAGAATTCCGTGTCCCTTCCCCACCCAGGGTAGGAAGGGGTCCACTGCTCTGAATTTGTGAATGAGTTGAAGTTCAGCTCTGCATCCTGACTCCCTTCTTTGTAACATCTCCAGACTGGGATACGAGGACACAAAGATCTCCATTACAACTTGTATCCAATGAAGGGACCTTTGACTCTTGAAACGTCGTATCCGAAAAACCTTGTTGCGCTGGCATACCTAATGTAGGGAAAGTGAGGCTCTGTGGCCTGGGCGCTGTTTGCCTGGGGGCACCCTGATCATCCCTTTGCAAAGCAGGAAGCTGCCACGCCTTCTCTTCCAAGCTGCATCCCGCTAGCACGCCACCAACCACCGCTTGCAGAACTGGTCTCCCTGCTGTTAGGAAGAACTTCAGTGGCCAGGTCCACCCATTGCTTTCAGCTGTGAGTATCCTGGGTGCCATTTTCTATAGATACCCCTCTGTTTTGTTGGTCTCTGAGGTGCCACTGGAGAAAAATCTGGTTGTTTGCAAGTAACATTGGTTCATCCAAAGCAAAGCACCCATTCTGCAGGGTGTGCGGGTGGCAGGCAGCTGCTGACCCCAGGCAGGTCTGTGCCAGTTTGTGCTCTTCTAAAGGGGTGTTGGAGCTAGTTCCTGGCAGTGCCACCCCATGCCATTGGGGGAATGTTTATTTAATTATTCAATTTTAGTTTTTGAAATTATTTATATACTGCCCTCACTGCTTAGATTCAAGACAGCCAACAAAGCTGCACTTTTTAGACACAGGAAAACACAATATTTTGATTAAAAACAACACACAAACTAAGAAAAGTATAGGAAGAAGGGTTGATGAAGCAACCACCTGTGCTGAGTATGGGTCTTCTGCACCCAGTCGGGAGAGTGAGCATCCATTGGGTGTGAAATCGCTGCATTGATGCACAGTCCAAGCAACATGGAATAGTATGAATGGAGCCTTACGCCGAGGTCAGGAAGTTCAGAGTGGTGAAGTGTTTTCAGAATCGTCTTCACACCTTCCCCTGATTTGATCTTTCTGCCTCTTTCTTATTATGAAGGGTTTCCTGCTAGGGTTGCTAAATTCCAGTTGGTGCTGGCGATCCCATGAGATTACAGCTGATCTCCAGGTAACAGAGATCACCTCTACTGAAGGAAATGGCTGCTTCGGAAGGCGAGATGTGTGGCATTACATCCCACTGAAATCCCTTCTCCATCTTCCTCGGGCCCCAGGCCCCACCCTCAATTTTCTAGGTATTTCCCAGCCCAGAGTTGGCAATAAGAACATAAGAAAGAGCCTGCTGGATCAGACCAGAGTCCATCTAGTCCAGCACTCTGCTACTCGCAGTGGCCTTTGGGAGCTCACATGCAGGATGTGAAAGCAATGGCCTTCTGCTGCTGCTGCTCCTGAGCACCTGGTCTGCTAAGGCATTTGCAACCTCAGATCAAGGAGGATCAAGACTGGCAGCCATAGATCGACTTCTCCTCCATCAATCTGTCCAAGCCCCTTTTAAAGCTATCCAGGTTAGTGGCCATCACCCCCTCCTGTGGCAGCATATTCCAAACACCAATCACACGTTGCGTGAAGAAATGTTTCCTTTTATTAGTCCTAATTCTTCCCCCCAGCATTTTCAATGGATGCCCCCTGGTTCTAGTATTGTGAGAAAGAGAGAAAAAAATCTCTCTGTCAACATTTTCTACCCCATGCATAATTTTATAGACTTCAATCATATCCCCCCTCAGTTGTCTCCTCTCCAAACGAAAGAGTCCCAAACGCTGCAGCCTCTCCTCATAAGGAAGGTGCTCCAATCCTTCAATCATCCTCGTTGCCCTTCTCTGCACTTTTTCTATCTCTTCGATATCCTTTTTGAGATGTGGCGACCAGAACTGAACACAGGACTCCAAGTGCGGTCGCACCACTGACAATCCTTGCAGCTTTATTATCAACTCCTTTCCAAATTATCCCCAGCATAGAGTTTGCCTTTTTCACAGCTGCCGTGCATTGAGTTGACATTCCCATGGAACTATCAACTAAGACTCCCAAATCCCTTTCCTGGTCTGTGACTGATAGCACTGACCCCTGTAGCGTGTATGTGAAGTCTGGATTTTTTGCCCCTATGTGCATCACTTTGCATTTTGCTACATTGACTCCAGTTTCCTTCTCAGCTACTCACTGTTCTGCAGGGAACCTTTCCCCCGGGGTTCCTGTTTCCCCAGGGCTTCCTCACCAGAGAGCAAAATTGTCCTCTGCTCCTCTGCTCAGTTTTGGTCTGCCAGGGTGTGTGTTAACATCTTATTTAACCTTTATCAATTCAAGCTCATTTGTTGTAATTTGCCATTTTGACTGTACTCTTAAGTTTTGTTATTTTGTTTGGTATGAATTCTTTTATTTGGTATAAATTCTTACAAGTCTTCTAATATATTTAATATGATAATAGTCCTCAGAAGGAAAATCATCAGAAATGTGTGAATTCTCTGAGTGGGGTTTGGCGGCTGCACAGTCTTTGCTGTTGTGCGGTAACTACTCAGTGGGGTCAGTGCAGTTCCACTCCAGGAAAGTTACTGAGGTCGGATTCACAGGGAATGTCTTAAAAAAAAAACTAGTGAAAGAAAGAGGAAAGGCTGGAATGGGCAGCCCCTTCCCGTCTTTTCAGTCATCTCTTTTGTGTGACGTTCCAGAAGGCCGGGGTGTTTATATGTGGTTGCAGTTCTTGAATGTCAAAGCCAGCCTGGTCTGGTGGTTAAAAAATGTTGGACTAGGACCCAAGAGACCCGGGTTCCAGTCCCCACTCTGCCTTCAAAGCTTGCAGGGGCAACCTTGGGCCAATCACACACATTCTCAGCCTAGCCTTCCTCACAGACTTGTTGTGAGGATAAATGGCAGAGGGGAGAATGATGCAGGCCTCTTTGGGTCCTCCTGGGGTAGACAGCGTGGTGCCACGGTTAAGGTGTCATATTGGAATCTGGGAAACCCAGGTTCGAGTTCCCACTCTGCCGCGGAAGCTTTGCTCTCACATGCTTGCAGCCCAACGTGCTTCACAGGAGGACCTGCCAGCCACTTTGGAGCCCCCTGGGGTAGAGAAATGGGGTATAATTAAAGGAAATAGAGAAGGAAGTAGCAGCCACTGGCTATTTGTCCCTAAACTACAGCTATTTGCTCTTCAAAGGTTAGTCTAGCATCTGGCCACTGCGGTGGGCAAGCTGGCCTCTTTCACTGGCGACAATTCAGTTCTGTTTACTTTCTGGCTTTTTTAAGATTGTAGAACTCTCCGCTCATCTGGTCATATCAAACTTGGCCACAACTCTTCAGCTTTCCTGGCGTTGATGTTTTCATTTGTTCTTGGCTGTCAAATGAAATGTGCTGTTTCATGCCTGTGGCTTCCATTGCAGAGGGAGAGAGGCTGAGTTGCTAGAGCAGTTCTGTGGTCAAATGATTCCACACGTGTGATTGCTGCCAAGTGGCAATCCCAGCACGGGGCTGTCAAGGCAAGCGAGAAGCAGAGGTGTGTTTGGCCATCGCCTTCCTCCACGGAGCCTTCCTTGGAGGCCTCCCTTCCAAGTACCGACCCTGCTTAGCTTCCGAGATCTGACGAGATTGGGCTGGCCCATGCCCGCTTCCCTCCCCTAAATTATTCTAGACTTTCGTTATTTTTGTGGGATAAATCACCCGCTCTGGGAAACTTCCCAGTATTCCATCCCTGCCCCTTCGCTTGTCAGACTTTGTTCCACGGATCGGCTTTCCCTCTTGAGTGTGCCGAGGGTTTCCAGCAATGTTGGGTACCCCTGGGATAACTCGCACGTGGTTTGACCTGTCTTATGCAGTTTCTCTCCTCAGGAAAGGTGCCTGTCACAAGTGCGAGTCCTGAAGAGGGCACAACGGACACCATAATGACGGTCCAGAGCCCCAGCAGCACCCAGAAGAAGGATCATCTTCTCGGCAAGACAAAGTCCCCAGGCCCAGTGCGAAGCCTCTCCATGAAGTTGAGGAGGCTGCCAGAGCTGAGGCGAAGGCTTAGTCTGCGCAGCCTCCGCCCTCGCGGGCCAGAAGCAGAGGGGAGCTCTTCTCCCAAGGAGTCACGCAATGTTATCAGCCGCTACCACCTGGACAGTAGTGTGGCTTCTCGGCAGCACACAAGCAGGGGTGCAGCTGTGAGCAAAGAGGACTCCTTGCGCGGTGGTGGTGGTTCTCCAGAGCTCCTGGCTGATGATGCAGACTTGGGGCTTGAAGGTGGCTCCTTCCAGCCATACAGATCTGCAGAGCTCCCCGGTTGCCTACAGCATCTTTCTGGGGTCGTGAGCATCCACCTGCTTGGGGTACGAGACTTTAAGCCCCCCAGAGCTGAAGCCAAGGAGGTCTTCTGTGTCCTTCAAGTGGACTCTGTCAACAAGGCCCGCACGGCTCTGCTCCCTTGTCGGACGGCCTTCCTTAGTCTTAATCATTCTTTCCAGCTGGAGCTCGAACATGCCCAACTCCTTAAAATTGTGATCTCCTGTGATCCTTCAGTGCAGAGGGATCGTGTGTGCTGCCATGGAACCATCCTCCTTCCCCATGTTTTTCAAGGTAAGGTGAACCACGTGAACAGGAGGACGCAACAGGATTAAAATGTGAGCAGGTGCTGGCATGATGGATGGGCAGAAGTCCTGCCTCTTTCTGTGAGTTCCCAGTTACCTCAAGGCCTGTTTGATGTGTATTCAGAACAGCTAATGGCCAATCAGGAGCCATGGAAGGTTGAAGGAATCGAATGGGAGGGGGGAATGAAATCCAAAAATCTTCTAAATTGCTGGTTTAAATCAGTTTGAGGTTTCATAGGCTGGAAGAAATCCTTTCTCAGGAGACTCAGTATGTCTCAGAGTCTAGTTTTCAAAGGTAGCCGGCTAAGTTACTGAAATATCCAGAAGAAGTTTAGACTTACCCTGTGAGATCCTAAGTCTGGAGAAACGGCAAAATTTCACATCAGGAATCCGGCTTGGTAGTTGCTCCCTCCACTCCTGCCTTGGGAACTGAAACCTTGTAACAGTGAACACATCAAATTCTCTGAGTTTTAGGTTTTCAGGCCTCTTTATTGAACAACCTGATTTCATCCACCCAAGAAGGATAATCATAGTTATTGTTTTTTTCCTGTTTACCTCAAGCCTGATTTGGGAGTGGCTGTTTTCAGACACCGCTGGTGTCCAGCCTGTCAGGTGAGAGGCAGGGGTGGAGAGCACACTGGCCAAGCTACACCGCGGGGCTCCTCTTTTTCAGTGACATTTAAAACCCCCAGATTCACAACCAGTAAACAGAACTCTAGGGACATGGGTTGTGAAAAGAGAAGGCAAATTTCCAGGCTGTGCCGGCCCTTTGCCCACCACCCGTGTGATGAATTGTACAATCGGAACCATAGACCAGCCAAATCACCATTTAAATTATGGAGGCAGCTTATACGGGATGTCAGGAGTGACGCCTCAAACTGAGTTTGGAGGATATTTTTTTTAACTTAACAGTACGTTTACATACATAAATGAATGTTGGCCTCTTGTGAACCTGCATGTCTCAGGTGTCTAGACCTGAGAGACAGAAATGATGTGCCCTCGCTCCTTCTGTGCACAATGTCAGAGCTCATGCAGTATCGTAAGTGGTGTGTCTGCCAAGAGAATTTTAGACTAGAAGCCTCCCCTTCACTCGGTGGTCAGTTCCTTCAGGACTGCGGTTGTCTTTGCCAGCAGTGAAGAAGAGGCTGAGTGGCACCCTGGTCTTTGGACGTGAACACCCAAGAAGGGGCCATCGGGGTCAGCCTTGCCTCCTCAGACCGGCAGCTGCTCTCCAGGATCTCAAGCTGAGGTCTTCCCAGTGGCGTAGCTACTGGGGGGCACAGGAGGCTAGAGCCCCTAACACAACTCCCCATGGTCATGTGGGGGGGCGTATTGCCAAGCTGCGCCCCCTCTGCAACTGCACCCCAGCCCCAAACTCCATGGGGTACAGTTGCGAGGGGGTGGGGCACAGCTGTGGGAGTGGCAGTGCCAAGGGTGAGCCCCAGGTGCTGTTTTACTCAACTATGCCCCTGACCTCTACAGATCCGGTGGCAGTGGTTGAGTGTGGAAGTGGCACATTGCAGTGGGCCGACTGATGTTTGATGTGGGGGACTCAGTTATGGCCTGTGCAAAAACAGCAGGCTTTGAGGGACTAAAAGACCACTCCATCCCCTGTCCCACTTAGATGCTCTCAGATGCTGTCACAGCACAGCCAAGGGAGCAAACTGCTGGTGCAACCATTGAATATCCTGTGCCGAGCCCCCATCGTTGGCCAGAGGCAAGGGATGGGGGAAGAAGAGGCAATGGGGTAGCAGAGTCCAGACCTGGGCAAATCTAAGCTGGGCTGGAACTCAGTGGATGGGTTCTCTTGGCCCAGGTTGGTTGGTTGGTCGGTTGGTTGGTGGTGGGTAGGTGGGAGAAAAGCGGCACAGTAGTTCTTACAGCTGCTGCTGCTGCCGCCGCCGCCTCCTCCTCCTCCTCCTCCTGCCTTTCAGGTGGCAGGTCTCGGCAGCTGGCTGTGCAGCTGCAGCCGCGGGGACTCCTCTACATCAAGCTCATCCTGCTGGATCAACGGGAGCTGGCCAGTGGCATCCAGGAGCCACAAGTTTTCGGAGTAAAGCTGAGCCAGCTGGTAAAGAGGGAGCGTGCTGCCGCCATCAAGGTGCCACTCCTGGTCCAGAAGTGTGTGAATCAGATAGAGAAACGAGGACTGAAGGTAAATGTTGGGATATGTATTGGCTGAGCCACACACCCACACACCCCTCAACCATCTAGGGTGTGGTGTAAAGTGCTGTCAAGTCACAGCTGATTTACGGCACCGCATAGAGTTTCCAAGGCAAGAAGTGACCAGAGATGGTTTGCCATCATGGCCTGTCTCTGTGCAGCAACCCTGGAGCTCCTTGGTGGTCTCCCAACCGAGGACTCACCAGGGACAATCCTATTCAGCTTCCAAGGTCTGATCAGATCGGGCTGACCTGGTCCATCCAAGTTGGGGCCTCCATCTACCTGGTCCGACAGAACTTCCCCTCTTCTGTTGCCTGGAGGGATTCCGGCTTGCTCCACTGACCCAGTATCACTTTGCTTGTAGGTTGTAGGTCTGTATCGCTTGTGTGGCTCAGCAGTGGTGAAGAAGGAGTTGCGGGATGCCTTTGAGAAGGACAGCACTGCCGTGGTGCTCTCGGAAGAGCTCTACCCAGATATCAATGCCATTACAGGTCAGCCCCCCAAATCCCAGGTGTGATTCCCATTGCGAAGCCTCACAGCCTACCGGCTGCTCTTTGGCATCGTTCTAAACTTGGTTCTGCTCTAAGCTCGTGCTCTCATTGGGTGACTTCCAGCTCCAATAACTCCCTTTTTTGAATCCACTGGAGGGTGGCCCAAAATTAGACATTTTAGTTTGTATAAATATACAAAAACTGCAAACAGCAGGCAAAACCGACTAACTTACAACTTCAACATTCATAAAATTACTACTATACATAATTCCAGATGTGTAATAGTAATATTCAGTATTCCACCTATTTTTCCCTAAACACATATTTCATTGTTGCCTACTGAAACATGACTTCAAACTTTCCTATTTTTGCCAACTCCACAGAAAAATCCTAGCGTCAGAAATCAATTGTTATAGATGTTCACTGTACAAAGTGTTCCCAAGTGGCATTATAATCCTGTTTTAACTTGGTGATTTTATCCACAATCAGAACAAACCAAATGAGATTTTTTTAAAACCCAAAAACTGAAGTATGCCGATGGGAAGGTTCAGAGTTACATTTTGGGCTACTCTTTTGAACAAGGGTCTGTTCAAAAAAGATTGCAAGGGAGATTGTACAGAAGCTGAATGAATTCTTTGCATCTGTCTTCACCCAAGAGGAGGTGAGGAAAATCCCTGCACCTGAACCAAGCTTCGTAGGAGGTGAATCCGAGGAACAAGCGAAGATAGTGGTAGACAAGGAAGAAGATCTGGCAGCAATTGATAAACTAAATGCTACCAAATCCCCTGGCCCAGATTGCATTCATCCAAGAGTTCTTAAAGAGCTCAAGCATGAAATTGCTGATGTTCTCACATTAGTATGCAACTTATCCCTGAAATCTGCCTCCATCCCTGAAGACTTTAAAAAAGGGTCTAGGGGGGACCCAGGAAATTACAGGCCAGTCAGTTTGACATCTGTTCCTGGTAAATTAGTCGAATCTATCATTAAAGATAAAATGATTAAACATGTAGAAAAGCGAGACCTGCTGAGGAAGAGTCAGCATGGCTTTTGCAGAGGCAAGTCCTGTCTTACAAACGTACTAGAGTTCTTTGAGGGTGTAAACAAGCATGTGGATAAGGGGGAACCAGTGGACATTGTCTACTTGGATTTCCAAAAGGCTTTTGTCAGAGTTCTTCACCAGAGACTGTTGAGAAAACTCAGCAATGAAGAAATAAGAGGGGAAGTCCTCAGAGGTGGGATCCAGCAGGTTCTCACAGGTTCCCGAGAGTAGGTTACTAATTATTTGTGTGTGCTGAGAGGGGGTTAATAATTGGTGATTTTGCCATGTGATTTTTGCCTTAGTTACGGCCCTCTTCTCAGCAGTAGCACGCAGAACTTGAAGCAGTCTAGCAGGAGGTGCACTGGCGTACGTGGCAGCCTGCGCCTGCGTGCATTCGTTTCCCACCCAAGGACCGGCGCAGTGGCTGCATCCTTGCCTCAGCCCCGCCCAGGAATGCCCCGCCCCCGGAATGCCCGCCCCCGGAATGCCCAGCCCAGCCCCATTGTTGCTACGCCACAGTTTGAATCCCACCACCATGGGAACCTGTTACTAAAATTTTTGGATCCCATCACTGGAAGTCCTCCTATGGATTAAAAAACTGGTTGAGGAACAGGAAATAAAGGGTGGGTATAAATGGGAAGTTCTCACAATAGAGAGATGTAGGGAGTGGTGTCCCCCAAGGATCCGTATTGGGACCAGTGCTCTTTAACTTATTCATAAATGACCTGGAAGTAGGGGTGGGTAGCGTGGTGGCCAAGGTTGCAGATGATACCAAATTATGTAGGGTGGTGAGAACCACAAAGGATTGCGAAGAGCTCCAAGCGAACCTTGATAAATTAGGTGAGTGGGCTAAGAAATGGCAAATGTAGTTCAATGTAGCAAAATGCAAAGTGATGCACATAGGGGCAAAAAATCCAAACTTCACATACACGCTACAGGGGTCAGTGCTATCAGTCACAGACCAGGAAAGGGATTTGGGCATCTTAGTTGATAGTTCCATGGGAATGTCAACTCAATGCATGGCAGCTGTGAAAAAGGCAAACTCTATGCTGGGGATAATTAGGAAAGGAGTTGATAATAAAACTGCAAGGATTGTCATGCCCTTATATAAAGCTGTGGTGCGACCGCACTTGGAGTACTGTGTTCAGTTCTGGTCGCCACATCTCAAAAAGGATATCGAAGAGATAGAAAAAGTGCAGAGAAGGGCAACGAGGATGATTGAAGGATTGGAGCACCTTCCTTATGAGGAGAGGCTGCAGCGTTTGGGACTCTTTAGTTTGGAGAGGAGACAACTGAGGGGGGATATGATTGAAGTCTATAAAATTATGCATGGGGTAGAAAATGTTGACAGAGAGACATTTTTCTCTCTTTCTCACAATACTAGAACCAGGGGGTATACATTGAAAATGCTGGGGGGAAGAATTAGGACTAATAAAAGGAAACACTTTTTCACGTAACATGTGATTGGTGTTTGGAATATGCTGCCACAGGAGGGGGTGATGGCCACTAACCTGGATAACTTTAAAAGGGGCTTGGACAGATTGATGGAGGAGAAGTCGATCTATGGCTACCAATCTTGATCCTCCTTGATCTGAAGTTGCAAATGCCTTAGCAGACCAGGTGCTCAGGAGCAGCAGCAGCAGAAGGCCCTTGCTTCCACATCCTGCACGTGAACTCCCAAAGGCACCTGGTGGGCCACTGCAAGTAGCAGAGTGCTGGACTAGATGGACTCTGGTGTGATCCAGTAGGCTAGTTCTTATGTTCTTAAAGCTAGCAGGTCACTCGCAGCCCCCTGGGGGCGGGGGGAGTGAGTTCTGTCAACTGCCTGGACTCCTGGGTCTGTCCAAGGAAAAACACTTCTGTGTGAGTAAAAGTCTTTATTTGGAAGCAGCAGTTCTGGGAAGGATGCAGCATCAGACATTTATTGACAGAACTGGGACACCCCACCCAAACCCTCTTTCAAATAGGGTACAGGACTCACCACCCTACCCCCAAACCACACCTCCTATCTCAGAGAAATCTGACTCTTCCCTCTCATCAGGGGAGGAACGTGGCTGACCTCTCCTTATCACATTCTCTTCCATCCAAGCCCCCACAGGAAATGACCCCAGGTGTCCCCAATATGGCTCTCACCAGATGTTTTTAGGAAGTAGGTGGGGCCAGCTGGGGCATTTGTCCAGCAGGACTTCTGATTGGCCTCTGGAGATCTGCTTATAAGAAAACAGCAGGCTGTGGATTCCCAGGACAGCATTCGAGGTGGGAGCGGGAAACACAAAATACCGTTCCTACCTCCCACCAGGAAGGGAACTGCTGTTCTGTGAAACTCCAATGCCTGCTCTCCCCTTGTTTGTTTCACATCTTAGAAGAACAGCTGCATGAGCCAGTCTGTGTCAGCAAAAGGGCTAGACTGTAGTTCACCTGCCCCATTCCACGGGCTCAGCAGTTTCAGGTGGCTCCGCCTGTTGCTGGCCAGGGCCTCTGGTATCAGGCCAAGCCACAAGAATTATTCTGTACCAGCAAAGCAGCAATATGCTCTGCTAAATACTGAGTCCGGGTGGAGTGGAATGCTGACTTAGAAAGGCTGGGGCATTGTTTTTCTGCTCCCCTCCCCAGGCATCCTCAAAGACTATTTGCGTGAGCTGCCGATGCCTCTCATCACCAGCCATCTCTACCAGGTGGTACTAGAAGCGATGTCTAAAAGAGCGGCTGGCCAAGAAGCTGAGGAGACGGTGGATCTTTTGGACTGCTTGCCGGAGGCTGAGAAGGTACAAGCCCAAGACTTGCTTCAAGGTCTTCTTCTGAGCTTTGTTGATTCTTTTGTTAGTTCTCATCCTACAATGTGTCGTGGGTCTGGTTGACCAAAGTGGGGGGATTGTTTGACATACAAATAACCTTGTCCTGGACTTCCCACGCTCTGACCTGCAGGTCCCATCCTAGCCTGAGCTCATCAGAACTCCGAGACCACCAAGGAAATCCAGGGCTGTTACGTAGAGGCAGGCAACGGCATCTCTTGCCTTGAAAACCCTGCACAGTCACCACAAGTCGGCTGCCCCCGGATAGCACTTTTCACCACTACCACACTTCCCATAGGAAGGATCATGCTTCCTGCCCCATCAACATTTGGCCTTTCCAGTATCTCCACACTGACACAACCACCACCCTGTGCCAAACAAACCCGTTAACGCAGCTGGAGAAATTAGCTAGTCCCTCAGCTGCAGAGGTGAAGTCTGTAAAATTTATTAAAAGGATTGCAAGATGCATTGATTATCTGTAGGTTTTCCAGTCGCAGAGAG
Source organism: Sphaerodactylus townsendi (assembly GCF_021028975.2). NCBI lineage: Eukaryota > Metazoa > Chordata > Lepidosauria > Squamata > Sphaerodactylidae > Sphaerodactylus > Sphaerodactylus townsendi. Next base: position 122,440,961 of record NC_059431.1, read on the forward strand.
TGCTTCAGGATATCCATGACTTGCAAGCAGACATGAAAACATGACGGAAGATGGGGAAAACAAGAGAGGTATTCCGCAAGCTCTGAACAACAGAAAGTGTAAATTACAGTTCCCACTAAGAACAAACAGTGTATCAACATGTATATTAATTTAACCATTCACATACCATCGCCTCTCCCAAGTTCAACCACTACATTCGAGTCCAGCAAGATTTTTGGGGTCTAAGCTTTGACCCTCGAAACTTACACCAGAAAAATGTTGTTTGTTTCTGCAGCGGTAGTGAACTCAACTTTAGCTGTCCTACTGCAGACCAGCATGGCTACTCTCTGAGCGTCTCCCCTGGTTGAGCATCATGGTAACGTCTTTGCTTGAGTTGCTGCAACCCAGTGCTTCCATTTTCTAGGCAACCCTGCGGCTGCTGTTGGACCACCTCAGCTTGGTTGCTGCATTTTACGCCTTCAACCGCATGAATGCCCAGAACCTCGCTGTGTGCTTTGGGCCTGTTCTGCTCAGCCAGGGACCAGGGAGAGCAGGGGACCCAGCCTTTGGCTCCCAGCACCTCACTGCTTCCAGCACTGTGGACTTCAAGCACCACATCGAAGTGCTGCATTACCTGTTACAGTCCTGGCCAGGTAAGCAAGCCACAGGTGGGGAGGCGCAAACACCGAGTGTCTGGGGCCCGGGAGGCGGGGGGAGTTGTGCAGTGCTTCAGGATCCTAACTTAACTGAAGGTTGTCGCTCTGTTGAAGTTTGCCTTCCTCACTGGCAATAGTCCCTCACACTGCAGGGAAGTTCCCTGTGTCTGCACGGGGCTGAGCCGCCTGCAAGAGCTCCCTCTGCTGGTGGCTGCTCAGACTGCAGGGCCCCCACGTGAGTGTCTGCGCAGCCACCTGCACTGGGGGAAGGGGCCCTGCGCTTCGGCCTCTGGGGGTGGGCTGCTGCCTCTGGCGATGGTGCTGAGCTTTTTTCACCTTGGCGGGAGTTAGACCTGAGGCGAGGGTGATGCAGGGAAATGCTGGATGCGGAAGACAGAGGCGGAGCCTGAAGCAATAACAGGAGCCTCGTCTTTCAGTCACACCAGTTGGAACCAGATAGGCCAGGGGTCCCCAGCACGACTCCCACCAGGCAGAGGCGTAAATGGGGGAAATGGAGTCTGGGGCAAAATCTGAGTGTTCCGCCCCCACCCCACCCCACCGATGGGGGAAATGGGAAGGGGTGGGGGAGGGTGGGGAGGGATGGCTAGGGGTGGGGGAGATGGCAAGCAGGTGGGAGTGGCTCTCACGGGGCCCTCTGCGGCCCAGGGAGCCCGAAGGTGGGCAGGGTGGGGGCGGCTCCTGCCGGGCTCGGCAAGAGCTTCCCCACCTTCACTCACCCCAGAGCTGCCCGGGCTGTGGGGCAGGGAAGCTCTTGCCAGGCTCTCAGCAGCCCGGTGAGCTTCATGGTGAGCAGAGGTGGGGAAGCTCTTGCCAAACCTGGTGGGATCTCCCCCACCCCCCACCCCCGACCTCCTTCAAGCTCCCCAGGCCGCAGAAAGACCGGAGAAAGAGCCCCCCCATTGCAACTTCAGCCGGGCCACGGAGAGGCAGGGAAGCTCGTGCCAGGCTTTCGGCAGCCCAGCCAGCTCGAGGGGGTGGGGGCACTCTCACGGGGCTCTCTGCAGCCCAGCTGGAATTGCGAGGGAGGGGGGCTTTCTCTGGGCCTTCTGTGGCTGCCCCAGGTGTAGTGAGGGAACGTAGGGTCCAGGGCAACACCGACACCATGACCCCCCCCCCCGCCCCACTTAACTTAGGCGGTGGAGGTCCCGAGCAGCCTGGCGGGGCAGAGGGGGGAGGGACGAGGAGGGGTGTGAGGGCAATTTTCCGCCCTCCCCCCCATATGACCGAACGGCAGCATACCCGGGGGAAAGTCCCCATATGTCCCCGTGGAATCTCCGCCTCTGCCACCAGATGTTTTTAGGAAGTGTGGATTTTGTCCAGCAGGGCTTCTGATTGGCCACTGGCGAGCTGATTATGCAGATGTTTAAAAATTGTTTCTGGCAGCTGCTGCCACCACAGCACCAAGATGGCTGAAGGGCAAAACTCTGTGTATTTTCAGACCTCACTCCCTGCCCACAGGGACAGGGTGGGTCAAATGCCCCCGAGCGCAATGGGGGTGCGCAAAATCTCTCCCCCCCCACTGCTCCCCCATGCCAATCCTGCTCAGAACAACCCATTGGATACTCACCGTGGATACTCACCGTGAAACTACTGTATGTTGCAAACCGTCTTGCTGGGTTATCCTCCACCTTCAGTCAGAGAGGCAGGAAAGATGCTTTGGTCACTTCCTGTAGCTGGGTTACCGCTGCCTTATGCTCCAGGATCTTGACCAGCCGAGCAGACTCACAATGAAAGGAACAAACAACAGCAACGCAACTGAACTATAAACTGCCTGAACTAGTCAGAAGCTAAAGTAACACTGGAAGGGACCAAAGCCTCAGTACATAAGATAGGCTCCTAACAGAACAAAGACAAAAACAAAAACAAGATTGGAGCACATTTCCAGAGAGGAACGAAACAAAGGGAGGGTCAAGACGGTCTCCAACATGCAGTAGAAGACCCCTTCACAGTGAGTATCCAATGGGTCGCTCTACTGGATGGTGGAGACCGTCTTGCTGGGTACTCCCAAAGCAGTTACCCTCTAGGGTGGGTTCCGTTAATCTCCAACAATGTGCTCCAGGATCCTCTCTGCCGAAGGAGGCCTGAACTGCGTCCCTGGAGGCTAGTCCGTAGTGCCTCACAAACGAAGAGTGCCCTGGAGGCTAGTCCGTAGTGCCTCACGAACGCCATGGGGCGGCCCTACATATCTGCTCCAAGGACACCTGTTTGTACAGTGCTGCGTTAGCCACAGCGCTCCTAGTGGAGTGAGCTGTGATCCCCATGTGCAACGGAAGATTGCTAGCCCTGTGTGCCTCGATGATGCATGCTTTGATGTTGGAACTAATAGCTGCCGAGGACATGGGCTCACCTACCCTGGGGGGGGGGGGGACCACATTAGTGAAAGGGACTCTGTCTTCCTAATTTCCTCTGTGCAAATAATTTCCTCTGGCGCACATCTAGGTGATGCCACATTCGCTCCCTTGGATGGGACGGTCTGGGGCAGAAAGTGGAGGCCTGACTCTCCTTGGGTCTGAAGGAAGGATCAAGTTTCAGCACTACCCTGTCTGGAAAGACTGACGTAAATTGGTGTTGACAGGCAAGGCCCGAATCTCAGAAACACGCCTGGCAGACGTGATGGCAACCAGAAATAGGATCTTCATACGGGGCCACCTAAGATGAATTGAGTGTACCGGCTCAAAAGGAGATCTAGTCAAGGCTTCCAGGACCGCATGGAACCTCCACGAGGGAAGCGATGGGCCACTGGAGGCTGTGATTGCTGAACACCCTTGATAAACCGCAGAGTGATAAACCGCAGTGGCCCATCGCTTCCCTCGTGGAGGGAAGATTTGCTGATCTCGATCCCCCCGTGGAATCTTTTAAACATTGTCTGTGTGCACCACCACGTGCTTCTGTAGGAGCTAAGCTTGGGAGCTTTGAGAGTCAACAGGATCACTTTGACTTCCAGGACGTTGATCGGCAGTGCCGACTGCGAGTGTGACCAGCTGCCCTGGACGAATCAGCGACCCAGGGTGGCTCCTCGGCCCATCAGGCTGGCTTCTGAAAGGAGGTGAATTTGACATCTGGGGGCAGAGACCTTCCCCCTGGCCAGATGGGACGGAACCGTCCACCATCTCAGACTGAGACGCACTGATGGAGAGATGGCCAAGGGATTATTCTTCCTATCTGTGTGGCCCAAGGATGCAGGAAGATCTGGAGGGGTCAAGCGTGGGCCCTGCCCCATTGACCAAGGTCCATAGTGGACAGTAACAGCCCCAGTAAGACTTGCCAGCTGCAGAGGGGTGGAAGCTCTGGCTGCGATAAACTTGAGGCAAGTTGATGGATTTTCTGAACTTTGTGGGGTAGCACAAAAGGAGTACACCTAGTTGAGACTAAAAGCACCCCCAGGTGTTCCCTCCTCTGTGTAGGCTGGAGGGAGCTCTTCTGCAGGTTGACGACGAATCCATGGTCCAGAAGCACCTGCTGCACCAGTTGCATATCCCTGGCCCCCGAGCCGTTGACCTCGACCTGATGAGCAGGTCGTTGAGATGGGGGTGGAGCGCTGCTTATTTGAAGTGCTGGTCCCCCAGGGCGGAACGAAGGAATTGTTGGTGAGAAGGATGTGTAGGGATATGCAGGTGCGCCTCTGCTAAGTCCAGGGAGGTGAGGAAATCGCCCTGCTGGATCGCTGACACCGTTGAACGAAGGGTCTCCATCCAGAAACGAAAACGACGTAGGTGGCGATTCACATGGCGCAGATAGAGGATGGCCCTGACGTCTCCGTTTTTCTTGGGGACTATACACTCCTGTCCTCACCTCCTCTGGAGGAACCGGTACTATGGCCCTGATGGAGATCAAATGTTCAACAGCCTGGAAGAGACCGGCCCTCTTGACTGGGATGATCCTGATGGATGATGGGAGGAACCTGTCTCCTGGCAAAAAAGGGGATTCTAGAGAATAACCTAAAGAGACAACTTCTGGTGTGAGAAGTACAAAAGGCGCCCTCCGATCGGAATGTTGGCACCATCATGCCTTGTTGTTACCGGTGGAGGGCTCTGCTCGGGAAGACATGCTGAATCGCTGCTCTGGCTGTCCCCGAAAGGACTGGTGTATGCTTCCTGGGGTCAGCCACTCTGATCATCTCAGGTCTCGACTGGCCCGGAAGGATGACCGAAAGGACCGAAGAGCTGGTCTGGGAGTGAATTTAACCTTGTCTGACCTAGCGTGACGGGACAGGACCTTCTCCTTTTCTTTGGTGGTGACCAGAATTGTTCCTAGCTCAGCCCCGAACAGAATCCCCCCCTGGAAATTGTAACTAGAAACTACAGTTTTTTGGAGTGGACATGGTTTTAACCAGAGGAGGCGCTGCGCCATTGAGGACCCGGCCCTGGTACGGTGAGGGATGCATTCAGGGTGGAGTCCGCTAAAAGGGAACTGGCACAAGGACCTGCTGAACCCCTTCCCCAATTCCCTGATCTTCGGTAGGGATGATGGCCAGAATACGTTTCAACCACTCTATAATGGCTCTGGCCACTGTGGCCAAGGGAGCAAGGATCCTGGGCGCCGTGGCCGCGCCCTCGTGCACTAGCGAAGGCTATGGTTCGCCTTCCTGTCCGTGGAATCTTTACAACTGCCTTCCCTGTCCCTGGCAGGAGTAGAACTGGCAAGCGTTCACCCTGTAGCCCAAGCAGAAGGCTGTTTTAGCCCACTAAGCCATACACGCTCTAGTTACCCTAAGCCCCCCGAGGGTAAGGCAGCTGCCGGGCCATCGACCAGGGGAGTTCTCACCAGCCTCTTGAAGTGTGTTGAGGAGGGTGGGCAGCGGGACGGATCCATTGTTTCCTAGACCTGCGTTCAGATGACTCAGGCAAGGGGGGAAGCTTTCTTTCTGGTTGCTCCTCAGCAGGAAAACAGGAGAGCTGCCCTGGGGACAGCCCCTCATGGGCTTGGGCGCACCAGGGGCACAGGCATCCACGGCTCCCTCCGAGTCCCGCAGTGGTGAGGCTGCCGTGTTCCTGGCCAAGAGCAGAGAAAGCTGCTCTGCCTTAAAAGGACGCTGGCCCTGATCAGTTGGTTCAGGAGGAAACCCTTCAGGTCAGAGAAATGATCAGGCGAGACCCCCCCCCCCCTTCCTTGTAATCACTCTCCTCGGAAGGGCAGGGAGACCCGTGCCGTCCCAGCTCCGCCAATGGCCCCTGGGGGATCTAGGTCTGGTCCTATGGAAAGGAAGGCTGTGGGGGAGGGGCGCTGGAATCTGCCGAGCAACCTTCCCTGAATGGAGGATTGCAGCAGCGCCACCAGCTGCTGAGGAGAGCAAGTGCTCCCATCTGCAGCGCAGGAGCCCGCCAAAATTCTCCCGCCGCCTCCTGGGTTCCCGCCTTCCTGTCTGACATGAACAAAAGGAGACGAGGCGGGGCCGCCCAAGTCCTCCTCCTCCTCGTGTGCTGCGCTCTCAGCCGAGCGGGAGAGAGGCGGAGGTTCCATAGCGGGTGCCTGGAGTGCCGCCGCGGCCGAAGCGCTGCCCAACCCCCCGAATGAGGTCAGCTCTCCTCACAGCGCAATCTCGCTGCTGCGGCCGCACCTCTCCAGCGCAAACGCTCCCTGACGCCCCGGGCTGGGGCCGGTCGAGCATGCGCCTGCCCCCGCGCCGGTGTGGCGAAGGAGAGGGAGCCCGCTGGCGGATCCTCCGGCCGCCCTGGGACTTAGCCGCCTGCCCTTTCCTCCCAGGCGAAGGCTGTGTGGGGAAGGGCACCAACTCCTGACGGCGGCTCTGGTGCTTTCAGCCTCCCTCGGGGGGGAAATGGCGCCTGAGCGGCTGAAGCCAGTCCTGAGGGAAAGTCTTCTCCCTAAAAACAGAAGAACGTTCACACCACAGTCACACCAACGGGGGAGGAAAGACGTGGAGGAACGTGGGAAACACTAAGAACAAACGAACGCCAATTCACAGTGACACAACACACACACGCACACACACATATGCTGAAGAGCCTGAAGAAAACCCTGCACTCTCTGCCGAGGCAGGAAAGATACTGGGGCATAAGGCAGCGGCAACCCGGCTACAGGAAGTGACCAAAGCATCTTTCCTGCCTCTCCGACTGAAGGTGGAGAATAACCCTGCAGGACGATCTCCACCATCCAATAGAAGAGCTGGGCTGGCACCTGGAGAAAGAGCCGGCCTGCTGCTGTGGGGCCTGTCTGAGCCGCCTCCTTCCCTCCCCAGGCCCGTGGGGGGGGGGCAGCTCAGATAAGCACCACAGCAGCAGGCCGGCTCCTGGCCCCGCTCCCTGCAGGCCAGCTCCTGCTGTCTCCAGGACCTGGGGGGGGGGGGCAAAAGTTGGCCTTCAGGAAGGAGGGGGGAGGGCTCGGCGGTGGGTGGCCCCGCCCCAAAGCCTCCCTGGGGGGGGCCCGCCCCAAAGCCTCCCTGCGGAGCCTGGGGACAGCAGGAGCCGGCCTGCAAGGAGGTGGGGGGCTCAGTGCCCCCAAGCCACACCCCCAAGGTGTTCTCCTCTCCTGGAGGTGTTCTTCTCAGGCGACATTTCCCCCCCCATAAGCCTCTGCTCCTTGCCATTCTGTAGTTGGCTCTGCCACCAGTGGCAGCCATTTTATGGCTGGCTCCACCTCTTGTGGCTGTCATTTTTTGACCCACACCCCTGTGTCAGAATTCCAAAATCACCCACAGACTTTAAAAACTTGGGAACCTCCGGAATGGCCAGTGGGCAGGAACAGTCTGAGGCCGCGCGTGGCAGTGCTTCCGCCTAAAGGGCAGCATTCGTGGGTGATCAGGCCACAATTGGAATCTTCCAGTCGTTGGGTTGGTGTCAAACCAGGTTCGTGCGCCTGTCAAGGGGTTGGCATTTAGGTGATAGAAATGCATTCCTAGTTCAATGTAACTGCTGCAAGATATATGTAACCAGCCTGCTATATGTTATCTCTGCTGTCTTGGGGCATTCTTTCCTTGGCCTTTCCTTTTTGACTTCACACTGTGAATAGATAACTAGGCTTCCCCTGACACTTCACGGGTCTCACGGGAAAGAGGGCTGTTTCTGTGATCCTTGAGAACCCAGTCATCATTGGAATGTTTAACTTGCTTTCTTTTTTCTCTGTAGCTCAGCATAGGAACACCGAAGGGGATGAGCCCCCCCTGCCTCGTGAGCGCCGCCTGTGCCACCTGGCTCTGGATCTGCCTCTGGAGCAACCGGTGGTTGTGGTTCGGAGCCATTCGAGAGGCTTAGAAAGCCCTCCCAGCAATCGCTACGCTGGGGATTGGAGCATCTGCGGGCAGCAGCTATTGCCGGGGCCCCCCAGGGGAAGTGGGGACCAAGGCGAGGTTGCTGGGAGCGGGAGTGACCACGAGGAAGACAGTGAAGGGGTTGCCCTGAGAGATGGCCTGACGTGCCGTGGCCAGAGCATCTTCCTGGACAACTTGGCCTTAATGGAGGATGCGGAGGCAGCCTTTAGCCGACGGATCAGCCTGAAGGACTTTGATGCCCTTCTGCTGGACCTGGAGCGCGAACTCTGCAAACAGATCAACGTCTGCCTGTGATGCTTCTGAATCCCAAGAACCTCCAGTCCTTGTGGAAGAACCTGGCTGAAGCGCTGGTCTGTTCACAGTTCATAGTCGACAAATATACTTCCAGTTGTGAAAGTCTGTGCTTGTAAGAACGAGGAGTCATAGCAGGAGAGTGTCTCTGTGAAGGGTTTTTTGTTTTTTTTAAACTTGAATAGTCTGGAAGGGAGAAGAAAACTGCTGTGTGACAAATAAGAACAGGGAAGAAGTATGAGATGTCACAGGGAAGACTTGTGCCTTTGTTTACATATGTTATTTTTTAAATTTATACCCAGCTTTTTGGCTTGATCAGGGATTCTAAGTGGCTTTTCACATATTTTCCTGCTTCGCCAATTAATTCCCACAGCACCTGCCACAGTGGGGGTAGATTAGGCTGAGAGACTGTGATGGGTCCCAGGTCATCTGGCAGGCTTCTGTGCAAGTGAGGGATTCGAATCCAGTACTCCACGACACCACACCAGAAGTAGATTACCCTAACTATCACAGGAGACTTTGATCCAGAAGGATTTTGCAGCTTATTTTTAATGGTTTCATTAGAGATCATTTTCACCAGTGTCTTATATTTCACTTCATAAAGCTTTATGAACCATGAGGAGAAAGACAGAGGGAGACCATAAAGCAACTTGAGTGGATCGGGATCGCTGATGCCCACATGAGATTAATTAGATAGTTACGCTACATTTTCTCTCCCGTGGGGACACAAAGTGGACACAGCATCATTCTCCTTCTCCACTACATCTTCATAACAACAACCGTGTGAGGTAGTTTAGCCTGAGAGAGACCCCAGAAGCTTCCACGTAGTGAGGATTCGAACCTGGGCCTCCCAGATCCTCGTCCAGTTGCAGGCCAGGGTTGCTGGGCAGCAGCATTCAGGCTTGTCTGGAGTGGGAAAGCCTCTCAAGCAACAGAGAGCTCGAATCAGGGCCAGAGCCAGCAGTCCCTTGCAGCAGGTCAGGGCTCGAGGGGTCCGGTCCAGAGTCCACAGACTACAACACAGTAAGTGGCAGCGAGGAAGCAGTTCAGTGCTCAGTTGCATCCATGCCTGCCTGCCTGCCTGCCGGCCAATCAGTCCTAATCCTCATGCCGTGAGGACTCACTCACTTTCTGCTCACGCAGGGGCCTCCGCCGAGCCATCAGCTGGGCACTACGCCTTTTTGTGTGTAGTTTCCTCCTGCAATTCTGTCTACGTTGATCATCTGGCTCAGGTGAACTAACTGGCTCAGGTGAACTAACTAACTGACCTTAGCTGGCACAAGGTCAGAGGAACAAGGTGCTTCTGCAAGCACTTTGGACTCTGAACCCCGGCTAGCCTGCTGTTCAAGTCCATTCTGTTGGGGTTCTGCCTGAACTGAGCTCACCCCGTTGGGGTTCTGGCTGGACTGAGCCCTCGGTGTCTAGCTCTTACAACTCGTTGCTCCCCAGGGTTTGGCCCACAACAATACCGTAGTGGCACCTTTACCAGATGGTCACAAGTGAAATGCATGATTTTTGCTTTGTTACGGTAGTGTGGACCTGTGCTTATTAAACGTAAATTTCAAAGTATTGTCGAAGGCTTTCACGGCCGGACTGATAACCCCACCAGCAATACAATGCAGTGAACCACACACCTTTGCATAGGAAGTTCCACCCAAACACTCAATGATTGGTTCCCCACCCTGGGACATGGACAATATACCACACTAAGCTTTCCCTTCTCACTTAGACACAGCGTGAAACAGACTTTTCTCTGTGATACACCTCTGAAGATGCCAGCCACAGATGCAGGCAAAACGTTAGGAAGAAAATCCACCAGACCACGGCCACACAGCCCGGAAAACCCACCAGAACCAGGAAATTTCACAATCTAAAATAATTTGCATGGGCATGTCTTTCTTTCACCAAAGAGGTTGGTTTCCTCACTCCAAAAGTCAAAAAAGCTGTGTTTGGTTCTAAAAATCCCCAAATGATTTTTTTTTGCTTTGAAAATGGATGTCTTTTCCGACTATAGAAGCCCAAAGAGGTTGTTTTTCACTTAGAAGCCCAAACAAGGCCTGGGTTTTTTCCTCCAGATGCTCCAAAAATGTAAAAAAAAAATTTCCTTTAGATTCTAGGAAATAATTTTTTCATTCTAGAAGTCCCCCGAAATATGTTTTGTGCTCTCTCTAAAGGCCAAACAAGTAATTGCTTTGTTCTAAGAGCCTCAGAATGCAATTTTTTCACTCTAGAAGTCCCTAAATGTTGTTCTTTTGAGTTATACGAGGCTCTTCCCACTAAAAATACAGTTCTTGCCAGGGCTCCGCCGTTCTGTCCCTGCCCCACGGGAGGCTTCCACAGGCCTCAAAATGGCAGGGGAGGGGCATGTACCCCCTTGTGCATTCAGGTTGTGCTCAGCCCTTGGCCCCCTACCTGAGCTGGCCACAACTTTCTCCTTTTGGAGTTTCCTTTTTAAATGCTGTTCCCTATCCCTGTCCCAGGCAGCCCTCCAATCCTCCCCTCCTTCTAAGGCAGTGGTGTCCAACTCTGGCCTTCCAGATGTTCGTGGACTACGACTCCCATCGATCAAGGGCCTACCAGTCTGCCTGTTCCTGCCTGGTGGTCCCCCGGGGGGTGGGGGTGGATGTAGCCTGTTGCAGGCCATTGCACTGGGGCTGGGCTGTTTGGGTGGGCTGGGTTTGTTGGGGACTATTCTTGGTTGGATTCTTGGGGCGGCTCTTTGGTAGGTAAATGTGGGGCTCCTCTGGCATTATCAGGAGCTCCCAGCGTGAGCACGCCCTGCTGTCTGGCAACCCGGATGAATCCCAGCCTAGTGCAGGGAACCCGACTGGTTTGGGACATAGCCATGGACAGCCTACAAGAGTTAATAACACTTGTTCAACTGGATTTACGTTTACCTTACTGTAAACCAACTGGAAGATGTTTACCTGAATGGCAGCAAAAAACACCAGGCGTATGGCCCGTTCGAGCTGCACAGTATACCATTTCTTTATGCCCCTGGTATCTGACAGTTCCCAACTTTTAAAGTATGTGTACTATAAAATGTAATGAAATGGCAACACATAATGATCAAAATAGACTGGTATTTAATATATGAGATTCTTCACTGCCAACACACTGGATATACAACATTTTTAAAACATAGGCTTTAAGTTGCAAACACAACATTCAGATACAACATTCAGATACATCAGCTGATGCTAGCTCATCTTTTATAAGGACAATGAACATCAGGTTAACCCAGCCCTGGAAACAGGCACCTGTCGGGGTTCTGTAAAATAGCGCTTCCACGCAACTTGGTAGGAAAGTGCTCCTGAGGGGGGCCCTGTTAAGTCTACTTCAGCAAACATAAACTAGAATCTAGTCTGGGGCATCTTAAGCATGGACAAGGGTTTACATGCCACAAAGACAGAGTTGTCAAATGGGCTAGTTTTCGCTGATTTAGCTGCAAAAGTCAAGCTGCTGACATCACTGTCTGGGGAACTCGCTTATGACGCAGCAGAATTATTTCCTACAGATGCGCTTTCCATATCACCAAAGCAACAGGCCCTGCAAAAATAATGACAGAATATGCAGTTAGCCATTTAGATAAACATTTTCAAAGTTTAGAATGAAGGAGGCAGTATTTTCTCTACACTATTCTGCTTCTGTTCTCCAATACAAACACATACCCGTTTTTATTCCACAGTAAATTTTCAAAATCAGGTGGCCTGCATGAAGGGAAATAGGTATCAACTGTCATTTTTTTCCAGCAGATAATTTAAAATAGAAGTGTTGCTCTAACACTTGGACCAGGTACTAAAGCATATTGATCCACATGTTCAATTATTTAGAAGTGTTTATAAAATTGACTAACAAGCTAAACAGGTGACACAAACATTATGAAGCTCATACATAACATCGCTATGGAACAGAAAACTCAGCTATGAAAGTAGTTCTGGCACATGAGGCCAATGAATTATATTGTGTGGGCACGAATTATGTTGTTAGGAAATTAATCGTAAAGAACTATGCAGTATGTTCTGCCCCCCCATTGGAGTACTGTAAATGTTCCTATAATTTGTCTTCATGTTATATTGGCTAAGAACAATAACCTAAAGTTAAAGTCACAATGAGAAATCACAATTTAGCAGTTTCAAATCCTGCATCTGTAGACACTTTGCTAGGATTTGGGAAGTCATTTAACCTGGGCATCATGTGAAATTTTTGCCATTTATATTAACAGCAAAGCTTCTGGCGATTTAAACCTGGTTTCTAAATATAACTTATTTACACCTGCATTAGTCCAAAAGAAAATATCCCAAAACGTTTGAAAAGCTTGCATATTTATGTGTCACTGAGTTGTAAAAATGCATATATTACTTGAACGGCCGTTACATTCTACGAATAAACAAATCCTTATGATTTATGCATCTCAGGAACATATTTAACAAAATCATACATACATACCATATATACACATACATATAGTCACCGCTAACTTGTGGTGACTCTGTAGGGTTTTCACAAAAGCCTTGGAGGCAGTTTCCTGTTGATGACCTTCATGTCATGACCTCTTTCCTTATTTGCTGCTGTTATATCTTATCTTTCGCTTTCCACTACGTGGACCAAAACTCACATAGCTTAATGAAGACTCCTTGAGATCACTGCTTATTAACCTGTTCACTCTGCTGTTGAGCAACTAGAAAAGTTACTTCAACAAACTGGATTGTTTGGGAATCAGCAAGGCAAGTTAAACAGTTTAAAATCCCACTGTTTTCACTAGAGGAATGGTGCTTAATTCTACCACTGACATAAGCCACAGCTGCACCCACCTGATGTACCTATGGACGCTACAGCTAAGTTCCGCGTTAACATTATCTGAATGCAAACACCTGAAACTGGCTAAGAGAAATATTACAAGTGAACAATCAGCAATCTGGACTATCAACCAAAATCTCATTTTCAAAAACCATCGCCTCAACCCCACCAGACAGCTTTTGCTTTCGCTCACATTGCGGGTGAGCGTCAGTCTTCTTCAGCAGGGGGGTCCCAAAAATGCAACGCCACTTTCCAGAGTCTGATCTGTTGGTCCCAGGACCTTCGGCTGTATTTCTTGAATTTGTTGGGCGTCCTTGGATGGACCCCTGGAACCCGTAAACTCCTGCAGAACACAAACGCAAGCAGAGTTTGGAACACACTCGTCCATACCAAACTCACAAACAAATATAATTTTAGCTAATTCTAGCATAGCCAGGATTTCTATTCTATTGCTGTATTTTCCTGCATACCACTATTAGCAACTTGGCACACAAAAAAGAGGTGCGAAGGCCTGGGGGAGCGGCCGGGGGGGGATGGACAGAAGAATTCAGAAAAATGTGGGAAACTTTTCTACCTTCAACTTAACATTTCCAACCTTGCAAGTAGCGAAATTATATACATGGGCTGTTGTTACATAGGTTCAGCAGTTTGCTATTTTCCACTCAAAAACTTGCAATTTCTTATGAAAACAAATAAATTTATACTTTTGATGTATTTTATGTTGTTAAATGAATAAAGGTAAGTAGTGCATGTATTTCTGTATCCTATCAGATTTTTTTTCTCATGGCTTAGTTTATAATATCCATAAATTCTATGTCTCTGTACATTGATCAATCTTGCCATCATCCACTGATATACTGATGTATATATCATACACACACACACACAGATTTCCGGATTAGTCCCCAAACTCCTGGCAGGAACAGAATATGGCAGGAACATCAGGGGCATGACATCATGATCAGAACACATAAAATAATGACTGTTTGCCTTTGCCATAGGTTTGCCATTGATAAGAACTAAAAAGGAAGTGGTACAACTAACACTTATGCCCCTAGCAATCTTATACAACTTACTTGGGAACTTCTCGAATGTATCTGTCGTATGCCAGCGTGTTCTTCCCATAATTTATTTGTTTCTGTCTTCTCATTAAAACAACTTCATCTGTCTCCAGCTCCATGGCTCCGGTGGACTCCTTGGAATCAGAGCTGAAAAGATAGCATATGTGGATTTCCATAATTGACTTCTGTTTTCAAGGGGTCATGGCAAGTTAGCATAGATCAGACGGGGTGCCAAGAAGATTCAGAAAACAACATTCTAAAGGAAATACAACAAGGTACAGCTGAAGATCTGGTTTCCTATTTCTGCAGTTTGGAGTTAGGAGGAGACTCCCAACAAATGAGGTAAGGGGAAGTTGATAACAACAAACTCTGGCCTCCTCCACACCGTGTGCTGTGAAGAACTGAGCACTGTCAAGATCGGGTGAAAATCCACTGGGACATCAGCTTTTCTCCTTGGTCTTGCCACTGATCGTTGAGAAGGGCCGGGAGAAGGTGGAACGGGGAACACCTGCCTTGCTTTCCTTTAGCTTTGGGCACAAAAATGCTTTCTCACCCTCTAGCTGGGCAACACCTGCCTTATCTATGAGACAACCTTGAGGATCCCGCTTTGGTTAGGCCAATGCTAGTTACTTCACCCTGCTGGGATTCCAAGGGAGGGGGTTAGAGGGAAAGAGTTTTCAACCCACAACTGCTGTTTTGAACTTTAGTTCTAGCAATGACTGGTTGAGGGCTGGAGGCTCCGGGTCCTGTTCAGTAAACCGACTTCTGCACCGAACAGTCTGGCGACCGGATAGTCCCCCTGTCCACAATACTCATTTTGTCTTGAGATGAGCAGCCCGCACTCTCCGCCTTCTACACAAGAGACTCCTCCTTCAGGCTCTTGCAGTGGTTTTTCAAATAACAGCATAAACAGATCAATCCTGGGTGAGGGACGTGCGACATCTGATCTGAGCAGTAAAATATAATTTAACCTATTTTGCAGCATTGCTCTGAGCCATATTTTTTATCTCCTGTGACTGGTGCGGCCCTTTTATTTCTCCTCCTCTCATATTTGCCAGCTGTTTATATGCTTGCAGGTAACAAAGATCTGAATGTGAATGTGTGCAGTTCAGGGCATCCACCACACCAGGCTGCCGAACGACAGCAGCTATTGGCAAACATCAGCATGATTTCTATTTGTTTGGTTTACTGACAAAATTTCTATCCTGCCTTTCTGCCTTTCCAAGGGCCACTGGGGGGGGGGCGGCGGCTAACAATGTAAAATATACATGATAAGATCACATTTGAAACACATTAAAAATCAGCCCCTCTTAAACACACATAATTCAAACAGCTACCTGAATTGAGAGCATAAAACATAAACGTGGGGTGAAGTGCCCAGACGCCTGCCAAACTCAAAGCATCCAACAGCTGCCAAGGTAACAGGAAGGCTTCTAGCTGACTCAATAGCTCCAACCACCAGCGTTCCCACAATATTTGACACCAGTTACAGCACTCCACACACCCCTCCCACAAAGAAGATTGGTGCTCCAAGCAAAGGGCTGAGGCTCAGATGGGCAAAACAGACAACCAAGTGGCCCCATAAAAATGCAAATCAACTCTTCAGGTATTTTTTCCTGGTTTTTCTGTGGGGCTGAGCAGGGAGGAAAGGCGGGTTACTTATTGACTTCCTCTCGGGAAGGCTTCTCTTACACACTTACCATGACAACAGTACAGCTGAATGTACACACAACATTCTTTTAAAAACATCAAGAAAAAAAGGAATATTTTTGAAGTGTTTCAGGGTTCTACCAGCCAGTTTGCTGTTGAATTACAGTCTGTGCAGAGGAGTCATCACTACTTCTAAGATCACATCTAAGAGCACTTCATTAAATATGACGACAGGTTTCATTGTTACCTTCCTGAGGACAGCTTTCTTTCTCTTCCAGACTCATTCATCAAGAGCTTCCTTTTGTATCTGTAAAACAGTTTTATTTTAGCACATGACTGCTGCCACTACATCACCGTAGCCCACTGTCTTGAATTTCTGGTGCAATACAAATATATTCACACAAGACTATTAAGTACCAACTGTCAAGACCCTGTCAAGATTTCAGTCCTTTCATGAGACTATGGGGTGGGCCAGGAGAAGCTGGTACCCTGGGAGTCCTTGGCTTGTTGTGCTGGCAGCCCTATGCTTGTGCATTTTCATTTTTAGGCAGGGAGTAACTCTGCTCACGCTTCAAGACTGCCAGAACTTTGTTTTGGCCTTGGAGGCTTCCCACAGCCTGAGAAGCTGGGATGGCGGGAAAGGGGGCTGGAGAGGCGTCTGAGGGAGGGATATCAACGGGTGGTTGTGCAGTGAGTGGAACTCAGTTCCAGCAAGGCTTGCTTGAATCCTGTCTGTAGTGTTCCCATCAATAAAGCGATTTCTGAACTCAAGTCTGATTATTGCGGGTTGTCGACAGATCCAGACACTGGCATAGAGTGAAGGCATAACCAGCTATTCAGCTCATTTTAGTGAAGTCCTATGTAGAGTTATTCCTCTCCACACTTATTTCGAAGTGTCGCAGCCACTACAGGTGTGAGCAGGGCTCATCATCCTTTAAATAATCACCAGTGCCACAAATTAAGCTTTGGCTTCTCACAGTCATGGATGAACCCAAACCAATACTGTCACTGAACAAATAAAAGCAAGTTCTTATCCCAAGAACTAAAGAGTTTGCCCCAACAATCTCTGCTACTTCAGAAATGTGCCTGTGGTACTTGGCAGATGATGAGACTCGGGGTCCCCAACATGTTGCCCATGGGCACCCATCGAAATCTTTCCTGCAGCCTAGCAAAATGGCTGCCATAGCCAACCTTCAGCCACCCAGTCAAGATCCTTGTGCTGTGGCAGCAGAACCTCCCAAAGAAACATTATTATAAATCTGAAGAGCCAATCAAATCTCCAATGGCCAATCAGAGGTCTTGCTGGGCCAAAGCCTTACTAGCCCCCACCCACTTTCCCAAAACACTTGGACTGCAATTTTATCAGGGAGGTATCAAAAAATCCCTCTTGCCAAAAGGGTAGGTGAATGTGCCACGAAGTGCACAGAAACTGTCCACCATATGTGGCTTTATTGCCCTTTTTATATGACCGTAAGAGCAAATTTGCTGAATCCGCAATTGGCCAACAATGTGGTTCATCTGATAATCAAAAAATTGTCTGCTTGTTAGATAATGATGACCGCGTTGCTGAAGCAGTTGCTAAGTTATTACTATTTTTCCTCAGATTGTGCCCTGATTGTACATACGTTTATATATATGTTTTTTTTTAATGCCAGTAAAGGTTGTGATTGAAAAACACTTGGTGGGAGCCAGGGGAAAGATGTCGGCGGGCATCACAGTGTCCACTTTGGAGACCTCTGGCCTGATCCGGCAAGTCCAGATGAAGTTCAAAAGAGCCAAAGCACAGCCCCAGAGCACTTCTAATGCTCCTCTGCCCTATCAGAGGGAGGCAGGTTGCTGTTCTGCACAAGCACTGGCCACACACCACATGCAGCATTTCAGCTCTGAAGTACACATGGCTCAGTAACAGACCCATATCAAAAAGAGCATTTCAACAGCCATTTCAAAAGCTCACCTGCCACTACCCACTAACACCCCCCAGTCTTTTCACTGCTTCTCTTTGGGTCAGGCCTACCTTGCTGGACAAGATCAACCACCAATGAAAACCTCGAATAAAATGGCAGGAAAAAAGTATTGGGGGGGCGGGGGGACGGGACAAGTCACAGTCGACTTATGGTGACCTGGCAGGGTTTTCAACGCAACAGACCAACAGAGATGGTTTGCCACTGCCTGCCTCTGTGCCAAAGAACTAGTGCCCCTCGGGGGTCTCCCATCCAAACACCAGGGGCTACCGAGGCCAGGGCAAAAACCGGCATAAAACAGCATAATAAACAGCAATAACTATAAAACAGAACACCAGCCTGGGGTGATGGTTAAGATGTCAGAATCAGGCCTGGGAAACCCACATTCAACCCCCACTTGACACCATGGAACCTTGGGACAGCGACACACCCTCAGACCTGGCTAGTCCTTGGGACAGGAGACCTCCCAGGAATGCTGTGCCACCTGCCCTTCTCTCCGGAAGATTCCAGAGTCTACCCTTATGATTCAGGCTCTACTGGAACAGTACAACGTATTTTATTCTTCTGCTCATTCTATGCTGGGATTTGAGCTAAGTTCTTAACCCTGATTCTTGTACTGATAAGACGACTCTTCTGTTGCAGCTGTGATGTCCTTTTATTAAACAGCCCTTCCACAGATCTGTGCAAAAAGGAGCCAGTTTCCTACAGGGCGCCACAAATCTTCACATTGTTAGGAACAAGAGTTAATTTTAGATACTGTAAAACATATACGTATTTTTAATAATTTTGTTTCTATTCTGTTTTATATTACTTTTTAATGTTAATCAACTGTGTCACCTTTTAATTAATATACTGGATTAGGTTTCTGGTGCAAATAAAGGCCTCTCTTGTATGTATGTTAAAATACCAGGAACACAATGTGGAGGCAACAACAGCAGACCCACCTGCAAATCTCTCTTGCCTTAAAAGCTCTCTTGGGGGACGTTGCCACCAGCCAGCGATGACTGGACAGCAAAAAAGTCGTCAAATAAACACTAGCCAACACTGCGGCATGCCAGCCATAAGACAATGCACTTTTTTAAAAAAAGGATAACAAGGCATTGCTACTCTGCAAGTTTTGTCTCCAACCAACCAACCTCTCCTCTATGGTGGAGAGAAGAAAAGGGCTCAGGAGAACAAGACAAGGCAGTCTGTCAAAAGGCCTCAGCCCCAAGCTATTTTGGGGTGGGAGTTGGAAAGGGCCATCTAGTCACACTGGACTTCTAGCAACCCTGTAGGGCTTTTCAAGGCAGGATACAGTCACGGGGGGTTCGCTGTTGCCTGTCCCTGCACAGGGACCCAGGGCTTTCGGGGTGGGGTCTCCCATCCTGAGGTTGACCTTGCTTAGCTTTAGGGTATCAACAAATATCCCACCTGCCCTACAAATGTTTGTCATAATTCCATATCCTCACCTTGCCATTTCTTGATTAACGTTAGCCCTCATTTCATCCTCTTCCACAGCAGTTGCCCAATCCAAGCATCTTGGATGAGGTTTATGGCTTTCGGGTGTGGTGAAACTGTAAGCCAAATGCCCATAAAAATGGCATAACTTCATCACAATACTTAAAATACACACTATTACAACATCACCCCAACTCAGTCTCGGTGGGCTATAATGGCACTGATCCACCAGTGGTCCAATTCAGTATAAGGCAGTTTAATGTGCACTCATGAACTTGGACTTCCAAGCATTAAATTACACAATCAAATCCTTCCAGTTTTATCCAGAAGCAAAAGAAATGGGGGAATCTTTCCAATAATTGGAAATGTTGTGCTTCAGATCACAGAACCCAACCAGACAAAAATCCAGCAAGATGGGGCTGGAGAGAAATGGAGATTCTGGCAGGACTGGGGAGAAAACCCGGTAAAATCCAACTCAGAATAATTTATCTTATAATAAATATGCAATGTGCTTCCTGCACCGTTAGTGAGTACTTCACTGAATCTGTAGTCATTAACTGTAGACATGTAGCCATGAATCTGTAGCCATGTCACCTGTGAGTTGCACAGTATAATTTTACTATACTTTAAGTACTTCAGGGAAAATATTTCTCTGCACATACTTGTCCGAGCGCCTGTCTAACACTTTGCATGTATTTTCACTGTGAGAAGTGGGCGAGCTTAGATCGTGTGTGCTTCTGGGTTTGCCATCTGCATCTCGCTTCCTTCCTTGAGTCCAAGGAGCTGGTGGCCTGTTAGGAAACATTACCAAAATGAAAGTGAGAGGTTTATACTGAAGCCATTACAAAACTAAACGACTAAACTGTTCTACTTAAGACCCATGAGGACGGAGGCTGAGATCAACATTTTTTGACTCAACAAAAGCAGCCAAAAGATTGCAGCAAAGCCTCAGTGGCTGCCATGTTCAAATTTTTCTTCCTCTGTCCCCATAATGATCACCAGAGGCCAAACTTTTAAAAAAATCAGCAACTGAGTATCAATATAATGTTACACCAGTATCTAATACGTTCTCTGAATTCCCAATGTTCGCTTTGTAAAAGTAGGCTTCTATACTCTGTTTCACATAAAGATGATAGTTCAGACAGCTGAAGAGCAGCAGTGGAGAAAGTGATATGCTTCCACATTAAAACACAACCCCAAACAACTATGAGAATTACCATTCATTTTTATGCATTATTGAACATGGTACTTTGATACAAGATTATTTATGCCAAAAGGTATTTTTACTTTCAAAGTCTTTGTGAGAGAGGTGAACCCAGGGAGAGATGACATTTAGGATCTATAGTGTACTATACAGCCCATCCTCTAAAACAGCCATTTCCTCCAATGAAATCAACTGCTGGAGTTGGGTGTGTGTGTGTCAATTTTAATTCTAGGATATCTTCCAGGCCTACCAGGAGATTACCGATCCTTGTTCTTACCCTAGTTTTATCCACCTTGCGATCAAGTGAGAAAGGTGGATTATAAATATCATCATAAATAATCCAAAAGGCTCCCTGAGTTTTTGGGGGACAGGAGTTAGTTTGCAAAATTCGTCTTAAGATTTTTGTGTAAACTTGGGGAAGACTCCTAATAAAAGCAAGCTTTTTTAGAACAGCTTTCTGTTTCAACTCTTTCTTTTACTTCCCCCATCAACCACTGGCTTTGGGGCACAAAGGACATCAGAAGCTTCCCCAACATGGGGCATAAGGATAAGTACTGCAGAGCAGTAGAAACAGGTGGCCACTTTCAATTCACTTCACAAAGGGATTTTACTTGTGGAAGCAACAAGCAAACTAAACACCAACAACAAACAAAAAATCAACTTGCAAACCATTGCTAAAGTGCTTTGAAAGCAGATCTAACGGGCGTTATTCAGAGAAAGGATTAAAAGCAATATTTTTGGTAAGGAGAAAAAACTGGATGTCCATGCGAAAGAACTAAAAATGAAACACGAGGCCAAGAGAATTTTAGAGACCAGGAAATACTGATTTAATCTCCAAAAAAGCCAACTGATCACTAGTCCAGAGAAAGTATCTGAAGGGGGAACCTATGGTGGCCTCATAGCATTACATTTTAAGTTAAATTAAAGTGGTTGGAAGTTTTAGGGTTACCAACCACTGATCTCCAGACTAAATAAATCACCAAATAACCCATTTCCAATTCACTTTGCAAGCCGATTTTACTGTGTGGAAAACAGCAAAACAATCGACCCCAAAACACGTTTGCAAACGAAGTGCAGGTTTAAACGTCGTTATCCACTGAAAGGATGCAAACTCGTGTTCTGGATGGGGGGGAGAGGTGGGGGGGTTAGGCCAGGGTGCGCAATCTGGGCGCGAAAGCACCAAAAATGAAATGCAAGCCTGAGAACTGCTTAGAGACGGTCAAATTAGAACTAACTCAATCGGCCAGAACACCCGCGGACCCCGCGCAGCCCAGAGCCAGTGCCCGGAGGAGGAACCCGTGGCGGCCTCGTGGCGTGAAGTGTTAAGAGTTGAACGGCTGGAGGTTCCGCGGATGCCAACCTCCCGGGCTCCCGTGTCTGAAAGAGAAACCGACAGCAGCCGCACATAATAACATCCTGGACGGCTGGAAGCCTCAGGCCCGCCCAGGACTCCCGCGGCGGAAGGAGGGACCCGCGGAGGTTGGCCTGAAAGCACGGGCCTTTGGGAAAGCTAAAACTTATATCGCTGGAAGTGTCAGGGTTGCCAACCTCCAGGGCTCCAGTCCAGAGAAAGTGCCTGAGAGAGAAGCCGGGGGGGGCGGGGCGGGGGGGAAGACCCGCGGCAACTCCCGCCCCCCAACCGCCTGCCCCCGGGGTGGCGAACCTGTGGCGCTCCAGATGTTCATGGACTACAATCCCCATCAGCCCCTGCCAGCAGGGCCAATTGTAGTCCACGAACATCTGGAGCGCCACAGGTTCGCCACCACTGGTTCACCCCAATCGGAGGAGCGGAAGGAATCCCTGAATGGCGGCTCCGCTGCACCCCCCCCCCGGAAAAGCCACCGGAAGCGGGGGGGGCCGCCGCCCTCCTCCTCCTCCTCCTCCTCCTCCGCCTCACCTGAGCGGGCTCCGCTGCCGATGCGCCATCACCCCTCCGCCCCGCCGGATCGTCCGCGACTGACTCGGCCGCGAGCGCTCTCAACCCCGCCCCCGCCGCTTCCTGCGCGGGCAGCAGACCCCGCCCACCCGGGGAGGGCGACACCACTTATGCCCGGGGGGACGCCACGCTCGGAGAGGGACTCGCCTCTCTAAAGGCCTCGCAGGCTCCCCCCGCGACGCAAGGGCTGGTGGACTATTCCGCCGCCCCAGGCTCCGCCTCCCTCCCGCAGCGCGCGCCTTTCTTCCTTTGTCTCCCGCCCCCCGCCTTTGGGGAGGCTCCGCCCCTGCCTAGGTTGCTTCTTCGGCGGGAAAGTCTGAACGCCGGATGCGGGCTTTTCCCACTGACTCCCCTCAAGGGCTGGGTCGAGGGCGACAGGCAGGGCCCTCGGCCACTGAGCCCCCTCAGGCCTTTGCCTGCCCCTCCAGTCAGCAGCAGGGCCGTTGGGAAGCCCACGGTGCCCCTTTCAAGTGTAAACTTTCTTCGTAAGAAAAGGAAGGTGCTGAGCTTAAAAAAGTGCAAGCCCTCTCACTTATCTCCCAAGTGTGAGTCCTCCGTGCACTTGGCTAGTGCAACATTTGCAGTTAGCAAGGAGGAAGTGTCCTAAGTTCAGATACATGAGAGGTCGGAAACTTTTTTGCACTTCTCTAATTCTTGTAATCCTAGTTGTATTGCATTGTTTATTAGATCCCTCATGCTATTCAGTTCTGTTGCTTTATATACCATCTACTTGCCTTGAGTCTGAACTACAAAGTTGGTAAATGAATAATAAAGCACAAATAAACAATAAAGAAAATAAACAGCTAAGACTGCTGTAGCCATTTGCCCATGAGAGTTTTCTGGCTACGGGGCTGACACTAACTTGGAGGGAAATGCACGCCCACCCGAAGAATGGCCTTTGAAGCAATGGAATAATGAACAAACTATCTAGAGCTGCACTCAAAACTTAAAAAGTACAGTGAGTTCAAGTGAATAGTTTGTTAACTGAAAAAAGACATTTAATTAAAAAAATACTTTTAAATATTTTCTTTATTAATACTTGAAATTTTAAATGTCTGATTAATTGAGTCCCCCACCCCCACCCAGATCACCTCCAGGGGAAGGGCCATCAAGTCACAGCTGATTTATGCTAACCCTACAGGGGTTTCAAGGCAAGACCACCTCCGCATGGGCTGAGAGAGTTCTGAGAGAACCATAATTGACCCAAGGTCACCCAGCAGGCTTCATGTGGAAGAGCGGGGAATCAAACCTCTGGATTAGTCTGCCACTCTTAGCCATTACACCATAACGACTTTCACTATGCTGCTAGCGCCTCCACTGCTACAGAATTTGATGGGCTGGCTGGACAGCAAAGGGCAATCTACCTCCCAGGTGTTGCACGTAGACTTGGCCCTTCCTTGTGAGTTCAGAACGGAAGAGGAGCCCCTAGAAGGCTGTACGTTATAAGTAGTACAACTACCAGCTCCTGATTGGGAAACACCTGGCGATCTGGGGATGGAGCCTGGGGAAGAGAGGGTATCATCCCACGGAGTCCATCCTCCGAAGCAGCCATTTTCTCCCAGGGAAGTAATTTCTGTGGTCTGGAGACAGTTGTAATTTCAGATCTCCAGGCCTCATCTGGAGACTGGCAGCCCTAAGAAGGCTACAGATCCCAAAGGTTCTCTAGGCAGAACTCAGAACATGGGATCTGATGCTGTCTCCAGTTAAAGGGCTTCTTGGAGACAAGGGGGCTTCTAAGCTAGGCATCAGAGCTACTGTCCCTCAG
This sequence comes from Sphaerodactylus townsendi, assembly GCF_021028975.2. Lineage (NCBI taxonomy): Eukaryota > Metazoa > Chordata > Lepidosauria > Squamata > Sphaerodactylidae > Sphaerodactylus > Sphaerodactylus townsendi. The sequence continues at coordinate 122,464,950 of NC_059431.1, forward strand.
CATCTGAGAAGCCTGGGCAGGAAGAGATTGGCAGCTGACTGTTCCCTCAGCATAAAGGTGTCTCTGGCTTAACAAGGGGGCCACCTAAACACCACTGTGCCACCTTAAGGTGGTTTAATCAGCAATTCCAGCAGACCATTAATCACCCTGTCTGCATCCCTCCCTCCAACAGATCAGGCATTCTCTTAGGACCTAACCATTAAGCCTTTCCTACCCTTTTGTCAAAAGCCCAGAGAAGCAATCTATTCTGTTTTTCTTGCATCTGTGCCAGAACACCCCACAAGGCCTCAGTACCCATTTTGGGGTATAAAAACAGATAATTTGTGCGTGTTCTTGAAATCCATCGCACACCCTCACTCTGTTCTGTGGGCTCACTCTTGCTTCCGGAAACATGGGGCATTTCTCCAGCGGCACTTTCATGGATATCTGCAGGTTGGGTAAATATCACCCCTCCTCCTCCTAAAGCCATTTGTGCTTTCTTCCCACCTAGCTTGATAAAAATGTTCTCTGATTCCAAATGAAAATGTTCCCTGTTCTCCCTTTCATATTATTTATTTACTTGCTTACTTCTAACAGGGACTCAAAGTAGCTTACTTCATTCTCCTCTCCTGCATTTTATCTTCACAACAGCCATGAGATACTGGTTAGACTGAGAGTATATGACTAGCCCAAGGATGCTCAGTGAGCTTTTATGGCAGGCAGTGTAGGGATTCAAATCTGGATCTCCTCTTACATGTATAAAATCTCTAACATGGGTTTTTATCATTCAAAGAAGAGTTTAGATTTATACTCCACCTTTCTCTTTTGTGAGGACTCTCAAAGCTGCGTACGAACTCCTTTTCCTTCCTTCCTCCCACAACAGACCTTGAGAGGTAGGTGGAGCTGAGAGAGTTCTGAGAGACCTGTGACCCAGCAGGCCACCCCGCAGGCTTCATGTGGAGGAATGGGGAAACAAATCCAGTTCACCAGATAACAGGCTGTTGCTCAGGTGGGGTGGGGAATCGAACCTGGTTCGACAGATCAGAGTCCACCACTGTTAACCACAACATCACGCTAGCTCTTCACCCAGAACTGTGATAAATTTGGGGAGATTTCAGCTCATTGCCAGGGGAAACCTTCCTACTTCCACAGCCCTACCAATGGACAGGGGGCAGAATGTATGGTTCTAGGAATCTTTACTTAGATATTGGGTGATAAAACTCAAAGTGCCTCTGTTAGTAACCATGAAACAGCTAAATCTTCTCTAAAGCAGGGTTCCGATTTTATTTAAGGAAATACAGAGGTACAGGAATTGGAAGGCACTTTAGGAATGATAGGGAAATGGTTGTGTCCAGAGGGATGAGTGTATGAAGAGTCAGATGACTAGAGAGGACATCAAGCTACCACCTGCCCAAGAAACTATGAGAAGGAATAGGTGTGTGTGAAAGCTGTGTAACAGGCTTTGTAACATCACACCCAGAGAAAAGAACGCTGTCCTATGATTCAACGCCCAGAATTATGGATACATTTATAAACGCATAGCTCAGGATTTCCTAGTATCCTGGAATAATAAAATCATACCTATGGCTCGTGACATTATTTCACATAACAGTAATGTGGGGAGGACAAATGAACTGCAGAAAACTGGTTTGGGGTTGGCAAGCATCTTTAACAACACCTCATGTCTGAGTGAATGAATCAGGAGAGCCAAACAGGGGAAACCTATTCACAGACAGTTCAGAGAAGCAGAAATTGAATTCTTTAATTCTGAAGCAGACTAGTATGTCTTCTTCACTGTAAGTAAATCTCGAAAGATTAAAAAAAACAGCAAAAGGCAGGGATCCTGTGAAGATGCATACTGATTTTCGAAGTAATCCAAAACCACGTTTTAAGTCATGGATCTGTACCCCACACCACACCACACCTGACTAATTTACAAATTAAACGCAGTCTTGCTGTTGATTTGTTTTTAAAGAACGTCAACCTATGTGTAGCAATTGCAGTGGACATACTGCTTTAGCAGAAGTCTGGACGATTTTAGAACATCAGTCAAGGCTTAACAGAATTGGGAATGGACACAGAAGTATTAGAGGACAGAGAATGGACCTCAATTGTTCTGGTTACAGCAATTAAAATAGTGTCATAAAAATAAGAATATCGGTGTCATAAAAATAAGAATATCGGTGTGCTGTAGGGAAGGTAACCTTGAGGTCCGTCTGGTTTCAAAGTACTTTTCAGATACAAAAGGTAAGAGAATCTCAGGACCCATTCAATGTATAACACAAACATCTAAGATGCAGAATTTAGCTCGGCAAGTTGGGCAGGGGACGTGGCTGGACAGCCAGGTTTCTGGGTGCTGCTGATCCTGCCGACTGGCAAACCATTTGCCCACACAGGTAACGCACCACATGGGACGACAATAACATTGCTGACATTCTCCTTCCTGCGGCTCCTGACAGTTCTTCAGAAGCTTGACGTTTGCATTAGTCTGCATGCACCCGATGCATGGCTCCAGCTCCTAGGAGAGGCAGGGGAAAAGGCATGATTACCAGTGCAAGAGCCCTCGGGCGCCATGCACCCACCAACATTCTCCTGGTGCTGCCAAGTGTCATCATGAAGTGGGCAGAGTCAGCTGGGGCTTTGACCTACCAAAGCTTCTGATCGGCCACTGGAGTTTTGATTGATTGTGCAGATTTTTCAAAATGTTGCACTGGAAGCAGCTGCCACCAAAAATCTTCATGGTCTGACAGCAGGTGGCTGTCTGTGCTCCCTCTGGTGTCTATTTTTGGACCCACCGTGCGGTATCAGAATTCCAAAGATGCCTGCCGTCTCAAAAATACTGGTATCACTGTGCTAGCCATGGTAGTGTAAGGACAGCCATTGTGCCAAAGAGGTTACACTCTAAAGCAGCCAACAATACTGTATTTGTTTCTAGTCCTAATCTTTGTCAGCAACTAATGCATAACCTATTACATTTTTTGTCTTTTACATTATAACCCATCCTTCAAGGAACTCATGCTGATGCATCAGTATACGCTTATTCCAGCCTCAATTTTATCATCACACGACAATCCCAGAAGGATAGGTTGGGCTTGAGGGCATATGACTTGCTCAAGTTCTTAGTTGATAGTTCCATGGGAATGTCAACTCAATGCATGGCAGCTGTTAAAAAGGCAAACTCTATGCTAAGGATAATTAGGAAAGGAATTGAGAATAAAACTGCAAAGATTGTCATGCCCTTATATAAAGCAGTGGGATGCGACCGCACTTGGAGTACTGTGTTCAGTTCTGGTCGCCACATCTCAAAAAGGATATCGTAAGAGAGATAGAAAAAAAAGAAGTGCAAGAGAAGGGCAACGAGGATGATTCGAGGGACTAGGAGTGCCTCTCCTTTATGAGGAGAGGCTGCAGCGTTTGGGACTCTTTAGTTTGGAGAGGAGACCTCTGAGGGGGGATATGATTGAAGTCTAGACAATTATGCATGGGGTAGAAAATGTTGACAGAGAGAAATTTTTCTCTCTTTCTTACAATACTAGAACCAGGGGGCATCCATTGAAAATGCTGGGGGGAAGAATTAGGACTGATAAAAGGAAACACTTCTTCACGCAACGTGTGATTGGTGTTTGGAATATGCTGCCACAGGAGGTGGTGATGGCCACTCACCTGGATAGCTTTAAAAGGGGCTTGGACAGATTGATGGAGGAGAAGTCGATCTATGGCTACCAATCTTGATCCTCCTTGATCTGAGACTGCAAATGCCTTAACAGTCCAGGTGCTCAGGAGCAGCAGCAGCAGCAGAAGGCCCTTGCTTTCACATCCTGCCTGTGAGCTCCCAAAGGCACCTGGTGGGCCACTGCGAGTAGCAGAGAGCTGGACTAGATGGACTCTGGTCTGATCCAGCTGGCTTGTTCTTGTGTTCTTCTGTTCATTTAGAAAGCTTTGTGGCTGAATAGAAGAATATTAAGTACTACTGATGGAAACGCCCCGCCTTCCGTTTTGGCTCAAGCAGCTCCTCTCAAACTCACCCGTTATACGTGGTGCCCCTTTAGTGGTGCTCTTTTTAAAACATCAACCTTGCAATGTTGACCAAGACATCTGATCAGTCTCAGTTAGGTGGGACAGCCCAGACACAGAACACTTTGCAATTTGAGTTAAGTGCCATGTTCAGCCAGGAAAGAACATGCGTGAAAATGCCGCGTACAGAATCAAACTACCGGTTTATCAAGGCCACAAATGTCTAGTTAGACTGGCAGCAGCTGTCCAGAGTTTCAGGCATATCCTAGCTAGGATTACTTCTTTGACTTTCTCACCAAACCTGAACTTATTTTGCTACTTTAAAAATGCATCATTTACAACAAGAGTCCTCAACTTTTTAGAGCCTGCGGATACCTGAAACTGACTGCCATGGGAGATGGAGCCAAACCCAAAAGGCTATCACACTTGGAAAAATTGAAGAGAGGGAATAAAAAGAAAATGAAGGGGGGGGGGGGAGATGTCAGACCTTAACATGCTGTACATTTTGAGTGTGAAAAACCTCGCCTCAAGAAGCATTCCAATTATTGTAAAAGAAAATATTTTACTAGAGTTTTTTCAATGTTCGCCCACATTTTCTGCCCCCACAAACTTTCCATATTTCCCCCCAGTGTCTAGACATCTTTAATAGGAATGGTCATTATTTTAAGCTGTTGATTTTCTCACATAAAACTTTTAATGCTAAGTATTTTGAGTGAGTAAAATCTTGTCTTAAAAACACTTTGTTCATTCCAGAAAGAGAATATATAAATGCTTTTTAAAGCATGTCTGAATTTTTCCCAATTTTTCCAACAGACAAACTGAAACGGACCATTGGATACTTACTGGGAAGGGCCCTTCTCCTGGGGGACAGGAGGCCATCTTGGTGGGTGATTTCATACCCCAGTCTCTGGGAGCGTAGGAACTTCAATTTTTGTAACTTCCTGTTGGAATCCATCTTAAGCCAGTATATGATTGACAAAGCTGCTAAGAAAGGAACCTTTAACTAACCAGAACAAAACATGTTAACTGTGAACCAAACTAACTTGTGTGTTCTGAAAGATGTTCTGTGTGATCATAAAGTGATATGGAGAATTATTAGACGACATGTCGCATAGGGAGGACCACTATGTACCTAAGGACCCTTCCCAGTATACCAATGGTCCATTCTCCTGGAGTCGGAGGCCATCTTGGTGGGACCTCCTACAGCAGTGTCCTCCAATTAGGGAGGATTAGACATGGTTGTCAAAAATGTGCTCCAACACACTTCTACCAAAATACAGTCTGGGCAACCACCCAAGATCGCATTTTATAGTGTTTGACGAATGTTGAAGGAGAAGACCAAATTGCCGCATTGCAGATGTCTTCCGCAGAAACTCTATTCCGGAGGGCTGCGTTGGCGGAAGTGCTCCTGACGGAATGTGCCATTCCCATGGGGATTGATACATGGATGGCTTTCTGAGCCTCAATTACACAGGTGTTAATAGCAGAGGTGATGGCTGCCACTGACATTTGATGACCTAAATGTGGAGGTGCAACATTTATAAAAAGGCTGTTCGACGCACGTCCTGTGTTCAAATGATGAAGGCTTTTAGGAGCCCTTCGTGCGTCAAGGTTATGCCAGAGTTGTTCTGTTGCATGTGACAGTTTTGGACAAAAGGCTGGTATGACGATTTCTTGCTTCAAATGGAAAGAAGAACTAGCCTTTGGCCTGAAGGTAGGGTCCGTACGCAAGACCAGTCTGTCAGGGTGAAAAACACAGAAATTGGGGTTTACTGATAGTGCCCGAAGTTCTGATACTCTTCTAGCCGACGAAAAGGGTCTTTATCCATAACCACTTCAAATGTATCGATTGTACAGGTTCGAATTGGGATTTAGTAAGAGCCAAAAGCACTGAATGAAGCATCCATGAAGGAAAGCAGTGCACTGTGGGGGGATGGGACTGTCGCACCCCCTTGAGGAATCAGACAGCATCTGGGTGGCATGATGCTGGGACTCCCTGGAATTCAGGCTATACTGTAGCTAATGCTGCTGTTTGCCGTCGCAGAGTGGTACTTCGAAGCCCAGGTTCAAAACCTTCTTGAAGAAACTCCAACACTGAAGATAAATCAGGTGAGATTGGATTTTACGTGTTTTTTTCCCCACACCATCCGACAAAGGTCTTCAAGGAGGAGTTATAAATTCTCACTGTATTTTGCAATGCCAGCAAAGTTTCTGCTACCTTGATGGAATGTCCCTTTTTTCTTAGGTTTTCCCTCTCAACAGCCACATGGTCAGCAGAAACCAATTGGGGTCTGGATGTCAAATAGGTCCCTGTACTAGCAGGTCTGGGATCAGTGGAAGATGAACAGGTGGTCATATTGCCAGTTCCCGAATGACCGAGAACCGCGGGCGTCTCAGCCATTATGGGGCTATTGGCTTGCTCGGCAATGACCTTCCAGAGAAGTTTGGGGATGACTGGAATGGGAGGGAAGGCATACAGTAGCTGTTAGGTTGATGATGAGGTGAACATGTGGTTCATTACTGTTAGAACAGAGCGCGGACATGTAGTACCTGGTTGTTTTCCAAGGATGCCAATAGGAAAACAACCAGGTACCCCTTTTCATGTCACGCTTCTACGACCCAACAGTGTGGGCCACAGATACCCTCACATCTCCATGGTGTTCTGAGGGTTCTGTGGTGTTCTGAGGGTTTGGGAGATCATATGGAATATCATCCGGTTGAGCATCCATTCAGCATCCATTACTGTCCTTCTTCCCTTGAATGTGTTCGGTGTGCAATGACAGTAGGTGTTTCTCCACCCAAAACAGGATTTTGCAAACTTCCCGATGAAGTTGGGAGGACCTTGACCACCTTGATGGTTTATATATGTTCTGGCTGCCACGTTGTCAGTTTGTACCAAAACATGACTGTGGTTGAGGAATCTCTGTAGGTTTTTGAAGTGCCAGGAAGATGGCCCAAGCCTCTAGGACATTGATTGGGAGTTGGACTCCTTGGCTGTCCAGTTCCCCGGTGCAAACTGGTTGTTCAAGGTGGCTCCCCACCCTTGCAGACTCACGTTAGTAAAGACTTGGGGATGATCTAGGAACAAGTACACCTTGCTGTGATTCAGATTTGTCCTGAGAGTCCACCAACGGAGTTTGAGCTTCAGTGATGGTGGAATGGGAAGTGTGCGGTCCTTCTTCTCCACTATGTCGAACTGATATGGCCTGAGGAATTGCTGGAGGGGTCTGGCATGCAACCTGTGGCTCTCCAGATGTTCATGGACTACAATTCCCATCAGCCCCTGTTATGCTGGCAGGGGCTGATGGGAATTATAGTCCATGCACATCTGGAGGGACACAGGTTGCAGACCCCTGGAATAGATCTATAGTGGAAATGAACAGTCCCAGTAGACTGGTCAGTTGTAAGAGGGACTGGCATTGGATGGCTAGAGCTGCTGTCACTGTCCTTTGAATTCTGAGAATCTTCTCTCTAAGGAGAAAGAAGGCATTGTCTGTTGATGAGATCAGGGCTCCCAGGTGTTCCATTTTGTGTCTGGGTCCCAGAGAACTTTTCTCCCTGTTTATTTGGAATCTGTGACCATCCAGGACTGCGACGCCTTGTTGTAGATCTCATAGTGCTTGTTCCCTTGACCTGGACCTTATGAGTAGGTCGTCCAAATATGGATGTATGTGGACACCTTGTTGTCTTAGCAAGATCACTGCAGCGAGCAGTACCTTGAAGAAGACTCTCGGTGCCGTGGCTAGTCCAAATGGGAGTGCCCGATATTAGAAGTGGTGATGTTTCACAGAAAATCTCAGGATTTTTCTGTGAGCCGGGTGGATAGGGATGTGGAGGTATGCCTCGGTTAGATCCAACAATGTTAATAAGTCTCCATATCTCAAGGCCTCCAATATAGTTCTATAAGTCTCCATCCCGAACTTGCGTACTTTGATATGTTTGTTGATGTATTGCCAGTTCAGGATGGCGTGCCATTCCCCATTCTTCTTTGGGAAGGTAAAAAAGCGCGAGTAAACTCACACTCCTTTCCGGTGTCGGAACCTCCTCGATGGCTTTGATCTGTAGAAGGTGTTGAATTGCTGTGGTTGTTCTGCGCACCTTGTCGGTTCAAGGACTTAAGGGAGATGGAAGGAACCGAGGTTTCGGGAATCTGGTGAACTCTATTGTGTAGCCCTGAGATACCACATCCCGAGTCCAGGCATCTACGTGGTCGCCTTGCCAAGATTGGTGAAAATGCAGGAGGCGGCCACCCACCAGAATGTCCAGCCAGTCACACTCTTGAGGGCCTGTCAGACCTTGAGAACTTTCCTGACCTGCTGAAGGGCCGAAAGGAGCCTCATCCATGAAAGGACTGGGAAGGTTGCCAGGAGGTCCTTCTGTCATCCCAGGTTGATTTTCTGGAATCCCTAGAGAATCTAGGAAGAGTTCTAAATGTTGATCTGTAGGTGTTCCGTGGAGAACCAGCGCAGACAAATTTGGGAAGGGTCTTCCTCTTAGAATCTGTTCCAGCTCTTTCCCAAAAAAGCATGTCTCCGTAGAAGGAATAACCCGAGACCACAACCTTTGAGTGAGGGTCAGCCAGCCATGCCCTGAGCCATGTGTTCCTTCTTGCTACAACTGCTGATGCCATGGGCAGTGAAGGACATGGCATCAAAGGTGGAAAGCGTTCGCCATTAAGACTCGTTCAAGTCCTTCTCTCATTCCTAGCTCTTCTGGTGGAACCATGTCCAGCAACCATTTGAGCCAGATGACGGAGGCACGTGCCGTGATTGAGGAAGGTACCAGTGCCTTGATGGTAGCTGCTAGCCAATCATGAGACCTGCGAAGCGCTGCATTGCATCTCTTATCCAAGGGATCCTTGGACTACCTTCCCCGTCCCTGGACACCAGTCCTCCAGACTGCAATCCTGTAATGGGTGAATCCACCATAGGCATGCGAAGCATTTTATTGAAATAGTCTGGCATCACATAGATCTTCTTCGCTAGTGCTGGCAGCCCCCTGCTGGATGCTGGGTTAGTTCAGTCTTTTTTAATCCTATTCTCAAACATCTCAGGGACAGGGAAGCAGTGGGAACATTCCTCTTCGCTAGGAAAGTATTCCCTGTTCCCTTTGGATCTACCTTTAATGGAGTGGCGTGCTTCTGAGAAAGTACCCAGGGGGTCCTGAGCATCTTTTGGATCCTGCAAGACCAGAGCGCCTATGGCCTTGGTGAGCAAGAAGGGCAAATCTTCCACCTTGAAAAAATGTGCCGCCTTACCTGAAGGTTCTGAATTTGGGTCTTCAGAGTCATAAAAATGTTCCTGAAACTCTCTTCCTTCACCCTCACTCTCTTCATCTGGGGAGAGGGTTCTGATAGCCATGCCTGTAAGTGGATGGCAGGTTTACTGGAGATCTGGGTGGCCGGACTACCAGGGATCTGGATGGCTGGTCTACTGGGGATCTAGAACGGGGTCTGGAGGCACTCTGAGAAGGCTGCCTGGGGAAATTGCCTGCTCTGCTGTTGGAACATTCCACCACCTCACTGACTGTTCTAGAGAGGAGGTCAATTAAGTCCCTGAGTGAAAAACCCTGCCAGCCTTGGTTAGGCTGTTCAGAATAGCTAAGGTCCTCCTGACAGCCTGAGCTCCCCCCCAGGTCCCAGTGGATCTTGCCTTGAATGTGCTCTGCTGAATCTGATTGCATGGTTGGGACAGCTGGTGCTGCGAGCTTCAGAGCACCTGCCTGGCGAGTCCCCGGCTCGCGTTGAAAAGAAGCTTCTTTGCCGCTTGTTGCTGCGTGCTGTGGAATGCCCGGCTGGCGAGTCTCCTGCACGCGCCTCTTCTTCTTCTCCGGCGGCAAGCACTGTTCTTCCCGTCCTCGGTTAGCCCCGCAGCCACCTGGATGGGCTCCATCGCCCACCTCTCAGCTAGCCCCGCGGCTGCCTCAGGGGGATTGAGCAGGATGGGCTGCTGCTGCCCTGGTGCCTTCAGCGGAGGTTTTAGTGAATGTCTCCCTCAGGGGAGAAAAGGAGGGAGCCACCATCTTGCTGATGAAAAAAGGGTGCCAAAGAATCTAACTCACCTAACGTGTCTCCCCCAGCCACCACTCCCTTAACAACTGCAAAGGGTGAGTGACAAAGGGGCACACAACTGACACAGAAAAGACCAGAATACAGGTTCCAAACAGCTAAAAGTAGCAAGCAGCAGCCAGAGATCCGTGCTCTCCCGAGTGATGGATTCCAACAGGAAGTTACAAACAC